>NW_027103694.1:11142-646115 GCF_902728285.1 Clytia hemisphaerica | reverse complement strand
CACCTCACTAAAACCGATGAAGTCAGGATCAGCTGTTCCCAGTATATTCGTCGTTCTCAAATCGCCATCAATATCATGCGTTACACACATTGAAACCAAATCCATCAGGATACTATTGGCTGCGTCTGAATCTGGGAAATTTGCATATTCTAGATTTTGAGTACTTAACTCACCATCGTAATACGCTTCTGTATACTGCAATGCACCATGGGAAACGTATTTTTTTGATGGAGAATTCACATCATCTTTCTTGTTCAACTGCATATGATGAAAATCCTCATCTGGATCAGTATGGATGTAACGCAAGCATGCCATTTTTTTTGCTTTGTCAGCATTTCGTGAGAACATGTCAGAATGTGTTAATTCTCCATCCCATTTATATTTGGCGCCTTCATTATCAGGACAAGCCGGGTCGTAAACATAGCAAACACCATCTACTTTTTGGCTCATCATGTCAACATAGCCTGTATGTTTGTAATAAAAAAAAGATCTCATAAAATTCCGTTCAATTTGCTTTGGATAACCGTCAATGGTTTTAATCAAATACAGTTGACGCTCTCTAATTCGATCTGCAAGGGGATCGGATTTTCATCGAATAAGGGAGAGTCGTTTATGAGGATTTCTTGCTGACAGGGATTTTAAATTTCATCGAATAAGGGAGCCTATCGAATAGTAGAGCGTCGAATTAGAGAGCGTCGAATTAGAGAGCGTCGACTGAATTCTCAAGTAACGAAACGGAGAAAATTATCACAGTGTGTAGGGGGTTGACATCAGGTTATAATTGAAGCTCCTACCTACCCTGAGTATCAGAGGTTAGGTTTTCAAAGAAAGTAGTAACCTCTGAAGACAAATATTAGAAATTTTATCGCGCATGTGTCAATCTAATCACTGTAGAAAAAATCAAAGATGAAGAGCAAATACTACCATATTAATGTCTAGCAGAGTGTATCAGTATGCAGTTTACTATTTACGAATTCCCCAGAAACCTCCAAGTGTTGTTGAAATGAGTTTATTTCGAAAGAAATCTTTTACGTGATCCCCAAATGTATAACAGTAATTACTAAACTTTTAATTATGGAAATGTCACTTTAATTGAATCAAGATAATAGACAGACTTTATGTTATGATTCTCTATCACTGACTCTTTTTACAAAGCATTGATGACTTTTTGTAAGTTGTGTTTTCAACGACGGGAATAAAAATATCGACTATGACGCTCATCCAAGATCTTGGATGGTCGTCATGGTTACTTTTGTCTTCGCTGATTGCGCGATGAATAGAATCTCGATTCGTCGGCACAGCGTAAATATATGATTTTGAGCTGTGCTTTTTACGGTAGCTCCTGCCCATTATAGATAAAAAAGAAACAAAAAAAAACATACCCGTCATCCCTTCAAACCTTTTCCAGAGCTGACACAAAGCGTTAATACAACGTGCTAATAACGTTATTTGGACGTTATGCACGATAACTGAACGTTGTTATTACGCTTTACAACAGTTTAGTAAGGAGTAGTTTCCCCAGCTGACACAAAACGTTGTTACAACGTACATGTAAAGTTATTTGAACATTACTCTTGTCTCCCGAATAGACGGGGGGGGGTCCGAATAAGCAGGGGGGTAGGAAAATTTTCTAAATTCTAATAAGCGGGGGGGGGGATGGAATAAGAGGGGGGTAATTTGAAGAAAGAATTTTTTCTAACTGGTATCAATTTCAACAACAAAAAAGAAACTTTAACAAATGAATACGTAAAATAAGAACCAATACTAACAAAAAGGAAAATTTTAACAAGTTTAAGGTCTATCTACACTGTAATAAAATATTGAATTATTCGAATTTAATTAATAAGAGCGGGGGGGATGGATTTTTTTTGTCTCTTAACAATTAACGGGGGGGGGGACGTCTATTCGGGAGACAAGAGTATGTACAATAAATGGACGTTGTTATTACGTTTCACAACAGTTTGGAGTATGGAGTAGTTTCCCCAGCTGGGACACAACGTTGTTACAACGTACATGTAACGTTATTTGAACATTATGAACGTTAAATAAACGTTGTTTTGACGTCTGGTACCAGCTGAGATGTTATACCCCATCACTTACCTTCAAATGAGATATATCTGTCATAATCTCTATCAAAACCATCAGGGTCACTAAACATATCCTTGTCAATAGTAATTTCAACGTGAAATTTTAATGTATCAGTATCGTAACCGACCGGTGATCCAAAAAACTCTTCATTGTTCATACCGGGGTATTGAATACCAGCCTCCACTATGTCGTCATTTGAAACTTCGTCTTTATGGATTGCAATGCACATAGTACCAAAATCGATGAATTCTAAACATTAAGATGGTAAAAATACAGTCAATAGAATTTTTCTAAAACAGGTAAAATCGAGAAAAAAACACCGCGAAGGAGTGCAAACTCCAGCCTCGTTTGCAATTTTGTCCATGATAAACTTTTAAGACCCGGGTTTCCATAATCAGCATAAAATTTCCGTTCCAATGATGTATAACAATCCCATTCAATTTCTGGGTTAAGCAAAATTGCTTTTTCTCGATTCTGCTCCCAGACTATAAACACCTTTGTCTCACTGATCTGGCGGGAGCTTTTTGGTCACTAGGGGAGGGGTAGAATGAACGATCCAGCTAGCACAAAACGTCAAAAACAACGTCCACTTAACGTTCATAATATCCGTATACGTCTACCTAACGTTCATAATTTACGTATAATGTCCATATAATGTTAGATGGACGTCGACACAACGTTATTTTCCATCAGCTAGGGAGCTAAAAATTCCAAAGGAGGTGGGGTAGAATCTACCATGCTGGACTTCTTTTGTGTATATCTCAGAGAAGATTTTTTTAAACGACTTGAAACTTTCTGACTTTTAACAAAATCTTATTAAGAGTACTTGTGCAAATTCTTAGGGTCATAGGTCGTCCAGATCAGGTTTTATGACTTTATTGTGAAACATGACATAAAACCCAGCTAAAATAGCATAAAACTCCAAATTTTAAAGTGCTGTTAACTTCTGAACTATTTATTCAATCATTTTCAAATTTTGACACGTGATAGGCATTGACAGTGTGAATTTGAAAAATTAAAAAATAAATTTTGAAAATAATGATGTCATCATTTATGAGGTCATCAGATTTTGAAAATTTTACTTATCTTCAGCATAGATTTTAAGAAAAAATCTTCATGGAAAATGCAAAAACTGCAAATATGTTAAAAAGCAGCTTTTTATCTTTCAGAATCTTCAAACAGAATCTAAATATCTTCATTGGTTCGACTGTAATAGATATTTTTATTTTTGTAAACCATATATTTGGTCTTTTTTCCGACAGGTGGAAATTTTAAATTTTTTTTTTATACCTCTGTCTCCTTAAAAGATGTGTTCTGAAGCTTTCTTGGGTTACCTAGACAACAAGAACACGTTAAATGACCTTGACTGTACCCCTGTCTCGTCAGAACACATCATTATTTCTAGCTGATTATTTCGAAGATCTAATCAGAACAGATCAAAATTTCTAGCTAAAATATGCTCTTAGAACACATCGGAAAAAAAGGTCGTCTCGCCGGCTGCTTTATCTGTTTGCCATGGTTAGATTATCTAAAAAGCTTTTACTTTACGAGATAGTGAAAAATTGCTAATTTCAGGGCTGGTTGCTTATAAGAATAATATGTACCTTCATTTTTCGTTGATTTTTTCATCTTCTTCCTTCCATCTTTGTCTTCATCTTCATCCTTGGGGATCTCTTCTACACTCTTTTTCATAACATAATCATTTCGAACCATTTTTACTTCCAATTCCGTACTCGATATAATCTGCTTACAATTGAAATCTTTAGACTTTATCAAGATACATTTACCGGTAACACCCTTGTTTCGGATTGTAAATACACCATGGTACCAACGTCCACCATCATCACGTTTTGACCAAACTATCTTCTTGTTTTGATAAACTTCAGCATTTGATATGTGGTTTCCATCGATGAAGAGTTCACCTTGATGATACGACATGTGTTGTGGAACAGGTTTAAAATCATCATTGCTGTTTGATACAAACTTCATTTCGAATGATCGATCTCCAAGTAATGAAGTCATTTTCTTTTTCGGTTTCCCTCGATTCAGTTTTGTCTCCTTCAAACTCTTCATGATCACATCTGACATTCCATCACCAAAGATTTTCACTAAAGTTGGTCTCAACTTTAACATTTCATCTTTCCCTTCTTGATCAAGATTTGCCACACCTTGTTGAAGCCAAAGTGATTTGTGGGTAATTTTCACAAACGACATAACCGTTGGCATGGTAACTTTTGCTTCCACTTACAGTGTGAACACCGTATACTTTTTCTTTCGATGATGCAGATTGGTAATGGATCTTCTTAATTTCAACCCATTTATATTTAGGGTTTGACGACTCAGAAACAGCTCTCAACACAAAATCACCAACCTCTAACTGACCGCAATGTAGTGAAGGATTCTCGCCTTTTGACTGAACAGGGAACATTGATTTCCAACCATGTTGGGTCCAGAAGGGATGAACTCCAAGAAAGAATGGTTCCTCATCGTTGAAGCCGTACACACGGTATCTGGTATCATGCTTATGCTGAACTCTTTCAGTCGAGATGATCCCAACTTTGCCCTTTGCACAAGCAATTTTGTCACCAACAGTTAAAGACTCGATTGCTTTTGAAGAACCATCTTTCATCAAGACATCTGTGCCACCAATAAAACAACCCATTGGATTAACGATATCAACATTTTTAGGATCGTGGCCTGTAAAATGAGATATTGGAAGTTATTAACCCCTGCTGGCACACTAGGTCAAAACAACGCCCACACGTGACATCTTTTTTACGACTTAGCCATTTTAAGTCTATTCCAAAGAACAGTATATATCAAGATATTTTTGAGAGGGAGGACGCGGATTAGGCCCGGGAAAACCTTTTATGACTAAAATAGTGACGCCATAGGCAAAACTGCAAGGGAAAATAAGGGGTAGTAAATAGTTTATTTTCAAAAGTCAAAATAAACGAAAATGATTGGTACCATCTGAAAGAGCATGGAATTCTGAGCAAAAAAATGTATTACAACAACTCTCTGACTAAAACACACAAAGAAATACAGCCGCTTGAAGTTCAAAAACATACCGACGTGAGTTACGATCAAGACAAGATTTGACGTCGAATCACAGNAGAGATTTGACGTCAAATCACAGTAGAGCTGACACTTATTTGGTCTTAAAGTGGCTGTATTTCTTTGTGCGTTTAAGTCAGAGAGTTGTTGTAATACAATTTTTTGCTCAGAATTTCATGCTCTTTCAGATGGTATCAATCATTTTCGTTCATTTTGACTTTTGAAAATCAGCTATTTCTCTACCCCTTATTTCCCTTACAGTTTTGCCTATGGCGTCACTATTTTTGTCATAAAAAGTTTTCCCGGGCCTAATTCGCGTCCTCCCTCTCAAAGATATCTTGTAATATACTGTTCTTTGGAATAGACTAAAAATGGCTAGGTCGTAGAAAAGATGTCACGGAATCCCAGGCTTGGCCCCCTACTATAGATGACAAACCCATGAGTCAATAATAAAAAAAAGATGGAGATAAAGGTAAAGAGGGATTTTGAATGTTGAGAGATATCAAATTGTTGATCCAAACTTTTGATAATTTCTTATGACTTACTTACTATTATTGGACTACAATTACCGAAAGGATATTCTCAATTTTATGTCACAGGTGCTGAACGCTCTTGGTCACTCTTGAATACCCATCTACGGTCAGATTTTTGGTCCAGCGCACAGAATGGACATTCAAAAAGCAACTGATCGAAAAGATTTTGTCTTTGTCGGGGCCTGTGTGCTAAACCAGGCTAAACCAACCTCCGATCTAGAATTTTTGCCCGCCTACCCGCGCGATGTTTTGTTTGACCTATGTTTTGGATTGAATTGGTAGTAGAGTAAAATTTCCCGGTTAGATTAAAAGGTTGTTTCAGGTAGGGTCAGGTAGGGTTAGGGCTAGGGTTGGGGATGGGACTTAACCCATGGTTAGGGTTTTAGCCCCGGGTAGAGTTTGGAGTAAATACCATGTTTATTAGCAACTTTGAACTCCTTAATACAGTTGTGACTCGATGGCCGAGTGGTTAAGGCGATGGCGTTCTAATCACAGGTGCTTTGTATATAGTGGGTTCAAATCCCCTAAGCGGCAAAAGTTTCGAAATTTCGGGAAATGCATCAAAAACTTTCAAAACTTGGCAATACAAAGAAAGTGTCAAAGAATAGAAGCTCAGTTGGAGGATGGGAAGGAAATTTTTTTGCGTCACTTAAGGAACCCGATACGAACGACATTCGGTTATTGCCACGTCAGCTGGACCTTCACGCCGCTCTGGCTTCTTGTTTGTATTAGATTCCAGTCCCAAAGAAAAGTTTTTGCAGTGTCTTTTATATGTGGGTGGTTAACTTTGACCAGAAATTTGAGAAAAAGGATAAGAAACGGTGCTGCCACTCGCTACCGTGAAAAGCACAGGTCGAAATCGTATATCGACGCTGTGGCGACCAATCCAGATTCTATTCAGTGCGCAATCAACGCAGAGGAGAAAAGTAACCATGACGAAGAAGATCTTGGATGAAGCTCAAAGTTGATATTTTCATTCCCGTTTTTGAAAACAGAACTAAAAAATGTCATCAATGCTTTTTAAAAAGAGTCAGTGATAGAGAATCATAACATAAAGTCTGCCTATTATTTCGATTCAATTAAAGTGACATTTCCACAATTAAAAATTTAGTAATTACTGTTATACATTTGGGGATCATGTAAAAAATTTCTTTTGAAAGAAACTCATTTCAATTACACTTGGAGGTTTCTGGGGAATTCGTGAATAGTAAACTGCATACTGATACAGTCTGCTAGTAATATTTGCTCTTCATCTTCGATTCTTTCTACAGTGATTAGATTGACACATACGCGATAAAATTTCTATTATTGGTCTTCAGAGGTTGAAATATTCTCAACTTCTGATACTCAGGGTAGCCGCTCGCCGTTTTCCTATTCTTTCCCTTTGAATTCGGCACCCAGTTCTAATTTACAAGCTTTCTTACGTTTGGTTGACACGGTTGCGGAGCAAGATTGGTCTCAAAGAGGACAAGAAAGACATTTTTTATGTTTATATCAGCACAGTAAGACAATATAACAATAGGCAGATACTGTCCTTATATGAAATATGTGTCTGATATGAAACGGGAACACTTATGTAAAAATAAATGTTAATTTCTTAACCCCCCTCCCAGAGGATCCCAGAGAGTTTCTAAACTCCACCCGGTTACTGAGACAGGGTTGTATAATAATAGACAGCCGACTATCAGCTCATTTTAGCATATTCATTGAGTCGAGGTTGAATAAAGGTTTGATCCCCACTTGGTCTAAAAAAAAGTTCAGTCAGGTCTCCTTGGTCAACATTAAGAATTTGGCTTACTTATTTTTTTACAGTAATATATTTCCCAGGTCTAGCGACCTCTATGAAATAATCATGCTTAACATTTTTCAATTTATGGGGATCTTTTTCCCATTCTGTGAGCAATACTTCTTTGAAGAAGTTGGCGACAGATGTTGCAGCTACAACACAACATCAACTCCAAGACCATTCCATATGTCAATACTTCTGTAGAACAATGAATTTGTTTGATACCTTTTGACACCATCATTTGCGAAGTTTATTTGTGGTTCGTAATCGTGCTGACGTTTCGGGCGTTCGCGAAGGAGAAACTTTTGACAGGCCGATGATTTATCATAAACGTGAAGATGTTTATATACTTCAACCATATCGCCAATTTTACGTCTGATTTTCAGTGTCGGAAGGTTAATTTTACGGAGACGGTATTCGTAAGATTTGTTCTTGTACCCGCTAAACCATGAAATCATGTAAAAAGTTACCAGAACATAAGTTGCCAACTTATGAGAATGGAAATGCGGGACAGAGACCGAGCGGAGCGAGAGAGAAAAATTGAGCTGGGGGTGTTAGGGGAAAATATTTTGAGCCTGAATGGCTAAAAACAATACAAAATTAGAAATGAATAACAACTTACCTGTTAGTGTTCCATTAATAAAGCAAAATTTTCCACCAGACTATCGTAATAGCAATACCGTCTTTAGCCGCGAATCACGCGCATTAGCCTCAATAAATATTAGATGTACTGGACATGGTTCATGTAGTACTAGTACATCTCTGTCCAACGCGTATCCGATGTACTGAATACGGACGCACGCAATTGGACGGACCGTTACGGAGCGAAGAGTAAAAACGAAGAAGTGAGTTTATGCTTGTGGAAACATATTTTTAGTAGCATTTCTGTATTTTTTCCATGAGTTATACTTTTCTCGAAAATGCGGGACATCTAAGGTATGCGGGCTGAACTCCGGACAACGAGCTTAAATGCGGGACGGTTGGCAATTATGAAAAGTAAAAACTTCCACTCCGTAGGCAAAATCGCAAATCGCAAAATCGAGCCTTTAAATTCATTCTAGGCTTTTAACTCAATCTATACTCATCACGAAAATTCGAAAAATATTTTTTCGATTTTCAGGAGTGTCAACTCTAAATGCGACTACAATTCCTGGTATTCAAATGGAAGCAAAACAGAATGAAAAAAACGGTACTAACGTTGATGATATGGTTTCTAACGATCTAGATGAAAGAGTTGAAACTAAAGTCGAAGAAAAACCAGGGTCTACAAACAATATGAAAATTGACGAAATTGTAAAAAGTTGACAAACAAACGGTTGACCCTACCAGTGACAAAAATGAGGAACAAGAGAAACCGTTAATCGATAGTTCAGATTCGAAAAACAAAACTGATGATTCTTCTGGTCAAAAAGCTGCTGAAAACAAACTCTGAGAAATTGAAAACAAAACCTAGCGAGAAAAAATATAACAAAAGAAGGAAGACAGGTATTCAACTTTTTTTAGGTTTCATGGAGTTTTCAAACTACTTTGATTGGTTTGAACATCTCGAGGAAGCAAAAAAAATAACGTGCGTATTTCGCATAAGATTCTGCGCGAATCTGAACTTGCAGAGCATACTTTTTCTAAAATATTGCTCCAGTCTAATTGTTTGCGTCCAAGTCTTAATAATAATTAGAATCTTGTTGTTGTTATGATGTAATGCTAAGTCTTTTTTATAAATGAAAACTTTTACTTCCCGTTTAGAAACTGAACAGTTACAGGACTCGCTGAGTGTTTCTGTAGATAATACCGTGAGGTCGAGGAAGAAGATCCAAAAACTTCAATAATTTATTGCTTCTTACTCCGTCGTGATCTGTTTGTTTGAATTTTTTGGGTTTTCGTGACCATATCCGAAAAACGATTTTCAGCCCTTATAATAAGTGTAACTCGCCTCGATGACTTTTGATCGATTGAATGAATATAGTTGTCAAAAGATGTGAATGAATGTTTTTGTCAATTATCATACGCAATGGGTTGAAGTAAATTTGAATATCTTTGTTAAAATGTTATTGGAATAATTTTGTTCATTTTTGCGGAGGCTTCCGAGGATCGGGAACTGACCGGTATCCGGTACGGGTGCCCCCAGTGTATGTTGTTTTAAAAATTTTGTCAATTGTTATTGGGTACATTGATGTTATTTATAATTCTTTTTTCTGAATATCTTTGTTAAATGTTATTGAAAAGATATTGTTAATTATTTTACAAGCAACTAGTTGAACTAGTAGTTTTTTGAATATCTTTGTAAAATTTAAAGAGAATAATTTTGTTAATTATTATTATACATAATTAGTCGAAATGATACTTTTTTTAAATATCTTTGTTATATACTATTGGAATAATTTTGTTAATTATTGTACACAATTAGTCGAACTAAGAGTTATTTTAATATCTTTGTTAAATGTTATTGAAATAATTTTGTTAATTATTATAACACAATTATAGTTTACCGTATCACTTCGATTTTTTTGGTTTTGGCCTTTTATTTGAGAGGGTGTTAAAAAGAAGGGGTTTATTAAGTAAGTAATTTGTTTAAATAAATTTACCTAAATAATTTGTATCCAATGTCACTTTTAAAGTAAATTGGAAGATTGATGTAGAAATGGGTCAATATTACTTTGAATAAAAAATACCATTTTTAACATATATCCAAGTTTTTCTTCATTTAAGACTTCTATACTACTACGCGCTCCAAACGCCCCTCCAAGAGGGGTTTGTTCGAAGTAATACGGTAACTAATATCTTTCAAATTTTCTTTATTAAACCTTTTCAAATAAGTCTATCTTACTTAAGATTTCATGTTCTTTCCGACGGTAGCTTAACGAACTCTTGGAAAGCTTGGTTCTCGAGATATACTCGTTTGAAGTTCGGTAACTAGTAGGGGCCACCGAGTGGCCCGCCCGTCCGGAAAGGGTTAATTACACCCGGGGCACTGGGTTTTCCAGCTAACAGCATGTGCGGCGAAAAAAATGGCTTTTAAAATTGCACTCTTACAGTGTAGCAAAAATTCGCCGAAATTCATACCCTTACAAGTGCATTTTTCCCAAATTTTCAACCCTTTTAGAGCATTAAAAAATCAGACTTGGCAAAATTTCCTTGATTTTCCTGGATTTACTAAAACTTCCACCTTACAGTACATTTATCAAAAAGTCATCTTGAAAAACACACCCTTAACCGCCGCACATGCCGTCGGTCAATTTGCCCAGTAGACCTATTCTTGTTTCTGAGACGATTCTGATTGGTTATTACGAACGCCGTTCCGACAGTGGAAACCCCTTCCGTGAAGCTATTTGATTGGTTCACACGGCATAAAATTACGTCAGATTTCTACTTTTATAAATGGTACCCTTCATCCAGTGGTGGTGAGTACTGAGAGGCTTCTAATTGGTTCATGAGTCAGTGGAAACCCCTAAAAGTAAAACAAGCAATCGAATTTTGAGCCATGAAATGTAATTGATTACAGAGATGGGTAGGTTTCCAATGTTCCAAAAGTTCCCAGATACATAGAACACAAATATCATACACAGATAGAGATAAATGGCAGGTTCCCAAGGTTCCGAAGGTTCTAAGATAGGAAAGAAACCGAGCTAAATATTTGACACTACACATGTGATTGCGTTGTTACTAAAAGAGGTAACGAGTGGTAACAATGTGGTATTGAATGGTATGCGAGGTGCTAACAAGGTGGTAACGAGTTAACAAGTGGTAACCAGTTGAAAACGGTGGCCGTAAGTCCTGGTAAGTCTCCAAATTTGAATTTCTCGATTCTGGTGTTTTTGCAACAGATGCTGATGGCTCTTCAGGTTCTGCAGCATGACCTGGCAGATCTGGTGAATGTGCATGAATGTGCAGTAGGAATTGGAGATTTAGGCGAATGTTATGGTGGAGTTGGTGGTTCTGGTGAATGTGATGGTAAAGTTGGTTGTTTTGGTGAATGCAATGGTGGAGTTGATGGTTTGCATCCTGCTGCACATTCACCAGAACCATCAACTCCACCATTGCATTCAACAGAATTACTAACTCCTGCTGCACATTCACCAGAAACACCAACTCCTGTTAGAAGTTATGACTTCGATTTATCGCGACTCTTTATTATTCGAATTTCTCTGTAATTCGAGCAAATAATTTCGCTCCTTTGCGAAACTGTAAAACTGTAAACTGTAAAACCTACTACTACTGCTTCTGCTTTACCTAAACGTAATTTCTTTCTTTCTTTTTTTTTCACGGCGCCGACGAGTAAAGATGGCGGAGTAAGTTGTGAGATTTTTTTGTGGACAAATTGAACCTTCCAGAACATCCTCCAGCTACACACCAAAGGAATCAGCTTCAATCTGAGGAATCCTGTATCGTCTCTACACAATCTTCTTAAATTAGAAAAACTTAACATCTATAAAACAACTCAACACTACAAATTACAAATTTTACTTAACATGGCTGGAGGAAACACTTCTTCAAAATCATCAACTCAAACTTCTAAATCAATAACAAGAGCTTCATCAAAACAAATCAAATCATCTCCAAAACTACAAGACTCGACCCAAGCATTGGATTTGGATATGAGCTCCATCTATGATCCTCAGTCTACTCCTCTCGCTCCTCTCACACCTGGTGTTGTAAACACAAACAACCCAAGAGAGCTGAAAAATTTGGTATCAATGCTACAAATTAAAGTTGAAATGCTAACAACCAAAGTTGACAATCTAGACACAGAAGTCTCCACACTACGTGATGAACTTGTTAAAAATCAAGCTGCCCTTGCAATCTCCAAAATAACTTCGTACAATCTGAGAAAGGAACTTGACAAGCAGGAACAATATTCTCGCAGAAATTGTATTGTTTTCGATGGCGTCCCATCCAAAAGGAGTGATAACCAAAACATCCAGACTACAACTGTCAAGACTCTTCTCACTGAAAACTTCCCTGATGATGAGGAAATTGTGACATCGTTCGACAAGGCCCATCCCATTGGCTCTACCAAAGAAGGCAAACAGTCCTATATTATGCGTTTCAACAAGCACTCCATCGTCAAAAGGATCTACAGGAACCGACAGGACATCAAAAAAGACATCAAGGTGCGCCCTTCATTGACAAAGAACAGATCTGCAACCCTCAAAACCTGCCAACAATCTGCTGCTCGTATCTCATCCATCAAATTTGTTTTTAGTGATATTGAAGGGAACTTGAATGTCTGTTTCGTTGACGAAAAGCTTAAGAATCGTAGTATTCACACATTTGAAACTGAAGAAGACTTTAGAGAGTTAATTCTACATCATGAACATTTATCTGATTTTCCTGGAGAAGACTAACTTATTTATCATCAACAATATATTGAAGTCCACAAAAAGTAACAAACTCAAACTGAACTGCCCCTTGATCTTACGTAAGAACACCGTAAGAATACTTTATACTTGTTTTTATTTTTTCTCTTATTTTACATTTGACTTTAAGGCTCTTGTATGTATTACTGCTCTGTCTGCCACAAGCCTGTAAATGACAACTCCAATTCTATACAATGTGATGTCTGCAATCTCTGGGTCCATCATAAAAAGTGCTCTGGCCTAAGTCGTGAAGAATTCCTAACTCTGTGTGAACCAAACAATAATGACAACTGGTACTGCCCATGCTGTATCAATAATGCTCTCCCCCTACCCCCTGATGAAAATCCTCAAAATCCTGATAATACTGGCTCTAATCTCAATGAAAATCTTAAATCTATCCTTTCTGATCTCAACAACATAGTTTCAGATTTAACATCCAATGATGACGACGAAAACTTTGATGAAATACAATTTCAATCTAATTCCTGCTCTTATGTAACTTGTGAAGAATTTAATTCACTTCTCTCTCCTAAATCTGAAGGTCTCTCTGCTTTTCATCTTAACATTTCCTCCATGTCTAAACACTATGATGCGCTCCATACACTTTTAAATCAACTTAAGATTGACTTTAATTTTATAGGTATCTCAGAATCTAGAAACACAATCGACGAGGAGAACCTCGCTCCCTCTACAGAGAGGGAACAAGACTTTCCGCTAACAAATTACAAAAAATTCTTTACTCCAACTGAATCCTCAGCTGGTGGAGTGTCTTTATATATTTCTAAATCTCTCGTTCCTATACCAAGAAAGGATCTGGATAGCATCTGCTTTCTAGCCAAGAATCTTGAATCTATCTTTGTTGAAATTCCCAGACCAGCTGAAACTAACCTAGTTGTTGGTACCATTTACCGACATCCGTGCATGTCGATAGACTCTTTTAACTCTGACTTTCTGAAGCCTCTCATCCACAAACTCTCGAAAGAAAAAGAACAAATTTTTCTCCTTGGTGACTTCAATATCAACCTTTTGAAATGTGACGAAGAACCAGTAAACTCTTTCCTTGATATTCTTGGCTCTAACCTTTTACTTCCTCAAATCTACTTCCCACAAGAGTGACAAATCAATCTAAAACCCTTATTGACAACATTCTCTCAGGCCCTGCCACTTCTATGACTATCTCTGGTAACCTTTGCTATTCTATTCCTGACCATTTACCCCAGTTTTGTCTTTTCCCCGAACTCAACTACAACAAAATCAAGGATTTTGGTCCTTTTTTTAAACAAAACTGGTCTAAATTTGATAAAGATAACTTTATCAAAGATTACACCTCAATCAACTGGGATTCCCTATTCGATAGGTTTGACTTGGATCCTAACTCATGCTTCAATATTTTCAATGATAAAATGAAGGTACTTGTAGATCGACATGTTCCCACAGTCAGACTTACCAAGAGAGAGGTTGAATCTAAACTTAAGCCTTGGATAACGCCTGGCATAGTTAAATCAATGTCAAAGAGGGACTCCTTTCAGAGGAAATCTCTCAAATAAAAAAATCAAGCAACTGCAAATCACTTTGGCAGCCTTTACAGGACCTACCGAAACCAAATAGTCGATCTATCCAAATTAAGCAAGAAAAATTACTACAAAAGCTTTTTTCAAAGATATTCCAATAATATGAAAAAAGTCTGGTCCGGGATCCGTGACGTTATTTCATCAAAAACTCAAATTAATATCTCCATATCAATTGATGGTCAGATTCAATCGAAACCTGACAAAGTTGCTAACCATTTTAACAATTTTTTCACTTCCATTGCTGATGACATCAGGGAGAAGATCCCCCCCCCCCTCGTATCAACACTTCTCTTCTTTCCTCAAACACAAAAATCAAAACTCCATTTTTCTCAGACCTACATCACCTGATGAAGTCGCAAAAATAATTGGATCCTTTTCCTCCTCAAAGTCATCTGGACCAAACAGTATCCCCATAAAAATCCTCAAAATCCTTCAAGATAAGATCTCAAAACCCCTTTCGATTCTAATCAATCGATCCTATCATACAGGGGTATTCCCTGAAGTACTAAAAATCTCGAAGGTTATTCCAGTCTTCAAAAACAAAGGCTCCCCGCTCGATGTCTCAAACTATCGCCCAATTTCTCTCTTATCTAACATAGAAAAGATCTATGAAAAAATTATGTATTCGCGGGTCGTGGAATTTTTAAACCAGTTCAATCAAATTTACTCTAGACAATTTGGTTTTCGTAAAGGTCATTCAACAACACATACCCTCATGAACATCTTAGAACGTATTAGAGAACACCTTGACGATGGTGGGTTTGCTTGTGGTGTATTTGTCGATCTACAAAAGGCCTTTGACACTGTGGATCATGAAATACTAATATCTAAGCTAGACCACTATGGCATCCGAGGAAATACTAAAGCCTGGTTCAAGTCATATCTCTCGGGTAGGTCCCAATATGTTTCAATCTCGGGAACAAAATCAAAACATCAACCAATCAAACACGGTGTACCCCAGGGCTCTGTCCTGGGTCCATTATTATTTCATTAATAGTATACATTAATGATCTCCATTACTGTATTAAAACTTCAGAACCCTACCACTTTGCTGACGACACTCATCTACTAAATCTCTCTCAAACTGTCTGGTCTCTGTGCGGAAGAGTGAACTCTGACCTCAGAGTTCTTGTTAGCTGGCTGAATGCTAACAAAATATCGCTTAACGCTAGTAAGACCGAATTTATCATCTTTAGGTCCAATAAGCGCCGTCTTGATACAATTCCAAAAATCAAAATCTCGGGTAAGCGGTTAACCCCAAGTAAAATCATTAAATATTTAGGTGTCTATCTTGATGAACACCTCTCTTGGAAACAACATGTTGCTGTTGTTGCTGTAAAACTTCGTCGTGCAAAATCTCTAAACTCCGTCACTATCTCCCTCTTCCAAACCTTATCAATGTCTACCATGCTATCTTCTCCTCTCACATTCGCTATGCTTGTCAAACTTGGGGCCTCCGTGATAACACTGTCACTCACAGAATCCAAGTCCTACAAAACACTGCCATCAGGATTATGACTTTCCAAGAACCAAGGGCTTCTGTCACTCCCACCTATAATAAACTTAAAATCTTAAAATTCTTTGATCTCGTTGAAACACTCAACATTATGTTCATATACCGCTACCTGAACAGATACCTTCCTTCTGACTGTCTTTCTACAATTCCTCATGACATTGGGACTAGAGCCAACCATATCAGCCTCCTCTTTGTCAGGAACGTCAATACAACCACCTTTGGCCTCCACTTTGTCAGGAACGTCAATACAACCACCTTTGGCCTCCACTCTCTCACACAGCTAGCTTCACGTCAATGGAATAATTTACAAGAGCATCTTGATGACAAAAATCTACAAATCATTGAAGCACTAGATTTATTATCACATATTCAAAAATTTTACCTCAACAAATACACCCCTCAGGAACCCCCTCAGCAACAGTAATTTCATACCAGAGTCTTATTATTGTTTTTAACTGTATATATTTCATGAAAAAAAAACAAAAAAAGTGAATACAAAAAGATTTATTTAGGATATATAGGATACTTTAAAACTTTATTACTGTGTTATTTTATTATATAATATTTTATATTATTTTATTTTACTTAAAACTTTTCATTTTTTTATTAGGTTGCACCATTTGTAATTAGGTTTCTAAACTTGGTGTCCCTTCCTTCGGGTAAATATATGTTTTGAATTGAATTGAATCAGACAATCAGCTACATTTATAACTGCTTCTGCTGGAGAGGCTGCATGCGAACTCCTTGTATCCTCTTGTTAATTACCTTGCTTATCCAGCTTAACCTGCTTAACTTATTTCATCTGTTAAACCTATCAAATTTACAAAACCAAACATTTTCACAGAGTAAATTTCAAAATAAACTTGTAAATATGTCATCATCAGCAGATGTGACCCCCACATATCAAGTTTCAAAAGTTGTATTAGGGTCATTTAATCAAGCTAATGAGGAATTATTTGGTCAAACAGCTGGAACACAGTGTAGCGCCAACTGCCTCTATGTCATATTTTGGTCTACTTATACCCATGTTAGAATTTGGAAATCAAGGGATCTTGACAAAATCTTAATCGAAGGAGACAAGTTGTACAAGCAACTCCACACAAACAGCTATCTTTCTGTTGATGACATGCCACGTTTCATTGAAATAAATGGTGTGGTAACTAATATTAATTTTTTAAATTTTACAAATGGAGAGGTTAATTTAATTGAAAGTAGCCCTTTTCTTAGAACCCATCTGAGTGAATCAACAAATCAAGATTGTTTTAATGCAATAATGATTATTAGTAGTTTTACAATAGGAATTATGAAGCGTCCTCAAGGTTATTATATATTTGACTCCCACAGTCGAAATGAACTTGGTCTGATTGACCCAGATGGAAAGTCTTGTCTGTTAAAGTTTGAATTAATTTTTGAGCTTGAGAAATATGTTCAATATCTTTATTTGAAGGAGATGAATAAAGAAATTGCACATTTTGAGATACATTTTATTCAAATTGATGAATTAGATGAAGATCTTAAAAGTAAACTGCAAAGAGACTTCTCAGCGTTCAAAAGAAATGTTTCAAAAAAACGAAAATGTGATTGCATTGACGATGGAAACAATGTTACTAAGCGTCAGAATACACGTCAAGAAAGTAATCAATCATATTATGAAAAAAATAAACAAAACATAAATGAAAAAAATAGGAACTATTGTACAACAAACAAAGAAAAAATAAAACAACGAAAGCAAAATTATTGTGCTCAAAAGAAAGAAAAAAATTTAAGCACAGCCATAAAACCTATCATCAAAATAACAAAGATGAGATAAAAAGGAAAAGTGTATTACAACAATAACAAGACTTCTATAAAAAAGCAAAGGCAAGAAAAAGCTTCTAGTGATTCAGTGGCATTATTTAAAAAGCTTATATATGAAGGCCCTTTTTACATATGTGTTTGTTCCAACAGATGTCTCTATAGAAAGACAGTTGTCAAGTATTCACCTGAAAAATATGATATGCCACAAGAATATTATTATTCTGAAGTTTTTTCATTTGATGGGCAATTATACATTTGCAAAACATGCCATAACAAACTTTAAAAAAATGAATTGCCATGCCAATCTGTTAAAAATATCAACAAAAATTGCACAATTAGAAAATTTCATGGCATTCATGACGTCATCAGTATGACATTCATGACGTCATCGGTCATCAGTTATGACCTCATAAAGCAAGGTTTTTCTTAATTACTCAAAGAAGATGTCGTCATATAAATCTACATAATTTTTCTATTCTCAGGCTATTGCCAACAATGCGGATGTGTCACAACCAACAGTGAGTGAGATGGTAAATAAAGATTTTAAAGCGATGTACTGCAGAGTGTGACATCGTGATTGTCAAGCAAAGTGATAGAGATCATGATTATTTGCTCCACAACAAAAATGGACGATACAACAACCCAGAAAATGGAAAAGTAGTGCCGATTCAACCAGGAGGCACCGTCTTCACGACGCATGGTTTTAATTTACCCAAAAATGTGGCCACTTCGGATGATCTGGTCCTTTACCAAGGCAATGCAAATCCAGAGAGACACGCCAAAGATTGGATTCGGAAAAGACATGGGATTCCTATACTTTTTTGTCTCAGGAAGTTAAGCGATTTAGTTCGAAAATCCTGAATTAAAGAAAAAGTTGTTGTTTCTTTCGGAGGTTGTTAGGATTGTTTCTCTGTTTATTTATTTGAAGTATGTATTCCCCAAGGCCAGCGTCAGCACAGAAGTCAAAATTTGATCCAACTAAGATAGGTGTTCAATTTTTCTGTTGGTTTTTCAAAGATATGATTAGAGCGTATGGGCCGGCAATGTTGGATAATAGTACGTTTGAGGCAAAGTTAAGAAGGATTAATCATGAGTTTTTTCATAGGCTGAGGATGACGTTGTCGAACTTGGAGAATATGAAAAGGATTAGGGACAGTATGCCGTTGTTTGATGAGTTTTTTAGGATTATGGGTGAATTTGAGGATGATTTTAGGCAGTTAAATAAAAATGATACGGAGCATGTGGATGATTTTGATGGGGCGGCTGATAAAGTTTGTAGGTTTTTGGCAGATCCTGGGCAATTTATCCCAGGATTTTTAGATTCGATAACTGAACAGGAAGCTGGTAGTTGCTTAATGCAGCTACTATAAACTATTTCTTCTTTATGATTTTTGTTGGCTAGATTCGGCTTCCGTGATATTCCTCATTTCAAAGACTTGATTAAAGAGCAAAGTATGTTGTAATATTAAGGTGAAACGGGGGTAAATGGGGTTGGTGGGCACTTGAATACTGGATCAGAGGTAAATTATTATCTTAATTAAACTGCATTTTGTTTAATTCTGTCAATAATAATTTAGCCTCTGATCCAGAATATTCAAATGAGATTCAGCTTCCATGATATTCCTACTGAACGGACGTCATAATAGAACTTGAGAAAGAAAAAATAAATTTCATTTTATATCTGTCTTTTTATTACTCAACTGTTTTTCTGTGGTTATTTAAAGACCTTTATTTGTAGATAATTAGACAATATTTCAACATTTTTGATAGAAAATTAGTGATTTTTTACCATTCTATGTTTGTACTGACGATGGCGTAGCCGAAAAGCTTTTACTATGATTATGATAAATAAATTTTGATTCTTTATTAAAAAAGACCTTGTTGTCATCAATCAATAATCATATTGCAACATGACAGGTATATTTTGTAATTAAAGCTGAAACAACTGTCTTTTCTTTTCGATTCAAGAGATGCTTATCTATATAAATTATTGGTTAGATTCTGTTCTGATTGCGATCAAATTTAGATACCTTAAAGGAATTAATTTAGATACCTTAAAGGAATAAAGTCTTCATCTTGCCATTTCCTTTTTCTTTGTATAATTGTTTGTTTGAATGTTTTGTTGTTTTGTATCATATTTGTTGGTATTGTCGGTCGAGCAATTGGGGTGTGATGATGTTTCAGCTTTTGCTGAGATTATGTTGAGGGTAGTGTTCTGATCCATGAGAGATTTTCAAACTTTTCTTAGATTTAAAGGAAGAAATTTTGGCGGAAAGAAATTTGGCGGATTTGGCGGATTTGACTGAAATCCGCCAAATTAAGTTCCCGCCAAAATTTCTTTTTTCCACCATCCGCCAAATTAAATTCCCGCCAAATTAAACATTTTGAAAATATGATCTCTTTTAAGGTGTTTTGCTATTTTTTCGCTGTTTTGGCGCCATCTTAAGGTTAAATTTTTAAGCGACCGCCAAATTAAATTCCCGCCAAATTTAGTTTTTTCGTCCATCCGCCAAAATTCCCTCTGAAAAAACTTTTTTGGCCATCCGCCAAATTAAATTGCCGCCAAAATTTCTTCCTTTAAGGTATGTTAGGTATATCATGTAATGTTATAGCTCCTTGCAACAATCCAAGGACAAGGAGGTGAGGAATCTCCAATATCGTTCGATATGACAAACATCGTGGGCTCAATGATAGCTTATTTCGTATTCTATATATACTGATGGCAAAATATATAGCATGGTATGGGCTGAGAGTTTGAATTTCCCAAATCATAAGAACGGTTGAGAACATAGCCAATCAAATTTTGTTATTCTTTTCCAGGTCACACTTTCTTAGAAAAAGCGCAAGTTCCAAAATTTAGTTTTCTTATTTCCCACTGTAAATATTTTATGGCAGAAATAAAACGTCATAGTGAGGCCCATATGAAGGAAGTTAAAGAAATGATAGAATAACAGAACAAGAAGATTGAGGTGGCAGCTAATAAAGCTCAACCAACTATCCCGCTGAGGGACAAAAACCATAAACCTAAACTATCCAAAAACCCCTTGTAAGGACGAAATACAACAAATACATGGTTGCCGTGCACAAACGACCAATTGCTGAAATACTCACACTTCTCCAAAAGAACTATTAAGTGGTGGAAAATTTTTTTCAACATTTGCTATATATAATAAGTATTCTTTTCTTTTCCTAGAACTATTCCCCATTGACTACCAACAAATCACACACGTATTTCACAGACAAAAATACATTAGATAGAAGAGCTATCTTTAGGGAGGTCGGGGATTTTCGACAGCTCTCCATTGATCCAAGGCGTTCATTAACCGTTGAACAAAAGGCAGAACATGTTAGTCATCAACTGGAGAATAAGATGGTGGTCGTCACCAAAATACCCATCGAACACCAATGATGATGTTATTGTAATGGCTAAATAATTCGACTTTTTATATTTTATCGCGTCTTTTTCATGCTATATAAGATGAAATTCTGAAGATAAAAGTCCCAAAGTATTAACAAGATAAGTTATTGAAGAGCCGCCTATTATTTGTAGAGATTTAATTAAAGATCGATCTCTTTGGTTTTCATGTCACATTTTAGGTGAAATTTTAATAGAAATATTATTATTGTCATTTTTAACAGGTTTAAACTTCATTGTAGAAGTATTTTATTTCATCTTATTTTATTATTTGACATATTTGTTGTCATTTCATTTTAAAACTTAAAAACTGCATTATTTTAGTCATTATTTATTGTATCTTTCAGATATCCTTTTATTACAAAACTTTATTTTATATAACGTATAACAATCAAAACCAGAAAGAACCTCCAAAACTGTCATTTACCACTCCGAAAGTTAGAAAAATCCAAGCTAAGAAGTGACTACATTTTATACACATTGAATAAAAGAACACGTGCCTGTAACAGGCGGACCATTTACACCTCAAACGGCCATTTTCCAGGCCTGTAGTTGTTTCACTTTTCCAGGGCAAATCCCAACCCAGGAAATGGCCATTTCCAACCCCAAAAATGGCAATTTCCCAGGGCTGGGATTTTAAGATTTATTCCTGTGATAGCGAGCAGTTCAGTAAATTTCAAAACTTTCAGCAGCTGATAGAATGGTGAAATGAAGATTCCATTGTTAGAAATGTTTTAAATTAGTTGATTTCAGCACATCAGGTATTCTGATTTTCTGCACTATAGTTGACCCTGAAATTTATAATAAATAGTTAACCTGACTTCCTATTTACTAAAAATGATGATGTATTTATTTCAAGAGTATGGTGGCCCATAGTTGTCAACGTGTTTTATTTTTAAATTACAAATGGAAATATTGAAAAAATAAAATAAAAATAAAATAAATAAAAAATAATAAAAAAATGTGAGAAAATAGAAATAAAAAAAATAATAAAAAAATAAATAAATATAAAATAATAAAAAAAGTGAAAAAATAAAAATAAAAAAAATAATAAAAAAAATAATAAAAAAAATCAAAATATAAGTAAAAAATAAAAAGTATGTGAATTACAGGTAGCCCAGCGTTATCATCTTCACCTTGTGTTATCTCCATAATATTCTCCAAAAGATAAATGATGAACGCGTGGATGCATGTATACAAACATGGCGGATGAGGTCATGGAGGTTGTTGACTGGAAAGTTAATGAAAGGCTTGAAACAGATCTAAAGACCTTGGTAAAGCAAAACCTTCGTCGAAAAGAAATATTAGACATACTAAGGCAAAAGTACCCTAATTACCCATGGAGTCTTTCTACCCTAGATCGAAGAATGAGACACTTTAATCTGTGGTATTTAGACAAAACGACACCAATCGAGGCTGTTAAAGATGCTGTAGCCAAAGAACTTGAGGGACCTGGTAAACTCTTAGGCTACCGAGCCCTGAACAATAAATTGAGATTGTATCATGACATTAAGGTTCCTAGAAATCTGGTTGCAGATGTAGTTTTTGATCTTGATCCTGAGGGTGTTGCTGCAAGGAATGTTAAAAAAAAGAAAAGGAAAGCCAAAATACCTTTTGTGGCAGATGGTCCGGGCTGGGTATTTTCTTTGGATGGCCACGACAAGTTGATGGGTTTTCAAAATTCCACCTTTCCTCTGGCTATTTATGGCTGCCTTGATTGTTTTTCAAGGAAGCTCATGTTTATCAAAGTTTGGGATTCCAATTCAAATCCACTTACCATCGCAAAGTTCTACATGGAATATCTTGTAAATTCAAAAGAAATGCCCAGATTTTTAAGAATTGATAGGGGTACTGAAACAGGGGACATGGGAACTATTCACACCTACTTGATTGATAAGCATGGTAATTTTGCAGATCCCACAGATTCTGTTGTCTATGGTCCCTCAACTAGCAACAAGATAGAGCGCTGGTGGAGGGATCTTCACGAGAGAATGGAACTTTTTATTAAACAACAGCTACGTGGTTTACTACATAGTTTTGATTACGATCCAACTTCTGAATTAGACAGGGACTGCATGAAGTTCATTTTTATTCCTGTTGTCCAACGAGAATGTGATATATTTGCAAATTTATGGAATTCACATCGTATTCGTGCACAGAAAGATTTAGAATTACCTACTGGTGTCCCAAACCATATTTTTGCTTGCCCAGAACAATTTGGTTGCGAGAAAAAACTTGTCGATGTTTCAGAAGAATCCCTTATTGAGGTTGGTCAATTGGCAAACATTGACCAAGCCCCTGACGATTACTTGTCACCAGAAAACAGAGAACTGTTTGCTTCAATTATTCCAAACCCCATTGATATTGAATGCAAACATTTATCTGATAGATACTTGTATCTGAAAAGTCAAGTGATTCAGATGGTCTAACAAAAGTTTTATAGGTTTTGTTATATCGTCAGGTTGCCTAATCCCGACCACCCCTATTTAATCCTGACCCCCCTCTAAAACAAGCAATTTACCAAAATTTTGGTTTAAAAAATCTTTTCTTTATGAAAGCACGGGGGAAACAAAATGTGCAATGGATATTGTAAAATTTGTTGTGACTTTGAAAGACTTTGAAAATGTTTGTCTTCGAAAGGGAAATTAAAGTTAGAGTTAAATTCTAAGGAATTTTCCATAAGATAAAGAATTCGGCGGTGTTTTCAAAAATTTAAACAATTTTAAAAAACTCAGTTAAACATAGAAACAAATGGTTGCAATTGTTCCTCTTGTTTTCATTTGAAATATGTTTTTTGTGCTAATTCCATGAAATTACCAATATTTCTACTTTGTATCCATTCCTTTGGTTTGTTTTTATATTATTTATATTGGATCAGCTCAGATAAGTCTTGTTTATGATTATGTAATCAAGTTTGTGAAGTAAAGACCAACATTTTCTGCACATTAGAGGGGGGTCAGGATTAGATAGGGGTGGTCGGGATTAGGCAACCTGACGGTACAATAGATAATTTTTCTATGTTTAAAAGCTATAGCGCTATACTTATAGTAGGGGTCGGAGTTTGTGGTACTTCCATGGTATACTCTGAAATACATGCTGATGTCAGCCCGAAAGCTGATTGGCTTAACTGACAGTTATATGCGGTTTAAGAGTATAGCTAAAACTTTGTTATGTTTTCAACAGTAAACAAAAGTGAATGAAGACAAAATGTAAACAAAAATATTGCAAAGAAGTTTTCGAATAAATTCACAATAGAATGTCTTCATTTAAAAATAGAAACACTCGATTTCATTCAAAAGAAAAATACATTCTTTTTTCTTTCAGTTTTATGTAAGTCTTTTTGTGTTGTTGTTGAACATTATAGTAAATTATATTCACTTTTTTGAATATATTTTTTCGAATAAAGTCACTTTTGGATTTTGTTATGATCCAGCACTACTAAATACTCCTCATTATGGATGTTTGTGCCAATGCTAGATCAGCATTTCATAAATATACATTGCGTCGTTCCCTTTAACAAATTATGTATTCTTTATATTTTGTACACATTGCCCTGAAACTGTCACTCCTTTTATGAATGTGATAAAAAATTTTGTTATTTAAGTACATTATTACAGGTGATCTACTTTAGAAAATGACTTTAAACACATAATTTGTGGAAGTAGATAGTGATGATTTTGAGTAATATTAAAGATATGTTTGTATGCTACAGTACTTAAATATGGAATACACGCTTTTTTTTAATAAGAATATCTTCTGTAAGAATATCAGGGTGAAAATTGGCCAAATCGTAAGAGTACCCTAAGAATGCCCTCCAGGGTGAGTTTTAATCAGTCAATAAGAATAAAACTGTCATTTTTCAGAAAATGGGAAAACAAAAGTGACACAAATTAATTAACAATAAGAATTACTCACATAAGCTGGCAAAAAAGGAAATTTTTCCCTGAAATAATAAGAATACGTTATGTCGTTAAGAATATTTCACCCTCAATTTTGGCAATTTCTTAAGAATACTTGACCCTCAGTCAAAGTGCACTATTCTTATAAAAAAAGCGTGTATTGTATTTCTCAACTTCAATTTTTTCAGGGTCTGCTATTCATGGAAGACTCCAACAGGGTCTTAATGTGATAGGGTAGGCTTTTTCAAGGTAGAATGTGATAGGGTAGGCATTTTCAAGGTAATCTAAAATCTGACAGGGTAGGCTTTTTCAAGGTAATATCTGACAGGGTAGGTATTTTCGTAGCAGCTCGTATCTGACAGGGTCGATTTTTCAAACTCCAGCGACACGTCCCCGTTGGTCACCAAGGCTAGTGCCCCCCCCCCGGGGGGTTTCAGTCAGATAAGGTTATTGTGTATGGTATTTTGGAAGGATTGCTTGCTGTTAAATTCAATTTTGCTGAACTGCAAAAATTAGTTCCCCAAAAACTATTTTCCCTTATTTTAAGGTACCTTTTATGCTTTTCATTTATTTCTGTTTTCTTTTTTATAGAATTAGATATTAATGAGGCCCCCCCAGCGGACCCAAAATTCACGCCATCACGCCAATTTTTTTTCGATTTCACGCCATCACGCCTGAAAAATTTGATTTTCACGATCACGCCAATTTTTTTCGATTTCACGCCATTACGCCTAGAAAATTTAGTTTTCACTCTCATATTTTGTTATTTAAACTTAATTTTTGCCCACATATATGTGTGTTTGGTCTTCAATCAGTTTTTCGGCATTCTCATATGCGTCAAGATTATATCATTTTTCCTATCGAAAACACCCGAAAAATCTAGATAAAATTTTACCTTTGTTTTTCTATTTTTGACACAGGGGTGTTTTTTTGGGTCTTTTCGATAGGAAAAATGACGTAATCTTGACTTATGCATATAAAAAATTGTTGGACAACTGGTCACATCAAAGGGCACCAGTTTGAGGGCTGAGGTATATTTGAGTAAATTGACAAAGCCCACCATGGTTGGGTAACGGAGAAATTTTTTGAATTTTGAAGGGTTCAAAGTGCTATTTTAGGACCCATTTCAATTCAATTTGAAAAACAATTCATGTAAAAATAATGGAAATATTTTAAAAGTACAAGCAACATGAGGGGCCATGCCCCCTGGTCCCCCCGTTGACGGGTTTGGCATTAATTGTGAATTAGCGTGAATAGTTTTCAAAAGGGGAACGAGGAGGCGCAACCATGGTTTGCGCCGACGGGAGAAATTTTCAATTTAGTATGGCTAAAATCGCCCTCATTTACTCTCTTTTTCCAAAATATGGTTTAAACACCACATAATTCCTTTGATCAATCTGCTTAAAATTACACCTCATAATAAACCTGTTGCTTCTTTGTGTTTAAGGATTTGCTACAAATGTATGTTTTCCTGAAATAAAAGACCTAATATCTTTGATGCATCTATAAGAATAAGCATCTAAGAAAGAGAGGAGAATGTTAGTTACGGAGGAAGCGCACCATGGTTTGCGCTGACGGGGAAAATTTTCAAGTTTCGACCCTCTCATAGCATTCGACTTTATCATTTTGAAGACTAGCTAGCAACTGCTAAAAACAATCGGAAGTTACAAGGACGAATGGCAGATGAATAGAACTGTTTGAACCGTTTCTTTTATGTTTTAAAATGAGATCTATAGGAGACCATATAGGAGGCCCACCATAGTTGGGGCCGACCAAGAAAATTTTGAAATTTAAACCCTCTAAATTGGCTAAAATGGACATAGAAATACGATTCAACTAATAAATATAATTTTCACGATCACGCAGAACTGCAAATTTCACGCCATCACGCCTAAAAAAACTCGATTTCACGATCACGCCGGCACTTCATTTTCACGCCATCACGCCGTTTTTTTCAAAATTTCACGCCATCACGCCACGAAAAACCCTCCATCACGCCATCACGCCAACCGCTGGGGGGGCCTCATTAATCAACTATGAATGAAAAGTGGAAAGGTTATCGAAGAGCCATTTCAGATAAGCGCTCTGGAGGAGATACCAAAAAAAACATAAAGGAAGTTTCAACACTTATAGTTCATAGAATGAAGCCAGTCCCAGTAGGAAAACTTAAGAGGTATGAACCTGCACAACCAAGGGATTTCATTGACTTTTCATCATATTCGAAGTTAACACTGAAAAATGTAAAGGATGCTTGTGAGAAGTTCTATGGAGAAGCAGCTGGCTCTTGTGATGTTTTTTATGATGTGTTAGGACCTTCTTGTTCATTAGATGAACAACTTTCTGGGATGAAATTTTTCCGTGTGCGGTTTGTCAAGCCGTCAGAGATTTCCAATAAACCTATGTCATCTTCAAATGAAACCAACCGCATGTCCTCAAAGAGAGAAAATGACAGTGTAAAAAGTGTTCTTTTTTCTAAACCAGTCACGAGTAAGAGGAAAAGGACATCAGTCTTGACTTCAAAGCAACCTTGCCCACAAAATAGTATGCCAACATCTATCTCCATCGGTGACCTCTTAAATGCAGGAAAGCTGGTGATTCCAACAGAGGAGAAGGAAGTACCATTGATACTCGAATCTTTCAATATAAAACATGGAATATGGCTGAAACAAACACCTTTAACCTTTCGTATGCAATTACAAAAGTTTGCTGATGGAGGATTTCGTAATGCATTTAAAGCGTACACAACAGAGAATGATGCGACAAAAATGTGGGTCATTAAGAAATTCAAGGCAACAGCTTGGGAAGTATGTGGGCCACGCTATGAAATGACCCTTGAGCAGCACACTCGAAAACAAGTGCAGATGCATACTGCAGCTAAAGCTATCACAGTGAAATGTGTTACAAGGCCTGGTTTTCGTGAAAATTGGTTCACATATCAAACTATTTTCTTTAGTATTCTTGATGGTGAGCCAGTTACAGTGGAGCCTTTTGTTGACGGAGCCTTCATCAAGTATCTTAATAATGATGGTGTACCATGTAAAGTAAGAAATGACTTGAATTTCATGTATGAGAAGGCTGAAGCTCTTACACATTTTTCGTACCAAGAAAGTGATGAGAAATTGCTCCTTGTCGACTTGCAAGGCAGCGGTTACACCTTGTACGATCCAGAAATTGCAACAGCAGATGAACTTCAACAAAATGAAAATGAAAGATATTTTTGTGCTGGAAATCTGAACGAAACTGCTTTCACCAACTTTTTCGATGCACACAAGTGTAATATTTACTGTAGGCTTCTCGGATTAAAAGAAGTGGAATTGGAGGATCCATCAGTAAATCCATAAAAGACTGTCTGTCGAAAACATTAATTTATTGGCATTGTTGCTGGCTTTTCTGTTTGTTTGAAGATTTGCTACCTTAAGGTTTTTTTTGGCGAAATTGGCGAGCGAACTCGAAATTCGCTAAATTTAGTTCCCACCAAATTTAATTTTTTAGGTCATTCGTCAAATTAAGTTCTCGCCAAAATTTAAAAAAATCGTTGATTCGTCAAAATAAGTTCTCGCCAAAATTAAAAAAAAATTCAAATCGACTGTTCGCCAAAATTAGTTCTCGCCAAAATAAGTTCCCTTAAGGTAAATCTTTTGTTTGGTATTTTTTGTTTCATGCTTAGATATAGTTTTCATCGTACAATCATATCTCCATCGATTTTAAGTTTTCTTTCGTTTGTTTTCTTCTTTTGTTTCAATTTGAATTCTTTTTGTTGTGGTACCCTAAAAGTTATATTTTGTCTTTGGAAATTGGATTTATTCATGCTATTTTTAAGGGTGTTTAGAAATTAGGGTTTATTTTTTACAAGATTTGCATTATGTTTATATATAGTTTGTATTTGTAAATACCTCTTAGTGGCTTTTCAGTAGCTAGGTTTTGATTTAGTTCTTTATCAATAAAAGTCTTTTCTAAAGAGCTGTCCCTTTAAGACATTCCAGCCTAGCCAATTAATTTTTTAATGAACGACACTGAATTCGAAATAATCGAAATAATAAGTAAATCAAAGTGCCATGGGGCGATTAGGAAAGATTGGGTACGGTTGACATTTGTTTGATTTATATAGGCCCTATATAAGTATACAAAACATTCTTTTGTAGTAGGAGGACCTTTTAATACAGTAATTTGTTTTAGTATTATTATAGTTCCATCAGTTCGAAAATGTTTAAAGTTTTATTTCAAGTGAAAACTTATACTCTTATTTTACTTTTTCGGTTTTCCAATACTGAGACCCCTGCTGTACATTGACGTAGGATTATTATTTGACCTTCAAAGTCCTTAGAAAATTAAGCCCAAAACATTTAAAATCTTTTATTTGAACTCTCATTCCAACCAAGAATCTGAAAATTTTGAGCTCTTGTTTAGATTTTTGAGATTTTTTTTACATAGTAAGTAAAACTTTTCCAGATTCGAACGTTTTGCAATGCAGTGACCTCGCAGATTAAAATCACCCACCTCGTCGTCAGTGAGGTCAAATATTCTCGCAGAAGCTTTGGCCTCTGACGCTCGTGGTACGATCCAACTGGTTAAGGGAGGGAATCTTCCGAGGCTCATCAGATATGTTTGAAAAACCCATTTATTTTTTAAGGAAAAAGCTTCCATTGATTGGCTCGCACGGAGAAATTTTTTCAGTCAATGCAAAGCAAAACCACTAGCCTGTACCACCCCGAACGCCCACGGGCGATTTTTATTTTTTTTTTAAATCTTGCAGTGGTGTCGGTCTGTTTCGGTTAGAGAACTTTTGTGTCTTAGTTTGTCTCAGACATTTAAAGACTTGTGAAAAAATGTCTCAGACACGGAATAGTGCCTAACCGTAACAAACTGTACTTCGCGTTATCTTTTCAGCGAAGAATAGTTTGGTACAGGCTACGAAACCACAGGTTTGCAGTGTCCAGCGGAAGTTAAGCGGAAGTGATCTGCTTGGAAGTTTGTCAAAATACACTCGTTCTTAATTCTCCACTTTGTGATTTCTCTTGCTAACTTAACGTATTCCCGAACTCCAATTACTAGGGAGATAATAATGACAGTGACAACGCTGGGCTACGTGGTTTTTTCGCGTTATTTTTACTCTTTTTTTATTTTTTTTTATTTATTTATTTTTTTTTTTAACGATTTTTTTTTTAATAATTTTTTTTTATTTTTCTCTTTTTAAACGATTTTTAAAATTTTCATTCAGAAATAAAAAAATATTTTCTTTTTTTTAATTACTTTTTAAATTTCTTTCTTACTCGAAGAAAATAATATGTTGACAACGACGGGCCACCATACAAGAGCAAACAATTGCAGATTTTGGCCTTATCGAATATGGTTATAATATTAAATGAACTTGACATCAGCACTCAAATGGTCGGCAAGGCACTTAATCAAGCTCATGACAGTTATGGTTGTGGTTCCCTTGGCCGCAGAACAATTATTACAAAAGCTTCATTACTGGTATCTTCAAATCAATTGATTCTACACCAAGGTATGTGATCTCTAGCTCCCAAGAAATCAAGAAACAGAATAGATAAAATCGGTGAAATCTATATCCTTTACAGTGCATTTTCCTCGAATTTCAACTATTTTGGAGCATAAAAATGGACAATTTCTTCTAGATTTGTTAATTTGTTTTAAATTTCGTTTAAGTTTTTAGAACTACGCAATTTGCGAAAAAAAATCGAAACAAGAATTTATCCACCAAGTATACTTCTTCCGGTTGGTTCGAAACGCAGGACACAGGACCCAGGAGGCAGGACACAGGACGCAGGACACAGGACGCAGGTCAGCTTTAATTGCTGTAAAAGACAAAGAAAATGTTTGAAAAACACTTGCAATTGTTAGAAATATCATTCTGAAGGTATTTTATTGGTCTAGAACCTTTTTAAAGGTCAAAATCTATCCACATGCTTGCCACGTGCTTTTGCATTTTGTGCCGTGTATAACACGGACCTGTAATACTTGTATTATATATTACACATAAATCACACATGTATAGTAGCAGTTATCTTTTCAATGTCATTGACATGTGACATATTATGTTATACACAAAATACATGTGTTAAAAATATTTATCTCATCTTTAAACAGCCCCGACAGGAAAAAAGCTATTATCATATCTCATTATATCTCCTGCATCACCTTGGGTATGATAACAAAAATTGACTAAAATAGCGTCAAAGGTTTGTATTTTATTAATATATCAATATTTTCATTCCCTATCTCGTATTTTGATGAAAATGACGTCACTATTTTCATATCTCTAAAACAGCTCTCTTGGAGCATTTAATGTTTTCTAAATATATAAATCTATATCTACTTGCACCATCCGCATCCTATTGAGCATGAAAAAACATTTTGTTGTAAACTGATGTACACACCTTGTATTTTGTGCTAGCGTCATCATTTACATAATTTAAATGTCATTTTGTCAATATTTAGGATTGATGGCTTGTCATTGAAAAATCTTTTAAATAGCGTATTTTGTATAATATATAATTTTCCATTGCGTATAATGTTTTTAGAAACATTTTATACATTATATGTTACGAGTGTGTTACAATTTTCCGGTCTGTAGTTTGTTTGACCTGCGTCCTGTGTCCTGTCTCCTGCGTCCTGTCTCCTGCGTTTCGAACCAACCGTACTTCTTCAGAGTCTTAGGTCACCATGTTTTTTACGCCCAACCTTTCAAATTTTGGGAGATGACATAAGATTTATGAGGTAATTTTATGTAATCCTGTCAATGTTACGATGTCATTATAGATAGATTGATAGATAATTGGAATCGTTATATGATTGTAGTACACAGAAATGTAACACAGTACTTCAAAAATGAATGAGCTTTTTCCTGGTGATGAAATTCGCCTAGTGACCGCAGAAGAAGAACAGTTCGGGCTAAGAGAAATAAAAGGTGTCTTAGCACGAACAAATCTTGGTGTGTATGATGTACCAGGAGATGAATTAGCTTTTTCTACGCAATTGTTGAAGAATTTAATCTCCGAGATGGAGCTATTCGTGAAGTGGTAGAATGGCCAGATGATTGTAAGGATTTTGTAGACAACACGACTATCGAAGAATATGTACATAACTTGGAAACTAACAGAGAATGGCGGGAGAATAACGTGGCTGTAGAAGCTCTTGCGAAAGCATTACATTAAACATCGAAATTTACTTCCAGACTTCAGGGCAGGAATAAGGACAATAGTGATAGGCCACAAACTGATTGTAACCTTAGGGAAACACTCATTTTAAAGAATGTACCATAAAACCCTAAAAAGAAGACTTCTCCAAGTCACCTTACACCTCACGCCAGGATATTGAAGGATACTGAAAATGGATACGGTGTTAACAAATAGAATGCTGAGTATACATTTGTAATTACTCTAGCCATACTGAATCACGTTACCTTATTAAAACTTTTCATTATATTATTTAGGTAAAAGTATTTGTTTATATTCTTTGAACCAATTTTCCCAGTATAAAGGTGTTGTTTATGCAGTGACCGTTGGACACTAACCAAGGAACGATTATATGATGTACCAGGAGATGAGGAGTTGTTCTACGGAGTTGCCTACAAGCTGTATGGTTCAATTGTTAAAAAATTCAATCTATTCAACCGAGGGAAGGAATTCATAAAAGAAGAGAACTCAAATGTGAATATCGACAAAGAAAAAGTTACGGTCGACCCGTTGAACTTCTTCCTGCGCTTAATAGTCCTTGGTGAATGAAAACCCGAGACAAAGAAATCAACCAAATTGTGGGAAAAGGTTTTGGTAGATTTTATTTGCGAAAGTAATTCTTAGGAATTTATGCAAATAGATATAGAAATTGACCTAATTTTAGCTAATATATAAATTTCTGTAACTCTTTCCACTGCTGCCTAGCTCAAATTCAATGGTCAAATGCAACGCAGACACTCTGACCAATGCCCGCAGGAGGTCGAGTGGAGGGGCATCATTGGCCTACCTCCTGAAGCGATTTTATAGTATGGACCGACTAGCAAAATCAACAACGGCAGCGAAGTTTGCGTCGTGTACAATGCAGACCAGAAAACACCGCAACATATTACATGCATATAACAAGCTTATAATATCAATATAGTGCTATATGCATGTTATATGTTATACGTTAGTAATATACATATTACAATTCCCATCGCCTGAAAACCGAGCTTTCTCAAGGAAATGATAGTACGGCTATTGTTATATCATATCTAATTATATCCCCTCCACGGTAGTGAAACTTTCTGTTCCGCAAGAAACATATCACACATATAGTGAAGACCTCTGTAAGTGTAAAAAGTGGATTGTCAACTTTTTCTTGACCGAATATTTTTTTAATTTTGAAATGTCACCACACCAGACAACTTAATTCCAATGATATAATCAATGGATTGAAAAGCAACCTCATGCCATTGGTAGGTACTAAATTATTCCATTTAAAAAATTAAAACTTGATTTACGAAACGCTTTGAAAGTTTGCTTTATTTTTTTTCAAATTTTTTACTCTAATGAAAGGAAAGTTCTGCTCGGAAAAATTTGGTGTAAGAACACAAAAATGGGCACCCCTGTATCATTTACGCAATATTGACCTGATTCTTTTTCGTTTCTGGATCAAAAAAGATGATTCCGTCACAGCCTATCGTATTGTGTTCTCGGAAGAAAAATAATTAAAAATTACAAACGTCCGTTACGTATTGGACGATATACTCGCAAATTTAAGCCTGAAATTCTTTGTTTCATGTATTTCTGGTACGGAATCGAACCAAAAGTCCAAAGGGGCACAGAGAAACTCGACCAACCGACCATGCATTGCGTTTTTCATTGTTTATGAGAAGGCGATATTGAAAGAGCACGAAATATTTCAAAAATTCGACGCTACTGGATTCGAATTCGAAACCAAGCCAATGACCAGCAGAACGCAAGATGAACACTGCATGAAAAGTTGTCCTCTCTAACGCAAGATGTATGACGAAAAGTTAACTTTTCTCTTAATTTTCTTGTTTTGAAACCATTGAATTTTCTTCTGTGCGAAAACAAGTAACAGTGAATCTTCACTGTTTCTCGAAAAGCCTAAATTTTCTAAATATCGACATGATCACTTTTTCGATGTACAAAAGGATTACATTTTTAGCCACGAAAAGTACCACTTTTCTCCGAAGTGAAAATATGAGACTTTCTCCACGCAGTGAAGATTCACTTTTACTTATTTTCTTGTCAATGAAAATGTTAAATTCAAAATTGAGAAAAGGCGAACCTTTTTTGTAAAAGAAATTACGAAACTTTTTTAATAAAAGGAAAGATTAACAATTTTTTATTTACGTATTTTCGAAAAGACGCAGATCTAAACCAGGCTGAAATAACCAACTTTTCGTTATTGATAATATATATCTGGGTAAAAAAATGCTTCATCCGTCTCATTTCATAACATTACTGCCATTTTAATGAAATTAGGCGGGAGATTTGATTTGATAAGATATTGAATTATTAAATATTTTTGGATGATTTTCTTCTTTAAAATTAAAGTCAATTATAAATAAATTCATAGTTATATCTATTTACTCAAAATTCGTGTTCTAAAAATCTAAAGTATGCCTTATTTACATAAAATGACTTAAATTAATAACATAATAAATAATTCATAAATATAATCTTTTTAAAAATGACAAGAATTGATGTGGTATAGAAGGAGCTTATAGGGTTAGGGGATATTTCTGACAAAATTTGACATTGTAAAGCATTATTCGAATTTAAGAGATGAGATTTAGGTTACGGTTCAAGAAATTGTATTCGTATAAAAAAGGATGAACTAACTAACAAAAGAAGTCGAACAATTACTTCTTCAGTTGTGTATCGTGCTTCTTTTCCCGAGTGTTCTCCTATTCTCCGTCTGATCTGTATTTCTCCCTCATTGAAGATGTTTCTTTGGTTGTGTTGTCAAACAACCATCTTTACTTCTTTTTCTTAATACCAAATATTTCTTGGTCTTCTGATGAGATGTTCATTTTGTGACAAGCTTTCTCCACACGTCTTTGAGATTGCAGAGAATTGATATTTCGGCTCCCTCCGCCGAGCTCGCGATACGTTTTTCGACTTCCTGTAGAGAGAAAATGATAGAAATATACTCTACTTCTTAAACAGGATTATCAAACAGATTAATTGCCCATTTATATTTATTTCAAATTGAAAATAACCAGTAAAAAATTCAAAATGACTTGAAGATTACAAAAAAACATAATAGCAAGAAAGAAATTACGTGTTTTAGACAGGTTATTCCAAAAATAACTTGAACGAATGAGTGCTTACATGATCATTGCAGGGCCTCTTTAGCATTATTGACGTATACTCATCGCCAAGTCTTTACTTCTTACTTTTGTTTCACTCTTTGGCTTACTGTAAAGTTCGTATGAAAGCATTTTGCAAGATTTCGTGACAAGTCAAGGGCTTTTTTTCCCCTCTTTTAATTTCTGCCAATTAAAATCTCTTTATCAACATTTTTCTATAAGAGACTTAATTAGACTGCAATTGAAAATATCGTAATTTCTCCACAATTATAAATGTGTTAACACAGGGTCCCAAAGGGAATGGTGTTGGTCAGTTCAAACAGTTAATTATAATTTTTTTTTTTTTGATGAAACCGCCGAAAATAATTTTTCAGCCTTTGAAATATCGCCAAAAAAGAGAAATTACGAATCGTTATTTTCTTCCATCAACTTAAAGCATTCGAGTTTAATTTCAACAAGTTTAATTAATTGAACTGTTTTTAAGAGCTCTTCGTACAAACCATTGCCCCAGGCTTACGAGGGTTAGTTAACGCAAAAACTTAATACTACATGTTTTTTTATAAGAACAAACTATATAAGAACATAAGGCTTAAATGGCCAAAATGTTAAGAACAAGTTGAGAACATTTTGAGGCTTTGGGGACTCAAAAGCACCCGATTTCTTAGGAAAATGGACATAAATACTCATAATATGGGGGAAAATAAGAACATGTTTTGGGCTTAAAACTCAAAAAGTTAAGAAAATCCGAAGGCTTCAAAAATTTTGGATATTCTTATAAAAAATACGTGTATTCATGAAATATCAAAGCGATTTCTTTTTTTATACATTCCTGATTCGTTCTGTATGTAAATCTCGTCAAACTTACTGACCACGAAAATTATTTACGGCTGATTTGCGAAATTCCCAATAATTTTGAGGATTTGTAGAGCTTTGTTAGTAGATTGAAAAAATGTATAGAAAATGTTTTAGAAACATTTATGTATAGATTTTACCGGTTTTTTGTAAAGATTATAAATTTCCAAGAATAAATTCAGGTGAAATTTTGGCAATACCCTCACCTAAAATTTTTAATAGATTAATGAGTTAATAATTTTATTTTAATGCGTATAAAATGCATTAAAATCAATAAGCAATTGAAGAGGGAATCTTCATACACAACTATTTACTCAACTCCATTGAGACACCCCTGTGTCAAGACCCGCAGTTGGATAAAAAATTCCATCGAAATCCCAATGGGGATAGAATTTATATACATTTTGAGTTCAAAAACTCAGTGGGATGGTTTCAAATGCAGTTTCTTAAATATGATTTTTAAATGGGATGAATTCAAAGTCGATTTCCCTGTTGGGCTGAAATAATAGGGTATTTTCCATCAGGGGATGAAGATTTTTTCCAAATTTTCCAGTGGGTTGGGGTTCTATTACAGCCCTGGTGGAGCTTCTCCTACTGTGGGGATGAAAGTTTGTACAAGGCATTTTTTCAGCGGAGACAAAAAATTTCAGCCAAATTTTGTAGTGGTCTGTGATATCGGCAGTACCGTGATGGGTTAATCAAATATGGGACAAACTAGGGAGGAAATACTTGAAGTTTGGATTTTTCAAAGTAAAAAAGTGTAGGACGTATTTTCTCCTTTCGCCTAAAAACTGCTAATTCTAAAATATGATCTTGTCAATCAAGAAATCACTCCTAAAAAAGACATAAGACCGTAGACCGTCGATTTTAGAGGTGATCTCTTTTGAAACTTGATAGAAACCTATTCTCTTTGAATTTTCAAACTATTTTTCAATTTTGATCAAATGCACTAATACACAGTCAGACCGTCGAATAGACCGTCAGACCGTTTGTAGGCCGTTAGATTTATGAGAGTTTGTACTTGAAGACCGTAGACCGTCGATTTTAGAGGTGATCACTTTTGAAACTTGATAGAAACCTATTCTCTTTGAATTTTCAAACTATTTTTCAATTTTGATCAAATGCACTAATACAAAGTCAGACCGTCGAATAGACCGTCAGACCGTTTGCAGGCCATTAGATTTGTGAGAGTTTGTACTGGAAGACCGAAGACCGTCGATTTTAAAGGTGATCGCTTTTGAAACTTGATAGAATCCTATTCTCTTTGAATTTTCAAACTTGTAGGCCATTAGATTTGTGAGAGTTTGTACTGGAAGACCGAAGACCGTCGATTTTGAAGGAGATCGCTTTTGAATCTTGATAGAATTTCCGTCTTCACATTTTCTATTTCTTAATTTGATCAAAAATGAAATATGTCAACAGTCACACCGTTTGTAGGCCGTTAGATTTATGAGACTTTGTACTTGAAGACCGTAGACCGTCGATTTTGAGGGTGATGGCTTTTGAAACTTTTTGAAAATTTTATGGAAGACAAAATTTGATTTTGAATATCTATAGTTTAATCAGGTTAAGATTTCTGATCGAAGATTCTGGCTTTTTTTAGTTGTCTGGATGGTTGGATTCCTTAGATTAATTATTTTTCTAATGATGTTTTTTGTTTTCTCTATTAGCTCTTTCCCAGAATCAAGATCAACTATGACTATATCGAGGTAAAAAAACAACCAATACCTGAAATTATCAAGCAGGGCCTACGTTGCTTGCCCATTCACTGATGATGAGTTTGGAGTGATCAGTCCTCGTAACTTTTTCAATTTCGACTTTTTCAATTTCGACCCATTCCGAACAGATTGTCACGGAGGATACTTTGCTTCTGCAATCGCTCACTGGTTCCCAAGTCTCCCCGACCAAGTGGACCTCGCTCATCGGATTTATTAATGTCTCCTCTGTCATCAATTTCCAGACAAAACCAAGAAATTGACATTGGTTGGCAAAATTGATTCTGGCAAAACATCACTGATGAACCTCTTTTCATCAATCATTCCGAAAGAAAAAATCACCATTTTGACAAAAGAGAGCACTTTCGGACACGGAGCTTCTGTTTGTGGATGAGTGGTCGAAGGAGATGACACCACCTGACATAGCTAAAACCCTTTTTCAAAATGGAAGATTCCCCCAAGCTGTCAAATTCAAAACGCAGAGAATGCAGACCATGCAGGCGGGTGTATTCTTGACCTGCAACGAAAAGCCAAAGTTTGACACTCAGTGTGATCAAGAGTCTGTCGAGAGGCGATTGGCAATATTTGAGACACGGGCTTTGAGTACTCTTGACCCTGCAACCCCTGGATGGATCAAGGATAATGCCATGAATTGCTTAACATACATCATGAACATAGTCAACAAAAACCTTGAGATGATTGACAAGGACGACTTGTCTTACACGTTGCCAGTCAATGTTAGATGCGAGTCCACTGTTCTAAAAGAAAATCTCGACGAAAAGCAATTGGAAGGAATCCAAACGAGTTTAATTGATCAAGACAAGTCTGTTGGGTTGGCAGAATCGCCCATTGATGGTTTGAAAATCTTCCACCTAGAAGAATTTGACTATGATGGTAAGTGATCACTTTTCGTTTCATTTCCTGGTCTGTAAATTCTCTGTGATATCTTCATATGTTTTGAAAATGACTTTGCCCATAAAGTTCCATGGAAGCCAGATGTATTCCAAAATCTAGTTTTCGCTTTTCTCAGAACAATCGGAAACTTGTGGACAGTCTGGATCGGAACAGCTTGACGACGTAGATTTAGTCACAACTAAACGTCCAATGAAGAATGGTATGTCTAATTTTTGTTTTGAAATTTTCCTCAAATGGCTTTATTTAATCATGGCAGATTTTATTCAGCTCATTGGCTTACACACGAGTCTATCTTGAAAGCTTGATAGTACGACATTTCGTTAACATGAATGAACTTTTGTGAACAATTTTTTTCGTATATTCTCTCAGATCAATTCGACACGGAATCTCTTATCGGGTTCATTTCCACAACGGATGTCGACTCGGACATAGAGCCCCCAAAGAAACGTGCACGTAAAAACTGGTTCAACAGCCCACAACGAGAGACCGACAAAGACGCTGTGGAAAGTGTTGTTGAATATCTCGTACAAAGCGGTAAGAGCACTTTTTTGATGGTCTTTGTAATCCAAATATGTTGCTTTGCAGGTATAAAGTAATTTAACTTTAGTTCATTCTTCATGCAGCTTCAATTTTCAAATAAGAAATTTTTGTTATTTCAGTTTCATCAAAAGACGTCAATGGATCAGCGACGTTGAAAACACAAACTATAGTTAATGCAATGCCTACACGGGATGGTAAGTGAACTATTTACGATTTACTATCTCCAATTTTTGAAAACATGGGTGCTCTGGTTGACCCAATTTAAGACAACACATAACAACTTGTGGTTCCACAAAGTGAGAAAAGTTTTTCCCCTTTTTAGCGGTCGAAAGTCCCATCAAAGACAAAACTTTCATCAAGTCACCAAGACGCTTCAAGGTGGAAGATATCAACAAACCCGAGTATTGGCGTATGGTTCGTTCATACCTTCATCACAACCTGAAATTCAAGACGTTAAATGGACCTGTTGCTCACTCTTTGTTTCGTCTCTTCAAAAAGTTTGAAGGTGCATTGAAAAGTCCTCGACCACCAACGATGGCCGATCCAAAGCTAGATGCTTCATTCTTGATTATAAATGAACAACGTCCAAACTTCAATATATCTGGATTTTTGAAAAAGTATCCTTCCTGTGTTAACACCATCAAAGATATACGTGGGAAAATTGGTGTGAGATACAGCTCATCTATTGTATAAGTCGTTTTTAAGATACACTGAATATTGATTTTTTTCTACTTACTCAAATCTCTCATCTATTCTTAAAAGTTTTGACATCCCAAATTCGACGGTCTGACGGTCTCCCCATAGAAACTCTCATAAATCCACCGGGCTACCCCTGGTCTACTGGTCTACAGAATGGTCTTCATTTTTCAAAAGAGTATAAATCGAATTTGGGATAAGAATTTGGAAACTTTGATGCTTTTTTACCTTCTCTTTGACTCTGGAATCTCAAATTCGACGGTCTGATGGTCTCCCAATAGAAACTCTTATAAATCCACCGGGCTACCCCTGGTCTACTGGTCTACAGAATGGTCTTCATTTTTCAAAAGAGTATAAATCGAATTTGGGATAAGAATTTGGAAACTTTGATGCTTTTTTACCTTCTCTTTGACTCTGGAATCTCAAATTCGACGGTCTGATGGTCTCCCCATAGAAACTCTTATAAATCCACCGGGCTACTCCTGGTCTACTGGTCTACAGAATGGTCTTCATTATCAAAAGAGTATAAATCGAATTTGAGTTAGGACTTTTCAAATTTTGATGCTTTTTTACCTTCCCTTTGACTCTGGAATCTCAAATTCGACAGTCTGATGGTCTCCCAATAGAAACTCTTATAAATCCACCGGGCTACCCCTGGTCTACTGGTCTACAGAATAGTCTTCATTTTCAAAAGAGTATAAATCTTATTCTAGTTAGGACTTTGAAAATTTTGAGGCTTTTTTACCTTCCCTTTGACTCTGGAATCTCAAATTCGACGGTCTGATGGTCTCGTGAAAGTGTGCAATCAATTAAACAGACGGGTCTTTGGTATAGTGTTATTAGTGAAAAGGTTTCGAATTATTAATTTACAGTAGAGCTTACCGCAGATGTCTTAACGAAGAATCTATCTTTCCACCATACAACTCGACAAAGACATCAACAACAATGTTTCCAATGGTTGCTTGATCTGTCCAAACATCTGTCATATTTCTGGAAGCAGCTTGTATTTTCTTCGACTTGCGGACGAGATTAAGGAAGCATGGTTTCCCCTTCCCAAATATCATTGATGTTGAGTCGCATCCAGACCATGCATGAATGAACAGTAAGTGCTCTTTGACATCTTCGATTTTCTTGGATGCAAGTTTGATACTCCAGTATCTTGAAAAACTTTCTTGCAAAAGATAAATGTCGAACTTGTCATTATCTGTGTCTTTCCAATGATAGAGAAGCATGATTGCGACGTCAGTATCATCAGCTACCACAACTGTGTTTGTTTCAAGAACGGTATCTAATGCTTCTCTTACAATTGTTGCATCAGCATCACCTTTGCAAACTTTGACGATATGGCCATTCGCTTGAAGTAATTCTTGTAATAGATTGATCAATTGGCCTTTATTGTGGTTGTTCGAGAGAAACTGCTCCTTCGAGTAAGGCACTTCATTTTTTGCCATAACCTGGATGTCACGAGATGAGCCTTTCGACGATCTTCTTATGTGCTCGTTTCCTTTGATTGAATTTGGATCATTGCACCCATCGAATAAGATCTTTGCACACCCGTAATGTCTCTTCGCGTAAGACAAGTACGCATCAGTAATGCTCTTGAACTTCATTCCTTTACTCCACGGGACCCTGTGAAGTAGAGCTCCACCATCCAACACATATTTCACATTCGACGGTTTCATAGTGACGGCGTCTTTATCTGCTAGTATATGTTTTTCGAGCGCAGATTTTTCGGGCTTCCGCATTAAACCATTCTTGAACAACGAAAGTGGTTGGTGATTTAATTTGTAGTCGAAGTACTGCTCCACATTTTCCTCTCGTTCTGCAATCGCAGCAAGTCTTGTGAAGAGCAGTGTCGGATTTACAGTCACCGCATCTTTATTTCCCTCATCTGCTGTGTTATTTGTCAAGGCATCTAGGTTGACGATAAGATCTTTTTTCAGAATCTTTCCTTCAATAAAAATCGTACCCCATCCAGCTTCTTTTGAATGCTCTCTCCTATAGTCTCGGCTTCCTCGCAATTCACCCTGTCCTTGCCTTTGACTGAAATGCACCCGGTTGAAAGCGAGTAGAGGTTGCTGTCGACCATGTTGAACGGATTCCTGACCTCGATCCATTCGTAAAACTTCTGGCAATAATCTTGGTCTTTGTTTCGGCGATTTATTCCCATGTCAATGTTTTGATCAGCTGAGCCAACTTTGACGCTTGATAATTGGACCATTGATTTGTGAACTGTGGCGCTGAAACCAGCGCTCATTGTCCATAGATTGCGGACATTTTCTCCAAAACCACGTCCCCTAGTCAAACCACGTCCCCTAGTCAAACCACCTGAACACTTGATTGACCTCATAAACGTTTGTTCGATGACTAAATCAGACCAAAACCTGTTCGATCGTCTAACGGCGTAGTGTCCTTCTTCGAATTGTTTCCTCAGCCAATCACTTGAGGCTAGCGCTTCGTTCATTTCTTGGACGTATATTCTCGAGCATTTGGCATAGTTGCGGTGACCTGTCTCAGCAAAAAGGTTCTGCATCTTATTGATTGCTTTGACGTGTATACCAATTGCAGCTCCTTTCAGCAACTATGAATTTCTTAACGTAGTCAATATATGACCGCCAAAGCTTTGCAGTATGCGATTTTTCGGAGAGACTGGTTGAAAAAGTAGCAATTGTTTTCTCCATATTTTTGATGGCTTCCATTTCACCCAGATAATCGAGATCGTGATTTGTAAACCTTTCTTTGATTACTTTTAGATAAGGTGCTTCTCTAAACTGTCGATTTCGAGTTTGTTTTCCTCCAACAGCGTATATGTAATGCGGTTAACTAGAGCTTGGGTAATACATTGTCCTATGCTGATTTGTTTTAGCTTTGAAGGAAAAAGTTGGTCCGCGAATACATATCTGCAAACTTTCAGGAACCCAATCGCTTTGGTACTCTAAATTCCTCATTTCGAATAGCGATGAATAAAGTGTCTTATCAAGTGACAATTCTCTTATATCACTTTTGACGAAGCTCTAGCTTAATTTAATATGGAATTTTCTCATTATGACGCCATAGGTTTAGGCTCAATTTACTGTTATTCAGTGCATCTATAGGGTATTTTGTAAGCAAAAATGTTGTTCAGCTTTCTGTAAGCTTTCCAACGGTATATAACATGCCTATGTTCGAAGAAGTTTGATTTCGGAAGTTTTTGACCTGATGACGTCATAGACCTTTAAGCCCAATTTACTCACATTCAGTACATTTTTAGAAAATTTCGTCTGCATAAAAGTTGTTCAGAATTCAATAAGCTTTCCAACGGTATATAATATGCCTATGTTTGAACAATTTGAAATTTGGACAAATTTTATCGCAGCCATTATGAATTTTGACGTCATAGCTCGTGACGCCAAGATGCTTAAGGTGGGGGGTTTTAATGGGAGGTTCCCAAGACCTTCCCCTAACTCTGTGCAAAATTTCAGCTTTATATGTATTTTTTTCCGGTTAGGGTGTTTATTCACCTAATTCCCTTCTACTATAGACTTTATCCAGTCTACAACCAAAAATCTGAAGGAAATCTCGGTAAAAGTAAATTAAAATGATTTTGATGAAGATTCTCAACCCTTTTGACCCATCAGTTTCAAAATTTATGTGTTTAATTACTGAAAAATGTTCTTAATCATGTAAAGCCTATTGCGATTGTTAGTTTTAAAATAAAATTTTGATAGGTCGATTTTTAACGGTTTCGGGCACTTTCTGAAAGTAACTTTTTTATTCAATTGAGCATAGTCTAGCATGCTAGACGACTTAACTCAGTAAAAAATAGGAAGTAGAAAACTTGACAGGAGCATCAATATAGTCGTCTAGAATATTTTGTGCACAACAAACTTTTCATAAAAATTCTCTTTTTTCATGTTTTTGGATAACATTTTCAGGGGGTCTTGTTGGTTTGTTTTGGTTTGTTGTTTTTTTCTTTCACCTAGAAACTCTCATTGGCTGAAATTTTTATTTGTTTATATATTTTTTTGTATATGATTGTTTTCTCACCCCGCAGAAATCTGCGGGCCCTGCTGGAACTCCCGTAAGCTACGGAAACCACCTTAGCCCAGTCGTTTATTTTAACCATATCCCGACATAAAAATTTCCCGCTTCCAACAAAAACGTTATAAACGACTGGATTCCCAGTCTAATTGAGCATAACTTTTGATCTAATGAACCGAATTTATTAAATGACCCATCAAAATTTAAGTTTATCTTTCTTCTTTCCAATGGAATAGAAATGATTCTTTTAAAATTTTTCGATTTCGAGAAAATCAGTTTCAAAGAGAGAAACTTTTTTGTGGCGCACCCGGTATCTTAGAGAGAAAGAAACGGAATAATACTTAATACTTAACTTAACTTTCTTCTTTTTGACTCAGACTACTCTAACACTTAACAGAAAACTTCCTTTCATAAAGACCAAGCTTCATAACCTGTGCTTGAAAATAATCTATATACAATATATATGTAACCCCCCCCTTTTTCATGAAAATTTCTGACCCCCCTCCCCTCTTCTTCACTTTTTTGGAAGGTGTCATCCCTCCCTTAAGAAAGGGGGAACGAACTATGATGGCTTCATATAACACATATTGTACCAATAGATAGAACTTTTAAATGTTAAATTTAATGTTTTCCTATTAGAGCCTTGGGGGCACTTGATTCAGCGGATTTGGCAAAAAATCCCCCAAATTTAATTTTTTCTGTCACCAGCCAAATTTGAATTGTATTATGTATTCATTTGATATGGTTTTTGCTAAAAAATATTCTTCATCTGCCAAATTAAACTCTTAAATTTTTTATTTTTTAAGCCATTTGCAAAATGAAATTCCCTCTGTTGTTTTACCATTCTCTAAATGAAATTTTTGCAAAAATTTCTTTTTTTAAGGTACTCCTAATTTCATGGCTACGATTTTCCATTTTCTACCTCTTAGGTTTGGAAAGATCAGTCTTTGGTCAAAAGGGAAGTTGTTTATTGGGATCGTGAAGATAGTGATTTTTTATTATCAAACTGTCAACGGATTCACTCGTCAGAACATTTAAAAGTCTTCATGAAAATTTTATCATTAGCAAATATTTTATTTTTTCAATCATTTATCCCTGGATATTTCATTAAATTTAGCCATTGGACATGACCATTTTTCAAGATTTTTTCTGGGTTATCGAAAGCCCTTGCATAAAATATCCTACATCCCCCATGAACAGGTTTTTCGGGAAGAGTCCATAGCATTTTTTCAAATTTTCTTAAATGAAGGTCCTCCTTATCGACAGTGGGTTGAACGTGGACTACTTTAATCGTAGAAATTTTAGCGAGACTAATTTTAACATTTTAGCGAGTTTTCCCTATTTTCGCTAAAATAAATCTCGCTAAAACACGCCGAGTCGCCAGAGTGCTAAGATTTAGCCACTCGAAATTTCTGGTTAAATTGCCTTGATACATTTTTAACAATAGGAAGGGTTTTAGTGCAAAGAAATGCTAGAAAACGAATTCAATCAATAATGTAATACGAGTATTCGCTAAAATTTATCCACGCGAAATTTTTTTAAATCGTGATTCGCTAAAATAAATCCAAAAAAATCAAGATTTTCCTGGCTCGCTAATATACGCTAAAATTAGTCTCGCTAAAATTTCTACGATTAAAGTACCTTATGGGAGCTAATTTTCGCAGACATTAGCTCCGCAAAATACGATTTTCACTAAAGATCTTCAGAACTGCTAGGAAAACATGAGAATTTCGGCAAAAATTGGGTGTCAACCGCGAAAATAAAATCGACAAAAATCGTTTATTTTACAACCTCGCATAGCGAAAACAGTTCCCTAAGGTAATGAATTCCTGAAAACTCTAAAAAGTTTAGAATGCTTAAATGTTATTTAATATAATTTCCCCACCTTACAAATTATAGTTAAGGAAATTTGTAATCTATTTTGTAATAAATCAATGACTAATTTTATGAAATATTAAACAAGACTGAAATAAACCGATTCTTATATCCTACCATGATTTTATCAAACATACACATTTCTCTTAATGATAGGTTGCAAAAATCCATTGAAAAAAATGGTCCTGAGAAGACCAAAATTGGGTGGTCTCTATGTCTAAATGGCCCCATAAATTATAGACTAAAATACAAATGCAAAAAATTCTCCTAAACCTTTCTAGTACTCATTATGTCCAAGATTTTCGTACCGAACCCCCCTCCCTGTTGTAATATGTGTCGATATATCGCGAAAACTAATGGTTTTCAATCAAAGTTAAGATTTTGGTGCTTTTAGACAATCATTTAAGGTGATTTTTCGCCTTTCTGTCCTCTGGCAACATCGGGTATGCCTAGTATATTACAAACAAAATCTTAAATCTGCTGTACCGCTTGCTGGCTCGCTTAGCTGAAAATCTATCTGTTTTTCCCGACCTAGAAAATACGATCTGCTGTTCACTGATACGTCATCATCTAAAAATTATTATCTGCTGTTCATTGGTGGGTTTTGCCCGACCTAGAAAATACGATCTGCTGTTCAACGTATTACGTCATCATCTAGAAATAATTATCTGCTGTTCATTAGTGATGTCCCCATCTAGAAAATACTATCTGCTGTTCATGAATAATATTTTCTCCTGAATAAAAACAGCAGATAATTTGAAGAAAACAAGCTATCCTAGAAAATGGGATGTGCTGGTCACTTTCAGAGAAAAACCCTTCACCTGGCAAAGAATAGCAGATATTTCGTACAAATGGCTCGCCGAATGCTTCTTATAGTGACTTTCCATGTGTTTAAGGGCAGCCTAGAACAATGTTAAATTTTGTTTCCGCGCAAATTCGTCACATTTTGTCTCGATAGCCTCATACCTACAGAACTTATCCTTAGAGGCAATCGAGCAAGAACAATAAAAAAAATCTTTATTTGGCTCTGTAGAAAAATTGCAAAATAGAAACTCGCTTAAATTCACAATACTGATTCTTTACCCCAAAACGAAACTTTTCTATTTCGTAAATCTTTCTTACACTTCCCCATACGTAAAATATAGAGTACTTTCGTCCCCCCCCCAAACTTACGAGGGAAAAAAGTTAAGACCGCGTGTTGTCCTCGCGGACTTTCCCAGCGTAATTTATTTGTGTGATGTCATAATGTTATTGTTCTCTTTCTCAGATTCTTACTGACGGCATTTCAATCGCTTACGGGATTGGATAATGGTTGACAATAGATCTTGACGTATAACAATCCAATGACTAGACTAGTATAGTCGTTGAATGAAAAACATCACACCGGAAAATCTTACTAGAGTGGTTAAATCGGGAAACCGTATCTAGAACGATATTCTCAAATTTCAACGACTAGACGCCTCTTGTTAAGAAAAACTTTTTTAGTTTTGTTTTTGCTCCAAATTAGATGGGGGTTTTATTCTTGCGATTGGTTACGAAAAATGCTGACTCATCACAACAAACCATCATATTGGATTCTTTTTTTCGTGGAAATGTGTTTTTGCAGTTCAATTTCTTGGAAAACGTGTTTTTATAAGGATTTGTTGTTTTTTCTTCATGGCTTGATTTATGTTTTACACAGCTGTTTGCTAGAAAATATTATATACTGTACTTTTACTTTAGTTTGTATATCAGGTTGAAGTTCTTCCTTGGTATGGGGTCCAAGCAGACACAAAACTCTAGCAGAGAAAATTATGATTTTTGGATACAAATGCTTGGGGAAATACAGTTTGTAGGCAAAATAGCAACTGTTGCTAGCACGAAAACTAATCGAAATAAGCTGCTTATTTCTTATTGGCTGCAATGTGATGTAAATTGTGTGTGCTACAATTGTTCTCGGTCAATTTCGACTCAACTGAAGAACTTTAATGAAAGGCTTGCGAAAATAAATAAAGTTAAAGCAGAGAACAAGGAGCATCTCAAGAAAAGAATAAAACGCCCAAGTACCGACGAGGGAGCATTAGATCGCAAACGCCAACGTATTGATAAAAATATCAGTAAAGATCAACCACTGCGTATTAAAGTAAGTATATTGATGAGAGAGATAAATAATTCTAATGAAATAGAATTTTAGTTCAAAAAAATTAGATTGAAATAGCATTTTCATAATTTTGAGAATAGTTTATCTTCAAAAGGAATTTTGAGCGAAAAATTACAAAGTTTTTCTATTAGTTATGCAAAAATTCCTAGAATTAGAAAATTATTGAAAAAGTATCGATAAAGTTTCTAAAATCATACAATAAAAAGATTTTGGTGGCAAATTAGAAAATCATTTCACAAGAATGGCAAAATTTTCATTAGATAGGTTAGCCTGGAAAAAAGTCTCAGAAAGTAGGCTAATAGTACATAATTTTTTATGGTGTTAATTCCGTTTGAAAAGTTTAAAACTTTTTAAATGAAATTAAGTCAGAAAATACACTGATATGACCTAATTAGACATATTTTGACTTTTTTAAAGCTTATGACAGAGAAGTTATTCTGGAACCAGACAACGAGAAGAAAAGTATTGTTGAGAAGTGTCTGACAGATTCCATCAGTGATCTTTTGAAGTGGCTCGTAGAAAACTTTCCAGAAGCAAAAACTGCAATGAAGAATTGTGTACTGAACATTGTCGATAAGGAAGCACAACACATCTGTAAAAAGTCCTTTGACTCTGAATTTAATTTTAAAGGCTTTGAGCCAATTATTGATTATGACAAAATGAAACATGAACTAACCAAAATTACGCCATAGATACATGATATTGTCTTTAAAATTGGAGTCAACAAGCGTAGCCTTAAAGACTGCAAGTTGAAAACAGAAGAGAGTGTTTATCCAGCATGTGTTAATGCTGTTGGAAGTTTACTTTATTCACGGAATAAATACATAAACAGGTGCCCACTTTCCAACGCTTTTGTGTTGAAGAGAGGAAAAGCAAAAATGAGCATCACTCGGATGAACCATTTGAAAATGTCAGTTTCTTTTGATCATCTTCATCAAAAGCAAGTAGAAATGGGCAAGAACTATTTGGAACCAGTCAAAGAATGGATTGACATGTTGACTGGGGTCAAAAATCCAATTACCAAGGAACTTGTCAAGTCTCCCATTGAATTGGCTAAGAGTGATGCTGCTACTAAAGTTGAAATTACTGACGATCTTGAGTGCAGTTTCTTTGATGAACATGGGTCCACCATGGAGGTGCTTGAAAAATCATTTTGCGACTTCAATATTGACGATCTAACCTTTGATGATGAGCCCATGATTGAAATATCCACTTGTAAGCGTCCACCAGAAACAAATTTTGAGACACCGATCATTCAATTAATTTGGGAGTTCAAATTTATTATAATTGGTGATAACCTCGACAAGATGATCCGTCGTCGAACCATGCTAATTGCCAGACAAAACACAGATTTGCCGCTCGAAACAGAGTCCATCCACATATTTCATTATTGAATCTCCCTGCTAACCCTCCAAAGTCCCGATCAGAAATCAACATGCATGATTACCTACCCGACAGTAATGACGAAAAAATTACGTAAGAAAGGGGGGAGAGATAAAATTCCATTATAGAAAGGGTGATGGGTATATAGGGGGTGAAATAACCCTGGGGTCCAAATCTTTACATCGACATCATATTTTGTTTTGCGTTTTCGATTCAGAAAATCGGTTGTTACGTTTTATGTTTTTATCTATTTTAGTAAGAGGTGTACTCTTTATAAATTATAAACAGGAACCCTTTATTGTACTATTTACCTTATAAATACGAAAAGAAATGAGAGAAATAATAATAATAATAATAACAATAATAATAAGACCAATCACCTGCCTCCCCATCGTTTACAAAATCCTCACCAGCATCATTACATCAAGAATGCTACACCACATCCAAGCCAACTCAATCATCCCCGTTGAACAAAAGGGAAATGCCAGCAACACCTACGGCACGATCGACCAGTTGATGATAAATAAACTGATCATGGTTAATGCCAAAAACAAACTGAAAAACATCTCAACAGCGTGGATTGATTACAAGAAAGCATATGATTCAGTTCCGCATGACTGGATCATCGACACACTAACAATTCACAAATTCGACAAAACCATCACCAGCTTCTTTGAATCCACAATGACTAATTGGCAAACATCACTCACCCTCAACCACGACACTGGCCTGATCTCTACCAACAAATTTTCCATCAACACCGGAATCTACCAGGGAGATTGCCCATCAGGTACATTGTTCATCCTTTCGTTACTTCCACTATCCTGGCTTCTAAAAGAAAGCAAACTCGGTTATCGATTTAACAAAGAGACAACGATATCTCATCTACTCTTTATGGATGACTTGAAACTGTATGCTGCAAATGATCAACAACTCAACAACCAAATCAAACTGGTCAAAACATTCAGCGATGACATCCAGATGAATTTCGGAATTGAAAAGTGCAATAAAGTGACAATCAAACGGGGAAAAATCACGAAAAGCGACAACATTGTACTCGACAATGGCGAGATACTAAAAACCCTAGACCAAAACAAACAATACAAATACCTCGGGTTCAATGAGCACCAACTTACTGACAAATACACCAAATCAGCACTCAAAAATGAGTACTTTAAAAGACTGAAGATGCTACTCAAAAGCGAACTCAACAGCCTCAACACAATATCCGCCATCAACACTTATGCCGTCCCAGCTCTGTCGTATGGCTTTCCTGTACTGGACTGGACGATCACTGAGCTAGAGAACATCGACCGCGAAACGAGAAAAGTCTTGCAATCATTCCACGTGATGCACAACCAAAGTGACGTAACAAGAGTCTACCTCCCGAGAAAAGAAGGTGGAAGGGGTCTTATCAACATCGTTGACCACTTCAAAAACTGCATTATCAACTTCAGCTCCTACCTACTAACATCAAACGAACCCTATCTGACCTTGCTATCCAACTGGCAACTTACCCGCGGTGCAAAATCGATTCACGCTATGGCCCAGTCATACAGCCAAGAAATCTCTCTCGAAATACAGCAGCTTTCCATCCTTTCAAAAAGCCAACGAAAAACGAATTGAAACAAGAACTGAAATCTTGAAAGCCAAGAACCTCCATGGACAATACTTCCAGCTGCTTGACGAACCGCACGTTGACAAAACCCTAACAACAGACTGGATACGATCGTCAACCCTGAAACGCGCAACAGAAGCCAGCATATGCGCGATTCAGGAACAAGCAGTTACTACCCGCTACATTCAGAGACGAATTTTCCATCAGCAAGTCGAAGAAACATGCCGTATATGTAACCGAGAAAAGGAGACTATCCACCACATTATATCAGGCTGCACAGTACTTGCGCCAACAAAATATCTTCAAAGACATAACAACTTGTGCAAGTACATTCACGAGCTTCTCATGCGTGAAAACGATTTAAAGCAAGAACGCACCCCATGGTACGAACATCAACCACATCCAGTGGAGGAAAACGAATCAACCAAAATTCTCTGGGACTTCTCCATCCAGACCGACCACCAAATCGACCACAATAAACCCGATATCGTCTTCCTAAACAAACAAACGAAAGAAGCACTGATCATTGACATCGCAATTCCGTCCGACTACAACATACCCCGTAAACGAATTGAGAAAATCCGACAACTACACCGACTTGGCAGTAGAATTAAAAACTCTATGGAACCTGAATAAAGTTAAAATCGTCCCAATCATAATTGGCGCAACTGGTGTGATACACAAAGGATTGAGTGATGATGTAGGAAATCTTGGTTTGACTCAAAATAAATTTAATATTTCAGAGGCCCAAAAAATAACGTTGTTAGGCACAGCACATGTCGTCCGAAGTTTTTTCACTTTAGCTTAAAATTTCTCTAGTTAAGCAAATTAAGACCTAAAAAGACAATAAACTTTCTCGAAAGTTTTTTAAAACTTTTTCAAAGCCCGGGATCCACGTAAGGCAAGTAGTATATATATTGCCGAAAAGATAGGAGCCCATTTCCTCGTAGTCGAGTGTAAGTCTAGATGGGGCCCCGTCTACCCACGATTTTTTCTGAGCTCGATAGTAGACGGGTAGTTTTGGACAAAAATTTCTACAATTTTTTGTAGAAACGCTTCTGATTGGCCGATTATGTCTATTGTTCTCCCGAAAGATTTATGCAACAAAATTCTGTTTGGCCAATTTTCAAACGGTTTTTTTCTGGTGGCAAATTCAAAATCTCCAATTCTACCATACTAATTTTTATCTTATGTGAGCTTTGTGAAACGGAGTAAAAATTTGTATGGATCCAGACTAGTGTAAGTCTAGTCTTCTAAGAAACTACTCTTCAAGCCACCTTAAATTAGGGATCTTCGTAAAACAATAGGCTTATCACAAGTAACGCAGGAATGCAAAACAAGCTTTGCATACCTCAATACAACTGATAAGCGCATGGTGGAAAAGGAGAACCCAAAGGAAAGTTTCGAACGGTTAAGAAATAATACAAATTGAAAAGACAATTTTATATTTCTATTATTTATCTAGCATGTTTGAAATCAAATTTTGAGAAACTTTACTAAACCCACCATCTTAACTTTTGAAACAACATATTTTCAAGTTTAATCAGCAACTCTTGATTCCACAACTTTTAAATTCATTCAAGCTCTTCAAGTTATCCATAACTTTGAAATAACTTTGTTTTGATAGGCCTTTGATAAATTTACGGCATAGTTATTTATTTTTCTAAATAAATTATTTATTTTGAATATTATCTCTCTAGGAAAACAACCGTTTTTGGCCGACTTTCTTTGAGATATTTTCATCCAAGTTAAAAAAATTTTTTGAAGCACTCCAAGCTCTTGTTAGTTCTTTAAGCACTTTTGAAAATCAAAACCAAGTCTTGAAATCAATATCATATCAACGGTATTATGTTAAGCTAACAAGAGGTGGTGTGGATAATTTTAATATGGTGCAGTGAGAGCTACAGATCGAATCTGTGTTTGGCTGGACGCACCAGTCTTTATGATTAACTTTATAAAGATACAGTCTGTATTGCAATCATTCTTTCATAAAAGGATAACAAGTGTGTGCATTTTGAAAAAATCCGCTTGCAAATATTATTTTTTTAAGTCAGCTTATTTTACAGCATTGCATGAAAATTGAAACCAGCAATAGCTCTTTGTCAGCAAAAATAACTACTTTGCAGACAAAATTCTAGTCTATTTGAAAGAGTCTTTTTTATAATAAGTGTACACTACTAAAGGGATAATCAGGTTGTTTGTAATTTAGCATGTGGCATCCTTCTATTGTCCTGTAATAGCCCATTTCAAAAAATTTCAAATTTTGATACCTCAATTTCGGAAAATTGTTACACAAAAATACACCCGCTTTTTGCTCAAACTCTTTCATATTCCTAGAGGCTTTTGAGGATTATTAATTTAAAGATTGCATTCCGTGGAACTAAATTTCGCAGTACCCTTTTGCCGTTAATTGTAAAGGGGGTCAAAATCCCCCCCAAAAAATCATTTCATAACGACCCCCCAATTTTATGAAATTTTCCTGAAAAAGTCCCAAGCCAAGACCTTTATTCTCCTAGGGGTTTTTGGGAGAATCACCCCGAAATCAATCTTAATATTGACCTCCCCATTTTATGGATTTTCTCCCAAAGTACCAACTCCCCTACTTATTCCACCCACTCCTACAATTAAACTCAAGAGTAGACACCCATAAACGCAAAAATTATTTCCGCAGAAATTAGTTCCTGCAAAAAAATATTGCTACTAAACTTGTTCTTGATCAGAGTGATTTATTCATCGATAATATATGGGCTCTTTTACTTTATAGTGTGTTATAATTTCCTGGAATTCTTAGAATTGGAGAAGTAGAGAGTTTTTCTGAATGAAAACAGTGAAAATCTTCAGATATTTCAAAGATCAGAAAAGAGCTTGTTGACATAATGCATGTGCTTGATTTGCTAAGTTCTCTCCTACTGTAGAAATAATTTGACTCAAAAGTATTCCAAAATAACCTGCCTGATTTTTTTCCAAAAGCCATTTATAGCACCAGAAAGAATTTATACGCCCAATTACCAACATTATATCCTTTTGTAATATGATATAGGATAAAAAGTGAAAAAGATTATAACCTTGTATCAAGAATCTTTTGAAAATTATTTCTTTCTGTCACTAGAATTTTAACGCTCCGCCCTCATGAAATCATTGCCTGCTCTTTAACCGCCCATTCAAAAACTGAAATCTGCGACACCCCTTAAAAATCCTGGCTACGCCTGTTAACAACACAATTAAGTGTCAAGACACAAATTTGTAAGCCTCTTTGCAAAATACACTTACACGTTGATGCGTCTTTTGGAACAGACTGTACCCTAATGATAGACTAGGCTAACGCAATGTTCTATTGAATAAGGGAAATTACTTCAGCATAATATACACAAGTTGTCCTCAGTCAAAACAGGATAATTTATTTCATCTTAAGGCAACAGCTGTAATTTATGCTGTAGTGATTAGTTATTCAATTTGAATTGAGATAAAAGTGAAACATTTAAAGACGTAAAAAATCAGGAATCAGCTTTACGATTAATCTCTTGTTCATTTTTTTATCTAATTAAATCTAAACTTCTTATGAGGCTCACAGTTTTGAACCAAACCTCCAGCTCTCAGAGTTTTTCTGCCACCTTAAAATTACAACAATTTTAAAGTGAAAATTTTTGTATAAAGACTAACCTCCCTGTACAGGGATAAGTACTGGGAATACTGTACCCAAAATTTTACCTTTCATAGATATCACTATGATAGCCTTTGTCATAGTTACAAGAAAGTTCAGAATTTTATGGGGGGGGAGGTATTAAACAGACCATTTTCTACAAGTTTTTAGGAAGTTTTTAACAATTTCCTCAAAAATAAAAATCACATGGCTTTCACACGAATTCTTTTTAAAGGAACAAATGAAGTCTCCAACACTTTTTTTCATGTAAAAGTTCTGGTTTCACCACCTTCGATATCATACATGGAAAATGAAAAGTGTTGACTTCAAGTATGAATGGACCGCTTTAAAAAAAAGCATTTACCTTTTTAAATAAACCACTATCATCTGTATGCTTCCTTTTTCCCATTTCTTTCAGCCTTTGCCTGGCTTATCAATCTTTTCATTACGCCATTGGCATCAAGAGCCATTTTTTCAAATTTTTCGAGGAGGGTCAGAAATGCATGAACAGAAACTTATACACATTTTCCATCGATGAGCTAATGTTTTGATCGATTAAGGTATGTGATTGGTTCTTAGTAGCTGTGACGTAAAAAATCGGATTTTCATTTTGCAAGGTTTCTGGGCTGCCTGCTAATCCCTTGTCCTACAAGTTCAACAAGTTCAAAGTACAATAAACAGATAAATAAACATAGGACAATATCATCAGTCAAGGTCAGAGCCAAGGCCAAGGTGCAAGGGATAATGACAAACCTCAAGGATCGTAGAATCTTTCGAACATTGGTCCAGTGCAATAGCTTCAACACCTTTAGCATTTAAAGAGTTCACTTGATCTTCCATCAAAGAATTGAGGGGACTGATCACGATGACAAAACATTTCATTTCCTTTGCTAGTTCTGCCAGTGATGAATGTTGAGGAAGTGTCGCATCAGTTTTTGAGCAGTGAAAATAAAATGGATGAGATTGAAACACCAAACTTTTGCCACTGCCTGTAGGCTGACAGATGAAGACATCTCCAGTCATCTCTTTTGCTATGAATTGCCTTCGATGCTTCCTCTTGATACCTGTGGAATTTCAATCCAAACAACCTCTCCAAGGTATCCATTTTTGCTCTTGAAGTCAAAATTCGATTCGAAACTTGTCGGGTCGATCAACAGAAATCTGTGGATTGAAGCTTAGAGTTTTTGCTTGGAAAAAATTGACAAGAGTCTTCAAGTCTGTTATTTTCCTTCTCTCTCGCGTGCTAATTCCCGTGTGAACGTTTTTCCAATTATACTTAGCCAGTGCCTGACTCCTAAATTTTGTTGCGCGCGGTAAATAACAGACTTGTTTACAAGTCTATCCAATGACGCGCGACGAATGAAAGTTCATTTTGGGTGGCTTGATAACACTCGTAATTTCTTTATTTTTCTAGTGTATTTTGTTTTTTCGTTTTAGAAGAAGGACTATACGGTAGAAAATAAGTTTTTATACTATTATTTTAAATTTGATATTTTAAATGCCTATTTTATAGAAAATTTCGTAAGTGGGCGGAAAATTTAACAATTTTATTGAAAAGTATATTCTTTATAAGGAAAGATAACTTGTGCGGAAAAGAAAGTCTTCATTTATTGACCCCCGGATTTTTCATCGCATAATTTCTACGGGAAATCGAAAGTAATTTCATTTGGCTTTTGATGTTTGAGAGCTTGGATGTTGGGAAGCTGCAAGGATAAAGGTAAACAAATCATAGTCTTTTTTCTGAAAGAAGAATTAACATTCTGCTAGACTGAAGGGACCACGCTCAGTCGCCTTCAGAAAACATAACAAAACCGACCAGCAGCTTCCAAACAAATAACCGACTACAACAAAATACAGGACAAAAGGGCAAAAATACACACAGCAACAACTATCTCACATACACTACAGGTGAAACAAACATTTTAGCAAACAACATCTCACACAAAAATAGAAAAAATCACACAAAAACTGAAAAAAAAACACAAAAGACTTGTCCAACACAGAATCAGAAGTTGGACGAGAACCCGGTTCGGCGTGCCGCGAAGGGACGACCTCACGGGGAAAAGAAAAGCAGAAAATGAATATCTCCTATGTTAATTCCTCAGACATAATAATTAAAAAAAGCAGAAAAAAACAAAATGATTTTACAATTTGAAAATATATAAAAATTCTTCAACGATAATCCCATACTTTCGTCCGGAAACCTGGAAAAACATTTGACTACTTGCTTCTTCAAGAAAGCATTTGAAGCTCCATGGTTCCGCATTCGAATAAAAAGCTCAGTGATTCTAGGTAGGAGTCAGGTTTTCAAACATGAGTGTGCCCCATGCAATCCGTAAAATTTCTGAAAAGATACCGGGTGTGCCACAAATAAGTTACCCTCTTTGATTTGATATTGTAGGCAGTAGAAAAGAGATTTTTCAAAGATTGTTTCGGAATCATTCAGAGGAAAGGCTAACTTAAAATTTGGTGTATTACTTTTTAATTTTACTTCATTTGTTCAAAAGTTATGTTCAAAAACCTAAAATGTCAATTTTAAAAAATGTCAAAAAAGGCGAAAAACGAGTGTAACACAAAGTTAATTTTGGTTAAAATATCAATGAGAAGATCGTGTGGTAGGGTTGTGTAGAGTGTTGCAAAATCGAAGGTTGAAATTCGTTTTGCTCTTTTCTTGGCATTGATTATGTTAAGATGTCCAATAACAGGCGAAGAATTTTGTACAACCCAGAACTTATTGAAACTAGAGAAGAAACGAGATTTATGATGGAATTGCTCAACATGTTTGTATAGGACTTTGAAGACCATGGAGACAGCACAAGACAGCGGTTTGGTACTACATGATTTGGAAGCAATAATGAAGCGGCAACCAATCGGATTCTTATGTATTCTAGGAATCCAATACATAATGGGGAGAGTTTTCATTTTGTCAGATAATGATAATCCAAATGTTTTACACAAGTTTTCGCTATTTACCAAAATGGAGTTCAAATCAAGATTAGAAGGGTAATAGGTGGTATTTCTAGAGATTTCTCTAAGTAATCTAGAAACATAAAGCTTTTTACAAATCAAAGCAAAGTTCTTAGATGCTTTGTCGATTGTAACAATGACAAATCTTTTCTGTAAGGTTTCCAGATATGCCAGCACTTCTGGATCCTTTAGAATAGGTTTAGTGTCATGTATTTTCGTTTTCTTTTTGAGTTTTCTAATCTTAATTTCAACCTTCGAAATAATTGTGTCTCTCAAAAATTTAAATACTACTTTTTAGGTCTAAAGTATCAATGCATTCATCTAAACTAGTAATGATATTTTCTAAAGCTCTTTTGAAATTTACACGTTTTGGTTCACGGTAGTGCCTTTTGTTAAAAGTTTACGTAATTTTGAATTTTCTACAATTCTCAAATCACCAGTCATGATGTGTTTGTGGAAAGGCTCACAAAATTCTGAATCAACACATTCACAACGATCAGAGTCAAGTGTAAGGCGGTCATCGAAAAATTGTTCTATTCGCGTCACCCGCCCGCATCAAATTTTCTGCTGATTTTCCGGTGCGGAGATGCGGAAAAAAATCTGGGAAAACCAATTTGTTCTTTTAAAGTATAGCTTTTTTCTCAATTGCTCTGACGACCATCGAAAAATTGTTTTGCTCGCGTTACCACCCGCCCCTGAGTTACTGGCGTGATTAAAAAAATACCGGGAATGTTTTTGACCGCCCGTCCGCCCGCATGCAATTTTTACACCCGTTGCGACGCGAACAGAGCATTTTTTCGATGACCGCCTAAATGAAACCTCATTATCGATAAAAATAGAATACAGTATACAGTGTCTTGATAATTGAGAATTTTTATATATCCTTTTCAACTCCAACCTGATTGATTTTCTGTGAATGTTCATTCTAGATTTTTGTTCTAATTTGTAATGTCTTTTTGTTTTGTGGGTTTTGTCTTTAGTGTTTCTATTTTGAGTAGTTGAAGGTTTTATACTTCTAGAATATTTATATATCAATTTATTTTGAGTTTTCATATTAAAGGCACATACAGCCATAATAAAAAATGATAATATCAGGTAACCTAGAAATCTAAGCCAGATTGATTCAGTCACTTAGTAAAATCTGACTGTAAAAGTTGTGACTGAATACTGGCTTAGTACAAGTAAGCCCGGTTTCTTATCAACTGACAAAAACGAAATTTCAAATTCTCCCGGGCACGTTTTTGTAAATGCACATAAATTTGTATAATTTGTTCAACACATATTTTTCAACAAAAGATTTCCCATAACTCATTCGCATAAAAAAAGCAAAAATATAAAAATAAGGAATTTGTTAAATAAATACACCCTCCTCCCTATTTACTCAACTTCTCTTTCATTCAGTTAAATAAAGGTTTTTCAAATTAAAAGAGGGAGAGAGAAATACATAATCTTTCTTTTAATGCAAAAAGTACAGAAAAAATTGAGCAGTGAAAAGCGTTTTCAAAACAGACGAAAAATTTCGTTTCTTATCACATGGTCTATTATGGCCAATTAGAAGAGGCCAAATGCTCGCCGAGTCTCGCCGACTTCTGCGTTCAAAATATGAAAAAGCCAGTTTTTTAAGGCAAACTTAAAATTCCGTACATCATAAAAATCATTAAAGGAATGGTTCGGTAAAAAAATCATTTTTCTATCATCTGTCATATCGGATTCTCCTTTTAAAAAGACACAAAGAGATCTAAACTTTTAAACTAATTGATTATTCGTTTTCTTTAAAATGCCACTCACCTTGTATGCCTTTTAAACGAGACCTTTTGCAGAAGCTGTTAAAAAACTGTAGCTGTGTTAACTGAAGTGAATTATAAACCTTTTTCTGGATAAAAAAGTGGTTATTTCTGTTAGAAACTGTAGCAAAGAGAGGTTCATTATGATAAATTTGTACTATAATCTTTTTGAATACTTAGGTAAATGTATTCTGACTCGGAAAGCGATATATTCAAGCTACGAAGAATATGATATCAGTGGAAATGTGGCAGATTCTGAGAGAGAGAGAAGCAAGAAAGCAAGAGAAAGAGAGATATGGATCCCCTTATTAACAAGCTGAAGATATTTAATCCCTGTCTCTATGAGCCTGAACGAGAAGTATCGAGTACAAGCGACAGTGACACTTCTTCATCGGAAGACAAAAGTGACTATGAAAGTTGTTCTTAAGGTACTAGAAGTGAGAGTTTGGATTGGTGTGAGTCTGAGTGATGCCAAATCGAAACAAGAGAATTGATTGTTTCAATTTCAATGAAAAAATTTGATCAGGCAGATTTTCAGTGCATTATTGATAGGCAACAATTCCCAAAAATGTGCCTTGACGAGAACATTTTGGGGAATGTGCTGACTGGGAGACAAAAGGAGATCATTTAGAAGAGATACCGTCGAATAGATTCCTAAGATACGCAGCATACAGGCAGTGTTCATGGTGAGTTTTCAAGAGATTGAGAAAAAACAATCGCCGATTTCTCTCATCATGTGTGCTTTCAAAGATGCGAAGTACATTCCCTGACCCTGAAGAATACAGGAAGGTGAAGAAAAAAAACTAGGGCGAATGATTTTTTTGATTGATGGGTCTGTCAATTAATCCGTTAGTGCAGTGCATTAATAAGTTTATTTTCCAGTTTGCACTGGATTAACATCCCAAGTTTCAGTTATCATCGATTCCATTTGAGTTTACTATTTATTGAATTGAAACTGAAAGCTTTGTACTACTTTAGGCGTACAAACTTTCGCGAGCAGAAACTTTTGCGAGGACGAAAAATCGCGAAATTCACGACATTTACTTTCGCGAATTTAACGGAAAAATATTTTTCGCGAGCATAAACTTTCGCGAATCAAGATGTAAAATTGAGAATTTTCACATGAAAAATGGCTTAGAGGGACAAATACTTCTTGGATTGGTTTTCAAACATTTGCCCTTTGACTTATTAGTCTTTTAGCAGGCTAAAAAGTGCCATAAAAGTTACATTTTATTCAAAGTTTTAAGTTTTACGGGTTTTCTATTTTGTCACGAGTTTTTCGCGAGCATAAACTTTCGCGAATGGCCCTTCCTAGAATTTTTAAATACATTTACTTTCGCGAAAAAGGCCAAAATTCGCGAAAATCGCGAAAGTTTCTTCTCGCGAAAGTTTGTACGCCTAAAGTAATTGATGATGTTGGATGGGTCCTTCAGGGACCTGATACGTTTAGCCTTTTATGTTGCTCTCCTTTCATTCGATTTTCTTTTAGTTGGTTGTTTGTCTTTGTTGTGATCGAACAAGTTTTGGATAACGACTTCCTTCAGTAGTCTATGCAGCGCAAGTCCTAGGATGAGTTTGTGCTAAAATATAAACCAGCTTTTGGTGGGATTTTTTTCACTTTGTATTTTGCCACCACCTTCTCTTGAGTGTTTCGTTCTTATATAGCTTGTACAAAGATACTTTCACTCTTCCTGGTACGCGAGTTGTTAGTACAGTTCACTACTCCAAGGTATGGTGACACCCCCTTCTCACAAACCCGATGGGATTTTTCAACCAGTGGGGATGGAAAAATAACGGACTTAAACTCGATGAGGATTGATATTTCCATAGTTTTATGGCTAGGCATTTCAATTCTTTTCTTTTCAAGTCAGAAGATACAGTGGGAATTGGAAAAGTAGCGTAACATTTTGCAGCAAGGATTGGTTTATTTGATTATCTCAAAGAAGTAAAGAATTCTTTGATTATCTTCAGTGTGGACAAAAATTGAGAAATTCGCCACTGGGAACGATATTCTGGCCAATTTTTCCAGTGGGAAGGGGTCCCAGTGAGTCTGTGAGAAGGGGGTGTAGAAAAGTAAATATCACATGTCTGAATCCTACATCAACTTCACTTGAAAAACAGTCCAAACTAACTATAAAATTGGGATAAAACTAACTCAATCTCGTATGAAATATGTACACTTTTGCGTTTCTCTTTTTTCTCAATCTTCTCTGAACAGCCTCCGTGACGTCACATACACAAAGTTGCTTTTTAAAAAGGGGCTTTCTGTAAACAAAAGAATTCAACTATATTAAATAAAAATCATTCTTCTAGTCAAATCAAGTATCCCTGATTTATTAAAACCAATAAAAAAAAATGAGGAGTCAAATTTTTACCGAACCATTCCGTTAAAGCACCGATAACGCTATATTGCCTTCAGCCGTATCTTGGCCTTGTAAAAACTGGCTTGGTTAACCAGGCTAAATATCAGGCTCGTTGTACAGTTAAATATAAAATTAACAAACAATAAAATCAAGATATTTTATCATCCTAAAGGATTGGAATAAAAATAAAAAATAAAAATGATATTTTCCAAATTTTGAGAAAGTGACAAAATTACAAAGTTGCAAATAATCACAGGAAAATTTTTTTGATTCCCTAGGCTATGGAAAGGCATATTTCCAGATCTGGAAATCTGGATTTTCCCTAACCAATCCCTAGCTAGGGAAGATGCAACAGCTCCCTAGTTATGGAAATGAAATTTCCCGATCTTATGACTACCTATGGATGTTAAATTTCCCTATTATTGAAAAGTGCTTTTCTCGAGCGAACCCCAATAAAACCCCATAGGGTTACTCATATTCACGAATTAAATCCTGATTTATAGAAAGCTGGTAAAATAATTAAATGTATTCGATCATTCTGTGAGCATTGGTTCGATAGCTCTCATTCGTTCTGATATGTACTTGCGCTACTTTGAGAATCTCGGCACTTTTGTCACAACAGTGGAGCTGCACTAGAGAGCCAACTTAATGACCTCAAACCCGCCTCACCGATCCACTGAGCCCTTGCGACGCAAGTCCATTGTGAACGAATGAGGCCACCCTGGCGGGACGCCTCACCTTTAGCGTTGTGTTACACACTGATCGAATACACCCTTATAATGGTTTGCTTTACATATGACTCGAACACTTTTGAGTGAAAAATCACTTGTGGTTTTTCTCACGCATGCGTAATACAAGTAATGGAAATCAATTTTCCCTAACCTGAAAATAATTTTCCCGAACTTAGGCTCTAATTTGTGACAGTTTAAAATTTTTGATTGAATTTTCTTATTTGAAGGTTTGAAAAATAAGTTCTGATTTAATTAATTGTTTAAAGGATACACTCAAATTAAAGAGTTTGGGAAATCGAATTTCTCAATCTGGGAAATTTTTTTTCCCTAATTCGAGAAATCACATTTCCCGATCCAGAGAAAGAATAGAATAAAGCAAGCAAGGTCACAATTTGTGATATTTCCTTTCCCTAGCTTGTAGAAAGTAAACATTTTAAAAACTCGTAATCTCTCTTTTCCCGACTCATCCATAATAAGTTTAGAAAAACTTGGGATTTTTAATTTCCCGATGCAATTCTGAATGGGCAACTAGAAAGTTAAAAAATATTAGTTTACCACATGTGGAAATCCGTTTTCACTAACACATTGGTAATACACTTCCAGCATGGGAGAATAGGTTTCCCTAGTTTCCTTACTTTTCCGAACTTAAAATTTTAGACTAATGTGATCGAGTAAAAAAACAATTCTGAAAATGAACAATCCCTAGGCTAGGGAATCAATAATTCTTTCCTGTGGATTTTGGAGTATATAAATAACTTTACTGTCAGTTACTGTGGTTCACATTCACAACTATGACGAAACTATCACTCGAAGTATAGCTAGTAAGATGGTATTAAATTAGACAGCAGAGCCTGTATTATGAGATATTGTAAATCTTATGTAAATAAAATTCACATAAAAGGCATTCACACAAAATATAAAATCTAATCAATTTCTTTTCTTCTTGTCCAATTTCTGAAAGTGCAAATAACAAAGTCAATATTTCTTTCCAAATTGCTTCAAATGTATTTATCTCCCACCAATTGTAAAAAGGTATATACAAAAATCCTAAATGTAAAATTACTAAAATGTCAAAAAGGATTTTTAATAAGATTAGGTTAATTAAATATTTGTGATGTTACTAAATTGGATAGATTTGTGTAAATTTTACTTAAAACCAGATTACAATTCAATCCTTTTGGGTTTGCCATCTGGTTTGTCTAAAAGAGAAAATGAATTCTTTTATTAAAGTTAGTGTCTACTGGTCTAGTGAGAGACATAGCTCAAAAAATGACAAGAAAAGAATTATTATTTTGATAACCTACCTATTGCTGATGAACTCGTTATTCTTTTTATTTCTTTTCCCTGCTAGCTTCTAGAATATCGATTTTCAGGTGCATGTTATGATGTTTTTTGGAATCCTTGGATAAGTATCTTTCATTTGAGCCATATTTGAGCTTCTAATTTTCTCATTTTCAAGCTCCAGCAAAAAGTGATGACATCACATGGGGACCAGCAAAATGGTCAAAATTGCATATGAAGAACATTATAGCTCTCACTACTAGTGTTCTTCACCAACTTTTACCAATTTACTGTTTAGCAATCTCTCTATCTCCACAGTGTTCCACCGCAGAGGCGTTAGGTAAAAATGTGCACTTTAGTACTGTGCAATCTTAGAGCAATGTAAACATTGTCAATTTTTTTCTTTCCTTTAAAGAGAATGATTTAGATATTTGAACATCATGTAAAGTAAATCAATGATAATTTTATGGATCTCTCCTGAAGATTTCACAAAAAAATCATCTAGAGGAAAAGAAGTTATAATTAAAAGGAGTTCTTTAACTATCGTTTCTCTGCTGGGTTTCCTTATGAGAACCGGATCTTTACCTTCAAAAGAGAAAATTGAAGAATTGAAAAATTGGACACCCATCGAAATCGAACTCGGAGCCCCATGCATCTGAGACAGACGATCTAACCGCTTGAGCTAACCACGCTTTGATAGTGGCGAGGGAAAGCGTGAACTGATAAGAAAGAAAAAGGAAAGAAAGAAACGAGAAGAAAATTAATTCCCGCTTTGATGTTATTATCGAAACAAAAGGATCAGTCATGCCGAAATTCGTTTCCACATGTCAGCAATCTACTTTTTATAAATAGAAAAACTAGATTGTAAGGAAGATTCTAAAAAAATAGCTGTTTTCTTAGACGACTACGTTTATTGCATTGTCGGAATCTTTAGCTGTCGGACTGGACAGTGTCAGACTTCTGAAGACTGCTCGCTCCCCTGTTCTTCTCTACTTCAATAATATTTTGCAAAGCGTTTTTTTGTCTTTTCCTGGACATTTGAATTCCTTGTTGGTCCTTTTTAGGACGGTTTTATGGCCTTTGTTAGTGTCGTCAGTGGTTGAATTAAAAGGCTAACATGAAAAGTTCTGTAATGATAAGTAAAAAGATTCTGCATTGATGCCGAAACACAGTTGGAAGGAGAAAACAGAACCCCTGTTGTAAGTTTGTTTACATGTGACATCAACTTTTCTTTCCAAAACGGCAAATTTTCATTTATTTACTTTTTTTATTACTTTTTTACTTTTCTACTTTTCTGCTGATTCAGCATGTTATCGTTGAAAAAATTGCTGTTTTCAGTAATAGTAAGCTGAAAAAGAGAAATAATTGCCGCTTTTATCTTAAATACCCAACTGCTAAAATGTACCGTCAACTGCTCTAACTTGGGACGATTGGTCGAAACATGGGACTGTTTGATATCTGGCCTGTATGTATTTTCACTTACTGTTAAATCTCTTTGACAATAAATTTGTTTCGATAACTCCACCAAGTTTATCAATCATACTTAGGTCTTCTTCGTTCCAGACAGTTGACGAGTTGATGGTAATCTACTAATGATATTAAACATTATTGCCCCCGCAGGAGCGCAGCGACGAGGAGGCACTCATAGTTTCACGCATAGATATTGGACTGGTTTTGGACTTGTTTTTGTTGTTTTTTGTCGCGCAAGCACCCCCGTAGTTAGTCTCTTCCGTAATAAATGTTCGGTTTTTTTTTTCGGGACAGTAGTATGCATATTTTCATATTACGTTATATGCTATTACCATTGTTACATATTACAATTTATTAGTTTTGATTTAGCTTTGAAAAGCTGAATCGAGTGTTATAAATGCAAATTATAACAGTGTATGATATAACACGAATTACAATATTACTTGTGCAAATCAAAACAAACAAAATGGCAGACTGGTTATGATGATCATTGACTGGAAAAAGTGTTTTGTATGTCAAATTTTCTTTCTTGTCTTTGAAACTGAATACTAAATACTGTAATTTCAGCAATGATTTCAATTCTTTTTCTGGAATCTTTAAAGAAATTTGCTCAAGTTTTTTAATGTACATACGTTTGATATTTTTGTTCAAACTGTAATTTATCTTTGTCTGTTATTATATTAATAACTAGCTTTATTGTTTATAGAGCTTCTTGAGCTTTAAATACCATCATATGGTCATAACTCGAGAAAGTCCTTCTTAACTTAGTAAAACAAGAAACAGTACCGGCAAAGTTCAAAAATGTTGAATGTATGCACATGGCCATATGTAAAGTTGAATCCAAAAGTGGTTGAATGAATGTTGAATGTCAATCAACGTAAACAAACTTTTTCTTTTGGTCTTCAAAATAGATTTACCTCACTTAGAGTGTATTCACTGTTTTAACATTCGTTTAACTTTACATGCGCTTATTCAACTTTTTCTAAATAACTTATGCTCCAGTGGTTTGGTGAAATAGCTCCAATTCTGGCTTTCCAAGTTAAGAGGGACCTTCCCGAAGGTATTTAACGGTGGTTAGACTAGATACACATCCATTCATACGGAAACACAATAAAGTGAAAGTATATAGCTATAAACTCAAAAAGTCTAGCTTCCTGAAGGCACGTCTCTTCATTGTCTGCGCTGCGATCATCTTAATGGCTTCAATCCTTTCAGCTCGGAGAAAAGATTGCATCATGAAAAAGGGGTTGGTCTAAAAAGCAGGGTAGCCAATTTGGGTAGCCAATTGGGTTAGGTTGTGGGGTACCTAAATGTTTTACAGACCAGAATAGAAATACCGAAAATGAATGCATAGAACCACATTTTACTGACCAGGGAGAATGAATCTGATTGATACTTAGATTGATCATGTATGATTCCAAAGATAAACAAAGATATAAATTACCACGTGTTAATGCACGAGGAGTAAGAAATAGAGCTTCATTATAATAGAGCTATTTCAAAAGACCTTTTGTACCTATTATTATAAGCTGCCATATTTAAAAATTTTGAAAGGAATTAATTGTTTGAAACATCTAAACATGATTTAAATTAAACAATAGATTCAATAACAAAGGATTGTTAAGATATGACAAGATTAGAGATCATATGGCTTAAAGGTGATTCCAAAGCTATTATCATCGAATTACAGCTTCACGGAAATAACAATTAAAAACATAAATAAAATCTAAATCTAAAATATTAAAAACTGTCTTGTATATATTTTTTATTCGGGTCTGTAAATTTTCAATCGAAGCCAAGAAGGAAGACAAAATGGCGCCAGGTCTCTTGAGAAGTAATAAAGTTCAGTACATTTGGAAAAAAGGCTATTGTGGCTGAAGTTCGAAAGGAATCTTAAATTTTATTACATGGAATCATTAACAAGATGTTGTAATAGTTATTCGGCAGGTACAAAATGCATAAAACATAATGCATATTGCATAATGCATAATAGTATTGTGTAATTTACAGAACGATTTTATATATTTTCTAAAACTCTCCTTTGCAGAGGCTAAAACCGCGAGTTTCTAGTAAACATTCCAATCAGAGGGATTTCCCCAGACATAATATTTACTATTCGAATCCGAACGAAAGAGAAAACATTCGAATCATAAAAACAAAGGATTTTCCGTCAGCAAAAATAATAAGAAGATGCAACAGATCAGAAAGGTTTTCCCCTTCTTTTTTCTCAAAAAAAACATAAACATTCGAATGTAAAAAGATTCGAAGTCTTTTTTCTTTGGTCTAGCTTTCGGATGAAGCTCTTTAATTTATATTGGCTGGATATTGGCTTATCTAACAAAAAGCATTCACATGGTTAATGCTTTGTAAGAGGGTAAACCCGTTGAAATTTATTAGCAATTGTTCGAAAGAATCTCTGAGAAAACCCAGAAAGATCTTGCTTTAAAAATTACGTTTTAGAGTTAGAAAAGTAATAAACGGAGGAGATATTTTCGTGTTTTTTTTCTACACTATACTACGTTCTGTAAAATACAACTATGAAAATCAAAATGGCGACAAGCATTTTCAGTGGATCATGGATTTTCTTCATCATCCAAAATTCAAATTTACAGCTTTCTACCCTTTATTTTCTGGTAGAAAATGGTATATTTTTTTGTTGAAAGTATCACCTTTCAAATTCTCCTTATCATAGCCACTAAAATTGACATTTTTGAAATATTATGCATTATGCATTATGCAATATGCATTATGTTTTATGCATTTTGGACCTGCCGAATAGTTATTTCCACATTAAACAGGTTTCAGATTTCAAAAGTTTAGGCAAAAAGAGGTACCCCATAACCTAGCCCAATTGTCTACCCATTGGCTACCCTGCTTTTTAGACCAACCCATGAAAAAGTACTATGCACTTGAAAAAAAATTAAAGCGCATTTCAACTTTTCTCGACTTTAAGTCTGAATAGACCACAATGGCATTCTTTTATTTTTCTTTTGACCAACAACATTTTGCTTGAGAAGTGCAATCACAGCGTACAAAGCCCGGGCCTTAACTAGGATTGGTTTCTATTTCACCCAATTTAAGATGGCGCATAACTTTTTGGTAACTTTTATACGTAGTATTTTCTTGACTATTGTTTATTAGGCAAAGTAGCAAATCACAGCGTACACAAGAGGAGCCCGGGCCTTAACGAGGATTGGTTTCTATTTCACCCAATTTAAGATGGCGCAGAACTTTTTGATAAATTTTATACGTAGTGTTTTCTTGACTATTGTTTATTAGGCAAAGTAGCAATTGAGAATTGTTGAAATATAGCAGCCAATGAAAAAAGCAAGCTATTTCTGATTGGTTGCCTTGTTGTAAGAAAGAAACTGGGAGAAAAAAACAAACAGGAGATGTGAAAACCAGTAAGCTAATGTACCATAATTTTTGAAATATATTTTTGAGAAGCTTTTCCTTAAATTTTATCAAATTATCAAGCTGCACGAATTCTTCAAGTATTGTGTTAATGGAATATAATTTTTTTTTTCAAGCATATGCCTCCATCAATTAACCAATCATTCAATAATTAAATCAATCAATTATCCCTGATTACTTTTAATGCTTTAATCTTTAAAGCATTAAAAACTTTATAAGTGCATGACATGATCTTCTGCGTGGGCATTTAGTGAAAGCTACGACTAGTTATACTGTACATGATACCATGACAGGTCTGTTTTGATTTAACTTTGTAATTTAATGACCTGCCGCCAGTTCATTCATTTGTTTTAGTCAGAAAATCTGCCGTATCTACGCTTTCTGATTTGGATGATCGCGATATGCTAATTTTTCAGCATCAGAACTATTAAAGGCAAAAAGTAGTTGAGCTCCAGCTTCTGGACTATATGTTTTGGCGAAGAGACAGTCTTTTGAATAACTAATAACTCCACATACATTACTTTCCCTGAGCCAATAAAAACATGATAAATTATCTTGTCTCTAGGTAACTGCTGTGGAGAAATTAGTTATTCAATAGACCGTCACGTTCGCCAAAACAACTATTTCATTTGTGCGGAGGGCTATATGCGTTAGCCTTCACTGATGCAAGTTACCCAATCTTACACAGAAGCAGCCACCGACCTAAAATTTTCAAAGTTCTGTTCGGATTTGCCAGCTGGAAGGATTTTCCCTTTTTGCCTTTCTATCCGCCATATTGAATTGTATGCAAAAATTATGGTGGCCGAATTGATGTGGTGAAATTCCCTTAGAAAGTATGCAAAACATATGCAAAAAGAAAGTATTACTATAAAACTTACATGCATAATTGGCATTATATTAACCTTTCCACCACGCTGTTTTTTATATTTTTACGCTGTCCCTACGCAACATGGTAAAAATGGTAGCTCCACATTTACCAAAGTTTTTTTCCTCATTTTTCGGTAATGTCACTTTTTTGGTATTTTTCACTACCTATGCAAAAAAAAGTGGGGGAAGTTTAATTAATCAATCTTTCTTAGTATTTTATCATTATAAACTTACTCCTGAAGCCATATACCAAAGATTAGCATCCAAAAAACATTCTACTGTTCACAATGACTTTTAAAACATTAGTCACTTTTCTCAGAAATTGAAGAATTATGCAAAGGCGCGAAGCGCCTGAGGCATAATTCAGATTTTATGAATAAAATAGAATTAGATCTAATACTGAATTCTCCCAAATTTAACCACGAGGTTAAAAATGGTAAGCAAAGATACGAAATCGGAAAGCCCTTAAAATTAGTGCTTTGCACATTGAGATAACATTAGAAGACCCCAAGAAGTTTTTGGACACATATCAGCAATTATGTTTGGTTATAGAACAAATTTACAAGAAAATAAATAATAACACTAGATCGTTCAACATCGCCTATCGTCGATGCGTCTATCTTCGTCCTCTGCCACGGCCACGACGGTTGAATCAACGACCTGGAAGTAAATCGAATTAAAACGTAAAACTGTTTCAATTGGGCAGGTCGGGTGGGCAGTATTAGATCTATATCTATTTTATTGATAAAATCTGAATTATGCCTCAGGCGCTTCGCGCCTTTGCATAATTCTTCAATTTTATTTCATAAAATAGAATTAGATCAAATACTGAATTTCCCCAACCTTAACGACGAGGTTAAAAATGGTAACCGAAGTTGTTACGACCTGTTTAAAGCCTTCTATTGGACAATCAACCCTTCAGTCTCTTAAAACCGCCCTTGAGAAAGAAGGGGTCTTCCCGTTTAAGGATCTATTGTAAGATTTTTGCCATGTGCTTTCACTTGACTTGCGTAACCGAAGAACGTTCTCCATGACTGTCGCAGAGCATCCACTGCTCTGCTCCCTGGATCCAGTCTCTAGGACATGTAACTGGCTAGCTGATGGGACAGACGAGAGGCAAATAGATCAACATCAAGACCCTCTACTGCCCTGTATATCTTATGAAAGACCTTGGGGTCCAGTTTCCACTCGCTGGAGTCGTGACAATTCCTTGATTCCCAGTCTGCCACCATGTTCAACTTGCTCGGAAGATATTCCACACTAATTGTGGTCCCTAATGCAATCAATAAGTCCCATATCTGCTTTGCTAGGCCTACCGTCACTAAGTTCTGGGTTCCTCCCATTTTTACCACATTATAAGAGAGGGCCGTGGTATTGTCCTTTTTCAAATGAATACTCTTTGGCTGTGAAATTGCCTTATGGTCTGAAGGGTCAACAAGACCCCATTCAGTTCCAATACATTTATATGGAGTCCTGATTCCTCCAATGGCCATTGACCCCCTGTCCTCTGGTTTCCCCAAGATGCTGCCCCCAACCCTTGGATGATGCATCTGTTGTCACTAGGAGTTCGGCAGGCAAGCTTACAAGACTCTTTCCATTTGAGAGAGTTAGATTCTGGATCCATCATTCCAACTCTGCCAAGCTGTTGGAATTCAAACTCACAACTGAGTTGTAATTCCCCTTCTTGGCCTCCTGAATTTACTGATATTGGAGATATCTCTGATTGAGACGACCTGGCAGAATTGCTTAAGCGGGGGCATTCAGACGGCCAACTAATTTTGTCAGGTCTAAGAGCGATGTTTCTTGAGTCCTCAACATGGATTGGCAAGTTTTGACTATTTTGTCTAGTTTGTCCTGGGGTAGAGACAATTCCATCTTCACAGAATCTATCCTCATCCCTAAGAATTCTAAACACTGCGTGGGTTCCAGAACTGATTTCTTCAGATTTATCGCTAGACCTAAGTTCTGGAGTAGAAAAATGAGTGTTTCCCTTGAACGAACCAAATCTGAAATCGACTGAGCCATAAAGAGGATGTCGTCCAGATAGATTATTAGCAGCACATTTAACTGCCTCAGTAGAGCGATTGGAACCTTCATAAGTTTGGTGAACACTAGAGAGGCCGGTGCCAGGCCAAAACACAAGCATTGGAATTCGAACAAATCCCTCCCCATAGAAACCTGAGAAAGGGTTTAGAATCCCTGTGCAAGGGGACCGAAAAATAGGCATCCCGTAGATCGAGTTTGCACATAAAATACCCTTGTTGTAAAAGATCCTTCACCATGTGAAGACCCTCCATCTTGAATGCTGATAGGGTATAGCTGTGTTTTAGATTTTTGTCAGATCTATAACTGAACGATTGCCACCGTCATTTTTGTCCACTAGAAACAAGTTGCTCAAGAATTGTTTCTTCACATAATGAACTTTCTTCACAACACCTTTTCCTAACTTAGCCTGAACTTCCTCCTCCACTAGAATCTCCTTTCCTTTCACTAGATTTTCCAACGCCCTCCCCTGCCTTGGAGGGTACAAAAATGGAATTTTGTACCCTTCCTTCACAATGTCCAGTATGATTGGATCTGATGTGACTTTTCCCCAGTTTTGAACGAAATATTTTTTTCTTCCTGCTAAAACTTACGCAGGGAACTTTTGCTGGGAAAGATTTTCTTATAACCGGGTGAATGTCTGGAAAATCTACCTCTGAAAGGAGTTCTGACCAGAAAGAACTTCCCATCCTTCCTCTTGGCAAAAAATAATTTACAAAATTTTTTCAAAAAAGTCTCTCTACAACTACGCAAGGGTCATCTTTTCAGCAAACATCAGTCTCTCTAATGGTCGGTTTTTGGAGGTCTCATCCGCACATACCCCTCATCTGTCAACCCTAACCCCCCTGTGTATAGCACTACTTCGTCACATATCCTTACTTCGTCTCCTATTGTTATTTTCTCTTTTACGTCATAATATATGCATGAATATTCGCATAAATTATCTCTGATTGATCTTGAGATTAGAGGTGGTTTCTATTTGCTTTTTTTTTTTATTGTATTGTTCTGTAACACCTTTATAGCTGTTGAAATTAAACAAAAAAAATTTTTCTTTAATGTGAAGGTGTTAATAAACAAATGAAACAAGAAATAGTCAATGGTTGATCTCTCTTTTTTTTAAAGGTGTTAACAAACAAACTTAATAAAGTGAATGGATGATCGCTTTCTTGTTCCGTCTAGCAAAAAGTATTACAAAAGGTTGAAATCTCAATGTCTGGACCCTTTTCTTATCAAAAACTTTATAAGGAACATACTGTATACGGCTTCTAAAAAGCGGCGCAAGAAAACTAATAAAATAATGGAATCGAATTTGATATTATTTTTTAAATAATTTTAAATAAATTAGTTCAATAAATTTTTTCAGCTATTTTCTTTAGTACAGTAAAACCTCTAATTAACGGACATTCTAAAAAGCGGACACCTCAGATTAGCGGACAATTTCATTTTCCCCGGCCGTTTCCTAGTCAAGTCCTCATAAAAAAGTTTCTAAAAGGCGGACACTCTGATTAGCGGACAAATTTTTTCGCACGAAATGGCCAAAACCCCATTTTAGCTCTCCAATTAGCGGACATTGAATATCAAACGGGCCACAGACATCCGAAATCGAAAAAAAATTTTTTAGATATTTTTATTTCAAGCACTTGTTAGTCTTATTATTAGTCAAATTATTTCTACAAATTTCCAGTTTTCCCTTGACCCATTCAACAAATTTAGGTGGGCCAAAGAAATCATAAATCACTGACTGATTTTCTTTTATTTGTTAAAAACTAAATTGTATCGAGTTTTAAAAACCTTTCTCTTGTTCTTCTATGGCCTAGTGTCTGCAGATAAGTACTTTAGACCCAAATTTTGTTTTTTCGACACACTGGGATGGCCTTATTTTAAAATTTAAGCTCCGAGATCAAAAGTTTCTAAAAGGCAGACACTTCTAATTAGCGGACACTGACCCCTTTCCCCGATGGTGTCCACTAATTAGAGGTTCCACTGGTAATGATAAAGTCTCCTTACTCTTTATTACAAGTCAAAATGTAGAAGAAAGAAGTTTCTTGATACATACATCAACCAGGTCACAAGTTCTGGGACACTTTCGTTTTCGACAGATCACTCTATCCTATCCTGATCACGGTTGGGATCCCTTAAAATCGGTCATACCGGTTAAAGATCGCCGTAAAAATTTCAATAATATTTTTAGGGTTAAGATTCAAAAGAAAGAACACCCTAAAGCTTAGAAAAATTTGAATATTCTTAACAAATCTCAATAGAAATAGGTATATCTCATTCTGTCTCGTCGGGCGTTTCGGCCGCAAATGTACTAAAAGTGCAAGTTAGCAACTCCTCTTCACCTGAACTTTCAATATATCGTAAAATTCTTTAAATATCGAAGAAATTTTTGGACGAATAATGGAAGTGAGGAGAGCTTTTAATGAAAGATATGATTGAGTAACATTTGGTGGGGTTTTATGTGAAAAATATCTGAATGTTTAAGGAGTAAAGAGTCGCGACCAAGTAGTGTTTTTTGTTTTTGGTCCAAACTATGAACATTTCTGATGAGGAAAAACGCGCGGCGGAGTAGTGTTTGGTTTGTTTGATCAAAATTATGAACATTTCTTATAAGTGAAAAGGCATGACGAAGTAGTGATTGATGTTTTTGGTCCAAAATATTAAGATTTTTAATGAATAAAAAGGCGTGACCAAGTAGTATTTTGTGTTTTTGATCCAGATTTGGAATATTTCTTATGAGTAAAATGGCGAGACGAAGTAGTGTTTGGTCTTTTTGGTCCAAACTTTGAACGCTTCTTATGAGTAAAAAGACGTGACCAAGTAGTGTTAGGTGTTTGAGGTCCAAATTAAGAACAATTCTTGTAAGTAAAAAGGCATGACCAAGTAGTGTTTGGTGTTTTGGTCCGAATTATAAACATTTCTTATGAGTGAAAAGGCGTGACCAAGTAGTGTTTGGTGTTTTTAGTCCGAATTATGAACTTTTCTAATGAAGAAAAAAATATGACCAAGTAGTGCTTGCTGTTTTTGTGGGAAAGTATGATCATTCCTAATGAGTAAAAGGGCATGACCAAGTAGTGTTTGGTGTTGTTGGTCGAAGTTATGAACACTTCTAATGGGTAAAAAGACGTGGCCAAGTAGTGTTTTTTGTTTTTGGTCCAAGTGATTAACATTTCTAGTGAATGAAAAAACGTGACCAAGTAGTGTTTGATTTAAACGTGAGCAAATAAGGATAAATCTTTTTGACTTATCTGCAAAATCTAACTTTCAAATCATGTAAGCAATGATAAATTTTTGAATTAATCTGCAAAATCTAACTTTTAAATCACGTGACCGTGAAGTTGAAATATAAATTTTTGTGACATTTTTAAAGAACTGTTACACAATGCATCGTGACCAAGTAAGGATAATTTTTTTTGCCTGATCTGCGAAATCTAATTTTCAAGTCATGTGACAATGTAATAAAAATTTTTTTGACCAACTGTAAAATCTAATTTCTAAATCACGTGACCGTGTGGTTAGAATATAAATTTTTGCGAAATTTTTAAAGAACTCTTACGCAATGCATCGTGACCAAGTAAGGATAATTTTTTTTGACTGATATGCGAAATCTAACTTTCAAGTCATGTGACCAAGTAAGGATAAATTTTTGACTGATCAGCAAAATCTAACTTTCAAGTCATGTGACCAAGTAAGGATAAATTTTTTTGACTGCAAAAAAATTTCCCGTCCGATTTCTACATAGTGCTCCGAACTGAAAAATGTAAACAAAGCAGGACGCGAACTAAAAATTTATTGAGAGTGGCTCTGAACCCAAACCCAATTACAGTTCAATTTATAGCAATAAAATGTGAATTCTTTGCTGCTACTAGAATAAACAAGTTTGTCTCCTCACATCGAATGACAATTTCACCTATTCAAGATCTTTCACTGCCTAAAAAATTAAACAAGCGATGTCACGAACCAAAGAATTAAAAGAGAGTGGCCATGAGCCAAATTTCCCTCAATCTAGTCCAATTTCTACAGCAATATGTGAACTTTTTGCTATTTGCAGAATCACTAAGCTTGCCTCAACACACCAAATGAAAATTACACCTGCACTAGATCTTTCACTACCTGAAATATGCATGTCAGCCTCTAAAAATAGAGTTTGGCAAAACAGGCAAAGATGGTTGTCTTACCAAAAAATAAAAGCTTTGTCCCCAAGATACTGATACAATATATGGGAGCCTCCCTCCAACTTTGTTAGTCTTTGTTATTGATGAAGGAGGATTCTGGCTTTTCCAAATAAACAACCACGCAGGTCATGATCAACAAGTTTGTTGATGTCGGTTGGGGTATGGGGCGGTCCGCTGCTCTGCATGGAGGGCGGTCGACAGGCTCTAACTAAAGGTCTAAATTGGAATGCAGCAGTTTAAAATTTCAGCATAAAAATTATTGGTAAAAGTAAATAAAACATACCTGATATGCTTTCTTTGATTTGGCCTTTGAAAATATAACCAGTCAACCACCAAAAACAAATAAATAACAAAAGATAATAATCAATGTCAAGCATTTTTAACTTGGTGCACTTACTAAGAAATTACACTAGGTACTAAATATAATACTGAAAAAGTAATGAAACTGTCAAGTTTCAATAAATCCATCAAAATAAACCAAAAACAGCCAACAATCGAAGGTTTGAATATTTCTCAAGCCTGCTCAGGCAGCAGAGATTTTCATGCTAAATTCAGTCGGGTGCAACCGATGGTCAAGCAAAAAGTGTAAGGGCGGCTAGACACGACTGTGATGCGGTACATCAAACGATGACTACTATAGGTCTCCGATGGTATATTGGTCCGCTCCTTTAGAGCTTTAGCGTGGGCGGCCGCCAATACGCCATCGGAATATCAGATAACTTCGAGATATTTCTTTAGAATTTCAATCACGATTGTTCATCGTGCACTCCTCACTCTTAAAAATGTTACATATATAGTAGTGATTTGATTGGTCAGTTAAAGAAATGTATAATGTCAATATGTTTTTTATTTACCTCTGCGCCCATCATTTTCACACCTAACGGTAATTATTTTATGTATTCTAGAAAAATATATCTGTCAATCAATTTTCCATATTTTATTCAAAGATATCTGTCAATCAACTTCTTAGCTTGCATAATAGCATATGTTATGTCATGTTTAAATGATTAACAATAATCTAGTAGAAACCATGTATATTTAGCTGTTTGATTTTTAAGCATAAATTATGACGTAGAAAAGAAAATAACAATAGGAGACGAAGTAAGGATATGTGACGAAGTAGTGCTATGCACCCCCCCCCCGCGGGACACAATAACAAGTCTTTTAAGTTATACATCTTACAGGTTGTAGCTTTTTTATGATGGCCCCCAAAATGTAGGTTTGCAATTTTAGCGATCTCTTTGAAATCGAGGTTGAAATATGAACATAAAATTCTGACCATAGTTGGAAATGTGATTTAAGGGTTTTGGGCATAAATTGGTTTGATAAAACTTTTACAGTATAGCCCTGGTTGTTAAATGTTAGTTAGTTAGAGCACGATCCAGGGCCCCCCAGAAAGGGGGGGGGGGGGGTTTCAGGGGGTACCCGATTCCGTAATTCCGCCAATTTTTTCTCCAATTTCCGTCACACCGTCTTAAATTGAACCAAAATTCCGTCACCGAAAATTCCGTTGAAATTCAATATTTTTGTCAAAAATTCCGCAAATTTTGAAAATCTTTTACCAATTCCAAAATTCCGCAAATTTTTTTGCTAAATTCCGTTTTTCCGCACTAAAATTGTCTAATTTTCCGTCTCCGTCAGAGAACCCAATTTCCGTAATTCCGTCTAAATTTTCCCCAAATTCCGCCACTCCGTCCGAAAAAAGGGCCGATTCCGCTCCTCCGCCAACCATGAACCCCCCCCCCAGAACGTAGGTCTAGTTAAAATCAAATTATAAAGCCCAGTGGTAATAATTTCCCTTAAATTTACGATCTGATGGATAAAATTTATGATTTCTATACTAGCCATAGCGTTCACTAACTGCCACCCGCTAGTACAAATGCTTGTAAAAACTAATTAATGCTAATTAAGGCTTTTTAATGCTTTATAGGAAAAGTTTGGAAATTATTTGGAATAGTTAGAATGATTCTTCTCAGCATTTTCTTTGAGATATCAACGAATAAGATTTTTCTTCTAAAAATGTGAATTACTTTCTACAAAGAATAAAATACGAATCTTAAAACATTCATTAGGAAAAGTGTCCACGTAGAATCAATTACAGACAGTTACAGATATCAAGCCAGTCAAAAGACATGCAACTATATTTATTTCAACTAATTTGAAATATAAATGAAACATATAGTAGAACCAAACAGCATAAGAAATGCTATGAGCCAGAAACATAACGAGTAGGAACCAAAAATTGACAGGTAACAACATACTTAGGAGTTTTTCCAACGGCGGGTACAAAATGCATAAAACATAATGCATAATACATAATGCATAATGCATAATAATAGTATTGCGTAATTTACAGAACGATTTTATATATTTTTTAAACTCTCCTTTGAAGAGGCTAAAACTGCGAAAACCTCTTTAGAAGAGTTTCGGAGTTTCTTAAGTAAACATTCCAATCAGAGGGACTTCCTCAGACATGATTATTTACTTTTCGAATCCAAACGAAAGAGAAAACATTCGAATCATAACAACAGAAAGGGTTTTCCCTCAGCATAAATAATAAGAAAATGCAACAGATCAGAAAGATTTCCCCCTTCTTTCTTTCTCAAAAAAGGTAAACACACAAACATTCAAATGTAAAAAGATTTGAAGTCTATTTTCTTTGATCTAGTTTTCGCATGAAGTTCTTTAAGTTATATATATTTTGTACTGGCTGAATATTGGCTTATCTAACAAAAAGCATTCACATGGTTAATGCTTTGTAAGAGGGAAAACCCGTCGAAATTTATTACTATTAGCAAGATTGTTCGTTCGAAAAGATCTCTGAGAAAACCCAGAATAAAGATATTGCTATAAAATTTACATTTTCGAGTTAGAAAAGTAATACACGGAGGAGATATTTTCGTGTTCTTTCTACACTATACTACGTTCTGTAAAATACAACTATGAAAATCAAAATGGCGACAAGCATTTTCAGTGAATCATGGAATTTCTTCATCATCCAAAATTCAAATTTACAGCTTTCTACCCTTTAATTTCTGGTAGAAAATGGTATATTTGTTTTGTTGAAAGTATTATCTTTCAAATTCTCCTTATTACAGCCTCTAAAATTGACATTTTACAAATATTATGCATTATGCAATATGCATTATGTTTTATGCATTATGTACCCGTCGGTTTTTCCAACGGTTTAACAAAGTATATCGTGATCCAAAATTGTTTACATTAAATGGATTTACCAATAATCTAGAAGCTATAACAGCGTTGTGTAAAGGATGGAAGATGATAGGACGTAACGTGGTAATAGTATCAGTAACGAGGCAATATTGATGAGCAGGAAGCAGGTATTAACAGGAAATAGCGTACATTCAGGACTTTTTCCAACGGCATGATAAGGGATCTCATGGACAAAATTGTTTACATTAAAAAGATATGCCAGTTATCTTGCAGTTGTAACAGCAATATCGTGTAGAAGGATGGAAAATCATGACGTAACGTGGTAATAGTAGCAGTAACGAGGTAATATTGCGTTGACAAGGTAAACGAATCCTCATTCATAAAAGCTTAAAGGGAAAATAAGAAACATGAAATTAGATGATATGGCGGTCATCGAAAAAATGCTCTGTTCACGTCGCAACGGGTGTTAAAAATGCATGCGGGCGGACAGGTTGTCAAAAACATTCCCGGTTTTTCTTTAATCACGCCAGTGTCTCAGGGGCGAGTGGTAACGCGAGCAAAACTATTTTTCGATGGTCGTCAGAGCAATTGAGAAAAAAGCTATACTTTAAGAGAACAAATTGCTTTTCCCAGATTTTTTTCTGCATCTCCGCACCGGAAAATCTGCGGAAAATTTGATGCAGCGGGTGGGTGACGCGAATAGAACAATTTTTTGATGACCGCCTATATGGTGAGTGTACCTTACTGAAATTTTCTCAAAAATAGTTCACTAAAGTTTCTTTCAATCTTTGATAATAATTTCCCAAATAGTGCCCGATAAGTATCAACAAGAACACAGGTTAAACATAAAAGATTAATAAAACCAAGTCTTATAAAAGTACACAAAGAAAAAAATATTTGTACTTACTGTCGAAGTACCATAACACAGGTAAGCATTCTTGTTGGGAGTAGAGTATGTTGAATGACGATTGTCGAATAGATTTAGTTACAGTCGAATTTCGTTGCCAATTCAACCACCAACAATAATCACTTTTGTCCATATTCAATCATTGTTCTACTATTATCATTTTAATCATTGTTCATCTCGGGTAAGTTATGGCATGTCTCAAAACCCGAAAATTACCATAATTTTTGAAGGCCATTAGCCGGCAGAAAATGGGAAACCAATGATTTGCTACGAAGGGTACCATGATGAAGTTTCGCTGTAGGGGTGTTACCTAATTGTTTACGCCCTTATTTTTGCGAAAAACCGCAAAAACCAAAAAGTGCTGACGTCAGCAAAACTTGTTTTTTAAATATCTCCAGTTTGGCTAATGGTAGAAACATGAAGTTGGACCAACGTTGAATATCATTAAAAGGATCATTTTGCAAAAACTTTTCTAAATTTTGCTTTCGTCAGCAGAAATCAACAAAATACGAAATTTTGCAATTTTTTTTGCAAAATGATCCTTTTAATGATACGCAACTTCAGTCCAAATTTCATGCTTCTATCTTTAGCCAAACTGGAGTTATTTAAAAAACAAGTTTTGCTGACGTCAGCATTTTTAGCTTTTGCGGTTTTTCGCGAAAATAAGTGCGTAAACTATTAGGTAACTCCTCTACAGCGAAACTTCTTCATGGTATTTTTCGTAGCAAATCATTGGTTTCCTCATTTTCTGCCGGCTAATAAATGGCCTTCAAAAATTATGGAAATTTTCAGGTTTTTGAGACATGCCATAACTTACCTGAGATTATTGAGGACAAACTGTTTGGGTCGAAAAATGAATCAATCTCCTGAATGTCTAAGACATGAGACAGATTGTAATTTGACGGTCAGCAAATTCACTGATTGGTATATGTATATATCTTGTTTAATCTGAAAGTCAAAAGTAAATGCGTATAAGTATTTTGACTGCAGGAGAAGAGAGCTTGAATTTAAAAAAACTTCCAGAAAATTCTCCATTCCATTTCCCGCATGTTGACCAATCGGGAAAAATTCTACAAGCGGAATAGAATCTACTGTCGAAAGCTGAGTAAAATGCCCGCGGCGCATGTTATTATAAAGAAAAAGTTTTTAGGCTAGCAACTTCCGTCCCGGAAAAAAAACAAACATTTACGGAAGAGACTAACTACGTGTAGGCTTGCGCGACAAAACAAAACAAAACGAAACAAAACAAAACAAAACAAAACGCGCAAAAATTCGAGATTCCAGTCCAATATTCCTTACGCCTGAAACTATAACTGCCTCCTCACTCGCTGCGCTCGTTGTGGTGGCAAAAATATTTCAAGATTTTTGATGATAAAAAGTCCACACTGAAATTTAGAAATTTTTGAAATGACAATTTTGATTTGACGACGTCTTAATTAAGTTTTTGAAAACTAATTTTTTTTCAAAATTGGCTATTTTATGTATTGAACATAGTGTGAAAATTTCATAAAAACAGCTTAACTGAAACTCTTGTGTAACTTATGGCATGTCCCAAAAGCCATAAGTTAGACGCAAAAAATTGGGGGTCTTAGACATGTTCATTTATACTTTTAACAGGGGCAGGGGCATATGCAACTTTGGTCCAAATTTCATATTTATACTTATTATACCAAACTGGAGTTATTCAAAAGACAAGTTTTGCCGGCGTCAGCATTTTTTAGTTTTTGTCTAATAACGTTTTTAGGTGAAAAAATTAATTTTATCAACAGTGATTTCTGAATTCTACATCATAATACGCTTCTTTAAAGGTATAAATGAATATGTCTAAGGCCGCCAATTTTCTGCGCCAAACTTATGGCCTTTTTGGACATGTCATAAGCCCGGGAGGGCAGTGGGTTTACCAACTGACGGTATGTACAGCGAAAAAATTGGCTTTTAAAATCGCACCCTTGCAGTGCAGAGAAATATCGGTGAAATTCATACGCTTACAGAGTGCATTTCTTCAAAAAAATCAAGATTTTTGAGCAAAATTTGCAATTTTTCCAGGATTCGCTGAAATTTCCACTCATACAGTGCTATGAAAAGTCCAATATTATTCTTTAAAGTCATTTTGCAAAAAATGACAGAATTTGCCGTTTTTGCTGATTCAGCGAAATTTTTTATAAACAATGTTAATTTTTTGTTAATTATTAATTCAAGCTGGTAGGAACGGAATTCTAAGATTTTTTGATGTCGGTTGCTCATATTTAATTTTCCTTTAAGATGCCGAATCTTTTACTCATATTCTAAAGCCACATATGTATCTGCATTTTCTGAATGGCATTTAGTGTAAAAGGTTTCCTTATACCATTTTCATGACTTATTTTCAATATCCAAGGAGCTAGAATGAGTTACCTAATCGGCCAAAACTTAGTCGGTCTTAATTTTAGTCGGTCTTAATTATTAGTCGGCCCTAATTTTAGTCACCTCGTCAAAATTTAGTCACTATTTATTTCTTGTCATCATTCAATTGACTTTGGAATTCATGAAGTCTTTGCTATTGTTGTTGTCTTTGTGAAGATTTTAAGCAAAAGAGTGTTCAACCATAATAATTTGATCACTGCAGTGACGAAGAATATTATTATGTACTGTGTGAAAGCATGGATTTGGTGAAAGAATTCATACACATATGAGATTTTTTCTGAGGACGAGGATGATTTTGTGAAATTTATCCGCTCTTTTCAGCTTAAAGTGGATCCTTGAAAATGTTTTTCAGTTCAAACAAGTTATATGCTAAGGAACTATAAATATGTGCGGAAAAGGACTCTCTCTTAATTATCAAAATGTGGTTTCCTGTCAGCGATATAAAAAAAGACCAAACAATAAAATTACGTGGTTACCATGCAGCTAGTTTCTACCAAAACAATCGAGGTTGATTTTCATTTGTGGTATAAACAAGTATATTTTTCTTCCATAGACTGTATTTGCGGCAAAGGAGTCAAAACAAACAGTTCCATGATATTAAGACACAGCGCAAAAGCTTTTACTTCAAAGTGAGATTTTAAGCTTGAAAGGCGCGTAACTCATTATTCTGGAAGAAGGTTTCGTTGAAACAATAGTGTTATCTTTTAAAACACTACACTACACTCCCTTCTCACAGACCCGGTGGAATCACCTCCCAATGCAAAAATTGGCCAAAAAATCGTTCCCAGTGAAAATAAACAGAACCTATTGTTTTTTACGGGAGTCTCTTTAACACGGACACGTTCGGACAATTTTCGAATTAGAAACAGTTCCAGTTCCATTAAGTCAAAAGATATCAAACAAAGTTATAAGCTGATTATAAGCTATAACACTTTTCTACAAGATCTTTATTTTTTTCTTCTTTATTTTCATCTTCATTTTTAGAATTTTTTAAAGACTTTTTTATTTCAAATTGTTCCACTCACAAATATCTCTCCAACGATACTTTGGTATTCTAAAGTCTTCCACAATTTGTTGTGGAAGACTTTAGAATCAAGTATTGGTTGAAAAATGGCAGACAAAGCAAGTTATGGTGCACACTAATAGCGAATGGATTTTAATTCAGTGATTGGTCCAAATGTAATTTTTGCTTTCTATTTTAATTAGCATACGGCATAATTCGTAAAATTGGGCAGATAATATATTTTGGGGGTGGTGCATTTTCCATAATTTTAGCGTGAATCTGACGGGTTTTACTAAAACTACCAAATCAATCAGATTTTCATTCACAATGCGACTATGGAAACCAGAATTTATCAAACCTATAACCAGATTGATTGGCTTTCCTGTAATGATGGACTTCTTGTGATATGGTGATATATCCGGAATATGATTGCATCCGTGATATGATGATAATTTGACGTAGATTCCTGCATTTTTTAATGGTCTGGTTTCAGCAGTAAATTTGCTCTTCCTAATAGCAGTTGAATACTGATGCTGATCAAAATGTTCCATTGCATAATTCACTTAGGCGAAAGGAAATCAAAAAAGACAGATTTTGTCCATTGTTAAAATATCTGAGTATCTCACAGGAGAAAGTCGATTTTCAAATTTTATGGGCCACTACCATAAAATGAGCTCTAAAATAGAACTAAGAGGGCCTTACGATTTCTTTGGGGTCTAGCCATGAAAAAGAAAATGACTTTTTCATTCCTACTATATAGCAGCTACCTAAAAAATATAGGTTTTATGACTTTAAATTCACTTGTGTAATCTCTAGGTCCGGAAAACTAGATTTTTTGAAGGGATTGACCCCACTGGTCACAAGGGCTTTTCAAACATTGTTCACTTTTCTCCAAAATCAGTGTTTTTTCCGTCTGCCATCTTGAATCAGTGTTTTTATTTGAAAAGTGCTGACTCACACAGTGATCATAACATTACATCATTATATATCAACGGAAAGCTTAGACTCTCTACTTTCTATTTCTTTATTTTTCAACGATCAGAAAGCAAGCCAATTAAAGATATTGCGCGAGAAAGACATGCCTATCAAATTGCGTATATGTACGGCATTCGGAACGTCTCAAGGACGTATATGTACGGCATTCGGGTCCAAAAGGTTAAGGGATATCCACTGGTAGTGATATACAAATTTTGACCGTATTAAATTGATCTGTAAAGTCTATAGATAAAATTTATAAAGTGGATGACTACAGCGTTTTGAGTTGGCCGAAATTGAAGCAAATTGGGGAGGAAATTCTCGAAAACTTTCGGTTATTTTTTCCTTTTTTGCGGTAGAGATTCAGAAAAAGAAGAAAGTTTTTCAAGGTGAAATTGTGCATGTGATTCCTTAAAGAGTGTCTCTATGAAATGAGCGGAGCAGTTTTTTGAATAAAGTCTTTCTGTACCTTGTTATTCGATTTTTCGTCTAAAATGTTTAAATTTCATCAGAAATCAAGAATTTTAGACAACCCGTATGGGCCACCATAAAAGTCAATCCAAAATCCCCTCCGCTCATTTTGTGGACAATCTAAAGTAGAATGACCCCTTCAAATTTGGTGTTGTTTGGGCTTCAGCGACAAGTGGTATTTCGAAATTTTTTCTCTTCAAATTTCTCAAAAAGACTGCCAATTTGACCAAATTTGAGAAGGTTTTGTCAAATAAATGACATTTCCAAGTTCCTAGTGCACCCACAACCAGTGTGCTAAGTTTCAGTCATTTTCAGTCATAAAGTCCTTGGAAGTCCAAAATCACATGGACTAAAGTCACAAGGACCACTCTAGCATGTAGATATGTTTAGCGTAATAGCCACTTGTGGTGATTTGGGGAGTTTCCCAGGATCTTCGATAGAGAAAGGGTTAAGGCTTTGACCCCAACAGTTTTTGAAAATCATGATTTTCCGTCACTCCCCCGGGTGTGTGTGTGTGTGTGTGTGTGGGGGGGGGGGGGGTTGTACCTTAATTATCTTCGAACTGCACTAAAAACATTACTTTCATATTGAGCTCGCCCTAAAGTCCCAGATACAAAGCTATTTGATATTTTTATCCCCGTCGTTGAAAACACAACTAAAAAATGTAATCGATTACCGTGAAAAGCACAGGTCGAAATCATATATCGACGCTATGCCGACCAATCCAGATTCCATTCAGCGCGCAATCAACGCAGAGAAAAGTAACCATGACGACCATCCAAGATCTTGGATGAAGTTCAAAGTTGATATTTTTATTCCTGTCGTTGAAAACACAACTAAAAAATGTCATCGATTACCGTGAAAAGCACAGGTCGAAATCATATATCGACGCTATGCCGACCAATCCAGATTCCATTCAGTGCGCAATCAACGCAGAGAAAAGTAACCATGACGACCATCCAAGATCTTGGATGAAGTTCAAAGTTGATATTTTTATTCCCGTCGTTGAAAACACAACTGAAAAATGTTATCAATACTTTTTAAAAAGAGTCAGTGATAGAGAATCATAACATGAAGTCTGTTTTTTTTCACAAGTTTGTAATATATTTTATCAACATTTTCGACTCTAAAATGCAGAATTTCAACTGCGTGTATATTTTTGAATCCCTTTTGTCACTCCAATAATTTTTTTTATGACTTGAAAAAATAGCTTGCCCAAGTTTAGAGCCTGGGTCATAAGAATATCGAAATTAGAATGCGACACTCTCTAAAATTATTAGACACTTTTAATTCAAAATTTAGAAACATTTTTGACAAGCTGACGATGATTTTGCCTCTGTTATCTTTGTTATGATATAGATAAAAGACTTGAGAAGAGTAGAACAACAGAGACTTTTGTCGAAGTTTTGACGTTGTTAGCAAGGTACTCCCAAGTGGTATATCATCAAAATCTATTGTTTCATTTTATGCTTTTAACGAGGCGGCAACGAAGAAGAAAGAAAGACAAAGGAGATGGATGTCCAGTCGTTTATATGTTCATGGATTGACACATGCTCGATAAAAATTTCTATAATTGGTCGTCAGAGGTTGATATGTTCTTTGAAAACTCAACCTCTGATACTCAGGGTATAAACAGTTGTGATGAGCTAAAAACACCACTGTGTTACAGACCCATTGGAACCCCAGCCCCACTGGAAAATTTGACAAAAATTGGGAAAATGCCCTGGTATTTCAGCCCCACTGGGAAATTGACTTTGATTTCATCCCCACCCGAAAATTCGGTATCTAAAAATTGCACTCCGAAGCCGCATCCCCACTTGATTTTTTAATTAACCTAGGAACAATAAAATTTCTATCCCATTGAGATTTGAATAGGAATTTTTATACCCACTATTCCACCAGAGCTGTGAGACAGGGGTGTCTAAAAAGAGGCGGAAAAGGTATATCAATTCAAATACCAATTTGAAGAAGACGACTTCAGATATTAAATATAGATCGATTAGATATCACTTTTGTTTTCTAACTCTTTTTAAAGTTTCAGATTGATTTCCAAAGTTAAATTGACGTCTTTCAGAGTTGTTTGAATTCCCATACAAACCATGAGATGAACCAGGAATCCCATGCTTGTTTTCGTGAAATTCTGGATAAATTACCCTAGGTCAAATTCCGAAATGTAATCTACCTAGCGACCTCGTTTATCCTGTTAGACAAAATCAAAAAATAAAACGAAAATAATCGAGACATCAATTGTTTTCATTCGCGTTGTAAATATATCTTAAAATTGATAAATGGGAGGAAGCGATCAATATTGAATAATTATGTCCATATATAGTGACAGTTATTCAGTTTTTTTTTTATATTTATCCATGATTGACCAACACATTAAACGATAAATGGCTTCCTGTCTACGATGTATCGAAACGGCATCGCGAAAAAGGGTAAAAACAATGGAACTGCAGAATCCATTGTCTTAAGAGGGTATAAAAACCCTGTCTTTAACAGTAGACAAAATCATCATTCACAACCATCACATTGTTTTCATCGCAGAAAAATATAACTTTCAAGATGTCATCAGAGGAGGCAATGAACGCTGCATTAAATGCACTTGCAGATTTACAAAAAAAAGTAAGCTCAGATATTATTTTAAGGCCCTAACCAACGACTTGCAAATTAACTTACGGGTTGATGCCGTAGACTTGACTTTTACAGGAACTTTAAATATCCAAGAAAGGCACCCTAAAGAGTGGAACATACCCCCTGGCTCCAATATCTTTAGATAATTTACTACTTCAATCCTTTATAAATTTAAGTATTTTAGACAAGGGAACAGACACTCCAGGAACTGGGGTCTGAGTATGACGGTATAGATTTCGATTTTTTACAGCTTAAAAAACAGAAGTTACATCATAGGTCAGATTTTTTCCTAAGAGAATATGAAAGTTCCATTGGTCTCTGTCTCGCTTTGACCTTTGAAGTCTTTTGAGCAGTGATTTTTTTGGCCTTTCAATTTAACATATTATTTTCAACAGGAGTTACTAAGCCTGGAAAAAGCGTGCGAGGGGTTGGCCAATATTAGAACATTATCCTACGGTGTCGAATTTTGTTTAAATGTAGTGAGATTTTGATTTTATTTAACTTTAGATGAACAGTCAGTCATCTCATTCAGAGAATATCTCCAAATCTATCGAGAGTCTGCAAAAAGATTTGAAAGATTCGGAGAAGAAAGCCAAGGGAAATGCTTACATCAACGGTGCAAACGGGGTTGTCCAAGTCGCTCAAAGTGTTGTCAACAACTTAGACAAGTTCACCTCTGGTGATGCTTTGGGTATAGCATCAGGCGCCCTCGCGATCATTGGAACGATTGGAGGTGTCGTTGGTGGACCCGCTGGTCCGCTCATTGCTGGTGTGTGTTGCTTAGTTGCATCCATTCTACCCTTATTTGGTGGCAGCAGTGGACCATCCATGGGAGAAGTCTTGGAAAAAGTCATCAAAGAAGCATTAGCAGACTTTAAAGATGAAGAAATCTACGGACAAGTCCTTGGATCTTTAAGGTTGATGAAACCTCAAATGGTAGAACTTAATGGAATCGCTGAAAAGAATGGTGGGCTTTTGAAAGAAAGTGAAAAAAGCTTTTTGACAACATTGGATTTCTCTACGGCTGGTGTAGAGATTCTTGGAGCATTGCAAGCACAATTGGATAGGCACAAGGATACCACTAACGAGACAGAGGCTACCCGGTTGGCAACCTATTGCTACTACTATTCCATGATATCAACCCAAAAACGATTAATCTTAACACTTCAATGTGCTCTTCTTCGCCGTAATGATATGGAGGCTATCTATCATGGGGTAAAAAGTTACTTGGACAACGCCTTGCTAGAAGAAGATAAGAAAACTTTCAAGTTTTTGATAGATTTACCAAACAACGGAAAATGGTGGCTTTTATACCGTTATATACACAGAGTTGGAAGCACCACAGCGTTCTATCATCTCAAACTTTCTAAAAGTTATCGGATGTGAGATCAAAGGGCAACTTTGTTTTCTCTATAATGAATACATGGAGCAATATATGTTTACACCAACAAATGGGAGCGCAGAATTTGCATGGGATAAGCTCAGACGTAACATCTTTACCGCACCAGAGGAGAGGTCATCCTTCAGTTGCAAGCTTTACCGACTGATAGGACCTCGTGACAACTGTCAAATACTTTCTGTTCACTATAGTGAGTATTTGTATGCACCTGATTACGCCGCAATGGATAGCCAACGTCGCCGTGTCTTCTCCTGGCGTTCTGGTGAAAACCCTGGAAGTCAAGAATACTGGGAAGTTACCAACGATCGGATAAGAAACATCGACCATAATGAATACATGTATTCTACAAATCACAAAGCTGACCATTCTCCTCATGTGCTCACATGGCGACCTGGTACAGCAGACAATGATGCCGTTTGGAGAATTTTGCCTGTGTCTTTCGAAAAAAGTCCTTTAAACTACACAGCTAAACAGATAGCTGATGCTGGAGGTTTGGCCAAAGCGTTTAATTTGTAAATGACATTTTACGAATGCAAAATTACATCTTGTTTGGGTTCTTCGGTAGGGTTGTGTCTTGTAAACAAAGTAAACGTTTTTTGAAATGATTGTTTTCTTTTCCTGTTAGTCAAGGAAGACTTTCAAAATGTAATTGAGATTTGATTTTCAAAGAATCTAATTTTTAACAAATTGGTAGCTTTTAAAATCTCTTAGAGGGACCCACATTCAAGTGAGCCCCTGGGCGTAAATCTGATGCGTTGTATCAAACTTTTCATCACTCATTTTATATAACATTTTCAAATTTTTGGTAATCATGTTTCGAATTATTTCTTAATTTTAGCATAGATGAAAAATATTTTTTAGAATTATGGTGTATGCAATATGTGTATGCACGAGAAGTCATGTGATAACTAATTTATTGTCGACTCAAAAAAATTGTCCTCTTTTTGTTTCAAAACTTACTTCCGCCTTCTTCTGCTTCTGTGTAGTTTCGAATGTTTTTATTCGAAAATCTAATTCGAACGTTAGAATCGAACAAAAACATTCGATAACTTCCCGCTGAAAATATTCACACAAAAACAAAACTTTTCGATCATTTTCGATCCAGAAGTTTTGTTTTGAAAAGTTGCAGATTTTTCAGAGATGTATTTGAAAGTTTATAGATTGATAATTCAAAATGCAGATGATGTACAGTATTGTTTCGATGGAGAAGAAACCCTTCATCATTGGATTAATCAGATTGATAACATTCAGTCTTTTTCTATTTTTTTGTTTCGATGACATATGACCATGGGAAAGAATAGCAGAGGAAAGGAGTCCCACGATGGAAATGTATGCTTGTAATAATGGTTAAAGAACAACATTTTTCAACAGCAAAACAATTTGGATACTTTCTTGATTATAGTCAAGCTCTAAATGTTTCGAATTTCAGAAGGAAGATGTAATGATTGTTGAGTTGAAAATTCAAGGACGTACATTGTTGTCGAGAACGAGAATTAGGAGAGAACTTTTATAAAAATCACTCGTCATTTGGTTTAATACAAGACATTAAACTTCCCTTGTTATGTTATGAGAAATTTTTTTGGCCAACATATTCAAGAATCTCAAGTTATTTTGTATGCATGGATAAAAAACTGTTTGGTTATCACACGGACAAATTTGCCAAAAGTTGAAAATATTTGGGTGGTGTCAAGTAGTTTTATAATTTCTTAGTTCATCAGATTTGATTTTAGTGTCTTTTATGGAAGAACTCCAAAGTAAAAGTTAATCTGAACATATTTTTGATGCGTTTTTCCCTTTGATTCCCAAGTCAGTTTCTCCGAAAGAAGTAAGAAGAATCTTCAAACAGAATCGTTCTTTTCGGCTGTTTTGTTTTGATTCTCCTCCCGCCGCTTACCCAGTCCCCCAAAAGTCAACGCGGTCATATTTCCAGACTAAAGTAATATGAAATATCGCAAATATCTCGATGCTCTCGACCAATCAAAACGCTGATATTTTTTTGGGTCGGCAATAAAATAAGGGGATGAGCTGGAGTTTTTACAAGATACTTCACTAATTGGTCCTTTAAAGTGATAGAGATGACGCAATCTTTAGAAAAAGTAATGAGATTCTTTTATTACATCTTAACGACCAACCAAATCAAATAAGAGCTTGTAAAAACTCCAGCTTGTCCCAAAATAAGACGATTTTCTAAATTATATGGGAGAAAACAAAAAAAAGTTGCAAGTTTTTTATTCGGTGATACCTTGTTGCTATTGCAATAGTGAGGTTAAGTATCGATAGATAAATCACGAAGACGGACGAATTTTTTCCAGCCTTCATTCGCGCCACGGCACTTTTCTACAGGTTACCCCGCAATGAAATCAACTTTGCTTCCAGAACAATTTTCGCTTGATTGTCCGTTCTAGAAGCAAGGCGGATATAATACACGGGATAAGTCTAGCTTGCATTCCGATCAGCCTGTAGAAAAGTGCCGTGGCGCGAATGAAGGCTAGAGAAAATTCGTCCGTCGTCGTGATTTATCTATCGATACTTAACCTCACTAATATCAGCTTTTATATGCTAGATGGTGGTACTAGATAATATTTTCTGGCGTGCGTCTATCATTAATAGTTTGAGTGTCTATCTAAACAGAGGCTTAATATCTTTATTGGTTCTATTGGCTTTATTGACCCCCCCCCGCTCTGGGGCTACAAAAATCAAAAAAGGTTGGAGTTAATAGGGTTAAGCTTTTCCAAGTAAAAAAAATTGAATATCGCAAGAAATATAGTTGCTATTGCAAAGCCTGTGCAAAATAAATAATATATATCCTATTACTGATCGGCTAGTTGGTAATTGAAAAATGAAGACATGATAAATCAACTTGCTATATAATTTTAATATAATCATCTTGTTCGTCTTAGAATACTACCACTATGAAAAAATTGTTCAAAAATATATTTATTCAGCCTAAAAATACAGGGCTAAACTTTGGTTCGGACAGCTTCGTTTTTCGTATTTATCTCATGATAATATTCCACTTCTATATACCTTAACAACAAGCACAAAACCGCTATCTAATTCGAACTTTAAAAATGTTACAGCCTTTTTATCTCTACTGCAGGTTATTTTGAGACAGACTTTATTTCGACACTTTCTTTAGCAATTTTCTCATATTGAGCAAGAAAAAAAGTTGCGGAGATCACGGTTAGAAAACGAAACAGACATTGAACAAAGTTCATTTTTCTCGTTCATTCCTTTCACGATGTTACAATGTAATATAGTGACAAAGACCTAAAAATGGGAACTAGAAATTTGCAAAATAAGTTAAGTGAAGGAACAATCTAGGTATACTATAAATTATAAAAAAGATAAATGTTAGGAATTATAATGGAAAAACTAGATTATACCACTGAATGGTATATAGGAAAACAAACGCTTTAAAAAATAAAATATTTTCTTAAATTAAAGAAATTTCAAATAGAACTTCAAGCATAGCAGTTGAAAAGAAACAAGTCTAATTTAAAGTTTCCATCAGATCTGATATTTTTTATTATATTGACTCTTCAAATCGGTTCAACGATTTTTTTTCCATCCGACGATGATTTGGATACAACTTTTAATTCCGATTTCAAATTATTTTCCAGAAGCATTTTATCGGAATTACATTATAGCGCGCAAAAATAATTTTTCTTTATAAGATGAGAAGAGAAAAAAGCATATAACATAAGACTCGTATAATAAGAAGAAGTGTCATATTTTTCGAAATCTTGCAATGGATTTTATTTTCAATCTGGCGTTTGTGTGAGAACCAAGTGGTTTACGTGCTTGAGTTGAGAAATAAGTGGCTATATTTACATTTAAATTAAAATTGATTTAATTTTATGTTAACAATTTTAAATGATTTAATAATTTGATCACCTTTTATTTCAAAACGTTTTAGTTTAAACTCTAGATAGATACGAAAATCGAAAGCTATAAAATTTCTAACAATTTTATTTCAGTTGGAAAAATGTCAGAAACGTATGCAACAAAGGACCTTCGTTCAACTGTAAATTGGCACAACAAAATGATCATTGTTGACCCATCTGTGCTCAAATTTTGCCCATCTGCTGAAGCTAAGGATTATCATATCACAAACTACGATTGGACTGAATTTGAAATGATGTTTCCAGGTGAATATAGTTTCGTGAAAGGTAGAAATGATATTCAATATAATGTAGAAATTATTGACTATGAATGCACTGAGAAGTGACACAGTTTTTTCAATAGTCCGATTTTTGCATAAGTGTATCAAGTAAGTGCAACAAATTTTCGCACGTATATCAAACTTTGCACAGCTGGATTTGATCTTTTCGAGCGTATTAAACACCCCTGTCTCTGTGCCCCAGTGGGTGTTGAGTACCCAGTGGGGTGAGAATGAAAAAACCTGAAATTCACTGGGGTGAAAAATCTTCGTTCAAATATTGAGTGGGGTGGCGAAAATTTCATTGACATTCACTGGGGTGAGATAGAATTTTTTGCATGAGCTAAATTTTGGTTAGCCTGTTAGACAAAAACCGCTTAATTCTATCGTGTTTTAACGATGGAACCGGTACTGCTTCTTACATGCTACTAAAGTAAAAATATCATCTTGATCAGGTCTCACAGTACTGTAACAGGAAATGTTATGAGGTTTGGGGAAAGGGGGCTATAGAGGAGCAGTATGGTTATATCAAATTTTATAAACTCTGGGACCTAGTAATGTTTAGTCAACATGGTTAAAGTAGAAGTCTTTCTTTCAGTATCTACGCAAGTGAGAAAGCCTCTCGAAAACTTTTGAGGCTAGAACCTAGCTTTAAAGAAAGAAAGGGCCAAGTACAACCGTGGTTTGCGCTGACAGAGAAATTTTTGATTTTCAACCCCTCTCGTTTGGCACTTTCCACGTTTTAAAATGACCATAGTAGTCGGGTTAAATACAGTAAATATATTTAAGTGGAACAATTTTTTTTGGCTTTTTCGGATATTTCACTTTTAAAGAAGGGGAAGGAGAAAATTCCAGTGGGGCGATTTTTTGAAAGAAAAGTTCTACTGGGGTACGTTAAAATAAGGACTTTTCGAGTGGGGTATGTGTAAACTTTTTATCATTTTCAATGTTTTTTTTTTTTTACTACAACATTCCAGTGGGGTGAGTGATTTGTCCAGTGGGGCTGAAAAATGAGCCATTTTTGGAAAAGAAATTCACTGGGGTGGCCAGTGGGGTGGATCCCACTGGGTCACAGAGGCAGGGGTGTTATTAAATTCAAACAGTATCTAAAAGTCGTTTTACTGCCTTCTCTAAATGCTTTCTTAAAAAAGCTTAGGGCTTCGGATCTAGCCCTTCCAGGATATCGTTAGTTTTAGGCTATTGTTAATTTCTAAGTCATATGTTCATAATACCGGCTACTTGTTAGAAACTGAATTAGAAATATGTAAGTTGTTCATTAGAGTGCAGCGCTCTCTAGACAAAAGGCGAAATATGGAGGCGGCAATGCAGTTAAAGATGTTTGTCGTAATTTAACCTAAATATTATTTTCGTTTTTAGGAGATGTCCAAGATGTACTAAAACAGTGTCAATTAAATCGTTATCATTTTTCCAAGACACAAATCTATCACTTGTAAAATGGACTGAAGTCATTAATCTTTGGGTTCTGCAACGAAATACAAGTGTAAGTTTTAGAAATAGGTTTTTGTTGAATCTGTATCGTTATAGAAAAAGATTTCGTAAAGGACTTCAATTAATTCTTATAAATATGATAATAAGGATACGTTGTGTCAGTAAACTAAAATTTACTTTTTTGCAGGCCATTAAAGCTGCCGTTGGTCTTCACAGCACTACTGTCGGGCAAATGTTGAAGGGTCTGCGTGAACTATGCCAAGCGTATTTAGAAGATTTCCCTGTCAATGTTTGAGGTCCTGGCACCCATGTCAAAATTGAAAATCTGAAGGTAGGTGTATTATCCCCAGGTGGACCTGTGTATTATCCCTTCATCATTATCCTAGCTTATTTAGACAAGGTTCGAGATTTTGAATGCTTTTCAGGGGCTTAATTTGGCATTTATAAAAAATGAAATTTTTTGAGAAACTCTGGATGTTCATTTCTTCATGAAAACTACATTATCTTGTCATATAATCTTACTAACAACACGGCACACAGCGATGCTGTTGAACTGTATCAAGGAAACGACGAACCAAATAACCATGCCTTGAATTGGCTAAAACAAAAACGAGGAATTCCTTGGGATAAGGCCGGAGGATTTGTCAGTGACTATAACCTACGATACTACGTCACACAAAATGAGGCAGACTTTGGCGATAGATTCATCCGAGCTTTGGCAAGAAAATATGAAAAATAAGTTATTTGGATTACAAATAGACCAGTGAAACCCACTGGTCCACAATTTAACCAAGGATACCGTCAACTGCATATGACCCTGCATTCCCTATCTAATGTTTGGAAAGCTTCCATTAAAAAATCTACAAAAACTGATGTATTTAAAGCCTGCGTAGAATCAATTCTCCTCTACGGATCCGAATCCTGGTGTCTCAATGTCAAACTTAAAAATTTTACATTCTTAAATCGTGAAAAACAAAATCCGTAAGACAACATCTCAAGTTTAGGCAAACGTAAAAATTTGCAGATTTTACAATTGATTAACTTGAACTTCGTTTATATCATTTAGCAATTAATAAACAAGAAACAATCGCCATCGTCCAATCATGATCACTGTGACGTGGATATCTCAATATGTTTTACGTTTGGAAGTCAATACAATTGTTACAACAACCATAATTAGAATAGACTTTGAAAACCAGACGATCACAACGTACGAAGAGCAAGTTTTGAAAATCACACAAAAGGTTTTGTTAAAATTTCCTAATTCTTTTCTAGCCACTGAAGAGACCCCAAACATCCCACTCGAGTAAACCTGCTTTCGCCCATTCTTGTCAAGGCCACACATAGCCATGTCCTACGTTGCAAAATCAATGGTGAAGACTACCGTCGACGAAAAGGAGATGTTGAAGGCTGATGGACACACCATATCAAATATTCTCAATTTCCAACAGAAAATCGAACCAAAATTATCAGACTTCGCCAACGTCAACAACAAACACCTTGAGGATCGAGGGACAGAACCTGCGAAGATTAAGGGAACAATATCTTTGAAATTTTTTATGAACTTTTTTGGTCACTGAGGATGTAAAAACCTCATTCTTTCTTATAAATAATTTTCTAAATTTTCTTTGTTTTGGCACCAGCCGTAAGCGCTCGCTTCGATGTAACTAGTTTTCTTTGTTATTTGATTGATAGTTTATCACGTGCCTTTGTGACTAATTTCTTTAGCTAATTTTTCATTTATAACGGCCTCGTGTTTAGATGAGGTGCTTCATGAAATTTATGGAAGATATTGTTCGAAGTTTACTTTCCTGATTTTCCTGAAAGGAATTAACCTGGTGACTGCTTAGAGAAGAAGCACTTCCTTCCGTTTTTACAGTGTTAAACTTTACGCTGGTAGTACTGATTTTCCTCGAATTCAATTTGTCAACGAAACAAAAGAAGGAGAAAACTGCAATTCATGTGATTTACAAACACCTAATGTAATTAACGGAACAAGATTTTTCGAAAATTAAAACTCGCAGACTCGGGTGTAATCCGTGAAATGATGCGCCAGTGGAAATTTGAAAAAGCTTTATTTGCGAAAAAAAAAAATTTAATTGAACTCTTAGAATGTTACAGCCGTGGAAAATATGATTAGTAAACTGTAAACTGTTAAAATTCTTTCAATTTGGAAAGCAAAAATTAAATTAAATTTAGATAGGTCATTTGATGATCAAAGTTGGTCGAGCTGAACAAAACTAATAAAAATAATAGAACTTTCCTTTTTTGTTAAATATCATTATATAATGTGATTGTGTTATATTATGTTTCAGAATTGACATACATGGATGTGTTAAAAGTGGGTCGTATATTTTGTACCAGGAAGAGTGACAGGGCCCCTCCAAAACAACTATTGTTTAGGGTTGCTGATGAATTTGATTTCCACGCCTCAATTAGAAAGACAATTGATGTAATAACCCATGAATTTGGGACGTGGCTAATAGAAAATAGCCATGCTGTCACTATTTCTGGGTATTTGGACCTCCTTTTCCCTTGGGGAGAACTAACTTGGTGGGATACAAGCGACAACACTCAAATATCACTAAAGTGTTCCGAACAATTTACTGAGCCAACTGAAAAATGATAAACAAAAATAACAATAACAAAAACAAAGCGACACTCTGGTGCACTCAAGTGAGATGCGGGCGCTCCATCAAAGGGTTTGGGTGTCAATAAGCCAGCCGAAGAATGTTCCCCATGGAGAGACATACAGAGGCACGCAAAAAGGGAGATAGGAGATTTGACCTTGCGACGTAAAGAAAAGTGGGCGTTCAAGACAGACGGGTATTTTTGAGAGCAATCAAAACATTGAGAATTGCTGAAGGAGCAAACTTCACCTCTGGCAGGATCAAAGTCATCGCTAGGGTTACGCATCTTTCAAACCGAAGCTTCAGAAGGGTGCTGAGCCATGGTTACCAAGGTTTTACGCACGCAGAAATCAAAAGCTTCACCCCTGGTGAAATTAACCAACTAGTTACCTCGGCGATCTCGAGCAGTTCAATCGAAAACAAAAATCATCTGTAAAACAGAACATTTCAGTCGGAGAAGTCATGTAATTCATGTGATTTATTTATTTGTTGAAGAGGTGCTAGGGAGATGTAAATGCACAGACATTTGGTTACTTACATTGTCAGCTTCAAATTAAAGACCAGTCATCAATCAAACATAAATCAGAGTCTTCCTAATCAATTAAAATGATGAAGAAAGCTTAAACCATTTCGAACTTGCATTAGCTAGGTATGAAATTAGTGTACGATCGTTAAGTAATTAACATCGTAAGAAATAAAAAAAAATGTTTGCACTTGCTTCACTGTACGATTCTCAACACTGAAGTGATTAACATCGTAGATAAACGAGTTATAAAAGTTATGTGAGAAATTTCTAAAACTGTATAGTTAACTGAAGTTTAGTGGTTGAGAACAGATGGTGAAATGTTATGGGGTTGTAATTATACTCTTTAATGTAGATTATAGTTAATTAACAGCATCCTGTCAAAAAATCCCAATAGTCATGAATTAAAATCAAAATTAATTCTTATCAATGAATTGTAACTAGCAGACCAATTAGCAGCTCTCCTAATAGACGATATCGGCTTAACGAAATTCTCCCCGAATGATTACCCATGATGCATTGCGCAAAAAAATTCACGGACTATATTGACTTACTGAATTTTTTTGCGCAATGCATCATGGGTAATCATTCGGGGAGAATTCGTTAAGCCGATATCGTCTATTGTTTTGGATCGCATTTTAAAACAACTCAATCCGAATTAAGGGAATTCGGACTACCCTTTGAGTTGTCAACCGAAATTCTAAAAAATAACATAAGCGATTATATAGAGTAACCTTAAATTGATTAAATTTCGCCGCGATTTTCGCGAATTTTGCCTCTTTTCGTGAAATTTGACCAAAACCCCAAAGAAGATAAGTTTTTACAGTGTCAAACTTTACGCTGGTACTGATATCCCTCGAATTCAATTTGTCAACGAAACAAAAGAAAAAGACTATTGCAACATATGTGATTTACAAACACCTTGAGGATCGAGGGACAGAACCTGTGAAGATTACGAGAACAATATCTTTGAACTTTTTTATAAACTTTTATTTCTTTGGTGGCTGGGGATGTAAAATTATTTTAATATTTTCTTTCTTATAAATAATTGTCTACATTTTCTTTGTTTTGGCACGCATCTATGCAACAAAGGACCTTCGTTCAACTGTAAATTGGCCCAACAAAATGATAAGTGTTGACCCATCTGTGCTCAAATTCTGCTTATCGGGTGAAGCTAAGGATTATCATATCACAAACAACGATTGGACCGAATTTGAAATGATGTTTCCAAGTGGATATAGTTTCGTGAAAGGTAGAAACGATATTCAATAAAACGTAGAAAATATTGACTATGGATGCACTAACAATGTGACACAGTTTTATGTTTTATGCAAGTGTATCAAACTTTTTCGAAAAGCTTCTTTTTCATTTTTTAGTTAGCAACTCAAATTGATAGTAAAGCCCGTCAATTTAATTTTTTTTATCAGGACAATTCAACAAATTTTGTCGGGTGCTGAAATTTCTAAACTTTCGAAAACACCCGACACTCAACACCCGACACCACCCAACAGGCGTTTGGCGGTTTCCCGCCCGTTATTATTTTATCGCTACATTTCCGTTGATGCCGTGGCCACCTTCATTTTTCGTAGTACTTCTTCCACAAAATCGGGTCTAAATTAAGTAAGTAAAGGCACGGACTATCCAGCGAAATGAAATGCGCACGTTGTTTCTTCAAAAAATCTAACTATCATCGAAATGAAATTGAAATTAAATTGAAAATCACCCACTAATCATAGCTTCAGCCAGGTTTCTAGCTCCCCCCAACAAAGTAAGGTCCCCCCAAAAAAATGCCTTGTGCTAGGTCCCCTAACACTTCAGGTCCCAAGATAAACAAAAACAAAAACATTGTTCTCCCGCCCCCGTAGAGAGAAGTCAATAAAAAATATATGCGAGTACAGTACTGATAAATGAAAACTAAATTTTACTTGTTTTAATATTTATGTTTACAAGTCGTTTGCTTTTTATATTTGATTTAATAGTAAGATAAGATATCTTTTGAATTTAGCTGAACAGCCCCCAGAATCTCAGTCAGATCATCTAGGCTCCCCCAACAATCTATGTCCCCCCAAATATTTTGGTAATTTTAGCCCCCAGGCTCTTTAAAGGCCAAAATATTTCTTAGCCCCCCCCCAAAAAAAAAAAAAAATAAGGGGGGGGGGGCTGAACCTATGCTAATCGTCATCGTCATTTTTGTTATACATCGCACCTTTGATATTTGAGTTGCTGGACTGGACTTGTTATTGGACTACCCCCCTTGCCCTTGGAATAAAATTTATGATCATTGTACTGTACGTTTGAATTGCTGGACTGGACTTGTTAATTGGACTTAACCCTACTTGGATTAGAATTTATCATTTTTGTACGTTTGAGTTGCTGAACTGGACTTGTTATTGGACTACCCTTCTTGGTTTAAAATTTATCATCTTTGTACATTGGACCGGATTTGTTATCACCTTGGATTAAAATTTATCATCTTAAACTATTGAAGCTGTTGCTTAAGTTTGAGAATGTCTGAAGACAACAATGGAATCCTCCATGATAATAAAAACAACAAGGTATGTAAAAAACTTTGCACTTTGATTTGGTAAAAAGTGTTAGTTGTTGGTATATTTACCATTTGGCTTAAGATTGGATTTACTAAGTATAATAATTGAGATAAATTTGTCTGCCTTTTTTGCTGGAGTAAGCTATAAGATAACTTATTCAAAAAATATATTTATTAACAATTCATTTATTGAATGTGTTAAAAGGACCAAAAATGATGAAACTTTTTCATCATTTCTAGAGAAAAATGCTAAATTTTTGCTCACGAAAAAAATGGCCCTTATAGCTAATTATTGGGAATATCGTTCTTAATAGGTTAATTCTGTACCATTTAAAACCAATTAAATGTAAAATTTGTTTTACTTTCACTTTGTAATCCTGATTTTTGGAGAATGTAAATTAAAAATTGGCTCCCAAAGGGATCGTACAATTGGAAATTGTGGACCCTTTAATGATACACCGCTAGTTTAACCTTTCCTTTGTCAGATTCAGTTGCCTAATTACCAATGTTAAGGGTTTTAGTCTTTATTTTTCTGATTTTAAAAACCAATCGAAAATGCTAAATGGACCCTACAACAGTTAGAATTTCAGGAAAGAATTTTTTTTAGGTCTAATTACTGAATTACTGATGACCTGTAAAAGTTTGGGATCTTGAAACACATGTATTTCGAATTTAGCTTTTTTGAAAATGTCAAAAACGAAACAATTAAAAACCGATGACTGAAAGTATTAAGAATGAGTGAAAAAGATAAACCTGAAAGACATCGAAAAACGCGCTCTAAATTGAACCGTTTAGGGAAGAAACCAATATCAAGGAGAGGTTTTCAAGGTCACAAATCAGCTGTACTTGATTTCAATATAGTTAGAAATGAAAGGAACAATGATAATACCAACTCTGCAACCCCACAAACCCCTAGCACTTCAGATACAACTGCAACACCTCGTGTGTCGCCGCTGCCCACGAAAATGTTTCCACGCCGGCCAATAGTCAATCAAGTGAAACTCCCAATCGAAATCCACAACCTCAAATTTCTTTTGCCAACAAATTAACTCAAAAACTAACTCAGGGAAAGACTAAAGTACTCTATAGACCAATGAAAAATAAGAGCTTCGAGAAACTGAAACAAAGCTTCGTTGAATAAACGTAAACGTGTCCTTTGAACACGAGCCCAAACTCTCAGGCATGGAATACGTAAACTGTATCAAAGGAAACCAGCAGCTGGTTTCAAATTGATTGATGCAAATATACTTACAAAGGCATTTAATAATTTTTCAGTCAGCAAATCCTGTCATGCATCATCAAGTATTGAATTAAAAGAAAATTCCAATTAGCGACGCGGTTTGTGTAAATCCTTGACGCTTCAATGCAAGAACTGTTCCGGTACCTACAACTTCAAAACCAGTCCACGATCATCACACAAGATAATGGCTTATGACATAAATATTAGATCAGTCAACAAATTGGTAGGGCTGGACTTTCAAAATTTTGTAGTTATGTATTGATTTACCACAACCCGTTACAGACACTCCATTCACGCGCATTCGAAACGACGTCTTAGAATTTGTTAGTGAAAACACCGAAAAAGTTATGAACAATTATGCAGAAAAATTACTATCAATTACACTCAATGATGATCCAGAAAATATAACTGTAAAACCCAATGGAGAAATGACAGGTAATGTCGCTGTAACTGTCGATGGTACCTGGCAGCGCCGAGGCCATTCTTCAAAAATATGTGTTGTTTTCATCATCAGTGTAGAAACGGGAGAAGTTCTGGATTATAAAGTAAAAAGCCTATACTGTCATGCTTGTTCAAAGCATCAAAGTAAACTAACAGAGGACCAATTTAATGAATGGTATGAAAGCCATAAAAATGACTGCCAAATCAATCATCACGGTAGTTCTGATCTCATAAAAACTGAAGGCGCCATTGAAATTTTTCTTCGATCAATGTCAAAATATAATCTGAGATACACTAACCTTTGTTGGTGATGGAGACAGCTCTTGCTATGGTGCTGTTGCAGAGGCTTGCAAGGATAGATTTGGAGATGATTACTTAGTCATGAAGGAGGAATGTGTGGGGCATGTTCAAAAGCGTATGGGGACACGACTAAGAACTTATAAGAAAAACATGCGCGGATTAAAAAGCTCGACGACAGTAAAGGTGTTGGTGGAGGCGGGAGACTAACCGACAAAATGCATTGACAAAATACAAAATTTTTATGGACAATGCATAAGAAACAATGTGGGATATCAGGAGCAGATGAACAATGACATATGGGCTATTTACAAACATATGATTATCGGAGACAGCGAACCTTTAGACGAACAGCACAGCTTTTGCCCGAAAGGATTCATGGTATAAATATTGGGCGAACAATGAGGATTATCACCAGAAAAATAGAATACCATCAGTTTTTGGAAATCAATTGAAACCAATTTTTCAAGTCTTAACTGAGGATACATTACTTAATCGCTGTCTCAAAGGACTTACACAAAATCAAAACGAGGCGATAAATGGTGCTCTATGGGCCAAATGTCCAAAAGTAAAATTTGCGGGTCGTAAACGTATGTGAAACAATTAATCATTTTAACATTGGAGCTTCAGGAAAAGTTGACTTTTTTGAAGCTATAGATTTACCATTATCACCAAATTGTTTATATCAGTTCAGAAAGGAGGATGAGAAACGTATCAAAAATGCCCAACGCAAGATCTCAGTCAAATCGAGAATGGCCAGACGCAAGCAACGCGGTAAGAAAAAGTCTAAAGGTACAGCTACTAAAACTAGCTATTTGGCTGGTGCATTTGGACTGTCCAAAGAACCAGAAGTTGATATTGATGGTATTAAAGAAACAGCCAAGAAACAAAACTCCAAAAAAAAACTCAAAAATTCCGAAAATATAAGACCCGACCGTTGTAAAAAACGTGAAATCTTGTAGTAAACCGAAGCCCGAAACTGATAAGGATTCAACGATCATCAACGATCAAGCAGTCCAGTCAGCCGACACCTACAAGCATGCAATACAAAAATAACAATGGATGATGTCACAATACTAGCTCAAACTAACAAATCTGAAGACTATCTAATGACATTGGAAGCTTTGTTCATTAATGAATTGAAACCAACTTTAAATAAAAAAGATGAATACAAAAGTAGGGCCTTGACAATCAAAGTTTAATTGTCTTATTCCCTAGTGAATGCACTACGGAATTCTGATAGTTAAACTTTGATAGTTCATTTTTCAAACGTAATTTTGTAGAGAGGAGCTTGTATGTGTTTTGATATGAGTGCGTATGAAATGTTTTGAGTGTAGATATGGATTTTAACTGTTTTTAATGTTTTTATATATTATTTCTTTTAGACCTGAAGATGGACATTATGTCCGAAATATATAGTCAAAAATAAGATAATATTAATTTTTGGCTCAACTTTACTTGATAACGATTTAGATGATGACATGCCTCTGAGTGAACTACTGTAACTAAAGTGAAAATAACCTTTGTTGATGACAAAGAGGTCAAAATGATTATTTCTAAGTCTTAGAACGTTTAACGTTTTATATAGGATTTTTACATTTTTTGAAAATGAAGTCATGACCCCCGTCTTTGATATATTTTTTTTCAAACAACAATATTTCAAAATTTCAAGTTTTTATCTTCACTAGTTATTGAGATATTGACATTTGAAATATTCTTACGTTTTTTCAAAAAAGTGTCGATGGCCACCTTAAAGACAGGGATGATAGAGACACTGATAAAATCATGGAGGTAATAAAAATATAGATGGAGATACCACTCCTACTATTCTATTGTATTGTTTCGTTGATAGCAAACTGTTGCTTTGTTGCTTTGGGAAAAAGTCATTAATTTTGCTTTCGCTTATGGGAATACTTGAGTCGAAGAGAATTTGAATAAAATCACGCTACATTTTTAATTTGTTTATTGTGTGATGACAGTTTTGTTGATTAAACATAAGAAACCCTTGCCAGAATAAGCACAGAACATCAAATTTGAAATGTTCGCTGCTCAGGGAATCCTCAGCAAATTTTGTCAATTTTTACATATTTACTAATGCCAATCTTTCAACTATATTCTATCAAAATTTTGAGGCAGCTGCTATTTTAGATCTGAAGATATTTATAGCAAAGAACCTTCCACAAACAACAAAGAATTCGCAAAATTTGAAGAAGTTTACCTCTCGAAGGTTTCCCGATAAAATAAAAACTTCTTTTAAAACTATAAAGAAATTATTACTCGAAAAAATTCGCATCTTACCTAAAAATACGAGGTTTCGTTGGACAAAATAACTTTACTTCAGTTCTTATAATCTATATCTTGACTGATTTTTGCTATCAAGGATTGGTAATCAAAGGAGGCCGATTTGAAAGAAATTTTCTAAAGAATTTTATGACTTCTCTGGCTATAACAGAAAAGTGGTTACTCCATCTAACTTTTATTACCTCTATGATAAAATGAAAGAATCAACATCAAAATTAAAATTAGAACTTAATATTAGCAATGACCGAATCCCATTCTTGGAATAGCAACTCCAAAAGGAACAAGAAATGCTTCAAACTATTCTAAAGCATGACCTTGTCCAAGAAATCCTTGTTGCCTTCTTCACTGTAAACTCACATCTCAATGAGCTGAGGAAAAGTATAATATCAACAATATTGCATAATTCAACAAACCGTCGTCACAAGTCTTATTCAACTTTGGAGAAGGATTTTTGGATTGATATTTACAATAACTGCTTTCACCGAACTTTTAATCGCATTTGTGAAGCACTGAATGGGCCTTGGCGATCAACTGTCCAAGAATGGCAAGGGAAAACACCTAAAAATGTTTATGACCTATCCTGGAGTAAGCAATTTTTCTATCCGTATTTTACCTACCAATATCAAAGAAGAAACTTCACCTGAGAAATTTATGTTTTCATTTTTGAATCAATTCTTTCAAGTTGATTTGGGAGCTGTGTACTTTTTCTTTGAATTTATCATCAAAGCCTCCTCTTTTGATTGTTCTTGTATCTTATATCAGGACAAAAAATATTAGTAATTAAGCTTACATCAAAAAATGGAGGGGAGGACTTATGAACAATGTAAAAATGAGTACAAACGTAGTAACGGTAGTACAGTGTAAAAATGAATTTATTTCCTTTTTCAGGAAACGTTCAACGATGCTGTGATGCCATATCTGAAAAGACTTCAATAATTCCAAGATGGCGCTGTTTTTTAATTGGTAACCATCAACGTCAATTTTTAAAATCAAGATAATGCAGCAATTTCCGAGCTAAAGTCGTTCCTTAACACCTAATTTGTTTGATGTCTACAAAGATTGCTTAAAATTTTTATTTTTCAGTATTCTTATCAACGATTTGAACGAGGAGATCATTGAAAATCTGTCTGTCGGACGCACAAACATTTTATGCAATAATGCCCCCTCGCATGGTTAAAAAGTCGTTTCAATTGCAGAAACTATGCAAACTTCATATGAGGTTTTGATAAAATAGCAAAATAAGCTTATTAGATCTCAATAGCTACTTTGACAACTTCATAAACTTTATTTTGTGCGTCCGACAGATTTATGATAGCATTTTTTTCTTTTTTAGAAAAACAATGTATAGACTATTGACGATAGCCTTTAAACTATCGACTTTTAGGGAGTCTTATCGTAAACCGATAAAATTATGAAGCTCTTGCTTCCGAGATGAAAGTACTAGCTCTATCCATTTTAGCTGTGCGTCCGACAGATAAGTTCAATATAATTAAAACAAGAGGAAGATTAAATTTAACCAATATTTGGATCCCCGAATTTGTTTAAGGCTTTAGGTACTTTCTATTATTAATTTTAAACTATTATAACTCTTCAGGAAAATGACTTTTTTTTTTTTTGCGAATCTGAAAAAAGATTTTTGTGCGTCCGACAGATAAGTTAATTAACAACAAAATACACTCAAAACTTTGGTTCAGATCTTTGAGTATGTGTCAAGTGTCGACGTTGTGATTCAAACATTCGAATTTTGTCATTCGAACATTCGAAATTGTGATTCGAACATTCGAATTTTTGATTCGAACATTCGAATGTTTTGAGATTCGAATGTAAAAAATACAATTCCAAAACATAACAACTAAGTTTTACAGTAGTTCACCAATTTTGAATCTGAGTTGTTGGTTGCAGTTGGATTCAGGTAAGATTATATTTTAATCTCAAATTCTTGTGTAAATTTACATATATTTTTATAAGAATTGTCTATGCTTAGGTCTGGAAGACATCCATATACTCGAAATATGCTTAAATTAGTGTATGCTTATTTCCTTCAATATGCTTGGTTGTGCTTAAAAAATTTGCAAACTGAGGCTTTATAATGGGTAGATTTAAAAAAAGCATTGTTACTCAACACAACAGGTAAAACATTTTAACTGAAATGAACATCCTGCTTTTTTGGTTGAATTTTAGGTAAAGAATGGGTCGAACAAAGAAATCGTACGATAACAAAAGCTACTGCAAACGGTACCGCCAAAAGGATCCAGAAAAATACCGTAAAGATGATGCAGATCGTAAACGTTACCAACGGTATTTAAAGAAAGTGAATAACCCCGAGCTGTATGCTGAGCTTAAGAAAAAGAACCGAGACAGGATGCGGTTATCCCGGGAATTAAAGAAGCGTGCTGCTCAAGAACCTGCGCCCGACCCTGAACCTGAGAGCGCTTTTTCATCAAAACAATCAAAGTATCGCAGTCTGAAGCGTGCAGAAATAAACTTGCCAAATTCACCAAACAAAAAAATGGAGGTCATCGGGTCACTTGCTAAGAAGTACAAGCTGCGCAATGCTTTATCGAAAAAGAAAGGGAGAAAGTACGAGGATCTAAGTGAAGAACAGGTCGAATGGTTGAAGGACTTCCTGGAACGTTCAGACATGACCTATATCAATCCAGGGAAAAAAGACCATGTTTACATTGGTAAGATCGATGGTGTGTCCCAATATGTGCAAAAGCAATATCTTTTGTGGACACTTCGAGACACTCTGGACATTATCAATGGTAATGACGAAATAAGAAGGGAAAAGAGGAATGAGAATAGCTTCCAGGACATGTTTGGGAAAAAACTTTCTTTTGCAAGACTGTACAACTTTTTTAAAGTTCATAAGCAATATGTTTGGAACAGAGATATTGCCGAGTCCTCCTGCCTGTGTGAGGTTTGCGAGAATGCTTGCTTACTTGCAAAAGGAGTCAATAAAAGTTTGAAATTGAAGCTTCCAACAAACCCCCATGATCTTGTCGAGAAGTACTCCTGTGGTAGAGAATCTAACTGTATGAACAACCAATGTAAAAATTGTGATGTCCCCCATTGGGAATGTGATGAATCAAGTGATATTGGATCAGACAATGACGAATCGGATACCTCGGCTGATAGTTCCAGCAGCGAAGACGAATCAGACAAAACCATCACTTTTTACCGCTGGGGAAAGACTGGGCGAACTCAGAAGATTCAAGTCACGATGGACAAAGACGAAGCTTGGGAAACATGGTGTATGGTCATTAAAGATCTGAAAGGCCACATTTACCGAAAAAGAAAGCAGGTACCTAAGCTAATTTTATTTTCAAATCAAAACTAAAGACATAATTGTAAAGGCTTTCATTCTGTAACACACTAAGTTTTTGTGTGTTACAGAAGGACAAAAAAAAGATATCCATTCATTCCAAGTCATCGTTTGCTCTCCGAAGAAATTATTTCATGTCGTTTCTGTCTGTAAAAATTTAAGAGAATTGATATTTGAGTGCTGACCCAGATATCCCTGGAGCGGATTATTCAGATTGGTGAAGTGCCGAGACTGTGGACTGGTTGATTAATGACGATTATTGTCATATTTGATTTTCTTAGGTTGAGTTCTACAATGACTTGAAGCAAAATCTGAAACCAAATGAAGCCATTATTCAGGTCGATTACAGCGAAGGATACAAGAATAGAAACCAAGACGAAATACAGTCTGCGTACTTCGGCCACGAGACTTTCAGCATTTTCACGGCGTGTGGATACTTCCGTCCCAACGATACTTTTGACCTCGAGAAGGTTCCACTGACAATTGTCAGTGAAACAAACGAGCACTCACGCATTGCATCATTCACTTGCGTTTCAAAGATCATCGATTGTGTCGAGGACCGGCTGCCACTTCGATACACTTTGAAGAAGGTGTATTTGTGGAGTGATGGGTGTTCGTCGAAATTTCGCTCGCGGTTCACATTTGCACTGCTACCTAAACTGCATCCTGATAAGCTGATAGAGTGGCACTACAACGAGCCCTCTCATGGCAAAGGCCCTATGGATGGAGTTGGTGAAACGATAAAAAATAAAGTCTTTCGAGAGGTCAAATCGTTGCGAATTGTTGTCAACTCGCCACGAGACTTCGCCGATCATGCAAATCGCCTCTGTGAGTCGGTGACTACAGTGTACCTGCCAAAAAGTGATTTTTTTGAAGAGCCCCAGGAAATTGGAGAAGCACCATACATAAACGGGACTCTAACGATCCACAAGACCATCCGTAAAGTAAATCGCATTCTTGGAATTTTATCGTCTATCGTCCGACGAACAACCATTTTTTACCCAATACTACAGGAAGGCCAACGATCCCGTAGTCTGTGGTCATAAAACATCTGCTGACGGTCCAAACATCTGTGCCCAATGTTCAAAGAAGTACAGTGATGGTGAAGAATGGATGGAGTGTCCCTCCTGCAAACAGTGGTACTGTACTGATGAGTGCTTTTCAGTTTAAAGTTCCGGGCTTTCTTCTGTCGAACGCACATTTTTATTTCGATGTAGATAGTACTTTTGAGCATTTGCGAAAGAAATTCCGAAAATAAAGTATTATAATACACAACTATCCACTATCAATCGTTTTTTTTTACTCTAGCAATGAAAATTTCTTGGAGTTTGGCTCCACCAACTTTTCTAAAAATTCTGTCGGACGCACAACTTTCTTAATCTTCAGTTTACAATGTAATGGGAAGAGATCTTTAAACAAATTTTATGGACTGATAATTGTAACCGTTTAAAGGTTTGAAAGGCCAAAAGTTTTCATTAAAATACAAAGTTTGCCTGACAAGCATAATTTTTGTGCGCCCGACATGTGCATCCGACAGAAAAAATTGTTCTGTTGTATGGAGGAATAAAAACTCTGCCTTAACTTTAGGTAAGAAGTCCATTTTCTATCGCGTGCGTCCGACAGACTTGAATTTGACTTCACTGAAAAAAGCTGTAAAGAGCTTGATTCTTGGAAAGTTCGCTATTAAAGAGAACCCATTAGTCCTTATTTATAATAATAAGCTTTGAACCTAACTCATAACTAATTTTTATTCAACTCTGTCAGAAGTATCGATTGTGCATCCGACAGAATTTTCAATTAAAAAACAGCGCGCACAGAATCTTCAACCCAAACATTCAGATTCCAGAGTGACAAATACTTAGCGTGGCCTCCTTTTCCGGCCCAGGGTTAACTTCAACGTCGCCGGATAAAATAAGGCAAAGAAATATGAATATAAAAAGTAGGTTTTGTAGGGTATATAAGCCAGAAGAATAACCAAGCTTACCATGGTATTTCAAATGTAAGTTATTAAAACATCCAATGCATGCTCTGTGCTGTCTAAGACTTACACCCATAACATCCTGCTATGTTCAACAACCCTCAAACAACATGACAAAAAACAACTGCTGTCGTTATGCTCTATACATAAAAAAATAACACAGGTGCCGTGGTATAGTGGTAGTCGACCTTGGCTTCTGTGCAGGGGCCACGGTTCGATTCCCACTCACGGCAGTTCACTTGGCAAGTGAACGTTCCTTCGCCCGGGTCAACCCATGCCATGTGAGGGGAATTGGGTAGTCAGTTCAAGGTGCTGACGGGACGCTCATTAGTAAGCGTCTATAGTTACGAGAATAGGCCTCTAAAGCCTCCTGCAACTCAACCAAATAGAAATAGAAATAAAACAGAAAAAATTACATTAAAACAATAAAATAATAATGTAGTGACACTCATGAATGTCATAAAATCTATTAATAACACCAGGAATGCGTAAAAAAGCATTTTATCTGTGTAAGAAAAGGGTAATTAATTGATTCAAATAAAAAATACTGTAGAACGAGAAATTGATTTTTGTTAAAAAAGAAAGGTTTTCTAGATTTGTGAGAAAAAAACAAACTTTGTAAGAGCGAGAAATGATTCAACCAAAGAATATTGTTTTTATAACTTTAAGTTGTGTAGTTTTGGGACTTTTCTTAGCCTCTTGTTGGGGTGTTGGATGGGCTCATTGGAAAGTCATAAATTACGAAAAGACTACCAACGGTAATTTCTTTATCGCCTTTGTCGCTCCTTGTACGCGGAACCTACTTTCTTTCAAGGAAATTGAACACGACTTTCAGCAAAAATTATGAAAAATATTCAATTCGTCTAGCAAACAAACAATCGCTCTATTTAGGTCTATTTTTTAGATTACTGAGCTTATTATATTGTTTCTACAGTGCATATTTTCTTCCAAAGATATTGCCTTTTAACCCGGGGGGGAGTACTACCCTTGTCGACCGACAGGGGTGCTCCGCTGAGGTTCGAAAATTGGACCCTACGTGGGACTCGAAATTTGCGAAAAAAGTGACCCTGAATGGGACTGAAATTCCAAAGTTTTCTCAAATTTTCTACTTTTTCCCCAAATTTTCCAAAAATAGGCACCCTACGAGGGACTGATTTTTCTATTTTGGTGTTTTTGCGACCCTACATGGGACTCGTGGAGGTTAAAAAAGGTACCCTGACCATCGGAGCATCCCCGTAACCCATCTTACCCTAGTACCCCCCCTCCGGGCCTTTTAACAAATCATTAACCTTTCCAGCGCGCAACATTTTTTGACAAATGTGAAAATTGACATAAAAGCTTGTAACTTGAGAATTAGACAATGGCTTTGGTACTTTTGAAAATATATTTTTATACTCTTTCTAAAAGCATTTATGTCCTTTTGAATCAAGTGATCAGGAGTTATAGCTTTAAGTCTGGGACTTGGTATATACACGTCTGTCGGGTTGGAATGATTGAGATTAAAATATTTCTTGATTTTATGTTTCAGTCTCAATTGGCATTTGGGAAGAATGTGTTTGGAAAACGAAAGTCAAAGAATGTAATGGTCTACCAGAAGAATTGACAAACATCAAATATACCAGAGGATGTGCGATGCTTGCTGTTTTCACTAGTTTTCTCACCTTCGTCTTCTCTCTGGCAGCAGCAAGCAATGGTGGTAGTAATGTTGCTTGGACTTATTTCTGCATTGGTTTGATCTTTGCTGTTACAGTGTGTTTAGGGATAATATCAGGAGCCACTTTCACAATTGATTTCGAACATTTTAAAAACGTGAAACACATAAGCTATGTCAACTATGGATGGGCATACACTTTGAATTGGGTTGGAACTATTGTTGCATTTTTAACTACTATTTTATCATGCTCTGTTACTTTTGCTGAGAGAAATACAGTATCTTATGCAACAATAACGGTTTGATAGAAAAGTTTAGCCTGTTCTGGGTGTTTTGGGTATAAATTCAACAATAATAGCATACCGTCGCGAATGTAAAAATAGACATTGATTTTTAAGTTTGACTGAAATTCAATCCCATCAGCCTTTGCGTTTATTACGCTTGCACGCAAATTACACTCAATTACAAAGAACAAGTGATAACTTTCACGACTTTTGAATTAAGACGAAAATGATTGTGGGATTGAATTTCGGTCAAATGAGAAAAGTAATAATCATGACGTTTACACGACGAAGCGCTATTGTAATATTTTTACGAAAAAAGGTATCAAAGTTTCATATTAAGGGAGTGGTCAGAAAGTATCTACTAGGGGGGGGGGTCGGAGGATCAGGTGGGGTTCGAAATTTTTCAAAGGTTTAGGAGGGATATTTTCAATGCGAAATATTTTTGGGCAACTCAAGAGATATAACTTCACGTCAAATTTTATGGCTTCACATTTGCAGATATAACTTATTAATCAGTGAGTTAGAGTGTAGGGGGGGTTTAGCAATGGGGGGAGTGGTTTTGAAAAAACATTTTCAAGGTTAGGGCTGCGAATTTTTTTGATTTTTTGAAATATCATCCACTCCCCCTAGTAGATACTTTCTGACTACAGTATGTGGCCCCCAAAACGGCGATCAAATTTGAAATTGCGTATTTCCAGTGAGTGAACGATTCTGACAATTAACAAAATTGATGATGATGATTTTTTTTCGGTCAGGCAAATGTCTCGTATTGGAGGTTCTAGTCTTGACCCCTAAGCCTACGCGAGATTGAAGCGTTTGGGTAAACGAGACAAAACTCCAAAAAAGCTGGTGTTTTAAAGCGCTTCCGTGCGATCGAAATATCTCTGTTTGTGACGGACTGATTATGGGATGGTTGACTTTCTGGACTGTATTTTCACTGTTAAATCTCTGTTGACAGCAAGTTTGTTTTCTATGATTTGCCACTATGTTAATCAAATGACTTTGAAGGTTCGGTAAAAAGATTGCCGGATTGCTGTCCCATGTTTTGTCAGACTGTCCAAAGTTAGAGCCCTTGACGGTACAAATCCACTTTGTAGTCATTGCATTTTCAGGCAAAGTTATGATGCCTAAAGCACTGTCTGAAATTATTTTTTTATATGGATTATTAGTTATCAGTGCTCAATTCTGTTTGGTGGAAAAGCTTTCAACTTCCCAACAGAAAAAGTACTGTCATAAAAATTATAATAATAATATTTCGAGATGTTTTTACTTTATCATTAAATATATAAAATTTGTAAAAAATTTGCTTTAGCCAAATATTTTTATGCTTGAAAATAGTTTTTAAATTCTATTTTGTTGGATAATTTTGGTGTGGTAAAGATAAGAAAAACATAACATGAAGTCAAGTCAAAATACTCTCAAACACTCAAACATGTTTATGTATAATTTTACTTTTTACCTATTTCCCAACCCAAAATCTACCTATCATACTCAACTGAGGCTTAAAGTGAACAGAAAAAGTTTTTCTACGAAAAGTAATAGCCCAAATAAAGCATATACAGTACAAAAGTTCATAGGCTATAGGCCAAAGACTGAGGCCGAGATAATTGAAAATTCTCCAAACGTTTCATGTTTGGAAGAGGTTTTTTCTTGAAATCCAATAAAAGTTCCAACATAAATCCAATCTCTTTTTCCTATTTTTTGCTGGTAAAAAGAAGGGGGAGTCTCACTGTTTTCTTACCAAATGTCTGCGAATGCCGCCTAAAAACGAAAGCGGAAGTAGTTTTTGTCCCTACAAGCTGCGCACGGCAGCGCAGCGAGTGGCTCCAGAATTTGGCTAATGATAACTTATCACGTTTGTTTAACCTACGCGGAGCGCTTAATAACTACTTGTGGTATAAAAAAGGGAATTTCCCACAGAAGGGAATTTCCTGGATTCATTAATTCTCTAGGAAAAAGACTTAATACCGGGCTACCATTTAACCGGTTAATCATTTAACCGGTATAAGAAGAGTGACCCACAAGTGCGCAAACTTGTGAGCTATTTGTCAAACTATATTTAGGCGTGAAGCTGACTATATTTAAGCGAGAAGCTATGAATGCTATCCTGGGTCGCTTTAGTATGGAAGCCCAAATGCACTAAAAATATCGTAAACCTAGGTTTGTGCTTTAAAACTTGGGTTTACGCTTCGTAAACCTAGGTTTGTGCTTTAGAACTTGGGTTTACGCTTTGTAAACCTAGGTTTGCGGGATTAAGGCTTTTTACTTACTAGGTTTACACGACTAACCAATCGATGCTCGTTCTTTCCTGAACCTATTATTCTCGTATTTCTGACCAATAGGAACTAAAAAGCAAATTATAAAACTGGAAACCACATATATTCCAATAAACAGACATTTCACAGACAAGATTGTGAAACCAGAATTACCCACCACCAGATTTTTGAAAGCGCACATGAGGTTTGTGTATTTTTTATAGCCATACTAGAAGTCAGGAAATAGACCGCCATGTTTTTTTGCACTTCCAGATATGTCTTAGACATTATGTTACCATTGGCCAATTAGATTGCTTGTCACATCCAGTATCTTCTTCGTTTGCTATGAATTGATCTGGTCAGCAATTTCAACAAGGTTAGAGGACTATATGCTATTATTCAAAACTACTCAGGTAGTCAAACTGTAAACCTAGGTTTACAAAGCGCAAACCCAAGTTTTAAAATATGAACCTAGCTTTACGGGGCGTAAACCCAGGTTTGCAAATCGTAAACCTAGGTTTTAAAGCATAAACCCAGATTTACAGGGCGTAAACCTAGGTTTTTAAGCATAAACCGCCTAGGTTTACGAAGCGCAAACCTAGGTTTGTGATACTTTTGTTCATTTGGGCTTCCGTACTTTAGGCTCCCTGCGGTTGCAATAAAAGAAAAACGCAGAAAGAAGTAGACTGGAGTCGTTTGTAATGCGTGTAATACAGTAGTATAGGCGTTATATGATAATACGATAATTGTTACGGGATAATATTAGTTTGTATAAACGACTGGAAGAATCCGGTGTTCCGGCATTATAGAATCCCCGGCTAGCTACGCAGAAACTTGCGTAGCGAGAAAACAAAGGGTTTTTTCTGAAAACAAAAGCAAGCTTTTCTCGGACGGGGGTGCTTCCGTAAGAATTTGGCGCGCGAAAGGTAAGGAGAAATTAATTTTTGATCAAGCAACAACAAACTCTCAAAACAAAATGAAAGACGAAAAAAAAAATAATTTTAACACACAACAAATCAACACACATTTTTTTTCAAGAAAAGTTTATTTTTGAGTGGGAAAAAATTATAATTGCAATCTTGACATGACACTTTTCTTTTGTTTGGAATTAGTTTAAAAAAACGAGAAAAATTTTTCGAGAGAGAAAATTGTTGTGTGTTCTGATTTCTCCTTTTATGTGTTTCGACCAATGGTATGCGTCTCGATTGTTTTTTCTAAACCAATCAAATCGATTTACGAAATCAAAACAAACCGTTTTTTTCCGAACAAGCCCCCTAGATATTTTTTTCATTAACAATAGCAAACAAATATTAAGCTTTTGGCTTGCACAAAGGTTTCTAGACGACTAAAATTTGGTCCCTCCATTTCTACTATATCTGAATTAGTCGTCTAACTTGCTAGACTAAGAAAGAAGAGAAAAATATCAAACTTTCAGAAAATTGAATGGAAATAATAATGGAATTTCAATCATGTTCGAAATTTATTGAGATTTTAGTGTATTTTAACATATTTCAGAATTTAAAGTTCGGGCGAGAATTGCTATTTTAGCACTTCCACTTTCTTTCATTGAATATTTCGATTTTGGAGCGGTTCTGTAGTTTAAACGCGCTTAAAAGCGCTTAAAAACATTTGCGGTGTTTGAAATTTCGCAGGGAAATGCCCTTTGTCTCAAATATTTTGTCCATGATTGTAGAAAAATGGAGATAATGGAAAACAAGAACTTGTTAAGTATAGTAAGACACCTATCAGTTTTTTTTTGCTAAAGTTACAGTTTGAAATAAATTCCCGGGGAGATGTGAGCAAATTCAGTTGTTAGGCAAGTGCGTTTATGAGTGTATGTAATGATAGGAAACATGATATAAACATTTCGAGATTACGCAATCTTTTCCCATACCCGAGACCAGGGCTAAAACTCATCAAATACCTTATCGGGAAAAACTTCGTCGGGGAAAAGTGACGAAATTTTTGCCAAGTGACGAATATTTTTCCCCGACGAACATTTTTCCCGACATAAATTTTCCCCGACGAAGTTTTCCCCGATGAGGTAACGTCCAAATAAAAACGACGATGATGTTCGCCCTGGAATCGAAACGTGTTTATGAAATTCGATTTAGTTTCGTAGCAGATTGTGAGGATTATAAAAACATTGCCAAGACTATAATTGATTTTTAAGTGATGAAATTCTTGCTGTTTTAAATACGTCTAATTACCTAACATACTTCTTGTAGGGAAAAACCTCCCTGCAGGCGAGTTATCTGCGCCAAGCGTTAAACAAGCAGCAAAATATCATAAACTAGACTGTGAAAAAAGTTTAACGCTTGGATTTCCAGGCTAAGTAAAACTAACAAAAAAATAGTTTCACTTTAGATAATTTTCTTGAAACAAATACAATAAATGTGATTTATCTAATTATCCTTTGGAAATACAAGACATATTCTCTAACCTAATTTTCCTTTGAAAATACAAGAAAATGTTTTAATCATAATGTTCCATTTAACCCTTAAAACCGTATACATCAGACATGGGCTATGTAGGAGGGCGAAGCCCTCCTGTAATGCCCAGTTTGAGTTAGAAATCGCCATTTTTGGTCTAACTCGTAGAAATTGGATTGGGCTTTATGTTTAAGCAAAAAAAATTCAAAAGTGAGTCTTTTCAGCGAGATTTTAAGCTAAAAATACAAAAAAATGCAAAAATGCACTTTTTTAAGATTTCGACTGTTTTTTTTACCATTTTTGGTCAACGAGTGATCCAAGAACCTCCAAATTTGGTCCTGATTAACTTGATTCTGTCCTGCAGAATTAATTTGAAGTTTTACCACTGGGCCCTACCTAAATTCTACCCCGCTCTACCTAAATCGGGCGGCTCCGAAGGCGCCTAAAAGAAAGAGGAGACTTTCAGCTATCCAACAGACTATAAATGAGCTTCTAACTCCTTCTAGCGATTTTCATTTAAAAAACTTAGAAAAAAATGACCGCGGCACTTAAAGGGTTAATATACAAGAACATTTTCATTAATTTTGTAAAAACAAGAAATCATCAAAATCAGACGGTTGGTGTTTTTTTAATTAGCTTTGAATTTCATTCTCAACAAACTGTAGAAATAAACCTATATGAAATTCTAAACTTTCGGTAATACTATTAATATTAATTCGGTAAACTGTCAATCATTCACCAGCATGTCAATCAAAGCATAAACATTCTTAGCGGTTCTATGTAATGGCACTCCAGACTCTGAATCTGGTGATCCGAGCTCAAGTCCCGGTAGAACCTGAAATCTATCATTTATGATTTTTTTCTATCGAATGATAGCTATACTCAATACTCCTACCTCAAAAGTCAATCTCATAAAAGGATATGGTACCCTAGCCTAGATATCCAGGCTGTAAACTATTTCACAGCCTAGTTTTTGATATTTTATGTTCTGGTTTCAGGCTGGTCTCCCTAGAGCGTTTTACATTCTCATATGAGAGTGCAGTCCACTTGTTTGCGCTCACTTCGCTAAAGCCGTAAAGATTGGACATGGTTCGGAGCAATTCTGAAACAAAAAAGGATAATCTTGAAAAAAAAGAAAACAGAGGTAAGTTCATTCTCCGAGAAAACATGGTCGGATGGTTGGTCATGATAATCCAGATAATGCATGCAAAGTTGTTTGTGGACTCTGATGTAATCTTCGGATGTTTTAAATGGTTTTAGATCTTGTATAGACAGGAGAACTGTCCTGTATTTTTATGTACTTCTCAGTAATTTCTGAAATCTGAGGCTCAGATTCTTCTTAATTTGTTTATAGGTTTTGGCCAAATTTCAGCCTCGTATTCTTATGAAATTGTTCTTATAAAAAACGTGTAAGACAAGGCACGGATGTCACTCTAAGTAGACTGTAAATCACTCCCTTGACACATTTGTTAGCATTTGAAATAATTTTGTCTCAGATGAGAGGTCACTCTTAACAAAAATTTTTGTAAGGCTAAAATCATTCCTTTTGAACGCAAATTTAACTCTATGTGTTCGTTTTGCTGCGTTGAAATGTACCTTAATGAAAGTTATGGCTAGTTCTGAAATTTTTAGCTTGGATATCCAGGCTAATGGTACCCCTGCCTCGAATATCAATAGCGAGTTTATGTATTCGAGATAAATCGAGGGGGACGGTATAAGGCAAAGCTGACATGGGGCCGAAATCGCCGTCGACTTTGCTCGACGACGGTAAAACCAACAAGATACCGTCTTCTGTTTAGGCCAGCAAAGACGATATAGAGCCGTACATCATCAACTATCGACTTTGTTTTACGTCGACTTCATTTACCGTAATATCATTTGAAGGAATGAATTATAGTTTCATTTCCCTACTTTACCAACGGATTTTTCTTTTAAATTGAATGGAAAACGATTTGAAGGAATAAACGGGATTATTTTTTTAATCAGAGCTGATTCCATACCTTTGCATTGGAGGATTAAGTCGTCTTTCTCGACCACTGAGATGGCTATCAAAATATATCATAAGAAGTGTTATTCTTGACTGTTTAGAAAAAAGTTGTCTTTTACGACGTCTGGGATCGCCGCTGATATTGTTATTATGGCTGAATCACATTGTTTTCAAGTTAGAAAATTCAGTGGGGACGAACGGGGACGAACAAAAAATAGCACAATATTTTGCAGTCAGGATTTGTTTATTTGTTTATACAATTTTACACGAGTAATGAAACTAAGAAAATGTAAACTGGGAATATTTATGCAAATGAAAATAAATTAATCTACAAAATCGACCCTAAAATGGAAAATCTTTTCAAACTTACCCTCTGCATATAAACGACTGGACATTCATTTCCTTTGTATTTTTGTAGAAAGCTACCCTTCTCAACAAGTCTTTATCTATATATCATACCAAAGATATCAGAGACAAAATCATCGTCAGCTTGTCAAAACTCCGACTAAATTTCTAAATTTTGAATCAAAAGTATGAAATATAGACGGGGGGTCCAAATAAGCAGGAGGAGGAAGAAAATCTTCGGGGGGGGATAGAATAAGAGGTGGGGGTAATTTGAAGACAGAATTTTTTTTAACTGATATCAATTTCAACAACAAAAAAGAAACTTTAACAAATGAACACGTAAAATAAGAACCAATACTAACAAAAAGGAAAATTTTAACAAGTAAGGTTTATCTACACTGTAATGAAATATTGAACTATTCGAATTTAATTAGCGGGGGGGGGGTCTTAATAAGAGCGGGGGGATGGTTTTTTATTTCTCTTAACAATTAGCGTGGGGGACGTCTATTCGGGAGACAAGAGTATGGGATTATAAAATTATGATATTCTTATGGCACAGGCTCTCAAATTTGGCATACTATGTTTTTCCAGTCACACAAAAAAAAATTATTGGAGCGACAAAAGTGATTCAAAAGTATACATGCAGTTAAAATTCTCCATTTCAGTGTTGACGAAATACAAGAATAATTCGAGAATAATTCTTTTGTGAATTACGAGTAATCTTCAAGCTCTATCAATCCTGTTTAGCTAAGTGATTCAAAGAAATAAAATTGTGACGGAATATTGTAGCTTTTTTATAGCAAATTGGATATACAGGCGGGAACGAAACTCGCTTCAAAAAAATAATAGAAGATAGACGTCCAGTCATTAATATATTCATGCCCTCTGTCAATCATTACTATACAGAATCCTAACATAACCACGGAGGTTCCAATATCTGCTAAGTTCCTTGCCCAGCTGGTACAAAACGTTGTTTAAACGTTCAAATAACGTTATTTGGACGTTATGGATGTCAAATGGACGTTGTTTTGACGTTGTGTACCGGCTGGGTGATTATACCCTGGTATTGGATGATGTTCTCGCAGTAAACATTGATAGAAAAATTTCATGTCGGATTGAATTATATAGGTGAGGTATATGCACATAACCATTTTAATAAAAAAATCTTTTAATGATCAAACACCTTATAAAAATTGAATTGTAATCCCAACGTTTTTAAAAATCTATTGATAAACCCAATAACAGCCATTGTGAGCTTTCTCATTCTCAGGTGTTACTTCTGGCATCCTAAGTGCTCCGGGTGGTCCTGTTTTTTTCGTTCGACTGTCATAGAGTGAAATAAGAGCCAAAAATAAGGCAACTCCAGCACCTGCCCAATTCAAGAAATATGCCCAGCCATACTGGAATTCATAAAATGAACCATTTTGAAATGAGCCCCGCAGCATATTCAGTTCGTCTTTAATATGTTCAAGAAATATTGTAAAAATCACTCCTGCTACAATTCCTAGACCGGAAGCGCAAGCCATTCCAATACCTCCATTTTTTATGGAGTTACCATTTTGTGTGATATTGATGAAAGCCATAATGACTGCCACGATACTCGCAATTGTTGCCATCACATTACAGCCTCTTGTTAGTTGAAATTTGGGATTAACCTGCTTCACTGGATTTTCTGTGCATTTTCTAACGCCAAACGATGTAGAATCACATGATCTCCATAGCCCAAAATTACCTGAAGCTAATAATTAAGGATAAAGATTAAATCGACAGCTTAATTTCAAAACTCATAAAGTATGTGTCCTCAGTCGGAGGTGAGTAAAAGGGTCCTCTTTCGATTGCTATATACTAGAGGTAAGAGGGCACCCACTTACCCTTGATCATTCTCTTTAATTGCTGGATTGTTCGTTTTTGCCTACAGAAAAGATTACGTCATTAAAAAGTTTCAAGCGAAAAAATGAAATGTTGAAAGAAGTTACGTCAGATTTGCCCAATGGAATTGCTTCATTTTCAACCGACCAATAACCTTACAAAAACGTTAAAATGTTTTCGCTCATATCGCGCGAAAGTGGGAGACCGGCCTTAATGTTGATAAAAGTTTATTCAAATTGAAAACTATTAACGTACGTACCATGAAAATTGCCGTCAATGCTAACATTCAATTCACCCCAACTCATCCCTGCACAAGACGTTGCAAATAATCCTAAAGCTACACAACTAGAAATCACGAAAACAACATTTTCCGTTTGGACCATCTTTAAAAAAATTGTGATGAATAATTCTACTTGGTGTTGGTGTTTCTAGCTGACGTGTCTTACTTCCAAGGTGGATGAAACCGACTGATGATCTAAATGGTACACAAATTAGATTAAATGATTTGGGATGACCACTACTGTAAAACTCTTTTACTTTCCTAAATATTTGGTCAACATGGTCAATTAACTATCTACGTTCCTAAACCAATGAAAAACATTCCAATAATTTCTTTATTGCTACGATTTAATTAGTTTCGGTACATACGTTTATGATACATTCGTCTAAAAATTCAACAGGAAACATAATTTTTCCTTGTTCCACACTTTTTTATAAGAACGACCAAAATATTTGAAGCCCTGGGATGTTCTTAACTATTTCAGTTTTAAGCCAATAAAAATTTCACAATTTCACCCTTTTATGAGTATCTTTGTGCAATTTTTTATAGTCCGGAAAAGCCCTATGCTTTTAATACACCCCTGTGTCACAGACTCGGTCCCCGGTGGAAAAATAGGCCAAAAAATCGTCCCCGGTGGGAAAAATATCCTACAATTTCAACCCCACTGCGAAATTGCTCTATGATTTTATCCCCATTAAAAAATTGCACTCCAAAACCATCCCTACTGGAATTTTCGAGCTGGAAACAATAGATTTTCTATCCCCATTGGCATTTTGATAGAAATTTTCATCCCCACTGAGGCAAAAAGTTAGGGAAAAAGTTCTACCGGGGCACTGAGACAGGGGTGTTTTTAATGTATTTTTCTGATCCCTTGCCTTCATGTTTTCTTTGTAAATTTAATTAAACCATGGAGGTAATAAAGATATAGATGGAGAATTAACTCCTTTTATTTCATTGTACCTAATCATCGGAAGCAAACGCCTCCTTGATTGCAATGGGAAAAAGTAATCAATTTTGTGTGCACTCATGGGAATATTTAAGTTCATAAAAAACTAAATAGAACGATTTTTAACAACTCTATTGTGAGATAATAACTTTGTTGATCAAAATAAAAAAAAGCTTACCGTAGCAAGCACAAAATCCTATATTTCTAAGGGTCCCCTCCCATAAAATCATCAATAAATTTCAAAAAGAATTCTATATTACGATTAGGTAACTTTTTAATTAATCATCCATCAAAATTTGAAAGCCTCCTCCCTTTTAGACGTAAAGATTTATAATAAAGAAATTTTCGAGGAAAATGTGCTGAAACTCTCAAAAATAGCACAGTGTTCGCCCAAAAATACATCGATATGAAATCATAGAACTATTGTGACCTGACTTTGAGGGAATTATTTTTGTATCGTGTTTGAACAAGAACTTTGTGCATAATAAGTTTATTTCAATCAGGATAACATTCTCACTTCTGTTCTTATAAATTTACATTTCGGATTTTTTTGCTTCCAATGATGGTACATCAAAGAAAAGCCACTTTGAATAGATTTATAAATTTAGGTCATTACCGAGACGTTTTCTCTCCATCTATATCTTTATTACCTCCATGATTAAACCTAAGCCACTGAATTTTCCTCTATGGATTTTTGAATTCGTAAACATTTTCTTCGATTCGTGCGAAAGCACCGACTAACATGAGCAAATAACCACAGATTTCTGTAAAGCAGAAAGGGTTTCAAAAAAGCACTCTCGCATATTGTTTTTACGGTTAACGCAACATTATAGGGTCACGACTTTGTTAAAGTCACGATATAAGAAAACAGGTCATATGAATGTTATGTCAGAATTTTTTTTAAAGCAAAAGCATTATCCAAAAAGATTGATCGTTATCATATAAAGTCTTCAAGAATTGATTTAAATGTTAAGAATCTAAATCATTTTTAAGCTATTGCCAATTCAAATTTATCTTCATTTATAAATGTCTCCTTGGGTTCTAGTGATTTTTCGAACAACCATACAGCTTCGGGAGTCGCTTGGTTTTGATCAACATCTTTTGCAAAGAGAGCTATTAAAGCAGCTGCGGTTGCTCCGGCAACTCCAACCCAATTCAAATAGTAGGACCTTCCATACTGAAAATTATAGTTCAATGTTTCAATTTCTTTCAGCACTCTCATGTCATCTTTGAAACGTCCAATATTTATCATAAAAACTATTCCTGCCACAACTCCTAAGCCAGCTACAAAAGCCATTCCCTTGCCAGCATCTTTTATAGAATGTCCTTTCTCTGTCATAATACATGCCAAAATGACTGTGGCAGCACTAAAAATGATAGCCAAAATGCTGAAACCTCTGACCAATATGATATCTGGATGAACTGTTTTTTGTGTAAGATCGACACAAGTTTCGTTCATCATATAGTTCACGAGTCCACATCCTTTCCACAAGCCAATATGACCTAAAATTGTTTGAAATTAACAATACCAGCGTATCAGATCTCAACAATGGCTAAGAGAATGCGGATTTTAATTCCACGTAAAGTCAATAATGAAAAAGAAAAAAAAAATGATGACAGCTGGTTGTGAAAGAGCCATCCCAGCTGGCACACAACGTTGTTTTAACATTGATCTAACGTTAAATGGACGTTGTGAACGTTAGATTAACGTTGAAACAACGTTGTGTGTCAGCTGGCCAGTAAGTTTTGGTAAGTTCTTCTTAATTTTTGTGATTTTTAGTCGAAAGTACAGTTCCTAAAATGTTTCAAATAATACGCTTATTTGATTTCTTTGCTGACTTTAAAGTGGCTTGAATTCCACAATTTATATTAGCCATTGCTGAAATCTGAGCCTTTGCTATCTAAGTAATTTGTCAGAATTTATGAGGCTCATGTTTTAATAAAATTGTTCGTCACATGAAATCGAAAACGAAAACATTTATAGCTATAATGTTTTCTGTTGTTATTAAATATCCCCGAGGCCAGAAAAGATTTTTCACTGAACGCAAAAAATAAAAAAGAAATTAAAGAATGAATACGAATCGTAAAAAACAAAAGCTTTAACCCTATTAGCCCCAAGTTTTTTTTACTTTTGTATCCCCAGGGGGGGGGGGGTAGAATCTACCACCCTCGATTATTTTCGATCTAGAAGAGCTATGGCCATGAAATTTGGTACAGATGTTCTCCATCATGATACAATTTTCCAGGAAGAAAAAAAATTTGATGATGTCATCACAAAATTTCCACCTGTCGGAAAAAAGCCCAAATATATGGTTTACAAAAATGTCTATTACAGTCGAACCAATAAAGATATTTCAATTCTGTTTGAAGATTCTGAAAGGTAAAAGACTGTTCTTTAACATAATTGCCGGTTTTGCAATTTCCATAAAGAGTTTTTCTTAAATTCTATGCTGAAGATGAGTAAAATTTTCAAAATTTGATGACGTCATAAACGATGACGTCATCATTTTCAAAAATTTTCTTTTGATCTTTTAAATTTGTATTATCAATGCCTATCACGTGTCAAAATTTGAAAATGATTGAATAAAGAGTTTAGAAGTTATCAGCACTTTAAAATTTGAGTTTTAAGCGATTTTAGCTGGGTTTTATGTCATGTTTCACAATAAAGTCATAAAACCTGATCTGGACAACCTATGACCCTAAAGTTTTGCACAGGTACTCTTAATAAGATTTTATTAAAAGTCAGAAAGTTTCAAGTCGTTTAAAAAATTTTTCTTCGAGATATAAACAAAAGAACTCCAGCGTGGTAGATTCTACCCCCCCCCCTGGGGCTAATAGGGTTAAGCCTTTCTACACCCCAGTCTCACAGCCCCGGTGAAATTTTTTTCTCACAGTGGGATAAAAATTCATATTGAAATATCATTGAGGATAATAATTCTATTGTTCCAGGGTCAAAAAATCCAGTGGGAATGGTTTTGGAGTGCAATTTTTACACATTGAATTTCGAGTGTGGATGAAATCAAAGTCAATTTCCCATGGGGCTGAAATTCTAGGGTATTTTTCCCACCGGGGATGAAATATTTACCAAATTTTCTAGTGAGGCTCTGGGGCTCCAGCGGGTCTGTGACACAAAGCTGCCTTACTTACCCTGAAAACTTTGGTGGAGATCTTTAGCATTTATTCGACCCCACTCAGCTCCTATACAGGATGCTGTGAATAATCCAAAAACTAAACAACATGTAATCATAAAAATGATATTTCTTGCTTCGACCATTTTCTTTCTTGCGATCATTGAGATTAAAAGGATGGCGGTTTGACATTTATATGCAGAATAATTGCTGCATATCATGTTATGTTGGCAATAACGAGTTTCCCATTAAATATTAAAGCAATCAGTTAATTGTCCTTTCTCATGCACAATTAATTCCATGTGCTCGAACATTTCCTGGACATATGCGCACTTTTCAAAAACAAAAATTAATATTATGGAGCTTTGTGCGCAACTTACAAGAACAATAAACAATAAACTGTGTTTGACTTAGATTTGCTCAAAAATGTTAGTATCTCCGATCTCCGATTCAGAAATCATGTTTCGAAGTGAGCCTTCTTTCTTCTTTGCGGAGTAAGTGATTTCGCCGAATTTATTTCCTCGGATTCTTTGCACACTAAACATTAGCCTGGATATCCAAGCTCAAAATTTTAGAAAAAATAAGTTTTACCTCAACCCAGACAAAGCAAAGTTCTAAAATTATAGAGCTTGGTTCACCTAGAAATCAGGTGAACCCCTGTTGACAGATTTTCCTGCATGAATCCCATGGCTGCAAATAAATATATGCACATAATGACATGCATAATTTCAAGATGGTACCCCAGCAGTGATAAATCAATTTAGAATGGCAGCCTTGACCATAAAATATAGACAGTGTGGTGGAAAGTCTGTTAGACACAGAAAGTGCAAAGTAAATTTTGGAGAAAAATTTTTTCAAAATATTCAACCCAAAACAGCAATACAAAATTGGCAAACAGAAAAGAAGAATTGAAGCAAAAGAAAGATATACCTTTAGTTCTTTACACGATGCAACCAAGTCATTAAGAAGATTAAAACGAGAATATCTAAGCAAGTAATTGAAAAGAAAACAACCAGAACATCTAAAAATTTCCATGTTTTGATCTTCACACTTCTTCCCTACCATTATTGTTATTTTTATTTGGATGCGTGGTCAAACACCCAAGGGAGATAATTAGATATTCTATTGTTATTTGCTTCGAAGAAGAAAAGTCAGGGAGATTTGCAAAGCAGCGTATGCGCCTTGCTGATCGCCCGCGCGGTCCACCTAAATATTTAGGCGAACACTTCAAGTCGGCTCGCATAATTTCTTATACGGGCGCCACCATTCAGATCTCTGATTCGCTTGGACCGACCAATCAGAATATCCGCATAATCATCCTCAGATGAGAATGCAGACGATCTAGGTAAACCAGACCGTAAACATAAGGAATATCAAAATCAAAAAAAAAAGTTTACGGGCTGGATATCCAGGCTAACTAAACATACACGCTAAACTAAATATCAATCTAACCCTAGTGTTTTCGTGTATCATATACAAGTTTATAAATCATAACACACTGTAGGGGCTAAGATATGACCACTACCCTAAAATGTGAATTGCTTGGCTTGATACTCTCTCGGGTACCTAATAGCCTAATAGGTTTGGAATAAGCGGGGGGGTTAGAAAAAATCTCAAAACTTAATAAGCGGGGGGGGGGGTTGTAATAAAAATGTCCTGGGTAGAAAATTTTCCAAAAAGAAGCTAATAGAGCAGAATTAGGGCAAAAGAGGGAACTTTCAAAAAAGATTTCCCAAAAATGTTTTCGAAAAATTAATTAGCGGCCCCCCCGGCTATTAGGTACCCGAAAGTATAGGATCCTCACTTCAAAACATGATTTCAAAAGACTGCTCCCCTCTCTCAGGTGACATCCTCCCAACTAGTAAATTCTCCAGAACCAGTGCATTCGGGGGAGGGAGGTATTTAGGCAAAATTAGTCTTTCCATGGACCGGTCTTCGGAGGTCCACTCTGCACATGCCTGGACATTCTCTAACCCTAGTACCTCTACCCTGAAAAGCACAGCTTATCTCTCTCTGAAATAAATTAAACTATGGAGACAAACTATAAGAACTTGTCTCAATCACATTAATATTCAAAGAATCGAAGAGCATTTCTCCCCATGTTAAGCTCATTTAGATTATAAATTTGGTGGTCTGGATTATCTGGATTTGCTACCACCTCTTATCAGCGCCATCTAGTCTATCAAAAAGCTATAAGTGGGTCACCGGGCTAAGTACCTCCGGGTATAGCATATCGACAATAACTATCATTTAAACTTTAAGGTAGTTGGGACGGCGGTTCTTAGGCCAAAAGGGTTGCATCTGGGCAGCTTTGGCATGATGAACGTGCTAGTTAAATCAAGAAACATAGGATATCTTATGTTTCTTGGTTAAATGTGCACTGTCATTATCTATTCGTCGTAGCGTTGCACATTTTTTATGTAAGAACATAAGGCTTCAATAGTCAAAATATTAAGAAAAAGTTAGAACATTTTAAGGCTTTGCGGACTCTAAAACATCCAATTTCTTTAAGAAAATGGACGAAAATATTCACAAAATGGTGAAAATAAGAACATGTTAAGATCATTCTTAGGTATAAATCTCAGAAAAGTTAAGAACATCCGATAGCTTCAAAAATTTTAGAAGTTCTTATGAAAAAACGTGTACCCCATGATTTTTGTTGTAAAGGAAGCTTCACCTTAGAGTGTACACAATTATGACAAGCAGACCCTTAATTTTCGATTTCTCATCTGAACCAAAAAGAAAACATTCATTTTAAGAACAAGAAATGACATTTTGATGATTTTGGTTAGCCCATAACCATACGTGAAGAAGGGCAAATTATTCATGCAGAGGCTAATGTGATATGCTATTACCCGCTTACTTAATGACCTGAAAAAATAATCATTTTTCTTAGATTACATATATGTTTTATGTCCTTTAGGAAAATTCTGTATCGCCGATTTTGATGTGACTATTCTTATAAATAAGAAACGTGACAGAAGCGTGATTTGTTTTTCAGATCATATGACCTGCATACCACTAAATGGAAATGTTGTTATAGACATCATAGACGAATAAAATCAAAACATTGTGTGTCATGATTTTTTTTCAAATGAATTTACTTTGGATTAAAAGAATGTCAACCTGTTTCTATGCTATCTAAATGGGAGCTTGCACATAGTACAGCATTGACTAGATTTGAATATTATGATATAACCTTTAATGACCATTGATATTCCTTGTAGTCTCTTGTGGAGCTCACAAATCATAAAACGATGAAAAACGAAGAGAATAAACCACTTCTTGGTGAATCCATATCTTCCAAGGAAGAAACAGTCGAAGGTGAAGTTGAAAGTCCTTGTTTTTTATGTGGAACCTCAGTCAATAAAAATGACGACGAACTTGGTGAAGTAATGCCTGGAGGAATGTCAATATTCAAAACAGCTGTTTTTATAGTTGCTGAAATTGCTGGTAGTGGAATTCTAGCTTTACCGAATGCCTTAGCTGGTACGAGTTGGACTGGAATAGGGCTATTGGTTGTTTTAGGACTTTTAGCACTTTATTGTGCAACTTTATTAGGTGATTGTTGGAACATCATTAAACGAAAACATGATGTCCCAAGGAATATCAGAGACCCTTATCCCTTGATTGGGACCCATGCTGCTGGAAAGTTTGGTAAATATGCTGTCGAACTATGCATCTTTTTTACATTGGTAGGATCCTCGGTTGTATACATCCTTTTGTCAGCAAAACAAATTTCTTCAATCTTAAACGTATCTATAGGAGAATTTGATGATCCTAAAACTGAATTTAGATTCTGGATTCTAATTTGTGGTGCTGTATTGATTCCATGTACTTGGTTTGCATCACCGAAGGAAATGTGGTTTATTGCCTATGGAGCAACAGTCTGCACTTTTGCTGCTTGTGTATTAATCATTATACGCTCTACTATGCATTTGTACAACTATGGCATGGCAGATGAATCTAAATTTACAGACCCAAGTGTTACCAGCTTTTTCACTGCATTTGGTACTATAGCATTTGCTTATGGAGGTGGATCTCTATTGCCAACACTTCAAGCTGATATGAAAAAACCTACCAGTTTCATTTACGCAGCATTTCTTGGTTTTATCTTTATCTTTGTATTATACCTACCATGCACCTTGTTACCATATCTTTGTATCGGAAGTAAAATTGATCCTAATGTTTTAGAAACTTTGGAGACTCTACCTGGAAATGGCAAAACTATGATTACGATAGCCAAGACTTTGATTACTTTTCATCTTTTGTTTGCCATTGTCGTTATTACCAATCCAATCACTCAGTTGTTGGAAGAAAAATTCGGAATTGAACACAGTATGTATTTTTGTTCTTATAAAAATTGGCACCCATGTTATTTTACACCCCTGTATCAGTGCCCCGGTGGAACCTTTTCCCTCAGTGGGGAATGAAAATTTTTATCGAAATCCCAATGGGGATAGAAAATCTATTGTTTCCGGCTCAAAAATTCCAGTGGGGATGGTTTTGGAGTCCAATTTTTTTTCATTCAATTTTCAATGGAGATAGAATCATAGGGCAATTTCCCAGTGGGGTTGAAAATGTAGGGTATTTTTTCTACCGGGGGCGATTTTTTGGCCTATTTTTCCATCGGGGTGGGGGGTCCACCGGGTCTGTGACATCGGGGTGTTATTTCGATTGCCCTACCCCTTAGCATTCCAAAAATGTCTAACAACGTGTTTTGACTAAAAAAGTCGAGCGACCTCAAAAAATCGAACAAATTTCCCTCTACTATTATACCAAGATTTTTAATTGTGTCAGATCTACCTAAAAATCTACCTAAACATAAGCCACTATTGTAGACACTAGACACCAGACGATATTTTAAACCATACGTCCCTGTCTCAAATAATTATTTCCAAATTTAGCTAAAAGTGTTTCCGTCTCATACCAGACATATGTTTCATATCAGGACAATGTCTGCCTATTGATATATTGTGCTGATATAAGCAAAAAATAGTTTTCTTTTCCTCTGTCTAACCAATCTTGCTCCACATCTCCGTGTCAATTCAATGGGAAAAAGCTTGTAAATTAAAATTGATGAGTAAGCAAACAATATCACTCTTATTTAATAACAAAACCTTTGTCCATCTTTTGTTTAGAATTCGGCATCAAGCGTATTTTGGTTCGATCAATCAATGGAGTCTTAATGATTGGCTTAGCAGAGTTATTCCCAAACTTTGGGCCTAACTTGTCGCTCATTGGTGGATCTACATTGACTTGCTTGTGCTATATTTTCCCAGCCATGTTTTACTTACAAATCGAAGAAAAACATTTAATACCTTTACACAAGAAAGTTCTACTAATCGAAATAGTGTTTATAGCATTGGGCTGTGGAGCTGCAAGCACTTATTCGTCTATACTTGGTTTTGAGAATCCTTTTAAAACATAGATTCTATATATACTAACCTTGACGAACAACTGTTGGAGTTTGAAAAATGGACCATTAAGACCAAATTTAAACCCTGATGCCAGACAGAATTCAGACCCTAGCAAGTGGCATTTGGAGTATCATATTTTTTAAAACCTCCCCCTGTCAGACTTAGCAGGCGCTATCAAATCTTTTGAATATATGATTATTTGAGAATTCGGAAAATCTACAAACTAAATAGCCTGAACACTATTCCCATGTTTAACCCAGGTATAAATCACAGACTATTTATTTGCAAGGCTTGTTGGCCACTATCCTCAGATCTGAGTCTAATCTTTCCTTGTGAAAGTGAAGTTATGAATTTATATCCCACAATGCTCCTCGCTGCTTCTTTCATTAGGAAACTTCAAATTCGAACCCAGTTCCTTTGTTCGCTTTTTTGCATGACTCTGATCTTGCACGAACGATTGTACCAACTTCCATCAGCAAAATAATAAAGTGGTGCAAGTGTCTCTGGGTACGAGATTTGCTTTTAAATTGCTTTTGTTTTTGTTCTTTTCAATTTAAATTATTAGTTTTTGTACATATAAATCAGTCAAAATGTTACCGTATTTAAAATTTTTAGCATTTTTTAAATTTTATCTGTACTTGTCTTCGAAATCTATCAAATCAAGCCAAGAAAGTCTACAATCACAAAACAAATATGATTTATTCTTTAAACGTTTTACTAGAAATATCGCAACCGACGAGGAGACTTTCCCTTGAGTATGTTTTTTCTAGGAAATCCTAAAATTACGTACAGTGATTATCACACTTGATTATTTCTTATTCCCGTTGGCTACTTTTGTCCTGGCTAAATTTGCCATATCACTGTCAAAATGAATCATGGGTAATCGGGACTGATAGCGCCTTCGTAACGGCTTGTTGTTGGCTAAACGTAAAACCATCCAAAAAATTAGACCACAACGCGGTGGTCCCGATTGCTCATGATTCATTTTGACTGTGAAATTACATATACGTGCCGAAGAGAGGGTTGTGATCTGCCATCACAGTGTATCCGAGTGTATACTTATGATACTCTTGGTGGCAGTATCTTCCAGTCTCTTCTCTCTACCTACATTCATGCTTCTGTGCACAGATAGAAGTTTTGGGGAACAATAACAAGAGAGGATCAAAATTTCTATCGTAACCTAAAGACTTCAGCTTCCCTACTTTTGAGCAAATGGGATTTTTTTTTTAATTCCAAGCAAATCTTATCTCATTTTGAGCCTTCAGCCTCCCCCCTTTAAGGTTTGTTCCGCCGGGCCTGTACCATTATGTTGAAAAGAATAGTTTAATTTCCTAATATTTCCAAGATAATGCATTTTTTGAATTTTTGAGACTAAGCACAAAGAAATTCAAACAACAAAGAGTTATTTGATGACAAATTTATAATCATAGACATATTTCTGGAAACAATGAAATTATAAAAGAATTACTAAATTTTTAAAACAAAATTTACAATAACTTAAAAATCATCCCAGTGAAAATAACCATGGCTACTATCAACTAAAATTTTTACAAATTCACGCAAACCACTGGGGGGGGGCATAATAAAAAAGATCTTTGTCTTTGCAAATTGCGTTTGCTTGATATATTCATTAGCGAGTTGTTAAGTACATTTTTGTAGTTTCGGCATGCCAAAATCTTCGTATTTTAGCGCCCGCCGGAGTGACTAAAGTGAGTGAAAAACTATTTTTTCGACCCTAACACGTCCCAAAAAATCTCCCTTAAGGACGGCACATACCCAGACAAACCCGGACACACCAGAAACTAACGGTCTTCGTTGTCAAAAACACAGGCTAAAAAAGGCGCTATTTTTCCATGTGTTGTAAAAAAAAGGTTACTAGGTAAGACAAGTTCCATAAAACTGAATATTCATGCTTTATCGGCGAGTCTCTTTCCATCTTCGATATCAAAGCTTTGGCTGCTGTATGCCTCGTTTTGCAGGCTATTATATTGAACGGGTGATTTGTCGACTAATAATGTCTCCTTGTAGCTGAAAAATGTGGTAAAGAACTCGGTAAAGAAGATACACTTGGTCTAAAGAGAATATATATGGCTGACACAAGGCATCAAGAAAACTTCCATCATTCAGTTAAATTTTATGCAATGTTAACAAAGTTAGTTAGTTTTGTACAGTTAAAATGCTTAGAAATGATTGAGCGGAAAATGTTTTTCAGTGTAATCTAGGGGCGGTGCGACACCCCCTGCATAACACAGGCCTGCATGGTAAGCTAATTATAGGATTATCTTTCGAAAATTTTCCCTACTTAAATGTAAGAGCAAAATCAGTAGAGTAGACAAAATTTGTATAGGGCCCGGGGAGGGTACTTAGGCAAATCTGCCCTCCTCCACAAATTTTGCACCCCTCTTGTCTACGCTATTGAGAAGACTGCTTTGTTCTAGAACTCGGACTGAGACAAAGTCCTGATTCAAAAAGTATTCAAGTTATTCACATCTTTGAAATTACTTTTGGTTGAATAAAGTCAAGAGTAATTTCGAGTGGCCCCACGTTTGACCTTATTTTGTGCTTGTTAAGGGCTCTGACCATAGTGAATTTTTCATAATTGCCTTGTTTAAAATGTGTTTTCTGACTGATGTAACCAACAAAACTAGGGCACGTTATACATTTTCTGTTAGACAAACTATTCCTGAATCTGAAAATTCAAAAATTGCATTGAAAAAATTTGATGAAGAAGAAAATGAAGACTTTTGCAAGGAAGAGTATTTCAACTTTGAAGAGCTTAGTTTCGGCGAAGAAAAAACATTTTGAAAAAATTTTCGCAGTAGATGGTGTATCTTTTACCGAACAATAAAAATTTTTGCGGAAAATTTTTGTAAATGCTTCTTTGTCTCGAAATTTTCAAAATAGTGGTTTTTCATCAATTTTACATCTGGATTTTGCTTAAAAAAACAGTCATAACTTTTGACACATCTTTTTACAAAAATTTTCCACAAAATTTAAAATAGTTCAATTCTTTGCGGACAGTGTAAAGAAATTTTGAAACAAAAAAGTTAATTACCCATTAAAACTAAGCACTTTTTGTAAAAGAGGGTGATGCAACATATTATTAACATCTTTTTAAAGTTCATAACGTCATTTTTGCAATTAAATTCTAAATTACTCTTAAGTGATTCGATTAAAAAGCAATTTATAAAGGCAATTCTTTGTTAAAAGTGTTAAGGAACCTGAAATATAACTTTTATGTTCAAATACCAAAATCAATTTTTGGACTATGCACAGGAAAAAATGTTCGATTTCCAAGGCTGGAAATTCGATATTTTTGGGTTGGAAATTTTGGTTTTATAATTGAAGGTTGGAAATTTGAGCGATTACTTTAAAGTGATTTGGAAAACGTAAATTACCCATAGGTTTTGTAGAATAAACCAATGCGCTTGAAAAATCAAGTGAAAAAAAAACAATGTAGAAATGACAATTTTCCAAGGCTGGTTGGAAAACATGACTTTTTGGGTGGGAAATTTTTATTTTCCAAACAGTTTGGAAATTGAAAAAAAATGGTCAAAAATCGATGTGAAAATACATATTTTTGTAAATTTGATACCTCAGGTTGAAACACTAGACTTTTTGGGTCGGAAATTTGTGTTTCTCCCAAACAGTTTGGAAAACGTTAAAAATCCATGTGGAAATTACATTTTTCTAAGATTGAGACCCTTTCTTGGAAAACTAGACTTTTTGGGTTGGAAATTTGTGTTTCTCCAAACAGTTTGGAAAACGTTAAAAATCCATGTGGAAATTACATTTTTATGAAATTGAAACTCTTTCGATTGGAAAACTAGACTTTTTGGGTTGGAAATTTTTGTTTCTCCGAACAGTTTGGAAAACGTTAAAAATCCATGTGGAAATTACATTTTTCTAAGATTGAGACCCTTTCTTGGAAAACTAGACTTTTTGGGTTGGAAATTTGTGTTTCTCCAAACAGTTTGGAAAACGTTAAAAATCCATGTGGAAATTACATTTTTATGCAATTGAAACTCTTTCGATTGGAAAACTAGACTTTTTGGGTTGGAAATTTGTGTTTCTCCAAACAGATTGGAAAACGTTAAAAATCCATGTGGAAATTACATTTTTATGAAATTGAAACCCTTTCGATTGGAAAACTAGACTTTTTTGGTTGGAAATTTGTGTTTCTCCAAACAGTTTGGAAAACGTTAAAAATCCATGTGGAAATTACATTTTTATGCAATTGAAACTCTTTCGATTGGAAAACTAGACTTTTTGGGTTGGAAATTTGTGTTTCTCCAAACAGATTGGAAAACGTTAAAAATCCATGTGGAAATTACATTTTTATGAAATTGAAACCCTTTCGATTGGAAAACTAGACTTTTTGGGTTGGAAATTTGTGTTTCTCCAAACAGTTTGGAAAACGTTAAAAATCCATGTGGAAATTACGTTTTTCTAACCATTTTCTGCGCATGCTCCTTTGAGAAAACCACAAGCGATTTTTCGCTCAAAACTGTTTTGATGTATAGCAAACCTGGATACTAGACTATAATGTGAGCAGTCAAGCTGTAAGATTCCGTCAGGTGAGGCGTCGCTTAGGAGCGGCCTCGGTAAATCGCAGTGAGTTCGCACAGTGAAGCACATAGGGTACTTGTGTCATGGTTTCAAATAGCGCCCTGCTGAGCTGTGTGAGTGATCTAATATCAACCAGAGGAATGTAAAGAGATGGAAAACAGCTTCTTGAAAACAATGGAAAAACGGCTCGTCATTTACCAGGTCTCTTGCCCTTAAGGGAGTTTATGTCGAGTTAATAGGTTTCTTTTGTTGTCGCTTTAAAAAATCTGCATAATTAGCGTGTTGTGACAAAATTCTTCTGTTTCAAGCCTAATTATGCGCAAACTTTTAGGGCTCATATTTTGGGTACACCTCTCCTATACGAAAAGGTGCCTATATCTTCTTGCTCAAAATTTCTTAGCGATTCTACTGATATAACCGCATCATGACCGCACCTATATGGAGAGCTAGAGCTCGAGAAAATTATAACTTTATCTTGATTTTACTCGATTTTTGACAGTTTTACAAGAATCAATTTAATATCATTGCGTTAAGAATTTCTTTTGCTATACATTGGTAAAAAGATTGCTCCTTATTTTTAAAAATTGAACTAGTAATCGGCGAAAAAGGAAAAACTAATTTTCATTTTTATCGTTAAATCATGTAGAAACCGTCCAATTTGTATGGCGAGCCGTCTTTTCTGGACTTACATTTAACGACCTAATCAACGTTTTTACAATAGAGTTTTCAATAGAAGTGATCGTTGAACTTTGAGTAATCAGAAAAGCTGTTTTTCCATCTCTTTACATTCCTCTGTATCAACCACGTATCTGTGCGAACAAAAACGAGAGATTGACCGGGAGCCATCGAGCCTAGGCTAGCGAGTGACTGTTCACAAAAACAATAACCTTGCTTAAGATCTCTTTTCCACATATCTGCCATCACTTTTTGGATTTTGGCTTTTTTCAACCTAGATTTTCGAAAATTCCAACCTTGTTAAATTTGGATTTTGGCTTTTTTCAACCTAGATTTTCGAAAAATCCAACCTTGTTTTCCAACTGAATTTTAAAAAATTCCAACCTTGTTAAAGCTTGGATTTTGGCTTTTTTCCAACTGAATTTTTTAAAAATTCCAACCTTGTTTAAGCTTGGATTTTGGCTTTTTTCCAACTGAATTTTCAAAAATTCCGAGCCATGGAAAATGCAACATTTCCAACCTTGGACAATGTCACACATTTTCAGGTTGGATTTTCCATTGGATTTTATCTTTTTTCCAACTAAGAAAACTTGAAATTTCCAACCTTGGAAATCGAAAATTTTTTCCTGTGATGGTCAGAGCCCTTAAATCAAAATTTCATTTTGTATCAAAACTTCAACTTACATGCTTTCTTGTCTTCTTTTGTATACAATTATCATAGCAGCAATTAGAAGAATGAAAAGAAGGGTGGGTACAAGCCATGACCAATAGTGAGCCTGTACTTCTTTGTTTTCATCCTCAGAGGTATTTTTGTCATTTTGACTGTTGTTAGAATCTTTGTCCACTGGTTTTTGAGTTGGTATTTGTATCTCTAAAAAAAGATTGAGATTTTGTGTCCTAATTGATTTAATCCATATTTCTAAATGCTGGTCTCGATCTGAACATAGTCATAGGAGAAACCTTAGTCTCAAGCCGTCGCAGCGAAATGTTGATATTTTTCGTCGGCCGTACACGGAGTGCAAAGAATATTCAAAATGGCGGCGAACACTACGACTGAACCTGCAGAAAGCTAACCTAACCGAACCTAAATATTGTTTCTCCTATGACTATGATCTGAATGTACGATTTCTCTACAAGAACAAAAAGTTGTCTTACCTTTTTCACATGATTTTCCAGTATAACCTTCAACGCAACCACAAAAATTTGGTTGAATACACGTCCCGTGAAAACAGGGAAAATCACAAGTAGCTGAAAAAAAATTAAAGGAATAATGAAAGCAAAAATGAAAAAATTTTCCTTGTAAGTTATTAAAGGACTCGGACCAGGGAACTTTAATAGCTTGAATTTCATACCCCTATGTCACAGACCCGCTGAGAGCCCGGGCCCACTGGAAAGATTGACAAAAATTCCATCTCCGGTGGGAAAATACCTTAGAAAAAAACCTTAGCCCCACTTGGAAAGTAACTTTTATTTCATCCCCATTCGAAATTCAATGTTCAAAAATTGCACTTCAAAACCATTGCCACTGAATTTTTTAACCTTGGAACAATACAATTTCTATCCCCATTGGGATTTCAATAGGAATTTTTATCTCCACTGAGAAAAAAGTTCCACTAGGACTGTGAGACAGGGGTGTTCTGTCTTATACTGTAAATAAGAGCTTTCATTAGATAATTTGAATTCAAGAAGAAGTGGAACATCTCTTATCAGCTAAAATTCAATCTATGAAATTAGGCTGTCTCCACAGTTCAATATTCAATATTCCTGTGAATCACATGGTAGTGTAGAATGGAATCGTTTATAATGCGTGTATAGGCGTTATATGATAATACGTTACGGGGTTTAGTTTAGTCCCTCCATTACTTTTTGCTTTTTTTCTACTATGTCTGAATTAGAGTCGTTTTACTTACTGTTTAGTGCACCCCTAATCTACACTAAGAATAAATAAATAATCGTCTTACGTATACATTCTTGGTCCTTTTGAATCCATCCTTCACAACAATATTTTATGATGCGATGACCATGACCTGGTATGTTCTTTGTTGTTGAAACTGTTCGATATCTAAAACAAAAGAACAATCCGGTAGTAAAACTAAGCACTGGAAGTGCTGGACTTTAAAACGTTCATGAATTGATTCAAGAGTCTTTTCACCTTGACACCTCATTGAGGCATTATTTGATGCGTCCCCTTCTCAAAGACCCACTGGGACCCCTTCCCACTGGAAAAAATTGGTCAAAATATCGTTCCAGTGGAAAATTATACTCCACTTTTTGTCCTCACTGAAAACAATCAAATAAGCCAGTCCTCACTGCAAAATATTATGCTATTTTTTCCATCTCTCCTGAAGTGTTGATCATTAATCGAAATAATAATTTCCAGACATTAGCAATCTTGAACCCATTTTCTTAGTTCACTTTTTTATGATTCTGATAACACTCACGACCGGAGCTCATGATTGTATTACGTCTGTCCGTAAATCAAAAAGGAGTGCAAGTTGCTTCTTGCGTAAGAGATTGGACAGGGACTTGTCCATGGCGTTCTAAATTAGAACACCATGGACTTTTCAGTTAAGTATATCGAGTCACTATCCATCTTACAACCAAATAAGGCAATTTCTTAGTCAAAAGTTTAAGAGGTTCCTCAAACATGTCATAAAAAGAGTTTTGAGACAGAGCGGGTAAAAATATAATATTGGAAGTTTACTGTGGCTTGGATCACGAGATTTACGTTTGGCTCTCGTGATCCAAGCCACGAATACTTCCATTATGAATATCACTGGGTCGATAAACGCAAACTTATTTAGATAAAAATATAATATCTAATAAACTGGTACCTTACACCACTGCAGTATTTCATACACAAGAGAAATCTTTCACAACAGTATCTGTAACTCTCTGACACCAGTCTAGTGTTTGTCTGCTGCTCTTGAGTCTCGTACTTTTCTAGCCTCTGACATACATGGGCTCTGAAAAGAAAATATAGTTCAGTTTAACTTTTTTGTATGCATACAGTGGACTTAGCAATGGTAAACGTAAGGGGCGGCCATTGTCATTTGATATAGAAAATTTTAGATTATGAAATTAAAATAAAAAGATTTCTATTTTTCCTCTCTTTTAGTCCCACTAAGGATTGGAGAGTGAAGTCGAGTGACGTAAGCCCGTCTGCTCACAACCCTATTTGTGTTCATTTTTCTTCTTCATTTTTCAACTTCTCAAAAAGCTTTAATCTATTACATTATGCTCCTTGGAAATATCTTTCCAACTCTACTTGGCTTTTGATATTGCAGCTGAGAATTCGTCAAAAAAATAAAGTGCTCATATACTTTTGAGATTGACTTTAAGTGTTATTTTCAAATTAAGAAGCAGTGGGGTGGGTTTTTAGCCGATTTTTTAATTCATACCCCATATATAAAATGGATACGTCAAGGAGCCGCAAAGTTTTAGTTTCCTTCTCTTTTGATTTCATGCCCTGGAAAGAAAAAGCGAGGTTGGGAAAGTGAGATAAGGGCTGCTAAAAGAGGTAACGTTTGTTTTTTTTGGATATATTAAGATCTTACCCTTTAGGCTCCACATTTTTAGTTCCAGCAGTCGTTGCAAGACTGCAAATTGATAGAAGTGGTATTAAAATCAACATTTTTAAAATACTCATTGAATTGGTAAACAGTAAAACAAAATTCTACTTCAAGTAGTATACAATCTAGTTTTCCACCATTTTCATAAATTGCCTGTTATCAACTTACAGACAATCGTCAACTCTCTCTCTATCTTTTTACATGTCATAACAAAATGTTTTCGTTTAAGTTCTAAACTTCTACTAGATTGACGTAACGTTGACAACTAAGATTGAATTGTCAAGCAATGGCCTGTTAGAATTTTTATAAGAACAATTTCGATTTTGTTATGTTTGAACATTTTCTAAAAGACTACTCAAGTTAACAACAACTACTTTACGTTTTGTCACTACCTCGGGAAAAAGTATTTGGTTTTCATTTTGGGAAGGTGACGAAATATTTCATCACCCGATCATTTTAGTCCCGACCAAATTTTTTACCCTACAACTTTATTCCCTATCCGAAAATCAAAACCCTTTTTAACCTTTAAACATAGATTTATAAAGCCTGAAGGGCTAGATGTCGTGCTTTAAGCTATGGGAGGCAAAAAAAATTAATATCAGAAGAAATATTGTTGCTATTGTTTTCGAAAACCTACGAAGCTTCTGATTGGTCAAGAGCTAAAATTCTATTGTAATGTCACGTGACCTAGGTAGGACGATTTTCTACCTAAGCTCGGCACACTTTCAGCCAAAGTATGCCATCTAGCCCTTCGGGCTTTATAAATCTATGGAATTAAACGTCGAATTGAGAGATTTATTTTCGGGCTAGTGAAAGAAACCTTTTCTTTAAAACAATCTTACTTATTCAGGTTGAAACGACTAAATTTTATATTTGGTCGGGGAAAATAGACAAAATTGTTTCCTGGTAACGAAATCTTTCACCATCAAAATCTTTGTCTCAGTAATTAAAACCCTACTATTTCCCCCTAATAAAACATCCCCGTGGGTCTCACTGGAAAATTCGGCCTTTGATTTCATCCCCTTTTGATATTCAAGGGAATAAAATTGCGCTCTAAACCCAACTCCAGTGATTTTTGACAATAGAATTTGTATGCCGATTGAATTTATTTAAAAATTCCCATCAGAGTTATGAGACATGGGTGCAATAAAGTTATCACAAATTTTTGTGTTTGAAAAACAACGATTTGAATAGCCGGCGAACCATCGATGATTTTCGTTGCATGGCTTATCATGACTTAATCTTGATTGAAAGTATTGTTTTATGATATCATATACAGGGTGTCCCTAATTAGAGTATCGAGTCGAAACACAACTATGGCTGCGTTTAGACCAACTGGCATTTGTAATTTGGCATTTGCTCATGAGGGATTCGATTTTAATAGCTTTTCCATTGTATTTTCTGTCATTTAAGGAATCGTCTTTTTAGAGTCATTACTGAAAAGGGGATTCCTTTGCTCAAAATGGCATTTCAAATGCCAACGAAATGCCAACACGCTGGCATCATTAGGCATTTGACAAACCGAACAATTGCGTGGAACAATAGAATTCAAAAGAATACTGTAAGCAATTACAAATGCCAGGCTGGTCTAAACGCAGCCTATGAGTAGAAAGTTTTATGTGCGTGTTCACAAAATTGTATTTTAAGCTCTCCCTCTTTTTTCTTTTTCATTACGATTAATTTATGCGCTGTAACTACCTTTTGTAATAAGCCTGTGTGATGGAGAACGTTCTTATATTTTAGCTATAACACACACAAACTTTTCTACTCAATCGCATGTTCAAACTCGATACTTTAATTAGGGACACCCTGTAGAGTGTTAGCTGCAAATATTATTTTCCTGTTAGGTTCATCGAAAATTACCAAAAAACACAAAATAATTACTTAACCCATCTATGTGTCCTGTCGGGGTATCTTATATGAGATATTAGCCCAAAAATCTTCCCAAAGAGTTATTCAATTCGCTTGGAAAATAATACAATTTTCACGGCTAAAATTTTAGAGGTAAATCACTCGAAAAAATCAAAATTAAAAAACTCACTTTAAATCGGATGTATTTGCTTCAGTTGACTGATGAGGATCCGGGGGGGGACTTAGTCAAAATTAGGCACAGGACCTGCCACTGGTCACGATCCTTTTTTAGACTCTGGAGATATCTGACAGGGACGACTTTTGGTAATTGTTGACAATTTTTAGGGTGGAAATTAGAAACTTTTTCCTGCCTTATACCCCCCCTCGGATGAAGATAGATAATATACGAAGAACAATTGAATATTTTGCTTCTATTTTATTTGTAAATTCTAATTTACCTGTACAATTTTTCTTTAAGATAATTAATATTACATAAAGATCTCTATAAATTTTCAAATAAAAAACATCTATAAAATAATACCTAAAATTCATTTGGAAAACATTGTCACTAAAAATATACTATGGTATTCAACAAATATTTTCGCAGTGTTGATATAGAAGCCAGGCTTTTCAAAAATATATGAATTTGATCAATATAAAAAGATAACTCCTGATAGATTTCTTTATTGGTTTAATATCCCGGAGAGGAGGCACTCAGGGTGAACGACCTACCGTACGTGCGGCCCTTAAGGGTCCCTTTTCCAAGTTGTACTGTAAGGGTCGAAATGAGGAAAAATGAATTTTTTTGCCTTAAAATGGTCAAAAATTTTCAAGAAAAGGCACCGTAACGCTCGATTTTTCGCCCAAATTTACTCAACTTTGGTTAAATGTTCTCTGGGTTGTAAGGTTTTGATTTCAAAGGCCTAATTTTGGGTTGCACATTAGGTCCTTTTCGAATCAAGTGCCTCTCCCCCGGGTATATTTTCAGGGAAAGTCTTGGTCAAAAATGGACTTGATCAAAAGTACATATAACTGTCTCTTATAAATTTATCGGAGCTCAGGTCCTTTATGCTCTAGATTTTAAATTATCTTCACATAGAAAATCTCTGCAAGTAGTTTTTTAATCGTTATGAGTTTTATCAAAAAACTTAGTCCTATAAAAATACAGACTGTCCTGATATATGACTCATTAGCCTATAACGCGCCAATCTCTCAGCATTACTTTGCGGTATAATCTCTTCTTTCTTAGGGTACTTCCATTCAATTACATACATCAGTAAAGCCATATATAATAATATAGTAGACGAAATCATAACATTGAAACAGAACCCTCGTCGAAGATTAGCTATACTGCATTTATTTTCCATTCCCAAGTATATTTTGAGAACTTCAATCACGTGACCATCGAAATGTTTCTCAGCTTCTTGGAGACCATACGTCGCGCTAACAACTGAAAATAAATAACTGGGTAAAGAAAGTTGTCATTTATTCACCCATAGTATAAAAAAGCCGCGGCTGGAATGATAACATTTGAATTTCTGGTGTTCTATCTCTGTCGTATTTGATGATTATTTGTAGATCAAGAAACCAGTAATGTAGCATCTTTAATGATAAATTTTATTGGTTTGAAGACAATGTAGTACACATTACTGTCGCAGCTTCCTTAAACTATGATTCACCACTGCAAGTTTGTTTATCAATCCTAAACACCACTGAGGGCCTGGTTCGAGTATAAAAGGGTAGTGTAAGGGTAGCTGTAACAATAAGGCTTTGATTCAAATTACACTAACCCTAACCCTAACCCTAACTTGTTTCATCAGTGGGGATAATAACTTCTATTGGAAGTCTGATGGAGATTAATAAATCCAGTGGGGATGGTTTTAGAGTACTTCGAATGGGGATTAAATCAAAGTCAATTTCCTAGTTGGGCAGGAATTTCAGAGGAAATTTCGGCTAAATTTTCCAGATGGGCTGGGGTCCCAGCGGGTCTTAGACATAGCAGTGTCTATGTAGGAAGTTGAACAAATAACCTTACAATCGAAAAGACTAACGAAGAAGGGCGGGGAAGGGCATTCAATAGAGTTTATAACCAAAAATGTACCAGATTTCATAGAACGTTGCTGTCATGACTTTCCCTGACTTTATGCATTATATGGATGTTATATACCTTATCGGCCCTTTTTACGCCGGCCCTAAGTTAACGTCGGTCCCTTGTACGCCGGCCCTTATTACATCAAGAACCTAAAAATAACGCCAATAAGGGCAGGTGTAAACAGGGCGGATAAGGTAGACCTTATATTGAATTAAATTGGCGTTAGGGACGTGTTAGATGGGCAGTGTTGCTTTGATATTTCTTGTACCACAATCTTGCTCGAAATATATTGAGACTTTAGTGTATTTTAACGTTTTTCAGAATTTAAAGTTCGGGCGAGAATTGCTATTTTAGCAGTTCCACTTTCTTCCATTGAATATTTTTATTTTTAAGGGGTTTGATGGCTTCTAGGCTGTATTCCAAGCCTGATCGAAACAATTTTGAGCCTTTAAATTCTGAGATCCTAAGGCCTTAAGACTTAAGTCTCGTGTTAAAACTCAGAGTTAAAACTCTAATTTCCAACTCTAGTTTAACGTGCTTAAAAATCATTTGTGATGTTTAAAATTTCACAGGGAAATCCCGTTTGTTTCCAATATTTTGTGTGGGATTGCAGTTGGTTGAGTACTACTAACCTGCCAGAGCTAAACATCCCAATGTAATGTAAGTGACAGATGCTTTTGCAAAGCCTTGGCTACAGTAGGTGGTGCTTGATGCCAGGAGTAAAGCAAACGTGTTGAAGACGATGGCTAAAACCACAAGCTTCTTTGTATCGTCCATTGCTGAAATGAAAAAAGATTTCATAGACCTTGTTACCTAATTTGGTGCATCTCTTATGGATAAAAGAGAGGCAATAATCTCGTAGCAGACTCATTGTTGGCGTTTTTCAGCATATATCTGAATTCAAGTAATATACCTTGACAATATACATCCAGTCTGAAGCTGTATTAGTGACACACGGATTATACTGTCTATGGCATTGAGTTTAAAGCCCGAAAGGCAAGAGTAGAATCTCTAACCTTTCTCAGGCAAGAACAAGTGAAGCCACTTATTTCCCACCATCCAGAGCGCGTTTAGAACGCGTTGTGATCATAACGACGGATTGTATCTAGTGGCTCCTTTTGTTTTTGAAGTCTGCATTTTTTGAAATCTAGCGATAGATTTTACTTTCAATCCGGCGTTTGCGTTTGTGGGAAATAAAGTGGCTTCATTAGGGCTTCATTTCTATCCAGGAGTCTCAAGTCTAGCCCTTCCGGCTTGGAAGTCAATGGTCTATGGGTCTATACAACCTATACATTGACGATTTGAAATCAATAAAAGCTGAGGTATTTTTAAGCTCGATTGTCTGTTGATCGCAATTAAAAATCTTTGAATAAATGTGTATGTTAATCCATTCTTAATTACACAATTAACCAATTAAAAGCATTAAATGTTAAATTAACAATGATTTTTCTGCAAAGTTCAAGTTGTTTGATAACTGCTATATCCCTGTTGCACTGACCTGATCAGAAAACTACAATCATTTCAGATGAAATTATATAATTTTTTTTGTTTTTAATACCGAATACGTCACTTTGGAGCCAAGCTGTCGTGAAAGTGCAGACTGATTGCTAAACGTCATTAGTGGTACACCCCCTATCTCACAGCCCCGGTGGAACTTTTTCCCACAGAGGAGACAAAATTTTATACAGATATAAATGGGGGCTAAGGGGATATAGAAATTCCATTGTTTCCAGCTCAAAAAAACCAATGAGGATGGTTTTGGAGATTGCAATTTTTTTATTGAAATTCAAATGATGATGAATTCAAAGTCAATTTTCAATTGGGGCTGAAATGAAATGGTATTTTTTCTACCGTGGACGAAATTTAAGCCTAATTTTCCAGAGGGTTGGGGTCCAAAGATTTTTGAAGCCTTTGGATGTTCTAAGCTTTACGAGTTTTAAAGAAATAATTTTAACATGTTCTTACTTTCATCATAATGTGATTATTTTTTTCCATTTTCCTAAAAAATCGGTTTTTTTAAGTCCATACATGTCTTTTTTATAAAACAAACTATATAAGAACATAAGGCTTCGATGGCCAAGTTAAGAACAAGTTAAGAACATTTAAAGGCTTCGCAGACTCTAAAACACCTTATTTCTTAGGGAAATGGACCAAAATAATCACAAAATCGGAAAATTATAAGAACACGTTAAGAATATTTTTAGGCTTAAAACTCAAAAAGTTAAGAACATCCAAAGGCTTCAAAAATTTTGGATGCTCTTATAAAAAAGAAAGTGTAATGCCTTAAAGTGTTCTTAACTTATTCTTAAGTTTTTGGCCACAGAAGCATTATGTTCTTATAAAAAAAGTATAAATCCTGGATATATTAACTTACGTATGGTTCCAGGTATGTGAAAATCTGCTATATCCCTGCAAGCAATTGTTTTATTCCTCGTGATGCATATATCTTTAACTCCAAACACGACATCATGTTCCATGTTAACAGTTCCATTTTGAGAAGGTTGACAATTCAAGGTCACTGTAAACCAATTTTGAATAGTCGACACAACAACAAACAGTACTAAAGTTACCAGTAATAATATCAAGATACATTTATAACAATGTTTTCTAAGCCCTTGAAAACTCTTAGTAAATGTCAACTTATTGTTTTGTTCAAAATATGCCATAGTTTGTATTTCAGATCATCCATTTTCCTCTATCTCTCTCTTTCTTTATATCTTTATCATTTCTTTAATCGTCAGCTTGACACTAAAGCCAACAAGCAAACTAAAAAACTTCGTATATGTTTTGTAATGTGTTTACAATAAATATCAGGCTCTCTTTCCCAAAATGTCTTAACTTTCTTTGAAGTCTAGAAGTTAAACCTCTTATATATGGATTAAGCAACGTTCAAAACTCATGGATAGTATAATCAATAAGATGGAATGATGAAAATTGAAATAAGCGTCTTAGACATAAATTTCAAAAAAATTTGATTAATTCACATTCTCATCTCATACACGGACATTAGAAAAATAGAAAATTATTAAAAGAAGGAGAAAAATGTCTCCTCGACCTCACCATCTCTTTTTAACAGCACAGTGTCTCTTTATGACATAAAAACAGAACTTTAAAGATATGACTGAGAGAAAAGAGCTCTTTTCCCTCATCTATCAAAATACAACGTAAAGTAAACACGCGAAAGCCATCATTGGAAATAAATATTGTTTTCAAATTCCAGTTTTATGAAATGCATTTTTAAAGCGCTAAAGCTTGAATAGTTCATAATTAGCAACTTTTGAAAGAGTGTAAGGTTGTTTCTTTTCTTACTCTTTAGCACGTAATTTGAGTTTGTCGGTGTCAAGGACACAAGCTTTTTTCAAGGATTACTTATGTCAACAACTGAAAGAGAGAACTTTCTGCTTAATTGTCCTACAAATAAAGTACTGTGGTGGTACCCGCGGTACCCTTTAGGTTGGGCTTTCTTTGAAATTCAGTAGCTATCATCAGTATATAATTATATTATTTTTGGCTCCTGTCATGGAGACCCATTAACCTTAAACTCGAACCTATCCCTCAGCTCACTTTTTATGATTCTGATAGCGCTCACTAAATTGTGTCACGTTTCTCAGTAAAATAAAAAAGTGGTGCAAGTACTTAAGATATTGGCTCATAACTCGTGTCAAATAGCAGGCACGACGCACCGGGTACGGCAGGTACGGCGGCCGCCGTAACAGATTCTCACAAATAATCTCGAAATTTTCTTCTTCGTCGTTAAGATCGCCGTACCAGATTTAAAAACCTTCCGTCGTGCCTGTATGGGCAGAATTTGCTACCATTTTTCTGATAAAAGAGTTTGTGCATATGTCGGTGTTTTTTTAGAATGTACCAAATTGTCTTTTTTGGGTATCTCCTGTTTAAGACAACCTTTCTTAATAAAAACCTTTACATGAGTATTTTAATTTATTTTGAGAAAAAGAGATAGGATGAAATATTCCGATTTTTTTAGTCCGGCTTTAATTGGATGAGTTGAACAGCTACAATTTAAGGACAAAATTAGGAGTAATCTAGGATGAGAGCTTTCTTATGTGCGGATGGATGAAAAATTCCACAGTTAATTACTCCTTATCTATGAAAGATTCCGTCTTGAAATTATACTCTCAAATAGTGTACCATATAAATTATTAGAAAATGTAAGCAAAATGATAAAAAGAGTAGAAAAGGATGAGATATTCCAAAAATATTGATATAAAAACGGGTTGTCCAAAAGAATGTTTTAAAAACTAATGGATATTATTTTGATGATGAAAATTACATGATAGTGTAATAGTAAAGAGTGTATCTTTCAGAAAATAGCAAGATATTCACCGAAAGAGTGACATAGGATGAATATTCCACTTTTTATTTCATCCGAAATTGAAAATTGTGGAATTCTTCATCCTTTTCTACTCTTTAAATTCAAATTTGAAAATTAATGGCATCTACAATAGATTTCCGAAGAGTTTAGATGATAAAACCGTTTTAAAAAATTGCTATGTAGTAAAAATCAGAAAATCTTGATTTTCTGGAATATTTCATCACAAATTACTCCGAAACCTATATCATTGGAATCCTCGTGGAAAAATACGTCATTTCTGAAAATAAGGTTAAAAAATTCCTAACATCAAAGAAGATATCGCGAAAAATATGATTTTAAAGACCTCTGAAAAGTCCATCAGGTACATATTCTAAAAAAAACACCGACATATATTTTTGACAACATGACGTGCTGTGAGACTCGTCTTAAAGCCGTAAATAGGTTCTGACAGTCTAATCTAGTACTTACTGAAACCATAGTCATTATAAAAAAGCCCGGTCTGGCAATGTATTGTTTTAGCTTTTTGTTCAATTCTCTTTTGTTTCTCTTTTGTTACAACTTGCAACTTGCATACTTTTTTATCACGTTACCAAAATCTTCCCTTTGGATTGGTCTACTTTCTAATCACATGATCAAAATGTTTGCAAAAAAATTGGTTTTGGTATGCAAGCTCCATCTTTTAACAATAAAAAGAGACAAAAGCTTTCCAGACCAGTGTTTTTATAATGACTATGCTGAAGCGGCCGCGGCTTTCTTATACTATGGTCTAGGTTACTAAAACACGTGGACGCAAATAGCAATAGCAATCTTCTTATCGCACTGACAGTCTCCGATAATAAATATTTACATTGTGAACGAGATAGGCGGTGGTTACACGTAGCCGGGGTGAAATTCACTCCGAGGCGGGGTGAAATCGTTTTTAGGCGGGTTGAACTCACCCCAGGGTTGATTTCACCCCGGTCCTGAGGATTTTTTTTGCTAATTTTTACAAAACAATTTTACGTTTTCACGCCGGGGTGAAAATAAATTAAAATTTTCACCCCGGACTGAAAAATAGGGTTTTCACCCCACCTTTCGTCAACGAACGAAGACCTACGCTAGCGGCCGAATACCTTTAAAACTTTAATGCGTGGTTTTCCAGCGGCCGAAGACCTACGCTAACGGCCGAAGACCTACAAATTTAATGTGCGATCAGTTTTCAGCGCCCGAAGACCTACACAAACGGCCGAAGACCTGCAAAACTTAGAAATTTGAGAATCTAAATCTGAGCCAGCGGACGAATACCTTTCTTTGCCGCATGAAAGTTTTTCGCAATAAGCAATAAATTTTTAATATTTCGTGAAATAAATTCTTTTCGTGATAAGTCACATGAAAACATAATGGTACTCGGTAGCACATTTCCTACGAAATTCACCTAGAAACTCAGCATATGCTTGTGATGGAGTCATACCAGATTTGAATAGCTTTTTGATATAATTTTGCGTTTCCTCTGAAATCTATTTAAAGCTTAAAGCATGAAGAGAATTCACGGGGTGATTGTGTTTATGCTCTATATCTATGGTACATCTAAATGGAGTTGGTTGTTCATTAGAGTCACTTTTAAGTATCTTAACCGACATCTGAAAGGGACAAAAAGTATTCCTGAATCTTTTGGTTGGTTTCTTCTCCAATATTGACTTGACATCTCTTGTCTTTTCGTACCTTGTGTCGTGGTAGCATCTATAAAACACTCGCTCCGAATAGATACTCTTCTCAGTGTTCTTTTTTGGGGTCCAAGGTTTCACCCGTGTATTTTGAGTAGGTTACAATAAAATTTTTGAGATCTGTGCTGAAAGATTTATCATATTTTATCTCAATATCAGTTTCATGATTTTCATCACAAGAAAATGTAACAATTTCGTACTTTGATTCGATTTTCTCAAAAATATCAGCAATCAAATTCCTCTCCATGTTTACAAGAGTACCATTATGTTTTCATGTGACTTATCACGAAAAGAATTTATTTCTCGAAATATTAAACATTTATGGGAAGAAACTCAATTCTTTTATTATTGCAAAAGTAAAAATTTTGGTTATTACCTTGGTATTCCCGACTTTTTGAGACATGGGTAACTAGTGTAAAAAAATCAAAACATATTTTACAACATCTAAGTTCTAAGTTACTTAGTATTTAGGAGAAAAAATGAATGATCACTCAATTTCATGAAGTCGTACACCCCGTGTCACAGACCCTTTTGAACCCACACTTGTCCGAAAAATCCTCGCCGCTGGAAAAATACCTCACACTGGGAAATGCCCATTGGAAATTGAATTGGAAGGTGCAAAAATCGTTTTTTTTATCGCCTATTGGGATTCATACTAAAACAGAAAAGTTCCACCGGGGCATTGAGACAGGGGTTGTAGCCATTGGTGTCCGAATAAATATACACAGCGTTTCTGAAGTGATTAATTAGTGTTTGATCATAAAATTCAAACGGAAAAAAGAATACAAATGGTGTATTACGAATAACAGTGCAAAATATACAAATTAATAAATAAGTACATTTAAATAAGGCTGAGCTATTTATAAGTCGAATCGTGAATAGGATTCATGAAAAATACTGGTCATATATGTCCCTGACCTTGGCGGGTAAAACGCAATACAAAGTATAAAACATCAAAGGCGCACTAGAATCGGGAAATGATAGCTGGAATGGAAGACTAAAAATGAATGTCTTAATGTTAAGTGCCCAGAGGGTATTAGGGTTGAGAGCTGACAGGTACTTATGTGTCTCCCAACTTTCGACCCTCGAAACCCTTATAGTGATTAAAAAGAAGGAAAAAAAGAAAAAATTGTTAAGTTTACGACCCTTGTTGAGACTAATTTGACCAAATTTCGGACTTTTTAGGAGCAAAAAGCTGAAATTTCATTATTTTTCCGACACTAAGTGGGACTTTGGAAGTTTGAGAAGGTACCTATAAGGGCAGCATATACACGTACCCTCCATTAGCCAAAATATCACACCCCCTCCCCACCCAGGGTTAACTGTTGAAGTCTGATTTGTTTTAGTTAGGTAAAATATTAATGTCATCATAAATGTGCTTGAAATAGTTTAAAAATAGTATATATGTACAAGAATTGGTTTGGATCTAGCAAAATGGTAGCAAAAGTATAAACAAAAGAACTAACCTGCAAATATGATAAATCAAAATGGTTGAGAAAGTAACAGGGGAAATTAAAAGTAAAATTGTTCTTTTATTTGTTATCTGAAACTTTCTGAAAACTAAATAGTAAAGTTGACATTCGGAGCAATGGAGGCGTACAAACTTTCCAAACTCAAACCCAGTCCCTTAATAGGCCATTTCACAGTCGCAAAGCGTAATGGGTAATCAGGACCACTGCGTGCTAAAGACGACTTACTATTGGTCCAAAGGTTTGAGCTATTTTGAAGATTTTGACGTCTAACCAACGGAAAACCGTTATCTAGGCGCAATCAGTCCTGATAACCCATGATCCATTTCGACTGTGGAATGGCCTATTCGCTCTTTTTATAGTACTGATAGCGCTTACAAAAGATACCAACGATTGTACCATTGTCAATCAGTAAAATAAAAAAGTTGTGCAATTGGCTCTGATACATGATTGCAAATTTTCGCAAGTAGAAACTTTCGCAAATTTTTCGAGTTGTATCCTTTTTCCGAAAGTTAATGTCTTCGCAAATCCTTTCCAGGGCTATTTGCGAAAGTTTATGCTTGTGAAAAACTTTTGACAAAATAGAAAATCTGGTAAAAGGTTCAAGTCAAAAGACTCAATCTAATTCAAGAAGTTTTTGTCTCTCTAAGCTATTTGTTTGTTTGAAAATGTTCGATGAAAGTTTTGATTTGTGGAAGATTATGCTCGTGAATGCTCGTGAAAAATATTTTTTCTTTGAATTCTTTCTGCTTGGGAAATGTTGTACGCCTAGAGTAGCGTTTTTCAAGATTTACAAAAATATGAAATGATGTGCAACTATACAAGCTAAATTAAATTGCTGTACCAAAGATTTATTATACACTGGATAAACGACTCATAAAACGGTGGAGAGCGATCATTGTATTTTCATTGTTTCAGAAAACAATTGATGTTCTAGCTTTGTCCGCAAAGGACAACTGTCATGGCGGCTCGAAGATGTCTGATTTAAAAAAATGTTTATCAGTCTTATTTTAAAAAAGTTCTCTAGCTCTTTCTTTTTGTACATTTGCAGAAAAAAAGTTTGAAAGTAGGGCTAGCATACCAAGCAGGATACATCTGTAAAATCTAATCTGAGAAAAACATCATTAGACCAGAAAATCAGACAAAATGCTTATAGTGACACGAAATTTTCAATTGGAAATATCTTTCCAAGACTGTCCCCAGAAGAACTGAAATTAACATACATAAGACTTGAGTGTCTTGGCTCCACTGTGGTATGAAAATCCTTTGGAGGCACGTGGTGGCAAGGTGGTTTGTTTGAGGTTGAAGTTTGAAACTTCCCGGTGTCAACATAAAATTTCTTATACACAACACGTCTTTTGCATCTTTTAAACAGCTTGAAACGTCATAACGACTTGTAATTAGCAATTAAGTGGAAGAATCTGACTCTCACAGGAAAGTTTTAAGTCTCTTTTGGGAATTGGATGAGTGATTTTCGATAAGAAATGCAATAAAAATGCTTCGAAAAATCATTTAATGAGGGAAGGAGAGTGAACAATAATATCATTACTGCGGACATAGCTAGTACACGAGAAATCGGCAAAAATCAGTTACTTGTATATCCAGTGTATAATAAATCCTTGGCTGTACCATGCTGTTTTGTATTACATTAGTTCCATTTATACTGAGACGGAAAAATCGTCTGAGACGAGTAATTTATAAAATGTGATCTTTGGAAAAGATCCTATCTATTGAAACATGAATGGAAAGTACACTCCTCCATAATTCTCATTTTCTAAATTGCTCGTCTCAGGCAAATTAACTGTCTCAGTATAAATAGAACTATTGAACACAATTCTACTATTTGGTCGGCCTTTTTTATGCCATGGCGCCTTCAAGATTTTGCTTTTCTGGATTATCAGCATTAACCGCGATATTAACCTGACCTTCTCCTGATTCTTTTCCACTGATATAAGGTGGTGGCATGTTGCCGTAATGACTGGCACTTTGTAGACTGGGTTGCAGATCATTTTGTACATTTGGTTGTGCCGGAACTTGTGTACAATCACACTGGAATTGACAATCACAAATATGTGGCCAAATCTGTATGATTCCTACCGAGAGGAAGGTGAAAAATACTCCAACCCAACCAAGCGCATATGACCAGCCTAACTCGTATCCCGATGTTGACTTTACTCTATCCTCTAAAAACGATGAAGAGATTGAAAGACCAGTTATTGCACAAAAAGCTGTGATGGTTTGGTTGAAAACCAAGTGCTTATAATTAATTTGCATGAACTTAATATGCAATCCAGATAATACAACACCAAACAGACTTGATATGAAGGCCAAACACATAAATGCTTGAGTTGCCCTTGTATAGGTTGCTCCTGTTCGTGATTCTCTCGGTATGTCATCTATAGATTTACATTGAGTTGTGTAAGCTGTGATAGTTGTGTAACTTCGGCTGCATGCTCTCCATAGCCCTGAATATTCCACCTTATCATCGTTATGACCGTATTTTACTGTCCACTCAGGTCCAGCCATACTCATCGTTATGAAAAGAAAGGCGCATAGTGAAATTACAAGTGAAGCAATTTTTCCGCCATCCATATTCTATAATTGTAAATAAAAAGAAATTCAATTTAAAGTTTATTCCGAAAATGTTCCGTTCCTTTTTCGATTGCTCTTGAGATTAATGTTGAAAGTTATACCTCGTTGAAAAGTATTTCGATTAGATTGAATGAAAATATTGAACATGAAGATGAAAAAGAAGATTTTTTCCTAGATATATACTTTATTCGGAAACGTTAAAGCTCAATTTTAACTGTTAATTTGACTATCACCTAGATATCTAATCCTCGAATAAGAAGTCTTGGGGAAAATTTGTCCCGATAAATACAATATTAGTATAAATAAGGGAGGATCGCCTACAACCATAACTGCAGGGAAGGAGAGGGAGCTGTGATGGCCATTATGAACATGTAGTTCTCAATGTAGGAAGAGCTCCCGGAATGAGAGACGTTGGGCCCTAAGACAAGATTGGGTAAGGGTGCGTGCTGCCGGCGCTGATGGTTAGTGTTCCATTTTTAGGCTCTAAAAATAACTCAATAACAGGGTTTTCAATATATTTCGATTATAACAAATTGAAATTTATATTGAAAAGTTCTATTTTATGTATAGAGCACTGTATCTCAACATTTGTTTTCTTACTATTTGGTTAATTTTCAAGATATGTATTTGACATGGTTAACTATTATCTATTTTGGGCAACTTTCAGGGTTTAAATTTGAAAAGCTAATAATTTTTCGTCTACAGTCAACTCTCTCTAATTCGAACCTCCATTATTCGAATCTTTAAGTAATTCGAACTAAAATATTAGTCCCCTCAGCTGAAAAGTGGTTTAAATTACTCTCTGTAATTCGAAACTTTCTCTAATTCGAATATAATTTTTAGTCCCTTGAAGATCGATTTAGAGAGAGTCAACTGTACTGTTAGTCATTTTTGCCTTTTTTTAGGATGAAAATGGAAAAAATTTTTGTTTTGTGACAGGTTACCACCCTCCCCTTACCCCCGTTACCCAATTTACCAAGCGTACATATCTGACAGGGTTCGTTTTTATGGTTTTTCAATCGACAGCGGTACGTACGGAAATTATACCAGAGGTGTGAGACGGGTGTTAAAAATCATAAATTTTCAATCAGTTAGAAACATTTTCAGTTTTTTTCATCTTCATCTTTCAATTTTCAGTTTATTAATTATTATAGTTAAAACTTTCGAAAGTTTTAATTTTGAAATGTGTCTGATAATATTATGGAAGACAGCTGGGATTAAAAATCGAATTTTATAGATATCATTTATTGGCTGAATTCTTCCTTGAAAGGTAAAAAAAAATTTGGCAGGAATTTACACGTTTTTTTATAAGAACAAACTATATAAGAACATAATGCTTCGATGGCCAAAATGTGAATAGACAAGTTAAGAACATTCTAACGCTTTACAAACTCTAAAACACCCGATTTCTTAGCAAAATGGGCAAAAAAGAACGAAAAATGGTGAAAATAAGAACATGTTAAGAACATTTCTAGGCTTAAAATTAAAAATCTAGGCTTAAAATCTGAAGGCTTCAAAAATTTTGTATTTTCTTATAAAATAACGTGTATTTTCATGGGATTGTAATCGAATATTTAATCTACATGAGCATATGTGCCCATCTTCGATACACAGGTTGCTAAATTAAATTTTGAAGAAAAAATCACGCTTTTACTCGAAATTTCTATACGCTTTGTTACATGACATTTATTCCCGATTGGTTCGAATTTATTCACACTAATAAAGTAATTAATTGTAAGTTGTAAAGCAAGTAACATGGGAATAAAATCACGTGAACTTTTTCGAGTAATCGCATGTTCTGACTGCATCGATATAATTTTGCAACCCGTTTATTCTTTGGAAATTAATGTGGTTGTGACATGCGCAATAGAATTCTTGCAGTTTGTCTCCATAGCTTAATTTTAGAGAAAGCTAGGCTATGGTGTTGACGAATGAAATAAATCAACTTGGACTAAATTTCTATTTCAACACCCCCTTATCACAGACCTACTGGGACCTATTCCCACTGGAAATGTTTTTTTTTTAATATCGCCCCCGGTGGAAAATTATCCTTCAACTTTTGTCCTCACTGAAAACAATCAAATACTTAAAGCAATACTCACTACAAAAGATTATGCAATTTTTCCCACCCCTACTTAATTTTCTGACTTGATAACAAAAGAATTGAAATCTCCAGCCATAAAAAATATTGGTAGCATTAATCTCCACCCGTTATTTTCATCCCCACTGGCTAAAAAAACCTACCGGGTCTGTGAGAAGGTACAATCAAGGTCATAATATTTGAGAAAAAAGGGAAATACACCGGGAAGTTTTTGAACCACAAGCGATTTGTAAGTGCTCTAAAGTAGGTTTGAAGGGTAGAGTTTTAACTTTGAGTTTTAACATGAGACTTAAGCCTTAGGACCTTAGGATCTGTGGATCCAAAAGTTCAAAAATAGTCCAATAAGGCTCAGAATATAGCCTGTAAGTCTGCCAACCCCTTCCGAATTGAAATATTCGATTAAATTAAAGAGATAGCCCAAAATCGACTTTCTCGCCGGAACTTTAAATTATGAAAAACGTTAAAATAACCAAAATTATCAAAATATTATGACCTTTATTGTAGGTGTATTTCAAGAAAATATCTTGCGAGATTAGATAAAAACTAAATACCTTGAAGAATTTTGTCCTTTGAAGAAGTAGTCCTTTTCGATAGAAAGCGCCGTCGATCGTAAAGCAGGAATGAGTCAATTTCTAGTTAGGGTTATTCATTTATATTCAACAAAACTTTTAATAAATTGATTAAAATCCTATTGGTGCACTGCTTATTCTCAATCTTTTATAGTGAAATCCTTCACTCAATGCTTTCATTAATCATAATATATTGATCCCTGTAAGAGGCAGCCTATCGGAATTAAAAAGGATTTAATTAAGCCGATAGTCGGATTAGACTTTGTCAGATCAAAAGAAAGGTATTTTCTTTATCGTAAGAAAACCCCAGAAAACACATTTGATTTTAATAACGAGCACCTGCTAAGTAAGAGAAAATACCGTTGGTATTTGTATTTTTTATAATGATCCCATTATATACTTGTGATCTTCTAGTCTTAATTTTCCTTCTTATAAATAGTTTTATTTACATTTACAAAATAGCCCGTGATGAGCTCTAAATGGTAGCCAAGGTTCTAAGCTAATAGTATAATTTTGACTTTAAAGCCAGTATATCTATTCATGAGTCTGTTTGCTTATTCTGCAAAAAACATTCCACAGCTCCATTAAAAACGCAGACAATTCATTCCAATTTTTATTCGACACTTTAGAGTCAAAACATTGTAAACGCTCTGGTCATTAAAATGTTTTTTCAAAGACAATGCAGTGTTGAATTGATGATTGGTTGAATAACTGCAATCTTTATGTAAGTTCAGCGTTTTTGAAGCAGTGATTCAGTCCTCGGAAAACATAATGTCTGGCTGTAGTTACAAACAAACTCGGTAAAAACATGATCGTCTTGGGCGAAGACTTTTCGTATTCCCAGGGCAATAAAAATATTTTGTTATCAACAAAGGCAAAAATAATTATTCCCGAGAGCAATTAAAAGTGACAAACTTTTTCTCTTTCTTTGGAAAGCCATATTTATCAAAACAATCAGAAACGACAAATTGTCGTTTTGCTGGCTTCAAATCCTACCAAGGAGATTCGATTCTAGCTCTTCGGGCTTATACTTCATTGGCTGCAACAAGAGTTGTTTGCAATCAAGCGTTTGTATGAGTGTAGTGAAAACTCGTTGAACGGATAGGTTAGACATCACGTTTGACACTCTGGCTAGCTAAATGGGGAATATTTAGTACATACAATTTTAAAAGTTTCTAGTATAACAAACAAACTGTAAAGGCTTGGGGACACAAGAAAGTTTTTCCGCGTTGGTGCAATGCAACATGCTCCATCCTACCAACCTGAAACGCTTTCTCGTGTCTCCACCCCATTTTTCTTTCTATCAATAAAAGTGAAATCTCAAATCAGCGTGTCTTTTGAGTATCTTTCTCACTTTTTGTCCCATGAAACAAAAAAAGAAACCATATGGAACACGCACTTTTTTTCTTGTGTTGTTGGGATGGAGCATGTTTCATTGCACCAACGTGAAAAAAACTTCTTGTTCCCCCAAGGCTTAAAACAAGATGGGATTTAGGGCAACAATCAGCTCATTTGGAGATTAGGATTCTTGATAAGAATGATTTAAAGTACACTGGGCTATGGTTTACATGGTGACCGTATGACGTTTTTCTATCTATAATAAACTATGGATTAACTAAATTCTACGTATTCTAAATAAAAAAGCTTCTCTATTGTACAAATTGTTCTCGTGAGGTTATAGTTAGTAATCCTAATTGCGTTTCGTCAATGCGAATAATATCTAAAGAAAGTAAGAAAATTTTGGGGGCGTCTACACTGGAAGGTTTCCTTAACCCTTTAAGTGTCAGGGTCATTTTTTTCTAAGTTTTTTAATGAAAATCGCTAGTTCAAACTTTAAAGGCTTATATTTCCGGATCTAGAAGGAGTTAGAAGCTTGTTCATAGCTCGTTGGATAGCTTAGAGTCTCCTGCGCTGCACGGACCTACCTGAATGAAAGAAAGGTGCCCAGTGGTAAAACTTCAAATAAATTCGTGGGAGGACAGAATCAAGTAAAGCAGGGCCAAATTTGGAGGTTCTTGGATCAATCGTTGACCAAAAATGGTCAAAAAACGGTCAAAATCTGAAAAAGTGGATTTTTGTCAAATTTTTGCAGTTTTTTTACTTTTTGGCTTAAAATCTCGCTGGAAAGATTCACTTACTCTATAACTGAATTCGTCTTATACGTCAACTACACTGTTTGCACTGTTTCGAGATTCTTTCTCCAAGTCATCCAGTTATGAAACCGCAAAACCTTTTCTTCATTGCAGGCATCAGGGATATGTTATAGCGTAGCTGGATAACGCACATTTGAAAAAGCCTTGTTCTATCTCTGTCCCTGACATTAAAATTTGATATGAAATTAAACTTTTTTAATTACAAATTCGTGAAATTTGGATTTCTTTTTAGCCAATGATTCTGCTGCTGCATTTATTGTTCACGATTAAAAACTTTCAATTATCAAGAGGGTCTGTAAAACATTGGTGAGTGACAATTAAAAAAAATGAAAAACATTGTTTTCATTAGTAAAGTTATAAGAAATTTCTTCTGTAAGATTATAAATAGCTCTTTTTCAATCGAAATACCGCGCTACACCGCGGGGTGCCTCACTTTCTAACTGATATTTTCAGATAGCAAGTCGGTATGTCTGATTATGGAAAAAATTTCAAGTCAATTGAAACAATATTTGTCAAAATATTTACATCCGAAATTTTTAAAGGGAAATCATGAAAGCTTCTCAAATTCATAACACACGCTGATAAAATTAGATCTCATTTACTAAAAAGCTTTTGGGGTATCTTTTGGAAATATTATTTTGATGAAAAGCAGGAACATCATAGCAAAATATATGCAAACGTACTGCATTAATACTTTGTCTGCTTCATTTTTCTTATAAAAACAGAACACTCTAGGGGACAGAGATGGATTTCTATTATGAACAGTTTACAATAGAAAAGACAAAGGAGCAATCCGCTAAGGAATTCTCATCCTTCATCCAGCTACGCTATAACATATCCCTGCAGGCATCCTTTGTTTATGCTTCCTTAATAAAATCTTTTGTTTTAAAGGGTGCTCCTACCGTACCGTACAATAGAGCTTGCGACTCTTAATTAAGGAAAATCGATTAAAAGCGACTGGGCTTTTCCAGAAAAAAAACCATATACCCCTGTTGAGGAGGTCTATCCCCCTGTGACTGAAAATGCTGTAATCCCCTGAAATTCCAGGCAATTTCAAGTTTACACCCCTCTGGAATTCTGAATTTTATTGGGATTTAAAAAGCTGCTCCCCTGCACTTCCAGTTATTTTTGACAGATTTTTGTAGCGCCCAATGGAATTCCGCTACATATCAAACCTTACCCACTTGGAGCGGAAATGGACTCCTCAACAAGGGTATACGTTTTTTTTCTGGAAAAGCCCAATGCAATGTGTTTGTTACGTATACGCTTTGTATTGTAAAACATGAAAGATTCTATAATAACAATTTAATTAAGGAAGCCTTCCAGTGTAAACGCGTACAAAGTAAGACAAATTTATTTTGCAACAAGACAAAAGTGATATCATTCTACAAAAACCTAAAACTGTCAATTCAATCATTTTGTGACGACAATATACCTCAGATGGGCTACAGACATGAGGATGCATAGTAGTAGGGAGCCAAGCCTGGAGTTCCGTGACATCTTTTCTACGACCTAGCCATTTTTAGTCTATTCCAAAGAACAGTATATTACAAGATATTTTTGAGAGGGAGGACGCGGATTATGCCCGGAAAAACTAAGATTTGACGTCAAATCACAGTAGAGCTGACACTTATTTGGTCTTAAAGTGGCTGTATTTCTTTGTGCGTTTAAGTCAGAGAGTTGTTGTAATACAATTTTTTGCTCAGAATTTCATGCTCTTTCAGATGGTATCAATCATTTTCGTTCATTTTGACTTTTGAAAATCAGCTATTTCTCTACCCCTTATTTCCCTTACAGTTTTGCCTATGGCGTCACTATTTTTGTCATAAAAAGTTTTCCCGGGCCTAATTCGCGTCCTCCCTCTCAAAGATATCTTGTAATATACTGTTCTTTGGAATAGACTAAAAATGGCTAGGTCGTAGAAAAGATGTCACGGAATCCCAGGCTTGGCCCCCTACTATAGATGACAAACCCATGAGTCAATAATAAAAAAAAGATGGAGATAAAGGTAAAGAGGGATTTTGAATGTTGAGAGATATCAAATTGTTGATCCCAACTTTTGATAATTTCTTATGACTTACTTACTATTATTGGACTACAATTACCGAAAGGATATTCTCAATTTTATGTCACAGGTGCTGAACGCTCTTGGTCACTCTTGAATACCCATCTACGGTCAGATTTTTGGTCCAGCGCACAGAATGGACATTCAAAAAGCAACTGATCGAAAAGATTTTGTCTTTGTCGGGGCCTGTGTGCTAAACCAGGCTAAACCAACCTCCGATCTAGAATTTTTGCCCGCCTACCCGCGCGATGTTTGACCTATGTTTTGGATTGAATTGGTAGTAGAGTAAAATTTCCCGGTTAGATTAAAGGGTTGTTTCAGGTAGGGTCAGGTAGGGTTAGGGCTAGGGTTGGGGATGGGACTTAACCCATGGTTAGGGTTTTAGCCCCGGGTAGAGTTTGGAGTAAATACCATGTTTATTAGCAACTTTGAACTCCTTAATACAGTTGTGACTCGATGGCCGAGTGGTTAAGGCGCTGGCGTTCTAATCACAGGTGCTTTGTATATAGTGGGTTCAAATCCCCTAAGCGGCAAAAGTTTCGAAATTTCGGGAAATGCATCAAAAACTTTCAAAACTTGGCAATACAAAGAAAGTGTCAAAGAATAGAAGCTCAGTTGGAGGATGGGAAGGAAATTTTTTTGCGTCACTTAAGGAACCCGATACGAACGACATTCGGTTATTGCCACGTCAGCTGGACCTTCACGCCGCTCTGGCTTCTTGTTTGTATTAGATTCCAGTCCCAAAGAAAAGTTTTTGCAGTGTCTTTTATATGTGGGTGGTTAACTTTGACCAGAAATTTGAGAAAGAGGATAAGAAACGGTGCTGCCACTCGCTACCGTGAAAAGCACAGGTCGAAATCGTATATCGACGCTGTGGCGACCAATCCAGATTCTATTCAGTGCGCAATCAACGCAGAGGAGAAAAGTAACCATGACGAAGAAGATCTTGGATGAAGCTCAAAGTTGATATTTTCATTCCCGTTTTTGAAAACAGAACTAAAAAATGTCATCAATGCTTTTTAAAAAGAGTCAGTGATAGAGAATCATAACATAAAGTCTGCCTATTATTTCGATTCAATTAAAGTGACATTTCCACAATTAAAAATTTAGTAATTACTGTTATACATTTGGGGATCATGTAAAAAATTTCTTTTGAAAGAAACTCATTTCAATTACACTTGGAGGTTTCTGGGGAATTCGTGAATAGTAAACTGCATACTGATACAGTCTGCTAGTAATATTTGCTCTTCATCTTCGATTCTTTCTACAGTGATTAGATTGACACATACGCGATAAAATTTCTATTATTGGTCTTCAGAGGTTGAAATATTCTCAACTTCTGATACTCAGGGTAGCCGCTCGCCGTTTTCCTATTCTTTCCCTTTGAATTCGGCACCCAGTTCTAATTTACAAGCTTTCTTACGTTTGGTTGACACGGATGCGGAGCAAGATTGGTCTCAAAGAGGACAAGAAAGACATTTTTTATGTTTATATCAGCACAGTAAGACAATATAACAATAGGCAGATACTGTCCTTATATGAAATATGTGTCTGATATGAAACGGGAACACTTATGTAAAAATAAATGTTAATTTCTTAACCCCCCTCCCAGAGGATCCCAGAGAGTTTCTAAACTCCACCCGGTTACTGAGACAGGGTTGTATAATAATAGACAGCCGACTATCAGCTCATTTTAGCATATTCATTGAGTCGAGGTTGAATAAAGGTTTGATCCCCACTTGGTCTAAAAAAAAGTTCAGTCAGGTCTCCTTGGTCAACATTAAGAATTTGGCTTACTTATTTTTTTACAGTAATATATTTCCCAGGTCTAGCGACCTCTATGAAATAATCATGCTTAACATTTTTCAATTTATGGGGATCTTTTTCCCATTCTGTGAGCAATACTTCTTTGAAGTTGGCGACAGATGTTGCAGCTACAACATCAACTCCAAGACCATTCCATATGTCAATACTTCTGTAGAACAATGAATTTGTTTGATACCTTTTGACACCATCATTTGCGAAGTTTATTTGTGGTTCGTAATCGTGCTGACGTTTCGGGCGTTCGCGAAGGAGAAACTTTTGACAGGCCGATGATTTATCATAAACGTGAAGATGTTTATATACTTCAACCATATCGCCAATTTTACGTCTGATTTTCAGTGTCGGAAGGTTAATTTTACGGAGACGGTATTCGTAAGATTTGTTCTTGTACCCGCTAAACCAGTCTCGTATGGAGTTAGATCGAGGTCAAAATCGTTCACTCGATCGTTGAACCGGTGGTCGAACCGTTCACTCGATCGCTGAACCGGTGGTCGAACCGTTCACTCGATCGTTGAACCGGTGATCGAACCGTTCACTCGATCGTTGAACCGGTGGTCGAACCGTTCACTCGATCGTTGAACCGGTGGTCGAACCGGTCACTCGATCGTTGAACCGGTCACTCGATCGTTGAACCGGTCATCGAGCGAATCGGTCGTTGAATCGGTCGTTGAATCGGTCATCGAATCGGTCATTGAATCGGTCGTCGAATCGGTCGTCGAATCGGTCGTCGAATCAGTCGCCGAATCGGTCGTCGAATCGGTCGCCGAATCGGTCGTCGAATCGGTCTAGTGAAGAAACTTGTTTGTTTTTTTCCCCAAGGAACTTTATTGCCCTCGCAAGGAGCGCAGCGACTGAGGAGGCACTCATAGCTTCACGCAATATATTGGACTGGAATCTCGATTTTTTGCGAATTGTTTTTGTTTTTGTGTTTGCGTCGTAATCGGCTTTCCGGCCAATTAAGTGTTCCGCAAAAATATGGCGGTAAATTATACAGCGGTAAATGTTATACATATTTTCATATTACGTTATATGCTATTACCATTATTGCGTATTGCATTTTATTAGTTTCGATTTAGCATTGAAAAGCTGAAGCGAGTGAGTGTTATAAATGCAAATTATAGAAAAAGTATAGTGATTACACCATAACACGAATTACAATATTACTTGTGCAAATCAAAACAAACAAAATGGCAGACTGGTTATGATGATGAGCTGATTCGTTGACTGGAAAAAGTGTTTTGTATGTCAAACTTTGTTTCTTGTCTTTCAAACTGAATACTAAATACTGTAATTTAGTCAGAAGTTTATTTCAGCAATGATTTCAATTCTTTTTCTGGAATCTTTAAAGAAGTTTGCTCAAGTTTTCAAATGTACATTTGATATTTTTGTTCAAACTGTAATTTATCTTTGTCTGTTATTATATTAATAACTAGCTTTATTGTTTATAGAGCTTCTTGAGCTTTAAAGACCATCATATGGTCGTAACTCGAGAAAGTCCTTCTTAACTTGGTAAAACAAGATACCGGCAAAGTACAAAAAAGTTGAATGTGCACGTGAGTAAAGTTGAATCCAAAAGTGGTTGAATGTCAATCAATATTTTTTTTTTGGTCTTCAAAATAGATTTACCTCACTTAGAGTGTTTTCACTGTTTGTGTGGTAAATCTATTTCAAAAGCCTGAAAAAAGTTCGTTTACATTCGTTTAACTTTGCATGCGCACGTTCCACTTTTTCATGCAGTTGTGATAGAGGCCGTCCATATAGTCCATTCATATAATAGTACGTACGCAAAGATTTTCCAAAAATTTGATACCCCCTCCCCCCTTGTACGCAGAGAACAATAGAAATGATGTCATTTAAACAATAGATGTACGCTTTTGCTAACCCCCCTCTCCCCCTTTATTGCGTACGTACTGTATGTGTATGGATGGCCCCATAGACTAAATAACTTACGCTCTAGGGGTTTGTTGAAATGGCTCCAATTCTAGCTTTCCAAGTTAAGGCGTTTAACGGTGGTTAGAGTAGGCACACAGACAGTCATACAGGAACACCATAAAGTGAGAGTATATAGCTAAAAACTCAAAAAGTCTAGTTTCCTGAAGGCCCGTTTCTTCATTGTCTGCACTGCAATCATATCTTAATGGCTTCAATCCTTTCAGCTTGGAGAAAAGATTGCATCATGAAAAAGTACTACGCACTTGAAAAAAAATTAGGCACATTTCAACTTTTCGACTGTACGCCTGAATGGACCACAATGACATTCCTTTATTTTTCTTTTGACTGCAATCACAGCGTACGCAAGTGGAACCCGGGCCTTAACTAGGATTGGTCTATTTCAGATGGCGCAGAACTTTTTGGTAAATTTTATACGCTGTATCATCTTATCATCTTACTATTGTTTATTAGGCAAAGTAGCAATAGAGGAGAGTTGTTGAAATGTATAGCAGCCAATGAAAAATAAACAAGCTATTTCTGATTGGTTACCTTGTTGATTTATTCACCGCACCGCTATATATTTTGCCTACAATCTAAGATGTCTGCAGCATTATCGGAAAAGGTCTATTTAGTGAATGATCATGACATATATTGTTGTAAGAAAAAACAAACAAACAAGGAGATGTGAAAGTCAGTAAAATAATGATACCATGATTTTCGAAATATGTTTTTGAGAAGCTTTTCCAGCTTTTCCTTGAATTTCATTAAATTGTCAAGCTGCATGAATTCTTCAAGTATTTTGTTAATGGAATATGATTTTTTTTCAATCAATTAATAAATAATTAAATCAATCAATTATTCCTGATTATTTTTATTAAAAGCTTTATAACTGCATGACATGACCTTTCTGTGGGGGCATTTAGTGAAAGCTATGACTAGTTATACAACACCAGGCGATCAAAATATTTCAACTTATTTATTTTAAGACGTTCATTAGATTTTCAAAACGAATTCCAGCCTCCCCCGTTTAGTTTGAAACCCCGCCGTTTATTACTATTAGGCACCTGAAAGTGGGTAATGATTTATAAGGAACAGGAGTTTCACACCGTCAAGTTACACACATCCTCAATTTCTAGAATATTTATTTTCACCATACTTAATTTTGATACTTAATTTTTTTAGCCTTTAGTTGAGTAGGAATTGAAATATATAAAATATATTTTTTTACATTTGTTTTCTCTTTTTTCTAGAAAAAGAACCTTCACTTAATCCAAAAGAGATAAACTATTTTTTTTGTTTTACGCTTTCCGGCTTTTCTCAGCTTATTGATACTACTGATAATATTTACTGTTGCATTTTACTACCTTTTTACAGTAAAACCTCTGATTAACGGACACTCTAAAAGGCGGACACCTCTGATTAGCGGACAATTTCATTTTCCCCGGCCGTTTCCTAGTCAAATGATCATAAAAAAGTTTCTAAAAGGCGGACACTCAATTAGCGGACCCTCTGATTAGCGGACAATTTTTTTCGCATGAAATGGCCAAAACCCCTATTTTAGCTCTCCAATTAGCGGACATTGAATATCAAACGGGTCACAGACGTCCAAAATTGAAAAAAAATTTTTTAGATATTTTTATTTCGAGCACTTATTAGTCTTATTATTCAAATTATTTCTACAAATTTCCAGTTTTTCCTTGACCCATTTAACGAATTTAGGTGGGCCAAAGAAATCATAAATCACTGGTAATTTAAGTCCGTACTCACCACCTCGATTTAACCTCTTGCCAGTCACTCGAGCTCTTCTATGGCCTAGTGTCTGCAGATAAGTACTTTAGACCCCAATTTTGTATTTTCGACACCCTGGGATGGCCTAATTTAAAAATTGGAGCTCCGAGATCAAAAGTTTCTAAAAGGCAGACACTTCTAATTAGAGGACACTAACCCCTTTCCCCGATGGTGTCCGCTAATTAGAGGTTCCACTGTACCTTTAAAACTGGCCGAAAAGTTAAGAATTTTATAAGAATATGGCCATCCTAAAATTTTGTAACCAAGCCTAAAAAGTCCAGTTTTAGAGCTTTTTGAACCTACCTCGAAATCTAGTCATAGAATCGTCCTGTTTTTTTGCACAGTGCTGACTATAAACCCCAGAGTGACAGAGCCGGATTTTTCAAAAAAAAAAATCTTATTCCATGGGGGTTTGGCTAAAATTAGATATTTTTATCCTTCTTGAAGGATGAATGTCTCTAGATTATATTTTTTGCCCTTGGAGACTGAGTCCAAAAATATCTCTTTGACAGACAGCGTCAAACAAAACGTTAATCATTATTACCATGGCACTTTTTCTTATCATGGTTCCTCAAGCAAGCTTTTCAGCAATTTTTAGGTGCAATCATGTTCAACTTGTTAATCTGTAAATCACCCCTTTGTTATTAGTAACTGACAAAGGGTCAACAAAATTTTTTTATACTTTCCTTCGTATTCTTGGTGTTAAGTTAAGATGGGGGACTTAAGATGGGGTTTAGATTTTAACCTAAGGATGATTTAGACCAAAAAGTTAAGAATATCCATGATGAAATGGAAAAACAAAATTCTTATAAAAAAGCGTATATTAAGTTCTCGTAAGTTGAACAAATACCAAAAAGTTAATCAAACCTTGGCGGACATGGAAAAATTGTTTCGTTCCCATCGCAACGTGTCTTGAAAATAGGGACCTTTAACAACTAGGACTGCGAGTTGAGAGAGAACGTTAGCATCGAACAATTTTAACAAACCCCTTTGATGATTCAAAGTTTTAGTATCTCATTCTCCAAAATACCTTCTTGCCAAAATTCATGCAAAGTTTCAAACAAAAATAAAAGGTTTTATTGCGGGGAATCAAGGAAAAAAATGCCTGTTATAATTACTAATTTTCTATGCAAACAAACAAACAAACAAAGATCCATATATTTCCAAGTTAACCAAAATTTCAACCCTTGTGTGTGGCATCAAAGAGAATATAAAAACAAGCTTTTATAGTATCTTTGGTGGCATGATTAAAGAATAATTTTCAAAAAAGAGGGTAAACTTATAATGATACAGCTTTTTGAAAATAAGGGGTAAAACTCTCTGAAAGAGAAAAACTTATTTTTTGCCCCCGCTTGCCCCCGCAGGAGCGTAGCGACGAGGAGGCACTCATAGTTTCACGCATAGATATTGGACTGGAATCTCAAAATTTTGCGAATTGTTTTGTTGTTGTTGTTGTTGTTGTCGCGTAAGCATATCCGTAGTAAGTCTCTTCCGTAAATGTTCGGTTTTTTCCGGGACGGTAGTATACATATTTTCATATTACGTTATATGGTATTATCATTATTACATATTACAATTTTAGTTTTGATTTAGCTTTGAAAAGCTGAAGCGAGTGTTATAAATGCAAATCAAAACAGTGTATGATATAACACGAATTACAATATTACTTGTGCAAATCAAAACAAACAAAATGGCAGACTGGTTATGATGACGATGATGATGATGAGCTGATTCATTGGCTAGAAAAAGTGTTTTGTATGTCAAATTTTGTTTCTTGTCTTTGAAACTGAATACTAACTACTGTAATTTAGTCAGAAGTTCACTTCAGCAATGATTTCAATTCTTTTTCCAGAATCTTTAAAGAAATTTGCTTAAGTTTTCAAATGACTTAACTTAGTAAAACAACCGGCAAAGTACAAAAAAGATGAATGTACGCATATGTAAAGTTGAATCCAAACGTGGTTGACTTTTTCTTTTGGTCTTCAAAATAATTTACCTCACTCATGAGTGTTTTTACGTCTTTTTCAAAAACCTGAAAAAAGTTTGTTTACTCGTTAAACTTTACATGCGCACGTTAAACTTTTTCATGCAGTTGTGATAGCCTAAATAACTTACGCTCCAGTGGTTTGGTGAAATAGCTCCAAATTCTAGCTTTCTAAGTTAGGAGAGACCTTCCCGAAGGCATTTAACGGTGTTGCATCATGAAAAAGGACTATGCACTTGAAAAGAAATTTAGGCGCATTTAAACTTTTCTCGACTGTACGTCTGAATGAACCACAATGGCATTCCTTTACTTTTCTTTTGACCAACAACATAGAAGATTTTGCTTGAGAAGTGCAATCACAGCGTACGCTAGTGGAGCCCGGGCCTTAACTAGGATAAGTGAGTTTCTATTTCACCCAACTTCTTGACTATTGTTTATTAGGCAAAGTAGCAATAGAGAAATGTTGAAATATAGCAGCCAATGAAAAAAAAACAAGCTATTTCTGATTGGTTACCGTATGTCCATATATTTTGCCTACAATCTAAGATGTCTGCGACATTATTAGAAAAGGTCTATTTAGTGAATAATAATCATGACATATATCGTTATAAGAAAGAAACTAGGAGAAAAAACAAACAAACAGGAGATGTGAAAATCAGTAAGATAATGATACCATAACTTTTTAAATATATTTTTGAGAGGCTTTTCCAGCTTTTCCTTAAACTTTATTAAGTTATCAAGCTGCATGAATTCTTCAAGTATGTATTTTTTTATAATGGAATATGATTTTTTTTTTCAAGCAAACGCCTCAATCAATCAATCAATAAATCAATCAATCAACCAACCAATCAATCAATAATTAAATCAATCAATTATTCCTGATTATTTTTTAATGTTTCATCTTTAAAGCATTAAAGCTTTATAAGTGCATGACATGATCTTTATGTGGGGGCATTTAGTGAAAGCTATGACTAGTTTTTAAGGTAAAGGGTATCAAAAATTGAGATTTTTAATTGTATAGACACCCATTTTCACAGGAGTTCAACGATCGAATGACCGCCGATTCGACGACCGATTCAATGACCGATTCAATGACCGATTCGACGACCGATTCAACGACCGAGTGACCGGTTCGACCACCGGTTCAACGATCAAGTGACCGGTTCAACCACCGGTTCAACGATCGAGTGACCGGTTCAACGATCGAGTGACCGGTTCGACCACCGGTTCAACGATCGAGTGACCGGTTCGACGATCGAGTGACCGGTTCAACTACCGGTTCAACGATCGAGTGACCGGTTCAACCACCGGCTCAACGATCGAGTGAACGGTTCGACCACCGGTTCAACGATTGAGTGACCGGTACGACGACCGGTTCGACGATCGAGTGACCGGTTCGACGATCGAGTGACCGGTTCGACCACCGGTTCAACGATTGAGTGACCGGTACGACGACCGGTTCGACGATCGAGTGACCGGTTCAACTACCGGTTCAACGATCGAGTGACCGGTTCAACCACCGGTTCAACGATCGAGTGAACGGTTCGACCACCGGTTCAACGATTGAGTGACCGGTACGACGACCGATTCAACGATCGAGTGACCGGTTCAACGATCGAGTGACCGGTTCAACGATCGAGTGAACTGTTCGACGATTTTGACCTCGATCTAACTCCATAGTCTCGTGGCCCTTCGCTGAACACTCTCGATGGCATCGATGTCTTCGAGGAGTCGTGGAGACCAAACGGCTTGAGCGTATTCAAGGAGAGGTCGGACGAACGCTATAAAAAGAGTGCGGATCATTTCTGGTGAAAGAAATTGCTTTGTAATATCTGGAAAAGACTTTAACGATAAGCAGTTATTGATATAAGATTGCAAGATAGAAATGTAATGTTATATTTTGAATTCAACCACTAATGACAAGAATAGACTTTCTAAATCTTCTTTGTAATGAAATTAATCTGGTTATATCTCACTTGCCAATGTTTAAAGATTTATCCATACACGCCACCAAACCTACCCTCCCTAATCAAAGATTCGTATTGGTAAATTCGCTATTAGGTTCAGCTCCATGAAAACAAAACCGGGAACTTCTCCTCTCCTTCTTGACCCGAAGGATAACTCATCACTCTGTTATAGGGATGAAAATAAAGCAGACGTACTACAGGATCAATTTTGAAGTGTTTTTACACAAGAGCCTGCTGGACCACTACCAGAGTTTGCATCACGTACAGACTCATATGTAACTTTTGATCTCACTATTGAAATTGTCCAAAAAGAGCTGAAAGGCGTGAACCGTAACAAGTCACTGGGACCAGATGAGATACATCCTGCTATGTTGAAGGCGTTAGCTTTCTATATTGCTGTCCCCCTATACATTGTTATGTCCAAATCCTTCGCAGAAAGTTCACTACCGGATGATTGGAAAATTGCGCACGTATCCCCGATCTATAAGGAAAAAAGAACTTGGCGGAAAATTACAGGCCAGTTAGCTTGACATATATTGCTTGTAGATTGATGGAAAAAATGTCAAAGATCAAATAATGAACAAGTATTGAAATATTTGAAATATTACAATTCTCTATTTTCGATTTCCACGAATTCGATAAATGTGGTTGTTCTCTTAACTATGACTGAATTCAATATCAAATACGAGAAGAAATAGCGCTACACTTTTAAATAGTTTAAAATTTTATCGGAACCAAGTTAAATCACAAGATAGGCTACATTTTCAGATGCACGGATACCTTTGAACCAGGTCGATCTGTTGGAAGACTGCTTTCATTTTCAGGCACAAAAAGTATAAAACTGTTTTAATGGGAGATCGTCTTATTACCAAAACAACAAACGAAACAGTTTCTGTGTTGGCAAGGTAACGAGACTCTTTTGTTCTTCAATCTTCATTTTTCATATCAGGTTTTTCATAGAATTAATTGCAGCTAGAACCGAATTTCTTTTATTTAATGCGACTAAAATGACCATTTCAAGCCAAATTATTTCAAATTCAATAAAATAACAAATTAAAGTATGAAATCTTTGGGAAAAATAACTATACATCAGGAAATGAAGAGGCTTATAAAGTACCTCTGTAGAAAAGAAATCCTTTTAGCATCGAAGGATACAATTTCCACCTTTTCCATCTTCTTATTTTTCATGTTCATTTTCTAATGAAATATTTTCTAGTTATTTTTCTGTAAAAAATTTGTTGCTCTTACGTCTCGAACTTGCGTCAGGAGAATACCTTCAGCTTGTGAGTGTTTATGGTCAACCAATGCAATAAATTCATTTAATTCACTACGAACTAGTGTAATAGCAACGAACCGATAGCACAGTTGGGAGAGCAATCGCCTGGCAGGGAGAGGTCGTGGGTTCAATCACCTTTGAGAAAAGTGGGAAGTACATTAGTGCAGGATCCATTGATTAATTTTCATTCAATTCAATGCAGGTGAATCGAGACGTAAGCACATTACTCTATCGGATATCGGTTTCAGATGAAGGGTAACATTGGACAAACTATTTGTGATAGCGAAGCCCACACCTACTTCCTTCTTTATACCACCACTTCAGTAGATGGTATATTATTTTTCAACTACGTTACCGGTCAACTCTCTACGCACCTCAAAAACTTCCCAGGAGAAGAAAGAGCTTCTCTAAAGTCAACTTAACAACGTTGACGACTCCAGCGAAGAGAATCACCTAATCATTTAGGGCGATTTTAATGCGCATGTTGGGGCAGATTCAGAAATGTGGTGTTTTGGGTAAACATGGGATCGGATGAATGAGTTCAAACAGTTTAATCCTTCTCGATTTTTGTACTGAGAAGTAGTTTACTGTTATGAAATCAATGTTTCAACTTCCAAACGTCCTGAAATACACCTGGCAACATTTATGCACCAAACACTGGCAACAAATCGATCACGTTATCGCCAACACATCGGCAAAGCACAGCATCGATGTAACTAAAGTCGATATCCGTACTGACTGTTCCTTCTCCCCTAAAATGAAAAGAAAAAGTAAAAAACTACCTCGGAAACTTTCCTTGAACATAAGAACGCAGATAAAATAAAGCAATTTTGTAAAATAAGATCCAACAACGGTATCATTATTTAGTTGACAATATATATATTTCGATCAATTTGATCATCATCAGGTCTAAAATCAAAAATAAAAAGTAAGAATTAAAATTCGTTTAAGGTTAAAAAATGTTTTCACATATCTACAGTACATACAACTCCTCTTCATACACTCTACAACAAACTAATTAAAATCAAATTCGCTTGAAAAAATCCCGAAAAACATTGCTGACATACTAATTATGTTGCAAGTCTCAAGGGAGACAAAATAAAAGAAAAATGGATTAAAACTTTATTGTAAGCACGTGACTTTTAAATTCATCCCTAGTGTTTAACTCAGGTTTCAATTGGTTGATTAGAAGTGCCTCGAGAGTCATTAAGTGTCTTTCATTTCTCGATGATGACGCAATGATTTCTACGTCATCAATGGACAGTTCACAAGCGCAAGAATTCATGTGTGAGCCAACTGGAGCCTTCAATGATCGATGTTCCTTTATCCGCGTGATAAGATGTCGGCATGTATATCCAACATAGCACGATTGGCATCGTGAACAGACAATTTTGTAAACCACACAGCTTTTAAAAGGTTTTTCGATCTTAGGTTTGAGTGAAGGTAACACAGTTTTAAGCTTTTTCAGAGTAAAAATCACACGACACGGTGCATTCAGTTTAAGCAAAGACTTCTTAAACTGGTCAGATATCTTTCCACGATATTCTACAAACAGTTTCTTTGGTTCATCTACCTCATCCTTCTCCTCTTCCGCTAAAGTCGGTGCGTCGATTTTCTTCAAAGTATCAGATATAATTGATTCGACAAATTGATTTGGGTATTGGTTTTTGATTAAGATATCGCGGGCACGTTTTATACTGTCATCTGTATAATTATACTGTCATCTGTCATCAGTATAAAACGTGCCCGCGATATCTTAATCAAAAACCAATACCCAAATCAATTTGTCGAATCAATTATATCTGATACTTTGAAGAAAATCGACGCACCGACTTTAGCGGAAGAGGAGAAGGATGAGGTAGATGAACCAAAGAAACTGTTTGTAGAATATCGTGGAAAGATATCTGACCAGTTTAAGAAGTCTTTGCTTAAACTGAATGCACCGTGTCGTGTGATTTTTACTCTGAAAAAGCTTAAAACTGTGTTACCTTCACTCAAACCTAAGATCGAAAAACCTTTTAAAAGCTGTGTGGTTTACAAAATTGTCTGTTCACGATGCCAATCGTGCTATGTTGGATATACATGCCGACATCTTATCACGCGGATAAAGGAACATCGATCATTGAAGGCTCCAGTTGGCTCACACATGAATTCTTGCGCTTGTGAACTGTCCATTGATGACGTAGAAATCATTGCGTCATCATCGAGAAATGAAAGACACTTAATGACTCTCGAGGCACTTCTAATCAACCAATTGAAACCTGAGTTAAACACTAGGGATGAATTTAAAAGTCACGTGCTTACAATAAAGTTTTAATCCATTTTTCTTTTATTTTGTCTCCCTTGAGACTTGCAACATAATTAGTATGTCAGCAATGTTTTTCGGGATTTTTTCAAGCGAATTTGATTTTAATTAGTTTGTTGTAGAGTGTATGAAGAGGAGTTGTATGTACTGTAGATATGTGAAAACATTTTTTAACCTTAAACGAATTTTAATTCTTACTTTTTATTTTTGATTTTAGACCTGATGATGATCAAATTGATCGAAATATATATATTGTCAACTAAATAATGATACCGTTGTTGGATCTTATTTTACAAAATTACCATATTTGCCACAATGTTTTTACCAAATCGCTTAAAATAAAGCAACTACAAGATTAAGTCAATGACAACTTTGCGAGCCATGTGACTGGAACTCCTTGGAAACTACTTTACATTCCACCACTGAACTGATCTATGAAAAGGAACAGATCAATCACGATTGGTTTGATGATAATGATGTGCAGATTCATGCTCTTCTAAGAAACAAACATCTCAATAGAAACGAGCTTCAAAAACGTAATCGTCAGATGAAAAATGACTGGCTTGTTGAAAAGGCTAATCAGATGGAGATGTTTTATCTCGAGAACACCATTAGAGACTTTTATGCGACTTTACGTGAAGCATAAGTAGGGTTTTAAATCCAAGTCTACAACTAATCAGATACGCTCCAAGGACGGCACGTTTTTTGTTTCCGCAACTCAAATCAAAAGAAGATTGGTCGAGCACTTCTCTGAATTACCAAATCTCAGATCGGACACCGACGAATCCGTTCTGAATGAAGTTCAGCAGTTTATACGGTATCTACGCTGCCATTCTACTTTGGATTGCCTTCAAAGACATCAAATACGAACACTCAGTACTGATCAGATTCCGAACTGATAGCAAATTTTTTGACTTTAGAAGACTTTAAACAAAATCCATAAGGTCTTCCTTGAGTGAAGCTCGATTCGCCGACGATATTGCCATCTCTAGCAATACAGTTCCTGGATCGCAAACGCTTCTTACATCCTAAAATCTCACCTCCATTCGTTTTGGACTTATGTTAAATGCTAAGAACACAGAAACCATGTGCATCGGTCCTGAAATCACTTCTTTTGTCAACGAATCTCCGTTAAATAATCTCAACCGCTTCAAATACCTTAGAAGTTTCGTTTCATCTGATTGCGGGCTGAGGGAGGAAATAAAAGCACGCACGCATTTATTTATTTATTTATTTTTTTTTATCTATAGTATATGTAACACGAACAAATAGTACAAAACTAAGGGTTCCTAACCTCCCGCAAAAGGACCACCAGATCATACCGCCAGGAGGAAGGAACCCAAACTAAGCTAACAATAATCAGTTGACCGAATTGATAAATGCATGGGAAAAAAAAACTTACTACAGAGGATAAATACTAACAAAAAATAAAAAACAAAAACAAAAAGAGCTTGGAGAGCAGATAGAGTAAAAGACTAAAATAACGGTCCCCAAAACGGCTTGTATCACGGATAAATTTTATTGTTATACTTAATATATCGTGATTTTGGACAATGCTAAAATCGGGGTCGCCATAAAGAAGTATTCTACACAATGTTTTGGGATTAAATGGAAACAAGGTTATGTCAAGTTGAAGAAGGCTGTCAAACATCACAAGTCTGTCATTAGAGTAATCAGAGCAATGCATCAAAAAATGCTGTGTTGTTTCTACTGAATTTTGTCGACAGTTGCAGAAGGGGTCAACTGTGTCTGCAAAATTATGCCTGAACTTATGCTCACGAAGATGACTGAAACCAACCCTTAATCGGTTAAGGAGAACAACACCATCGTTGTCACTAGCTCTGAAAATTGAGTTAGCACTGGGTCTGAGAAATCGGAGAATTGCTTGCTTGAAAGACTTAATAGTGGGAAGATTTCGTATATGATCTCCGAGGTTATTCCATTCATTTATGCAAAAAGGAAAGAAAGAGGCACGATAACGCTCGGTTCTACAGAAAGCACGCATTCAGGTAAGATCCTGTGCATATGGACGTTTGAAACAGCGTGTGTTCAATAACCATGACATTACCACATTCACCAAATTGAGTGTATACAAGCAATGTCTCATGTCTATTCTATTGTATGGGAGTATGAGAGTTGAACACTATATGCTCACGAATCCGTCAACAACCGTTCAACAACGGCATCTACGAACCATCCTAAAAATCAAATGGGGTAATTTCGTCAGCAACGAAGAGGTACTGAAAAGATCAAACGTCGAAGATGTTGAAACTCCCCTTGCCAAAAGCAAGTTAAGTTAGCTCGGTCATGTCGTCAGGAGAGGAGAAGATGTTATTATATGGTGAAAGAACTGATGGCTCCAGAATAATCAGCAAACCTAAACTTCGGTTAAAAAAGTAACATCAAATCTTTCTTGAAAATTGAAGATTTGTTAGAAATGTGGCAAAAAACTTGCTTTAGACAGTACAATGAAAGTATATACAAAGTTAAATGAAAAACGCATTCAGAGCTATAAAAGAAGAAAACCGAAAAGAAGATAGTCGGCATAGTTTTTACCCTTTTGTAGTAGATATATGGATATAAATTTTCTTCAACGGTCGTAAGGGGCTCATTTTCGGTTTTTTCAAAACTACATGTACTTCCACCTCATAAACATACCTATATTTGGGCTTTTTTGGAGAAGCTTAATTTAGCCGTCATGAATGTGTCCTGTCAGATGTCCCATAATGCACCAAACTCGAAAAAAATGGGAAAATCCCTGGAAAATCCGCCATTTTGATGACGTCATTGACAGAAAAACTTGAATAAGTTCAGGTTGAATAAAGATTTCGAGCTGAAATTTCGACCAGAGACGTATATAAATAAAACAAATTAGAAAATTGGAAAACAAAATCGAAAAAATGCTTACGTCAGCAAAAATGGCTGAAAAACCATTTTTGCGAAAAAATGCTGACGTCATCAAAAAATCAAAACAATTTCGATTTATAATGCTTCAAATTTTTAATTTGAATCTCTGGTAAAAATTTGAGCTCGAAATCTTTTTTCTACCTGAACTTATTCAAGTTTTTCTGTCAATGACGTCATCAAAATGGCGGATTTTTCACGGATTTTCCAAAATTTTTCGAGTTTGGTGCATTATGGGACATCTGACAGGACACATTCATGACGGCTAAATTAGGCTTCTCCAAAAAAGTCCAAAAATAGGTATGTTTATGAGGTGGAAGTACATGCAGTTTTGAAAAAACCGAAAATGAGCCCCTTACGAACGTTGAGTCGCTAGTATTTTACTCGAAACCGAGACTAGGTATTATTATTACCTGTGATTTAATTCGCGGCTTTCTAGGCTCCTCCTGAGCCTTTGTTAGTTGCCAAGTTTTTGATATAGGCTATCTTGTGAGGTAGTTTGTCTGTACATATTTGTACGCCATTTTAAGCAATATCCGTGCTACATTAAAAAGATCTATGATCACTGTGTTTTAGGTGAGGATTTTTTAACTTTCTGAAGATGATGGAGCTATTGTCATTTCTGTCAAATGGGTTCGTATTCCCAGGGTTTTGTTTCTTTTCTTTCGGTTTGTGAGGAATGTTAACAGCAGCTGCTTGACGGCAAGCAGTTTCAAAATGTTTGTAAGTAAGTTTACTGCGGTATCAGTGTCTCCTAAATCACGTAGAATTGGAAATCTGTTTTTGAGGGACAATACGAAAGATGACGTTATGTTTAGGTTATGTCTGAGAACTGACCAGTCCTAATATGTGGATGTGGGAGATTTCTTTCTTTTGTGCGGAGGTAGACTATGGTAGGCTACAGTACGGTTTAATTTCGAAACTTGAGCCTGAAGCTCAAAACCTTCCAAAAGGTGGACACCTCTACCCTGAGTATCAGAGGTTAAGTTTTCGAAGAATATATTAACCTCTGAAGACCGATAATAGAAATTTTATCGCGCATGTGTCAATCTAATCATTGTAGAGAGAATCAGAGATGAAGAGCAAATAATACCTTATTAATGCAGTTTACTATGTGCGAATTCCCCAGAAACCTCCAAGTGTAATCGAAGTGAGTTTCTTTCGAAAGAAATCTTTTACATGATCCCCGAATGTATAACAGTAATTACTAAACTATTAATTATGGAAATGTCACTTTCAATTGAATCGAAATAATAGACATACTTTATGTTATGATTCTCTATCACTGACTCTTTTTAAAAAGCATTAATGATATTTTCTGTTGTGTTTTCAACGACGGGAATAAAAATGTCAACTTTGAACCTCATCCAAGATCTTGGATGGTCGTCATGGTTACTTTTGTCTTTGTTGATTGCGCGCTGAATAGAATCTCGATTCGTCGGCACAGCGTAAATATATGATTTTGAGCTGTGCTTTTCACGGTAGGACACCTCTAATTAGCGGACACTGATCCGATTCCCCGATGGTGTCCGCTAATTATAGTTTCCACTGTATAGTCTAAGACAAATCACGATCTAAGAAATAAGCCCAAAGCCGAAGAAAATTCGCAAAACAAGTTTACAGTCGGTAGAGGTTGTGTGTTTGCTGTACCACCGCGTTTTTGATCGTTTGAACCAAGCTCGGTCTCTAAACTTAGTCCAAGCAAAACCACCACAAAACTGTTTTTATGCCAAAGAGTTATCGTCCGTTTCTTCGAAACTCTCCCGCCGATTTTTTTTCGTAGATCACCATATGCTTATGGTACTTTTTGTACTCTAGTACGGATGGTGAGAATCATTGAGCAGATACAACACGGTGGTCAGAACAAACTGAAACATACAAATTGAAAGCTCGGCATTTTTCACGGTGTTCTTCCATTTCTTGTTGATCATAATATAGTCCAGTTGTTCTCGGTGTCCATTTGGGTTCTCATGGGTCCATAGTTGATTTGCTCTCTTCAAGAAATTTGTGTTGAGACATACATACCAGGTTGTTTGCTTGCAAATAACCGTACATTTTGGAACCGCTTCTATTTGTATGTTCGTGATTTATTTGAGTGAGTATTTGAAATCATCTTGTTTACCAAGGTGAGCATTGAGATCTCCACAAAAGACCAGTGTATTATGTTTTGGTACTCTTTGTGTTACCAATTTAATGGCTTCGTAGAAATCGTCAACATCTTTGTCGTCGCTGACATTGGTTGAGCTTGTAGCAGCATATCAAGAATGTTGATGGATTACACGCTTATTTTTATATATGAATAAACTTTATAAGAATATTCATGATGAAATTGCCCAAAAAATTAAGAATATGGTAAGAATATCACTATCATTGAATTTGGTGACTGAACCTAAGAATGCCATATTTAGAGCATTTTATCATTAAATTGCCAGTTATTCCCCAGCAATGCTAAAAGGTTGCCGATTCCTCCGACAGCAGCGTTGGCAGAATTTTTCATATGAATAATCTTTCGTTGGTAGGTCTTCATGAACGAAGCGATATTTTCAAATACAAATTACATCTTGGAGGATTTTTTTTACTGATGAAGGGATAGAAAGTTTTGGTATTTATTTCTTCATCTTTTCCGAGTGTTTATTACGGTGGCCCATATATGCAAACATATTATACTAAATTACAAACACTATCAACTAAAATGCAAACACTAACGACTTAAATGCAAACACTTTCAACTGAATTACAATCACTTTAGGTTTGCAATTTAGTTGAAAGTGTTTGCATTTAAGTTGATAGTGTTTGCAATTTGAGTTGAAAGTGTTTGCAATTTAGTTGAAAGTGTTTGCATTTAAGTTGTTAGGGTGGTTTTTCACTGAGACTGTCTGGCGAAAATCGATTAGCTGAAACAAAGAAAATTGATAGGAAAGCATTACTGACTCCCGAAACAGTTGTCAAAGCGTTTACAACCCTTTGAATTTGAAGAAAATTTTATTAAAAATCATCAACTCGCATATCAAGGGATTTAGAATTACAGCCTTCTAATGAACATCTTCTGTGACAAGATTCTTCCTCTTTTGTATCAAATCAATACCGATGAAAGTTTGTTCTTCAACTCTATCGGGAAAGAAAACACTTTTCCCATATGACCAATTTTTTACAAAAGAATCCCACTGCACATTCTGCTACTTTTATGGCAACCAATTTATTTATGCTGCCTTTTTCGCTTAATTGGTTATTAAGCCAAGAGAGGTCTAGCCCTCTCTTGGAGAACAAAAGGTTTAATGACCAATTTTCGACGTTAAATCTGGAATGCTGATATGAAGCGATCAAAATCTGATGTTAAGCACGAATCTTCATTGTATATTTTTTACAACCCTTAGAAATTTATGAAAATGACCGTTGATGAGAACCACTTATCTATCTAGCATAGTGAAAAAGCACCCTTAGTGTTTGCATTTTAGTTGATAGTGTTTGCAATTTGAGTTGAAAGTGTTTGTAATTAGTTGAAAGTGTTTGCATTTAAGTTGATAGTGTTTGGCTGTCCTCCGAAACTTGTCAACTTGATCAGAATGCTATATACAAAAATGTTGAAGAAGCCCGCCTAATCATCAATGGTGGATTGTTAAACCTTTTCAATTACAACAGTAGTGTCAAACAAGGTTGTAAGCTGGCTCCCACTTTATACGGTATCTACGCTGCTATTCTACTTTGGGTTGCCTTCAAAGACATCAAACACGAACACTCAGTACTGACCAGATTCCGAACTGCTCGGGTAAGTTATGGCATGTCTTAAAATTACCATAATTTTTAGATCGCATTAGCCGACAGAAAACGACCAAACAAATGACTGAATATGAAGGGTACTATGATGTAGTTTCTAGCCTGATGTGTAACCTAATTGTTTTTTCGCTAATTTTCGCGAAAAACCGTAAAAACTGATTATGACGTCGTAATCCATGACGTCATCAAAACTAAAAATTAAATTTCTCAACGATTGTTTATCCAATTGTCTTCAAACTTTCACCAAAGATGTATCCCACTAAAGTCGATCATTTGAAAAAAAAACTTTTTCGAAATTTTGATTATGTCAGCAAAAAATATGATTTCTTGTTTTTTGCTAATTTCTGCTGACGTCATCAAAATTTCGAAAAAATTTCTTTTTTAAATGGTCGACTTTAGTGAGATATATCTTTGGTGAAAGTTTGAAGACAATTGGATAAACCGTTTTTGAGAAATTCAATTTTTAATTTTGATGACGTCATCGATTATGACGTCATAATCAGTTTTTGCGGTTTTTCGCGAAAATCAGCGAAAAAACAATTAGGTTACACATCAGATTAGAAAATTCATTATAGTACCCTTCATGTTCAGTCATTTGTTTGGTCATTTTCTGTCGACTAATGCGATCTAAAAATTATGGTAATTTTCAGTTTTTGAGACATGCCATAACTTACCCGAGTGATGGCAAATTTTTCGACTTGAGAAGACTTAAAGCAAAATCTAAGGTCTTCCGTGAGTATCTATGTAAAGTTCAATACGCCGAGGATATCGCCATTGCTAGCAATACATGTCTGGGATTTTAAACGCTACTTACATTCTACAATCTCACCTCCATTCGTTTCGGACTTAATGCTAAAAAGACAGTAACCCTTTGCATTGGTCCTGAGATCACCCTTTTTGTCAACGAATCTTCTGTTAAAGAAGGTCAACCGCTTCAAATACTTTCGAAGTTTCGTTTCATCTGATTGCACGCTGAGGGAGGAAATTAAAGCATGCATTCAAGCAACGTCTTGTGCATATGGACGTTTGAAACAGCGTGTGTTCAATAACCATGACCTTACCACATCAACCAGAATTGAATGTATACAAGCAATGTCTCATGCCTATTCTATTGTAAGGTAGTGTGAGACTTGAACAATATATGCTTCATGAAATCTCCCAACTTCGTGTACATTTTAACAACGGCATCTACAAACCATCCTAAAAATCAAATAGGATAATTTCGTCAGCAATGAATACGTACTGAAAAGATCAAACGTCGAAGATGTTGAAATTCCCCTTGCCAAAAGCAAGTTAAGATAGCTCGGGCATATTGTCAGGAGGGGAGAAAATGTTATTATATGGTGAAAGAACTGATGGCTCCAGAATAATCAGCGGACCTAAACTTCGATAAAAAGGTAACATCAAATCTCTATTGAAAATTGAAATTAGAAATGTGGCAAAAACTTGCTTTAGACAGAACTAGATGGAACTCTGGTACAATGAAAGTATATACAAAGTTAAATGGAAAACGCATTCAGAGCTATAAAAGAAGAAAACCGAAAAGAAGATACTTTGCATAGTTTTTACCCTTTTGTAGTAGGTATATAGATATAGACTTTCGCTAGTATTTTACTTGAAACCGAGACTAGGTATTATTATTACCTATGATTTCATTCGCGGCTTTCTAGGCTCCTCCTGAGCGTTTGTTAGTTGCCAAGTTTTTTATATAGGCTATCTTGTGAGGTAGTTTGTCTTTGTCTGTACATATTTGTACGCCATTTTAAGCAATATCCGTGCTACATTAAAAATATCTATGATCACTGCGTTTTAGGTGAGAATTTTTAACTTTCTGAAGATGATGGAGCTATTGTCATTTCTGTCAAATGGATTTGTATTCCCAGGGTTTTGTTTCTTTTCCTTCGGTTTTTGAGGAATGTTAACAGCAGCTGCTTGACGGCAAGCAGTTTCAAAATTTCCTACAAATAAATCACGTAGAATTGCTAATCTGTTTTTGAGGGTCAATACGAAAGATGACGTTATGTTTAGGTTATGTCTGAGAACTGACCAGTCCTATTATGTGGATGTGGGAGATTTCTTTCTTTTGTGCGGAGGTAGACTATGGTAGGCTACAGTACGGTTTAATTTCGAAACTTGAGCCTGAAGCTCAAAACCTTCCAAAAGGCGGACACCTCTAATTAGCGGACACTGATCCGATTCCCCGATGGTGTCCGCTAATTATAGGTTCCACTGTATAGTCTAAGACAAATCACGATCTAAAGTCTATTCACGATAAGTGTGCACTCTTTTTTCATTTACCTATAAATTTTGAAGGAATTCTTCAATTTTTATAAATTTGGTATCATTGGAAAGATGTTAGTGAGTGGAACAATTTTAAATAAAAAAATCTTTAAAAAAATTCTAAAAATGAAGATGAAATTGAAGAAGAAAAAAATGAAGATCTTGTAGAAAGGTGCTATAACTATCATTTTCACTGAAGTGAATCCTTTATTATCGAACATTATCACTGTGAAAAAATTTCTCAAAAATAATCATTCAGTCAAAAGATAACAAGCAAAGTTATAAGCTGATTGACGTCTAAAAACGCTGTTTTTTGCTGTTTTCTGCTGTTTTTTGGGGTCAACCACTTATTAACTTTGTATCATAACTTTATATTGAATAAATATTTTAGTGAAATTTCTTCACAGTGATGATCTCCTAAGATCAAAGAATCTCTCCAGTGAAAATGAAAGTTATAGCACTTTTCTACAAGATCTTCATTTTTTTCTTCTTCATTTTCATCTTCGTTTTTAGAATTTTTTTAAAGAATTTTTTATTTCAAATTGTTCCACTCACAAATATCTCTCCAACGATACCAAATTTATAAAGATTGAAGAATTCCTTCAAAAGTTACAGGTAAAAGAAAAAAGAGTGCACACTTATCGTGAACAGACTTTAAGAAATAAGCCCAAAGCCGAAGAAAATTCGCAAAACAAGTTTACAGTCGGTAGAGGTTGTGCTGTACCACCACGTTTTTGATCGTTTGAACCAAGCTCGGTTACCGTGAATAGCACAGGTCAAAATCATATAATGACGCTGTGCCGACGAATCGAGATTCTATTCAGCGCGCAATCAACGAAGACAAAAGTAACCATGACGACCATCCAAGATCTTGGATAAGTTTCAAAGTTGATATTTTTATTCCCGTCGTTGAAAACACAACTTACAAAAAGTCATCAATGCTTTGTAAAAAGAGTCACTGATAGAGAATCATAACATAAAGTCTGTCTATTATTTCGATTCAACTAAAGTGACATTTCCATAATTAAAAGTTTATTAATTACTGTTAGTAATTACTGTTACACATTTGGGGATCATATAAAAGATTTCTTTCGAAATAAACTCATTTCAATTACACTTGGAGGTTTCTGGGGAATTCGTAAATAGTAAACTGCATACTGATGCAGTCTGCTAGACATTAATATGGCAATATTTGCTCTTCATCTTTGATTTTTTGTACAGTGATTAGATTGATACATGCGCGATAAATTTCTATTATTTGTCTTCAGAGGTTAATATATTTTTTGAAAACTTAACCTCTGATACTCAGGGTAAAGCTCGGTCTCTAAACTTAGTCCAAGCAAAACCACCACGAAACTGTTTTGATGCCAAAGAGTTATCGTCCGTTTCTTCGCAACTCTCCCGTCGATTTTTTTTTTCGTAGATCACCATAATGCTTATGGTACTTTTTGTACTCTAGTACGGATGGTGAGAATCATTGAGCAGATACAACACGGTGGTCAGAACAAACTGAAACATACAAATTGAAAGCTCGGCATTTTTCACGGTGTTCTTCCATTTCTTGTTGATCATAATATAGTCCAGTTGTTCTCGGTGTCCATTTGGGTTCTCATGGGTTCATAGTTGATTTGCTCTCTTCAAGAAATTTGTGTTGAGACATACATACCAGGTTGTTTGCTTGCAAATAACCGTACATTTTGGAACCGCTTCTATTTGTATGTTCGTGATTCATTTGAGTGAGTATTTGAAATCATCTTGTTTACCAAGGTGAGCATTGAGATCTCCACAAAAGACCAGTGTATTATGTTTTGGTACTCTTTGTGTTACCAATTTAATGGCTTCGTAGAAATTTTCAACATCCTTGTCGTCGCTGACTTATGGTTGAGCTTGTAGCAGCATATCAAGAATGTTGATGGATTACACGCTTATTTTTATATATGAATATACTTTATAAGAATATTCATGATGAAATTGGCCAAAAAATTAAGAATATGGTAAGAATATCACTATCATTGAATTTGGTGACTGAACCTACGAATGACATATTTAGAGCATTTTATCATTAAATTGCCAGTTATTCCCCAGCAATGCTAAAAGGTTGCCGATTCCTCCGACAGCAGCGTTGGCAGAATTTTTCATATGAATAATCTTTCGTTTGTAGGTCTTCATGAACGAAGCGATATTTTCAAATACAAATTACATCTTAGAAGATCTTTTTTACTGATGAAGGGATAGAAAGTTTTGGTATTTATTTCTTCATCTTTTCTGAGTGTTTATTACGGTGGCCCATATATGCAAACATATTATACTAAATTACAAACACTATCAACTAAATTACAAACACTTTAGGTTTGCAATTTAGTTGAAAGTGTTTGCATTTAAGTTGTTAGTGTTTGCATTGTTGATAGTGTTTGCAATTTAGTTGAAAGTGATTGAATTTAAGTTGATAGTGTTTGCAATTTGAGTTGAAAGTGTTTGCAATTTAGTTGAAAGTGTTTGCATTTAAGTTGTTAGTGTTTGCATTTTAGTTGATAGTGTTTGCAATTTGAGTTGAAAGTGTTTAAAATTTAGTTGAAAGTGTTTACATTTAAGTTGTTAGTGTTTGCATTTTAGTTGATAGTGTTTGCAATTTGAGTTGAACGTGTTTGCAATTTAGTTGAAAGTGTTTGCATTTAAGTTGTTAGTGTTTGTGATTTTCGTTTGTGTTTGTATATTTTAATATGTTTGCATATATGGGCCACCGTAGTTTATACATTTATTGTGCTAATACAAACTTCTGTTTTTGATTTCATAATCTCTTTTCAAAGGTTCAGTTCTTCAGTAGTCGAGTTTTCGATTGCAGCCTGATGAGACACTGTAGGACGCACTCCTTGGTGAACTGCGCGACTAGCAATGCGGGATGAACGACGTTGGTTTGAACTTTGTGTTATATTAAGCTTCTTGGCTGGTTTTAACGGTTCTGCGGTCGCCACTTCATACAATCGTTTGAATTTCTCCGGTTTTGACAGATTTATGCCTTTCCGAAACACTGACACTAACACTTTGAATAATAGAGGTTCGTTTAAGCGAGGGTTTACTGTAGACGGGAAATAAAGATCCATCAACAAAATTGAACGCTTTACAATTCAGGCGATTCTAGGCTTTTGGTTATGAATTTTACTCATCGGACAAATCGTGTGGTCCTTTGCCTGGGTACATTCAAAAGAGTTTTTGAACGTTTGCTGACTTCCGTTTTGGCCCGAAGGAGTTTTGGTTAAAATAACAGTGCACATCCTTCTCACAGACTCGGTAGGATTTTTTTCAGCCAGTTGAGTTTAAAAATAATAGACTGATTTGAATTCCTTTGTTTTCAAGTCAGTGGGGATGTAAAAACATCAGAATATTTTGCAGTTAGGATTTGTTTATTTCATTTTTTCAGCGGAGACAAAATTTGAAGCAAAACTTTCCAACGGGGATGTTATATTTTGGCCAATTTTCCCAGTGGGAAGGGGTTCCGCAGTGTCTGTAGGAAGGGGGTGTGACAGTCACTCTGACAGTCAGAAAGTCGATAGTAACTTTAAGGAGAAAAAATCTTTACAACGTGACCTTCCAGGAGTGCTATGGTTGCGTTTCATTTATAACAGAACGAGGAAAATTCAGGTCAAATATACTTTTAATAAAAATTCCAAAATTAAAGTAAGTATGGGTCATATTGGAGGACGAAAGAATAACAAAATCAAGGTTATGAATTTGATACTTTCAAGTTATTTTACTTTCTTGTTGCTATGACAATAATTTTACTTTCAAAATAAATAAAACGTTAAGTAAGAGGACACTAGGGTAAATACTCCCTAAATACTTTGTCTTGACACAAGAGACATGCTTACAGTACAAAAGTGTCAAAGAATTGTGAAAATAAGCTGTTTTCTTGACGCTCAAAAGACGTCATGCTTTATGAAAAATAAAAAAAAAATGAAGCTCAAAAACGAAAAAAGAATATAAGAACAATTTCAGAACAAGCCTTGGATGGCTTAATTTCAAGCAAGAATGGTCCAAAATATATGAATTTTTGCTAACAAAAAGAACAGTATGAAAACAATTTGACGTCCTTAAGGTATCAAAAAATAAGAGCTACTAAGCTTCGTCAAAAATGGTACTGGTTCTCATAAAAGAAATAAACTCGAGTTTGTTAGGATTGACGGATAGAAAAATGGTTTTAGTCTACACTATTTCATGGTAATAAGAATGTTTTTAAGCCTAAGATAACCTTTATGAGTAAGAATTTTAATGTTAGACTATTTAATAAAACAAAAATTTGTTAAGCCAATATAATAGAACAAAATTAATTTCTGTTACTAGTTGTTTTGGTCTAAATATCTATATATTCAATGTTATCTTTCATATTCTAAAAACTAAGATTGGCCTAAATATTCGTTAATTTTGGGTCTTTTTATAACAAAAATCCCAATCGTTAGGTTAGTTTAATTAAGCTATTAACATGCAATAGAAACATTCATCATAATGTTTATGATTATTTTTTGTGAAATTTAACTATAACTACTCTCGGGTACCTAATAGCCCCCCCCCTGCTAATTAATTTTTCGAAAATTTTCCACCCAGGACATTCTTATTCCAACAACTCCAGTTATCAATTTTTGGGAAAATATTTTTGAAAGTTCCCTCTTTTGTCCTAATTCTGCTGTATCAGCCTCCTTTTCAAAACCATCCACCCAGGACATTTTTATTCACCCCCGCTTATTTTTCAAACCCCTCCCCGGCTATTAGGTACCCGAGAGTAATAAAGGGTCTTTAATCAGTTCTAAAAAAATATCAAACAATTGGTTAGAATTTTAGTCACTGAATTATTAGTATTTCATTCTTTGATTTCTCATATTTACACATCAAAAATTTGGTCCAAAAAATAAATTGAATTTTTATACACAATACAATTTTGTTTGTTATTTACAGAAAAAAAATCAAAACGAATCATTCAAAAAAATTGCTAAAAATTACAAAATCACCTTCAGTCATAATAAAATGGTATAAAACCATGTCCATATAAATAATTGTTAAAGAGTTTATACCAATATTTGTCAAAAAATTAAAAATAATCAAAAAATATAGGCAATTAAGTTTCACCTTTCAACCTCAAGGGTCGCATATATTTCTAAAAATAGTCATAATGAGTGCAAAAGTCTATTATTGTTCGAGTGATTCTATTTATTTGTTCTTGTTATTTTTAGAAAAATTGTTTTAGGGATTTAGCCTCTAGCCACTCGCTAACGGAAAAACACTAAGACTCTAACTAGTTGAAAATGAATTTCAAAAGTGAGTCTGTCCTCAAATGGGGTATAAAGCCATTTTTCATGCCTTTAGAATTAATGATTTATTGTTTTTCAGCCGGCTAAGCCCCGGACACATCCTGGAAAACACAGCGGACAATTTCTCTTGGGAGAATAACTTCTAGGTGTATCCCGATAATGTATGATGTGGTTTTGTTCCTCTCATTTAGAATGGAAGTCTTTTCTATCTTGCAACATCACAATTCAAAAAACGGAAAAAAAGTTGCTTTGTCACATGTAGTGCATTAAAACGATATAAATCGTATAATTAAGTAGAAGTCATTATTGATAATTACCCTGCTTGAATATAAAATAATTGATGCATACGTGACTTAAAAACAATAGATCTTCCCTCACAAAATGGCCTAATATCTCAAATATACGTTTTTTATAAGAACATCCAAAGTTTTGAAGCCTAAAAATGTTCTTAACATGTTCTTATTTTCACCATTTTTTGAGTAATTTTGTCCATTTTCCTAAGAAATTGGGTGTTTCAGAGTCCTCCAAAGCCTTAAAATGTTCTCAACTTGTTCTTAGCATTTTGGCCATCGAAGCCTTATGTTCTTATATAATTTTTTCTTATAAAAAACGTGTAGTAATGTTATAGATTTAAATTATGTCATCAATATGTCTACTACCCCTCCATCTCCCCCCCCTAATTAGAACATTTCTAGCTTGTTAAAAGAGCATCAAAAATAATTTGACGTGCAAAATACACGTCCTTTGGTGTTTTCGATGCCCCTTTCCAAACGTTAAGAAGTTATATAAATAAGAATTATGAAAATTGTCAAAAAAATTATGTTATAAAAATATATCTATAGTCATTCTCTATGGTCATAAAAATAAAACTAAAACTAAAATATGTCAAGGTTAAAATATATACTAGTCAAAAAAATAAAACAGAACTTTTGGTTTTTAGAAAGAATTGGAAGTAATATTATACGTTTTCAACGGAAAACTTTGTGTGAAATACGCTCATGCTCCAAAAGATGATGTCTCATTCGGAATCGTTTATTGCAGAGAGCGCACGAATGTGGTCGCTCGCCGGTATGTAACATAACATGTCCTTGTAGATGGTGTTTTTGACGGAAACGTTGGTTACAAAAATGACACTGAAATGGTTTGATTCCTCTGTGAATCATCATATGTCGTTCAAGAGCTGCACGTTTTTTGAATGTTTGAAAACATTCCGGACATTGAGGTCTTTGTTCCCCGTCAGCTGTGATGAGATATTTGGTAGGTGTTTTGGATTTAGAGTTTGTGTTTTCTTTTGATCTAGGTTTAGTGGGTTGTGGTTGGAGCGTCGCTGGTGGGTAGCCAGGATATGGTTGACGGATGGAGGGTGGTAATAACGTGTCTGGGCGTTTTGATGGGCGTTCGTCCGTTACTTTTAGTAAAAGGTTGGACGATTCTAATTTTGATGTTGGTTTTGTTGCGGATAAAGCTGTCGGGTTGTGAATGTCCGTATACATGTAATGCGGAACAGGTGATCTTTTACGTCCGGTAATGACTTGCGAATGATACATGAGTGGTGTGTTGTTGCTATGGTGATAACCACGAACAGGTTTGAATAAGCGTTCAGTTGGGTATGCGGAAAAGTATGTTTCCGGATGAAAAGCTTCTTGAGGAAGACGCGGATAGAGAGGACTTTCCTCAGGAGAAGGAACAGGTGAAGTGTATTTTTCACTGCGTGTAACTAATTCCGCAACAGTGGATGGTATGGTAATTGGGAAATCATGCCCGTATTCCGGTGATGGGATACGAGGTCTTTTCCGTGATGGCTCTTCGTTTAACCGCAACGAATCCGGTTTGTGGATTTGTGTTTTCTATTGAGAAACGGAAATAAATGAATCATGATTAGATCTCAAGCTGGTAGAATTACATCATTTTATAAATATCACCAAGGAAATTAAAAGATTAAACATAAAGCTAATTGAGTCTCAATAAGGACAAAATGCATTAATGTTACAGCTAAAACCAATCTGCGAATTATTCACTAAAGTTTAGTGCCTTTTTTAGATTCTCATTTTTATTTTAGCGGACTCAAACAATAGAGAAAAGTTGAATAAAAAGTCGCTTACATTTTGACGTGACATTGTATCATCAGAATTTTCTCGAATAATCATAACCGGGTATTCTTCTACGCTCCCGTTACGTTTCTTGTCCGCAGTCAATTGATGCGGTGAGGTAGATGAAGCACGGTTCTCTGGAATTTCTACTGTCAAGAGATCTTTTGCCGACGTGTGTGATAGTGCAGGAGAAAGAGCAGCTTTTAATTCAGGTGTTGTTGATTGTGAATGACCTGCTTCAAGAGTATTATTTTCCTCTTCGTCTTGTTCGTCACGTACAAGTTTCTTCGGTTTTCCTTTACGACGGCCGCTCGGTATAGCCTGTGAAGAGCTGTCTTCGAGAGTCGGGGCTTCTTCGAAGTCGCCTGTTCGGAATGTTTTGTCCGAGATATCACTACTAGGAGATTTTAAAGATGTGTTATAAGGAGAGTGGTCCGATAAATCACTTGCTTGTGGAGAATATTCAGCGCCATTCCTGTATACGGGCGAGGGAGGGCGGTCTTGAATGGGCGATTCTGATCGTTCGATTTGTTGTGTTTGTTTTAGTTCGTCATGTTCTTTTACGTTGTCTGGTATTTTATTAAATAATGATTGTTCTTTTTCATCGTCAAGTTTGCGTGAATCCTAAAAATATCGAAACAAAGAGAGTTTCAATGGATTTTCTAAAATTGAACTCTTGTAAACTCTAACCTTCTTTTGGGGTGGTTTTTGAAACGATTAAAGATTGAACACAATTAATTTTTCGTGCTAAAAAGTTTCATCAATGTAAAAAGCCCAGTTTATACCGATTGTAAACATTTGATTCTGGTCCATCGTTTGGTCTAGTAAGCTTGTAAACCAAGATTTTGCAAAACAATACAAAAAGTTTTTAGGGATGGGTATCCAACTATAATGAGATACAATAAGTCCAAAAAAATAATTCCAGGCATCGTAAAAATGCAAAACAGGTTTTTTCATAAGAACAAACTAGGCTAAAATATAAAGAACAAGTTAAGAAAAACATTTCGAGGCTTCGCGCACTCTAGAATTCCCAATTTCTTAGAAAATCACAAAAAAAGCTTGCAAAATGGTGAAAATAACCACATTTTAAAGTTTAAAACTGTAAAGGTTAACAGCGTGCGAAGGCTTCAAAAATGCTGGACGTTCTTATGAAAAATTGCAAGTGTACATACCTGTACATCTTCCCAGAATCTGTTGATGGTCCTTGAGAAAGGTGTCAGGTATTCCTCTCGTTCCCACGTATCTTTCCAACGGATCTTGTAATATCGACATCCATCCTAAGGAGAGTGAATATTTGAAAATTTTAAGAAAATATATCAAGTAAAGTAAAGAGCTTATACACACTGTTTTTATTAGAACAATTTCATAAGACAATGAATCTCTGTCAAAAAATGATGAGAACAATTTAAGAGCAACCCTCAACCTTGAGCAAATTAAAATTAAGGGTCAAAACGGTAAAAATAGGGTATTGAGCCAGAAATAACCCTAATTTTCCCGAGAAATTAGAACATGATAGGAACAGTTTGGCTCAAAGTGTCAAAAAAGAAAAACAAAAATTAGCTGATTCTTATTAAAAAAAGTGTAAAGTATACGACTTCTTGTAAGAATTAATGTTATAAATGTCTTTTAGATGGTATTTCCTATTTCCTGGCTAATTTATAAAATCACTAATTAGAGATAAAGAGTTTGGCTAAAATGATTTTAAAGTCTTCAAACGAGTTAAGTTCTCCTTCTTTGAATATTAGAAATGTCAACATTTTATCTGATTTGGGCTTCATGATTTTATGAGAATTTAAAAACGGAATAAAAACTGAGAGATAATACATTTGTAAAGATTTCGAAATTTTAAGAATCCAACAATATTTTGCAATAGTTCAAAAGTTCAGTTTGGAAAGGGATTAGGTACAATTGCCACAGAAAAGAAAGGGTTTTACACAAAACAGTTATGAATTCGTCAATGATATGCACGTCGAAGCTAGCATAGGTAAAATTTTAACTTAATCTTTTAAAGATTTAAATTCTTATCCAGTGTGACGTCATATTAAAGCCTATCTGTAAACAACAGGTAAAATTTTATGCTTCCACTTAATAATGTTAAAGTGATTCTCGACAAAATGCATTCTCTTATCTGAATTCTTATCTGAATTTTTTTTTGCATTACATCCAAATGTTGAGCGGTTTGATTCCTCAATAAATAATTTTCAGACCCGGCTGAACAACCGTAAAAATGGAGAGGCTGAAGGCTCAAAATGATATAAAATTCGCTAGGAATTTACTCAAAAGTGTGGAGGCTGAAATCTCTCCAGTCTACCCGCTTCCACCGGGCCTGATATTGATCCAATAATTGAATCTGATGTCTTTGATGCTTCGAAAAAGTATTGTCAGAACTGTAAAAATTCCTAAACTTTTGCAAAGTTGTCAAGGAGTTTTCTAATAGAATTTGTACTTATATATCTTGCCCTATCTGAAGATATATGAATTCAGGTTATTTTGGCTAAACGAGACTCTAATTGGTAGAAAGTAAAAGTACTTCCTAGGTGGCCTTCAAGACATTAATTTGAAACGAAAGTGCAGGTGGTCTCCCAGACAGTTCATATTAGGCACTCCTAATTGAGTTCGCAATTTTGAGGTTTAGAAAAACTGTGACGAAAAAAGCCCCTTCAATACATTCTATAAAAAAATACTTTAATTGAACAAAATTAGTAAGTAAATTATTTTCTCAAAATTATTTACACTAGGGATTGATAAGAGAAATTTTATTAATTAAACAAGGGTAGAAGAGACAAACTTTAATGGGAGAATTTAACACAAGAAAGTCAATAAAAGCTGGTTAAATATACACATCTACGTGAAATTCAGCCGGTGTTTTTGAGGCATTTCTTTTTCTTGGTTCTTTCAAAAATATTTCCCATCTTAGAATTTGTTATGTCCAAAAAATAATTAAAAAGGGACTGAGCAATTATCTTCGAGGTCCGGTGTTGTTTTTTCCGCGATAAAACCGACCGCTAATTAAATTCGACTTTCCTTTAAGATCCAGTCAGGAATTTGACGACGTTGTAAAATTTCAAATTGATTTTTTTTTATGAAAAAAATATTTCAATTTAATTTCAAAATATTGAAGGTCAGACAGTGTGGATTTTTTAAATTTACAAATCAAGACGAAACCGAAAGGTAAGCCTGAACTTTCAAAGTTATAACCGTCAAAACACATAAACAAGTCAATCAAAAATATTGTTTATATCTTTTAAGATGATCATTCTACAGGAAACTCTCGTTTTGGATTTGAACCATTGGAGAGTTTGACAAATTTCATGAGATACCGCAGAACAAACTATTTAAGAACATAAGGCTTCGATGGCCGAAATATTAAGAACATGTTAAGAACAATTTACGGACGGACTATACAACACCCAATTTCTTAGAAATTTGCAGAAAATTACTAACAAATTGGTGAAATAAGAATATTTTAAGAAAATATTCAGGCTTAAAACTAAAGAAATTAAGTACATCAAAAGGCTTCAAAAGTTTGGATATTCTTATAAAAAATGTATATATGCTGAAGCTTATTAAGTGTCACTTAAGGAGTGTTTTGCCGGGACAAGGAGCCTTATAGAATGAGATGCTGTACACGCTTCTTTTTTTTATAAGAATACACTTTATAAGAATGTCCATGATGAAAATGACCAAAAAACTAAGAATATGCTAAGAATATCACCATCATGGAATTTTGCTACTAAAGCTAAGAATGCCATTGTAAGAGCATTTTCAATTATAAATTATCAATTATCCCCAAGTTAGGCTCACTCGTTTTACAAAAGTGCCATTTTATGCTTGAGACGTATGTACTAAATGTTAAATCTAGTATGAATTAGGATCCTAACCTAAGAATGTGCTGTAAGAATATTTTAGGATGATTTTCCCAAAAAAGTTAAGAATATCCATGATGAAATGGATTTACACCATTCTTATAAAAAAAAAGCGTGTATTGGAAAGCCCAGACAGTCAAATACAAGGTCAATGGACAAAAATAGAACCAAGGGAAGCTTTGGAGGATGTCTAAAAAAAGTTTAATTATGTCTGGTGTAAACGAGACATAAATGAAAAGTGGAATGCCTAATTGTCAATGAAGATGAGTGCAATTAGTATGGCGGTGGATTAAGCGTTGATTACATTTGCATGGTTAACTTGCGAGCACGTACACCGGAAGTTTAATTACATTTCGAGAGAGAGTGAGTGGGTCGTTTGTGCACAGGATACGAGCTAATTGAGAGAGAATTAAATACGCCTGATGCATATTTCTTCCGAATCTTCTCTTCTTCTTTTCGGACGATTTTTTCGTATTTTAAAGTATTGCATGGGAAGAAATCTTTTTGAAGATTATCTGATAATTACAATTTTTAGAGCAATAAGGATTGGCATTAAGCTGATGAACAATTTTCCTGTTACATGTCTCCGCTAATACAGAAAATGAGAAATTAAAGATCATTTTTTTACATCTACTTTGATATAAAAAATCATTAAACAATGAACAATAGCTGCATTGTTAATCCGGTTTCAATTGAAATTAATTGAACGCAGCCATATTGGTTTTGCTGACGTCATGGTCAAATGAACAAACAGAGATGGTGTCATTTTTTTTCATGACAAGAATTAGGGGAATAGAATTGAATAATCTTTCCACTTGTTGTCTGAACGTGCAAGAATTCATCCTAATCTATTTTAGAGGATTTTCATTAAAAAGGTAAACATTGCAAAAATGAAAATCAAATGTATGGGGTTAGATTCTTAAATTACCAACAATCAAGATTATAAGATAATCAAACGATAAAATCTCAGTTCACTGGGCAGCATCAAAAAAATCTTTTCCCTTCATCGGAGAAAGAACACCAGAAAAAAAATCCATTAAAAGAATTCTTTTGAGGTTAAGAATGGACCCTGTGAAGAGGAAATTTTTTGACTATATGTTATTTTTTTGGAAAGCCGAAAAACTTTAATACACTAATTTCCTATTAGCTGATTCATGTAAAAAAGTCACGAAAAAACGTCGAGTAAACCTCTGATTGGCTGAGATATGTAAAGATTATCTCATACTCTGCACATTTTGAAAAAATATACTTATGTGTGCAATTCTCAGCTAATCGGAGCTTTACTCGCCGTTTTTCGTGACTTTTTTACAAGAATCTGCGAATAGCAAATTCGTGTATTTCGATCTTCCGTCAGGGTAAAATTGTTGTAAAATTGTAATCTTAGAATATCGAAGGTCTGCTTATACTGAAGCCTTATTCGGTCATCTTTAATTAGCGGTGTTCCTCTTTCCTTGATTGTATCCAGTGTTTTATAAGAGTTCAACGACCATTGGAACACCTTTAACTTGAATGCGTTTAATGGATAGAAAAAATTTACTAAATTTCCGGATGATAATGGAATTAAATCATTTTCGTTATGAACAGAAAAAAAAACAGAAATATTTTTGAAAATCGGACCAAATCTTCAATTATAATTCTAATTTGAATCGCAATGAATAAAGTTAGTCATAAGCTGAATATAGAGAAACCAAGGGTTTAATCATGCGTTGGTTAGAGGTTGTTTATTTGATCAAATGCCAAATAATATTATTTACTACAAGAGAACTATAGAGAGGGAGTCACGCCTAAACATTCGTGATATTTACGTGACATGTCTTCATCAAAATACTAATTAATCAAATCCCCTGTCATTCTTGAAAAAATACCTTAAAATTCTATATTTTGAACAATAGAGTGTGAAGCGTGGTACAAACATCAAAATATGTTTTAATCCGTGCTCGATGACGAACTACTTGTGGTCTTCCAAAATAAACATTCATAAAAAAGTGCAAATAGGAGCAAAATATTTTTGTTTGGTTCAAATGACTATTTCTATGGGATGAATCTAAAATGGACCATATTTGAATGTTAGTTGAATGTTTTTATCTGATTGATACCCTCGATTGAAAATATATGCCTCCGTTTTAAGCATCATCCCCACTTGGGGATTATTGTTGAGTGTTTTCTTCCCCTCTGATTTCACAATATTGTTTGATAAAATTTACTCATGTTTTTGCTGATTTCGAGTTTCCTTTTGAAAAATGAAAATATTCTAATTGTCAATTAGGATTGTGGTCGAAATCTAAAGTTTTCTCCCTTTTTACGTACGTTACGGATAAACTAATTCTGAAATTATTTTCAATACAATTTTTAGAGCAATAAGGGTTGGCATTAAGTTGACGAAAAAAAATCACAAATCCCAAAAATAAACAAAAGTTGACACAGACAGAAAAAGAAGGGTTTTTTAATGAAATGTAATACGCTTTAAAAGTTCGTACAGGATAGAAAGGTTTGTTTTCTTGCTACAAAGAAATGTATTTGTGACCGTGTGTGTGTATTGGGAGAGAGAGAGTAATGCGAGACGAAATGACAGTCACTGCATCGACACAAAAAATGAAAGAAAAAAAGACTTCAATATGAATATAAATAGCATTTTGAAGATGTTTCGACATTGATGTGCATCACAAATTATCTATAACAGAGACTATATAACGACCATTTCTTACATTACAACTCCCCAAATACCCTGACTTTAAGGGATTATCAGATGATTTTTTAAATTTGGCTAAGAGATACCTTTTATGGCTTTTATGGTCAATTTGACCCATTTTTTCCAAAGATATTCGAATTTTCAAATTTTTACTTGAAAACAATAGAAATTCGACGTAAAGACTGTGTAAAGACACAGAGATTTCAAAGTCAAATATCTCAGCTTTGGAAAGAAATTAGGTCAAAAGATTTAGAGGTATCTCTCTAGACCATAAAAGTTATCTCTAAACCAAACATCAAAAATCATCTGATAATCACTTTGAATAAAGAAATACTCTGAAGATTTCAAAGATACAAATTTAACGAGAATATTTCGAAATATTGGGAAAAAAGAATTATTCAATGGGCATCATGTTGATATGCCTCTTTAAAGAAAATTTTCAATAAAGATCAACTGAAAATATTCTTGAAAGATAAAATGAAAGACCATTACTTTTATGAAAATCTTCTTTAAGTAAAATCGATAAAAAGCTAGGTAGGGCATGGCCCCCGTCACCGGGGGCCAGGGGGGCCATGGCCCCCCCCCCCCAATATTTTGCAAAGTGTTTTTTTTTTTACTTTGAAAAATCTTATATATACCGTTTAGAGGCGTGAAATAAGGGCAAAAAGTCGAAAATTTTCTTCGTCGCCCAACCATGGTGGGCGACATATTTTTTTGGCCCCCTCAATTCGATGCGCACGCCGGGGGCCATGTAGGGGGGGGGCCTTTTATAATTACTTACGGTTTGAGACCTGACCATTCGTCGATTTTGAAGAAGGGGTATACTATGGAGCAACAAAAAATAGAAAGGAATAGAAAAATACAAAATCACAAACCTTTTTCACGCAGTCGAGAACTTGATCAATCTCTCTGCGTTCGTCAAATACTGTCATTTTGTTATTAGTCTTATTCGTTGTTAAACTCGTCGTCGGTGGTGGTGAAGTTAATAAATGTTGGTTCAAAAAATGATGTTGGTAATATTGATGTTGGTGATTATGATGGTGATATCCTTGCGGCGAATGTTCATTTACTTTCGCCATGTCCTCCCCTCTCAAGGTCGTCGTTCGTGTTGTTGTTAAAATATTGCGTCGATGTTTCTGTTTATAATTGAGAGTGGATTTGTGATGATTGTTATGCATCAGTGCATCAGAACCACTTGACAAATACATTGTGTTATTTTTTGTCAACGATGACATGGAGTGCTGGAGAACAGCAACCACGAGTGAGAGAAAGAGATATTTTTGTTTAGATTAGATGTTTTATGGTGCCTTCTCGTCTTACACCCTTTCTCCTCCTTTGTAGTTTATTTGTTGTTTATCCTTCTTCTGATTGCAACTATTCCACATTAATATATTCTTCTTCTATCTTCTCTTTCCTTCGCTTTCCATTTATTTCCACCAATTTTTAACTGCTTCAATTTATTGGGGATGATATTCTACATTCAGACCTGTAATGAAAACAGTAGGAAACTACTTTATGAAAAATATACGATGTAAAATAGAGAGACAGCTACCACGTTGTATTATCAAGTGCACTTGTATTACAGTTTCCTTCTCAATGCAAACAAATCAATGAAAATGTTTAAAATTAAATTGGTGACAAAGCTATAGTACTTAGAAAGAGCTAAGATTCTATGCCACCTAGAAAGGATTTTAATTAGATTTAGCAAATATCATACTATAATTATACCCAAATTCAAAATAAGTAGACTTCTAACACCCCAATCCCATCAGTCTATAGTACAGCAAATCGTCTACAGGTTACTGAGGGTGCATAAGTTACACACCGACGCACCCAAAAACGTTATGAAATTGAATAGAGCGTAGACTATTAAAGCGAGGAAGTATTTAAAAATACTCTGCTATCGGAATTGGAAAAAAATTTTTGGAGATGATTTCTTTTCTTCTCCCCTCTCTCTCTCTAATTCTCTCTCGCCCTCAACGTGATCGTTATTGAAATAAATGAGATAATTATGCGCTTAAATGAATGCAAAAAAAATTGGATTATTATGAGCTTGTCATCCGAACGGGACGAAATTTCTTTTGTTCCAGCTCTCACGTATTGTGAGAAAAAAAAAATAGATATTGACATATTGAAAAATTAAAGATAAACGAAATAGATAATTGCACTGTTTGTCCGGTTAAAATGCCATTCCGGATTTTTCTATTAGATTGCCGGACATTTGCATTTTTGTATAAACAACGAAAAAATCAAAACATGGGCGTTAACTAATTATTCCAAATACATACTACCCTATCAGGGAAAACTTCGTCGGTGAAAAGTGACGAAATTTTGGCCAAGTGACGAATATTTTTCCTTAACGAAAATTTTCCCCGGCCTTAATGCATTTACCAACTACCAGCAAGTGACGAATATTTTTCCCCGACGAAGTTTTCCCCGATAAACTATGTTGACGAATAGAGCAGGCCCTAACATTAAAAACCCTAAGCAAACGTACTATGTTCCAATAGGGAAAATGTAAAAGAAATCTGTAAAATTTAAGCTTGATACAGCAATCCACACAACCTAACTGTCACCGAAGCTGGTGAGACCATGTAACAAATAATTCAATAATTAGGTACAGTTATAGTTCAAAAACTCACGTTAGACTTCTCTCAAAACCTTGGAGCGATATTGTGAGGAGTGGGTAGTTAATCACAACCTACTGTGTGGTCAATTCACATAATTTCATACGCAATAATGACGTCAACGAAATCTAAAAGTTCCAGGTTTTAATATTACTTACAATCCTATAGGACTATAGCAAAGAGAGGATACTATATAAAATAAGCTAACATTTAAATGCCAACTTAACTTTTGAACTTAAATAGATCTAATGATGATATTTCTGCAATAATTCAATACCAAAACAAACTATGATCAAATCCAAAGGAAAATGACCATGAGATTATCAGACAGAATCACTGGTCACACATAAAGATAACAGGTAAATAGTTAGAAGATGGACCAGTATTTTAGAGGAAGGCTGGCCACTCTGTTTACTATTCACGTCAGTAGAATGATTTCTGCAGAGAAAGGTGTCCACCCAGCTAGCACACAACGTTGTTTTAACGTTCGTCTAACGTTATATGGACGTTGTGAACGTTAAATAAACGTTGAAACAATGTTGTGTGCCAGCTGGGCAAGATATAAAATTGCCATTAAATCTAACTCTTTCTGACAATGCCATTGATGTGAAGAATTTAGTGAAAAGACTTTTTAATATCAGTCGGAATTGCTTAACCAGAGCTGTATAAGTATAATATTAGTCCCAGATCTTTTTGATTTCGCTAATTTCATTATTGAGTATATCAAGTTAGATAAACCCGAGATTAACCATCCAACAGACTGTGACTGTTACTGACTAAGCAATTTAGATAGATTTCCCATTCCATTTTCCAAGTATGTCATTGCCTCAATGATATGTCGACACCTTTCACCGAAAAAGGAGAGAATTTAGCTGTGAAAGAAGCGCCAAAAAAATCTTCACACACTTTATTTCCCTGACCTTTTTTCAGTGTGCCCCGATTCTCTCAGATTTATCAAATTATATATTCTGATCAGAAGACAAAACAAATTCTATTGAGACTTTTGTTGCATATTTTCTCAAACACCCTTGCTTTTTTTCATCAGAGATCAACTGTACGTTAAATGTACGTTGATTGGATGTGAACGTCGACGTGGAACAACAAGCATCTCTTTTTATAACTGTTGAAGTCGCCCCAAAGCTGGAGATCAACTTTCAAGTAAGATTGTTTTACATGAGTATGTAAATTTCTTCTCGCAATTCCATTGGCTAAGACCGATGCAATGAGAAAATTTCGCACTACTATTTGAAGATTAGAGTCCAGTAGCCAAAGAGAGGTCTCTTAGATTCCTCACAAAAAAATAAGGGAACAATGTTTTATGTTTTGCCCTAAACAATTCTATTACATTGTATATTTGCACAGACAATCACGCCAAGTCTTTTAGCTAATAAAAATTAAGAATAAAAATAATGGAAAAAGTTAATTTTAAAATCTATCACCCATAATAAAAAACAATAAATAGTTAAAAATGTATCGAGAAAATGTCGAAAATAATTGAAAATGGCGGCATACAACAAAGGGGAGACTGCTCTTTTAAAAATAGGGATTTTTTTACAAAAAAACGTGTGAGATTTTGAAACAAAGGCAACAAACCAAACAGAGGCATTTAAAAATAAGGAGGGATCCTAAAAAATAACAGTAATATGCATTTAAGCTTAACGTATCTCAGCTATGTCAATATCGTAGGGGGTTTCGGCACTTTGAAAAAAATACGACTTGTTTCATCGAAAAATTGATCAAAACGTTAAGTGAATTTTTCTTTTGTCGTTGGAATGGATTTTACAATAGAAATTGGAATCTCACTCTACATTGTGAAAATCACAACAAATTTATATATCCACTTTGTTATCTCGGGGGTAAGGTTTCTAAGTGATCACCAACATTCCTTTTTCTCTATTTGCAGAGTGTAGAGATTTTTTCTAATTTTCACCTCTATTAGTTCGGGAAAACTAATTTGTTTTTTCATTAGAAAATTCAAATATCAGGGAGGCTATAATTTTTTGAGTCTCTTTATGCATTCTCATATTTTAATGTAACTAAAACTTCCTTGTTATCTTATCTTTAGAGTCTTTAGAAATAAATCTTAATATCTCATTTTCAAGGTTACTATCGATGAAGAGTTGGGAAGATATTTCTGATTAATGCATATTTATTCCCAATGATAATGGGAATACGTCTACTGAAGTATAAGCACCAGGGGGCACCAGTTAACAAATATCAGAAACTATCAGATCCTGTTATAAATTATTTTGATTACACCCCTTCACCATAGCCTGGCAAGAATCGTGTAGCCCCTGTGAAAAAAATTTAAAACCAGTTCTTCGGACAAAATGTAAGGAAAAAATGGGACATTGTAATGTCTTTCTGGTATGAATAATGAAGAGCCCAGTGGATTGTCCAAATTCAGAATTTGACTTTTAATGTATGCATTGCTTAAACTATACGACACCTCTGTCTCACAGCCCCTATGAATTTTTTTTCCTCAGTGAGGATAAAACTTCCAATTGAAATCCCAAGTCGATTTCCCAGTGGGGCTGAGATTCCAGGGTATTTTCTCACCGGGGACAAAATTTAATGTAAACACAACATTTTTCTAACGTTCTTAAAACCTGTTGTGTCATTCGGTCATTCGGTCCGTTGAAAAAGTCTCCCATTTTCCTTCAAGAATTACAGTACTTTGTGGACCACAAGTACGTCTTCTTTGCCAGCTTAAGAAAAAATTGAAAGGTCGTCCACTTTTCAAGGGTAATATCCTATCGAATTATGATAATTAATATAATTGTGAAAAGAGAGACAACCTAGATAAAGAACGATTCTTTGATGTGGCATTGTTGTCCGATGGTATCCACTATTTGAATTTATGCAACTCTAGAAACTGTCTTTTGTCATAGAGTCAATGTAATAATGATTTCTGGTGTTCAAGGGTACGCGCTTTTTTTATAAGAATGGTTAAATCCATTTCATCATGGATATTCTTAACTTTTTTGGGAAAATCATCCTAAAACATTCTTACAGCATTCTTAAGGTTAGGATCCTAACTCAGACTAGATTTAACATTTAGTACACCCGTCTTAAGCATGAAAGGACATTTTTGTGAAGGAGTGAGCTTTACTTTGGGGGTAATTGGCAATTTATAATTGAAAATGCTCTAAAAATGGCATTCTTAGCTTGAATAGCCAAATTCCATGATGGTGATATTCTTAGCATTATTCTTAATTTATTGGCCTTTTTTATCATGGGCATTCTTATAAAGTGAATTCTTATTTAAAAAAAAGCGTGTAGTTATGATTGAGGTTCAAACCATATCCGTAGCTAGAATTAAAGATGTTCTGCCTCAAGCGATACTAAAATCATTACAAAAAAGGCAGAACATTTTTCAGCTTAGAAAAATACCGAAAATTACGCGAACGTAAATTTCCCAACAAACATAGCGGGAAGTATTGAGGGAATTGGTGCTTTCTGTCATAAATTATAAACCCACTAAAAGGCCCTGAGGAAAAGGCAGATACCACAAGAGGAAGCTTGAAAAAAGGAAAAATATAAATACTTTTATTTTCAACAAGATGACTCATATTGAATGGTCAGGTTGGATATCTTTAGATATTAGGAGCATAATGAATGCTTCCTGGAACATTAAATTCCACTTGCAATTAATGCTATTTTTAGAAATTTTGATGCAATTTGGTAAATCTATTAAATAAACCATGAATAATGTTTTTCTTTTCTAGCTCAAAAATTTTCTTAGCAAATAGTTGTTAAGACCCAGAAGGGCATCATCCTTGCGGAAATTTAAGAAAACTGCTGTTGGGGATTAGATCTAGGCTCTAAATATTTCGGTTCTGGTCTAAAACAAAAAATTAAACATACTGTATGAAATTTTCAGATCAAAGTCCCGAGAAAGAAACTGATATGAGTAATACCTTGGGAAAATTGAAAGCTCTATTCAGCTGCAATAAGTTCTTCTTTCAAAGATTTGGAGAGAATATATCTTTTAAATGACGTTTCTTAGCATTGAAATGGTAAAATTGTCAATGAAAATTGCGCTATTTTAATTCTTCCATAAATGTTACAAATTTAGATACCAGTAATTGCCTTCAAAAAACTTTTCATCCACTCGCAATCCAGTCCCTTTCCAGCAATGTCGATATAATAGAATCTAAAAACTATATACAGTGTAATTTGGTCCCTGTATTTGGTTCCCAACTATTTCCCAGCCTCTAATCTATAAAATAAACTTCGAATAACAAAAAAGACGAACCAGGTACAATTTAAAGCTAAACGAATGGTGAATATATTAGCGTTTTCTGGCCGTAATAAGAAATAATGCAAGATTTTCCTCCCACGAGCTTCAAATATAACTACCAGGCAATAATTATTTATAAAAAATCGAATAATGTATTTTTAAAGGAAGTGATAATGACCGTCAAAAATTTTCAAGACAAATTTTATTTTTGAGATCAAGGAAATACTGTAATAGCATAGATACACGCAAAAATTGCTATATATGCGGAAATATTTACGTAATAATGTATGTACAGCCCCCTCAAACTTGAGTTGAATTTTGACAAAGTTTCCTTGATGTTGAATTTGAGAGGGAAGTTATATAAGTTGAAGAGGTCATTTAAGGATAAATGCTTCCTTTCCCGTTTCTGCGTGTGTGGTATACTGCTTGCTTTTTCTGCTTAGAATTCGTTTTTTAAAGCTCATTATAATTAATATTACCTATTTTGATTTCCTGTTTGCCCATAATCAGCAAAAGATAAAACTGAGTTCAGGTTTCTTTCTAGAGGAAGGGTAACAATTTGCTGAGAAGACAATACTGTATTGAATGCATGAATCCATAAAGCTGAATTTAATTTACATTTGATCAAGACTCAAATAACGATAAATATTGTTAATAAGAACCAAAAACATGTTTGTTGAGGCTTGCTTGCTTGTTCTTATTTTAAAGGCATCGTGATCCCATAAATATTTTTTATTTTAGTGTATACATTTTGTATTTATTGCAATATTTGCTCTTTTAGTTTTAATAAAATTTTCATTGTGCGAGCGTGATTCAATCAATTAAAAAGTCTTACAAATAAACGAATGCAATCAATTTTTAAAGAGTGCAACAATGGCCCGGGGGAGGACAAGGGTTGCAAGCTGATGGGTACGTGCCGCCCGACTTCGGACCCTTACAAGGACTAAAAATTTTTCAATTCCAGTCTTTCCGACTCTTAGATTTGATTTCCTGATTTTTCCAATCCATTTCTCCCGGGCAATGGTCTTAGCCATCACTTGAGAGTCACTGTAGAATACGAGTTTTGACATGGTCGTTGTACTCTCAGTTTTAGGGCTAGACGATCAAGCAACCAATCAATAAAGAGAATAGGTAATAAAATATTTCCAATTTTACACCTTGATTCGAAGTCAAATAGAATGAGTCGTTTCAAATGAAAGATTGAACCATTTTTTGATTAACTTGCCTTATTTATTTGAACAATTTATCTTTCATCTTTACGATTCTATTTTAGAGATATTTTTTAAAGTCTCACTGCCAAAATAAATAACCTTGTAAAACAGCCCTCATAAGAGAAAAATAAAATCTTTTTTGTTGTGTTATAGAGATGTTTCACTTGATGTTTGAATGCGAATTTTTTTGTGAAACAAAGTTGATTTATTTCTCTAAATCCCTCCAAACAGTAATATATCATCAATTTGCACAGTCTGTACTATCCCATATTAAAACCTTTCAAATTTTAGAAACAAATGGACCATTTCTGAATTTATTTCTTAACAAACTACATGCTTTTTTTACGCATAAGAATACACTTTATAAGAATGTCCATGATGAAAATGGCCAAAAAATTAAGAATATGATAAGAATATCACCATCATAGAATTTTGCTACTCAAGCTAAGAATGCCATTTTTAGAGCATTTTCAATTATAAATTGTCTATTATCTCCAAGCAAGGCTCACTCCTTTCACAAAAATGCCATTTTATGCTTGAGACGAATATATGTACTTAATGTTAAATCTAGTCTCAATTAGGATCCTAAGAATGCTGTAAGAATATTTTAGGATGATTTTCCCAAAAAAGTTAAGAATATCCACGATGAAATGGATTTACACCATTCTTATTAAAAAAAGCGTGTATGACTTGAATTACCTTTGGGAAATTCTAGTCTTTTTATAAAAACCAGTAAATTTTTGTTGAGGCTCAGCTGTTCTTCTTATTATTTTTCCGCCACTTTAATCCTTAAATCTTGTTCTGTTCCTGTTCCTACCTTACTCACGTTATTTTATAGACATAGATTGAGATATTTTAATTTTTTACCGATGTCGTAGTAGAAAACGAAATTCAGCAAATACAGGCTAAGTATTGTTCTAAAATTGTTCTTATTTGTTGGCCTTATGATCCTCAAAAAATTATCCTTATAAAGAGTTTATTCCTTTAAATTAATATGAAGTTAAATGAATAAGCACAAAAGGAAGGTTCAAACTGTGGTAAAATAAAATATTACTGGTACATACAGTCGTGTTTTTCCCAGAATGCTGGTCAAATTCACCTTTGCATTTTTTTGTGTCTTCCGGATAATTTCAAAACATATACGTTTTTTGATAAGAACAAACTATATAAGAGCATAAGGCTTCGATGGCCAAAATATTAAGAACAAGTTAAGAACATCTTAAGGCTTCACGGACTCTAAAACACCGAATTTCTTCTGTTTCTTAGGGAAATGACCAAAAATATTTACAAAATCGTGAAAATAAGAACATGTTAAGAACATTTTAGGCTTAAAACTGAAAAAGTCAAGAACATCCGAGGGTTTCAAAAATATTGGATGTTCTTATGAAAAAAACGTGTCATGAACTCCCAAAATGGGGCATTTGCACTCTTGTTTTGTATCTGGCGAATAATTTCAAAATATATGCGTGAGTTCAAAATTGACTGCTTCTTAACAAAGGAGATTCATCAATAAAAACGGAAATTAGCAGCCATTGACGCCCACTAGGAATACCCTAACGTAATCCTGATTGACGATCGAATTATTAACAAAATACATTCATAAAAATCATTTCAGGTGTGTCAAAATCTTTTTTTGATGTGTTTTAAGAGTTAACATTCAAAATCAATTTGTGTGGACATTGATCAATGCATTAGACCAATATCTACTTCGGTCATCAAAAACGAATTTTGGATTGAATGTAAATGGTACCATTTCATTATGCACGCTTGTTTTTTATTAAGAACCAGTGAATTTCAGCTGAGCCTAAAATCGTTCTTAAAATTATATTGTTCCAAACAATAGAGCTATTGTTTTGAGGTCCTAAGGTCTCACTCAGGCTGGTAATCTTATAAAATTACTCTTATAAATAAAAAGCAAGTAATTCTGTTGCTAGCAAGCGTTTTATATAATACTTCGGTTATTTTCAAAAGGAACTACATGACAGATTTATGATAAAAGCGTTTTTATTTATAAGATTTTGAGGCTAAATTTTTTCAAAAGCCTAAGAGCTGGATGAAAATAATTTAAGCATAGATTTAATAAATAAATTTAGTAAATAGTTCAAGGCAAGGGGCCGCTTGAAGCAATGTTGAAAAAAAATTGAAAACAGAACCGCTTCAAAAGTTTCAATCACTTTATTGACCAAAATGAAATAAATTTCTTGACATGGTAAAATATTTTTGGTGACTTTTGGACAATGTGCCAGCTCTCACGTCGAAATAGACAAGGAGACAACGCTATGAAGCAAAGTTTACCATTAAAACACCCTTGTGTCACAGACCCGGTGGGACCCCAGCCCAACTAGGAAATTTGTCTAAAATTTTGAACCAAGAGAAGAATACTCTACAATTTTAGCCCCACTGGAAAACGGAATTTGTTTTCATTACCATTTAAAATCCAATTGAAAAAATTGAAAACAATAGAATTTCCTTCCCCATTTGGATTTTGATAGAAGTTCCACCGCAGGGCTGTGGGCAGACAGAGGTGTATTAAATTTCAGCTTATTTTATAATAAACTTCGATGAAAATTTTAATTTCAAATTTTGTCTCACTCCCCTGGTTAGGTCAAGCCAAGTGGAGATGAAATGTATAAGCTAAATATCAATGGTGTGGTAAAAAATAATTTTGCTTATGGAAAAAAATCAATTACAGTTTTATATAGTTATTGGGAATCTGTGTAAAGATCTTGTTTGTATTTTTTCAACATGGAAAACAAAACGAAATTTGAGGATAGCATTATTTGAAAAAAAACGAATTAAATTTGAAGATAAAAAATGTCCAAAAGAGCAATATTTTAACTGAATCTTAAAAAATTCAGTCAAAAAACAACTCCGATTATCTTTTGAATAAGAACTTGATGAGAACTTCATTCTCAAAATAATATTTTGAATATGTGAATGAATATAAGGTATCAAGCAAGAACAACCCTGAGTTTGCTTGAATATTGAGATTTCGTTATTCAAGAAAGAAATATTTGTATTTGAAACTAAAACACCTTCCGATAGACTCAAAAGTTTTCAGTGGTCCAGAAAAACTTTTGAGACTTCTGTTGAAAAAATTGTTTATATTGAATTACGTAAGTTTAAAGATATTTTTCGAGATAGGACGGGTCACTTTAAAAGATTTTAACTATTAAATTACATCTTTGTTTCTTCCATGGGGAAAGTACTCACCTCTGTCCCAAATGACTTTTTGAAACAGCGTACACGCTTTTTTTTTTATAAGAATACACTTTATAAGAATGTCCATGATGAAAATGGCCAAAAAATTAAGAATATGCTAAGAATATCATCATCATTGAATTTAGCAACTGAACCTAAGAATGCCATTTTTAATGCATTTTGACCTGTAGATTGCCAATTTCGATCTTAACCTGAGAATACTGTAAGAATATTTTTGGATGATTTTTGCCAAAACGTTAAGAATATCCATGATGAAATGAAAAAACACCATTCTTATAAAAAAAAAAGCGTGTATTTGCATATAGAAATACCAAAAATTATGAACAAAGTAACTACACGTTGATTAGCCAATGAACTTTAGTAAAGAGATAAAAAATAACTATTTTAAAAGCTTCCACTCCACATTAACATAGAAAAAAAAACAACGACAAAATACAAATTCCCAACTTGGACTTTCCCAGCTAGATCTTTCAGGTCTTTTTTTTAAATGAAATTCGCATGTAAGCTCTCATCTCTCAATTGCATACATATAAGTGGTTAATAAATATCCTCTCAAGATGGCACCACTCTACCCTCACGAAGGAAATCATTACGGTTGACGAACTAATTAAGCTAGCAAATGAATAAAACTCAACTGAAATTGAAAAACCCAGGCATGTGTAATGAATTAAGCCTTTAAAATGTCAAATTTATTTGAGAAAATTAAAAATATTCAAAAAATCACCTTCGCTAATTTTCAAAAGAAATTCAAAAAAAAAATGGGGAATATATTATACAATTTATTTTGAAATATTTTGTAAGAGCTAGGTAGATGCTCTTTTTCTATTATATATTTTTTCAAAAAATTTTCATATCTTTTAAATGATGAAAAAAGGACAACCTACACGTTCTCAAAAAAATGTCAGAAAATTTTCATATCAATTATTTTGGTGAGAATCTCCAGAAAATGGCACGCTTAAGCGTCAAAATGTTCTTAGAATGTTACTAAACGCTTGGCCTTGAAGCCTGCTATAGATCTTTTTTTATATTCTAGATTGGGCGATTAAGCTGCCTTGGTAGTATATGGCAGTTCTCAGTTTTGAGCTTTATCTTAGGAACAAGATTTTAGTTGTTTTGGCAAGGTAAAGATATGATGAAACGATGTTTTTATTGAAAAATAAGGGATTGCAAATCTGTGAATCATGTTTGTTTCCTATTCTTAATTACATTTTTCAACTCCAAAGTAGTTTATAGTTTGGATTTGTTTTCAAAATGTGGTGACCTCGCCTAATGCTCCTAGTCTACTTCACCGGATTCAGCGTCATCAACAATTATCAGAAAGCAATGTTCAGTCAGAAGTACACTCTAGTCTGATGAAACTATTGATACACCACATCTCTCTTTTAACATTACACATAACCAAAGAATTTCAATTCACTAAATTTCTCAACCCATTTCTCAAATAAGCAATCGAAATTTCGCATTATAGCGAGTTACAAAGTGAGGAAGAAAAATTAAATACGGTTCTTAGATATATTGTACGTTGGTGGTAGAAGAATTTTCAAGAACATTGAAAGAACAGTTAAAGAATGTACAGCATTATCGGTAATAGTTTATCGAATGACGTCAGAAATCAATCAATGTGCCTCATGATCGACTAAGCAAAGGAAATCAGAGAGAAAAAGAAAACGATGAATTAAAAGCAATAATTAATTAATTAGAATTATGCAAGTTATGAAAGATGTTAATAAGTTCCCTGGTTGACTCCCTTAAAAATTCTTCCTGGGAAACAGAACGTAATGCCAAAAATGAAAACTTGATTTGATTACAGGATTTGTTTCTTGTAGCAACACGTGAAATTAGAAAATAAAAAATACGACTCGAAAAATTGCAGGCAATTATATTTTATTGCATTCCTTTTATAACACCCAACATCCTTTTCGGCTTTTGACCAGAAATGATATTTTCTTTAAGGTAACCATGGCAACCAGTATCTCACAAAACCATCATTTTTGTGGAGATGATTTTTCGTAATAGCTGTGTGACCACAAGGTGAAACCAACTTATGCATGTCATTAAATTTGAAAATTCATACATTTTATTAATTTTTACAATCACCGGCAAATATTTTTCTTTTTTTTCGCTTAGGACCTAATTCTACTCATTAACGATACTCAATCACTGACCTTTATATACCCTGGACCAAGTTACTCAATCCCGGCCAAGCAAAGTCTTTGATCGGAGTTTTTTGAAAAGTAGTACCCTACTATAATGGCGGCACTACTCAATAGCGGTGTAAATGCATCGAGAGTACTAGATCTACTTTCCCTCGAAAGCCTGATGGTGTAGCGACGTTAATTTTTAACATTGCAATGGCTTCTTTACGGGCACCAACTCAAAAAAACTTCGATCAAAGATGGCGGATATAGCTTGATCCAGGGATATATAAAGGTCAGTGTACTCAATCCATATAAAACCAATATGTACACCATACCAAAAATGAATCCAAGAATACATGTTCTAATCTCAAAAGAAGTTAAAAAGATTACAATTTAGAATACTGCAGCTAGCCAACCCTTTAATTTGATTGCTAAATTTTGATAGATAATACATTTGGAAATTTTACAAAATATTTGGCAAATAAGTTGACATTCGAGTCAGCTAAAAACAATTGTCATTAAAAGATTCAAACTAACTGTCCCCAAAACTCTTAAGGAGTCCTTAATGTAACTAAAAATATGAATATCCTAAGGACTAACGTAATATTCTTGAGGGGCAATTTCTAAAAATATACATTTAAGAATACGGTTTGAAGTGTTGATATTAAAATTGTCAGGTCAATGCTGTTGAAAGATATAGTAAGGATGAACGCTTATGCCAACACTAATAAAATCTCGTGCATATTTTTTGAGAGAAGAGTGTTCTTATATTTGGCAAATTTCCAGATAGTTTACCTAATTCATTCAAAATAGATTTGTAAATGTTGACTGGAAAATAAATTTCCTGCTACCAAAACATTCAAGATTTTGTCCGGTAAAATTGGCTATTCCAGAAATAGTCTGTACCTCCTTAATGTTGAAGACATGTGACGTCCAGGGTGGTCTGGAAAATGTAAAATCCAGGTTGTATGGTTTTTGGAGTGTACAAACCAGTAAAAATCAGTAAAATAAGGTTGAAAATCCAGGGTGGTCCAGAAAATGAAAAAAAAAAAACATCCAAAGGGGTTCTGAAATTGGAAAAAGATCAAGGGCCGTCACCTTTCCCAAAAAGACCTCCTTAACATAAAAGCTTTTCAAACTTTTTCTGGAATAGCACAGTGAACTCCTCGGACAAAATTTAGTCTTATCTCATAAATCATCATTCTTTTCTAAATTCAAAAGATGGAAATCTCGGCTACAAGTACTGCTACAATCACCTTAAAAAATTATGAGACATTTTAGCTCATTTCCTCCCCCATTCTCATGAATTTTTGCAGAATATGTAGAAAACGTAAACTTTAAAAAAAAGATTTTCTACCATGAAATTCTATCAGTGAGGAGTTTCTCTTGAGTAACGACTTGATTGTTATTAATTTGGACGGAACGACCCTCATAGCCTTCTCAGCAAAGATTGGTTTTTTCTCAAATGTTGAGACCAAAGACTTTCAAACATTTATATTCATAAGTCCCATACTTGACTTTTGAAGTTTGTTATCTAGAACGAAAAGAAATTTTTAAGAGTTTTGAAATTCAGAGAGTGCTTGGAATATATAATGCTAAAAAATAGTTAAAAAGTTACTTGAAAATAAAACTCAGTATCGCGTGTTCCGTAAATTTAGTCTGGAAGACTTCGTATCAAAGGCGGACCTTTACTTGAGATGGGGTAAAAGTGTAGGAGGTAAAATATGGGGGAGTTTGAGAAAAAAAAAATCCTAAAATAACCGCAAAGTAGTTTTGAAGTTCAAAATTACAATACCAACAAAACAAACCAGTTAAAAGATTTGATTGTTTTGATTTTTCCCGTGGCTACTGTTTATGTTTAGAAGGATCCATTGATTCTGACGTATTCTATGTAAAGAGTTCAATCAGTAGCGTGGTTGCAGCAGTCGATTATTTGGCGAAGGGCGAAAGACAAAGAGCGCAAAGAGGCGCATCTTGTTACCAATTACAGCAAAACTTTGCTTTTTTACAAATTAAAATTAGCAGATTTCAGCAAAAAGGGAACTTTTAGCAGATAGGAGTTTGATCCAGTAATGTTTGCAGCCTTCAAAAAAGAATTTACTGCCAGTCAATATAGGATACCTATATTTCATATAGGATACTACGTTTTCGAGGTGACGGGTATGTCTGAGCCAGTATTCAAAATGGACCTAATTTATGGTTTTGGGTACCCCTTTGAGAGACTTTCGAGGATGTTAACGAAGGACCCTTATAGCTCGAACATACCCCGACACCAATTTTGTTTCTGTACCCAGTCCTCACCAGGATAACTGCTCATAAATATATCACACGCTCTTTTTTCTTATAATAATAATTTTATAAGAAAACAAGGCTGTCAATTAGCCAAAACCTAAGAATAAATTAAGAACAACCCTGAGCCTCAGATTTTACTAAGAAAGTACTGATTTTAACAAATTTTAAAACCATCTTAAGTTTAAAGTAAAGAAACTAAGCCTAAATTAAAAGCCGATTAAAAACATCGTAAGAGTATTTGAGACTGGAAATTTCAAAAGATTAATAACAGCCAAGTCTAAGCCAAAATTATAATCACGATCAGTTCCAGAGGCCCTCGTGCGCCTAGAACTTTGTTACATTATAATAATAAAAATTTACTGGTTCTTACGAAAAAGCGTGTATCTCTTCTTACCGGGAAGAGCAGACTAGAGTTTACTTTTGGTTGAACTTTGCTTTCTAATAGTTTTTGATGACGCTGAGTCCAGTGAAGTAGACTAGGAGCATTTGACAAGGTTGCCATTTTGAAAAGAAATGTTTAAAATCCAAATAACAAAAAGCTACTTGAAGTTGAAAAATATAATTAGGAATGGGAAAGAAACATCAATAACAGATTTTGTGAATCCCTTATAGCAAAAGCAAATTAACATATACTACCTACCGAGCCACTTAATCGCACCACCCAGTCTATAAAAAAGCTTTAGGTGGACCCCAGGCTGAGCAGAGAAAAAATTTAAAACTAAATTTGAACATTTTCACATACAACATCTTTACCAATCGAACTTTCACTCAATCTTTTGTTCGTTTCAACGCAAAGTGCATGGATGTGACAAGCTGCTGATAATTTCTCATTTTACCAAAAATAAATCAACGGGAAAGCAAAGATGGAGCTTAAATTTAAAATACAGTTTAACTTCGATAATGCTATTTTGATGGCATTGGCTGAACTCCTTTTTCAAAGCAAACGCCTCCGTTGGAACAATAGACTCGCTTTGTAATTTATTGCGGTAACAAAGGAAAATTAAACGGCAAGTACAAAACGCCTACTACCTACTACTTAATACTTACTACCTACTACTTACTACCTACTGTAAAATAGCTCAAAACGGCTCGAAATTACCTTTAAAATATTCAGCATGTTAGAATTAGCAAAATCTGAAACTTTGGTGGTAAAAAAGTTAAAACTTCTTCTTTTATCGTACTTTGAAGACTTCAAAATATTTTCTCTCTTTCATTTTGTTTATGACTTTTTCCCGCGCTTTTTCTATAAAGTTTACAGACGCACTTCTTCGTAGAAGAGAAAAATATTTCCTTCGCACACTTATTTATTCATGTCAGTTTTATTTATAAGAATCGATCAATCTAAAAAGTTAAAATACTTTAAGTAAGTAGAGCCCTATGTTTCACTGGGTACTAGCTGAAAATCCTTTGACATGTCTTTGAAATTTATTGACAAAATGACCCTTTTGAACCAAACTATTGACAGGGTCGTTAAATATGACCTTTGTAGACTTCATTTTATGTAGCAAAAATTCTTATTGTGCTCAATAAGATGTTTTCAATATCGCAAGGTAGAAATTTTCAGTAGGAAAATACTACAAAGAGCTGTTTTAGAGGTGTCAATTTGACCATGTCAAAGTATTGACAAAATGTGAAATTTTTGATAAAAATATTGACACAGTTAATGAATATTAAAAGCTTCGCAAACCAATTCCAAGAAATATTTTGGCAACATTTGATATGATGCAGATCATACAATAGGATATAGATAGATTGACCCCCTATTTATATTACAGAGCCTTTTTTAGACATTTACGTGTATTCTTATCGTCTTATAATAAGAGTCATAAGAAGGAGTATGTTAAGGAAAAAGGAAAGTTCTTATAATAAGAGTCATAAGAGAGAGTAGGTTTAGGAAAAAGAAAAAATCAAGATAATGGCCTTTTGTTTTATACTTCAGTATACTTATATGAGGCGAAGAGAATATTTACTCACTACGTAAATATGCTAAATATTCTTTTAGATAACACTTTTTTCAAGTAAATATAAAGCAAAGACTTGTATGTTAGCATTCAGATATTACAAAAACAATTTTTTTACAATAGAGATTTCGAACAAGCGAAGGAGAGTTCTGGTCTGTAATGTATACAAACTGGGTAGGTAGTAAGTAGTAAGTAGTAGGTAGTAAGTATTAAGTAGTAGGTAGTAGGCGTTTTGTACTTGCCGGAAAATTAAAGAGAGATTACTTTGAGAATTTACATAACTTTTACAGTATGCAATTTTCATGCAACTTTTTGCGGATATTTTATTAACTCTTGCGGAAATTCATTAGAGACTCACTTAAATTTGATATTTATAACATTCACAATTTTCTATGAGGATAATGACTGAGCATTTTCAAAAGTTGGCCTTAATTCCAGTTTCAGCTATTTAGAAAATATGATTACGATTTTGTTTTTGTTGAAAATTTATTCGTGGCTTAAAAAATCATTGAACATATACAGCAGAGTCTTCATAACTCGAACCTCTAAAACTGGAATGTCTCGAACAAGTTTTTCTTTTCAATTCAGTAAGCAATGCTTTACAGTTTATTTAAGCCAATCTCCATAACTCGAGTATCCATATTGCGAACAAATTTGCGTTCCCCGTGCGTGGGGAACAAAAAAAAACTATTTCGTGTGTGCAGAAATGTGGTACAATTGATTTTGATTGTTTACAAAATAATCTAACGAGATCGATCAATGAATAGCATCAGATTTAAAGATACTTAGAATGTCAGATTGAGGATATACAGTGATATAACTTGAACACGCAAGGGGAACACAAATTTGTTCGAATTCAGAAAATTTCCAGTCATGGAGTAACGTTTATGAGGCAAATTCAAGCATTGAACATTGCAAATGGGGGAAAGGGGGGGAAGCAGCTTATAATTAGCTTTTGTCCATGTATATATAGCCTTTTCAATTGGCATCATATTCAACAAGGAAATATAACACAAGTGAGCTCCTCACCTAACCAGAACAAAGAAGAAAATGGTGCTATAACCTTCCCCCATCATTAAATCAAAATAACTTTCAATTATACCGACATAATGGCATACGAGTGCATCAACAAACCCGGTAAATTGTGACGAAATTTACCAACACGTTTCCCACTTCACATTTTAAGCTCATAATTTCACAAAACCAGTTTTCTCTCAACAAAGCAAAAAAACAAAGCAAAAAAATAAAACAATGGTGCTGAGGTTACATCATTCATCATCATCATTGATTCCCTCTTCTCACAGACCCGGTGCGATTTTAGCAGCCAGTGGGGGTAAAAATAACGGACCAAAACTGGATGGGTATTAATATTCCAAAGTTTTTTTATGGTTGGGGATTCGAGCTCTATTGTTTTCGAACAGGAAAATTCAGTGGGGATGTAAAAACTAGCACAATATTTTGCAATAAGGATTTGTTTATCTGATTATTTTCAGCGAGGACAAAAGTTTTCCACTGGGGACGATATTTTGGCCATTTTTTTCAGTGGGAAGGGTTCCCAGTGGGTCTGTGAGAAGGAAATGTTTGATTCATCTTTTCCCTGCATTGATCCTCCTCTATAGAAAACAAGCAACAAAAATAATTTCTTGCGTTGGAAAAATCAAATTCAACAATCCACAACCAACTACAGATTGACTGGTGTAGAATTCATGTTACAATCAATGTGTTTAGAAATGCACCTGTAACATCCCGAAGTACCTAAACTATCTGTGGATCTTCAAAAATTTAGACTATGTACCTTAGGTGCACCAAGTAAAATAGAAAGGAGTCTAAAGAATACTTCAAAAAAGTGTATACTTCACATTGCCTGAATGTTTTGAATAACTTTTGTTTTTGTTTAGGGCTTGTGTTGATGTTTTTTTAAGGGCATTCCAAGGATAGATAGAATATTTTTGAAAGAAAAGGTCATTTTCTTGGCTGGTTATTTTTGTGAAGGTTTAAAAAACTCGTTTTCGTTCTGTACACGATTTTTTTATGAGAACAAACTATATAAGAACATAAGGCTCCGATGGCCAAAATGCTAAGAACAAGTTAAAAACATTTTAAGGCTTTGTAGACTCGAAAACACACAATTTTTTGGAAAAGGAAAATGGGTAAAAATGGTCACAGAATGGAGAAAGAAGAACATCTTAAGAACAATTTTAGGCTTCAAACCCAAAAAGTTAGGAACATTTGAAGGCTTCAAAAATTTTGGATGTTCTTATAAAAAAACGTGTATGAATGTACACTGGTATTGCTGAATTGAAATGAAAGAATATTGACGTTCATTTCCAACCTCGTCCCCATGCCCAATTTCTTTTTTTTGATTAATGAGGAGACTAGCCCGGGTTTTTATCACCACGAGGCGATTTTTTAAAATAACATCCTAAATTTTTGGCCACTGAAGCCTTATGTTCTTATTTAGTTTGTTCTTATAAATAAAAGAACGTGTATTATCATTATATCAGAGAAGAAAAATCTTATTATTTTGGGGTTTCTACTTGAAAGGTTTTATTTTTACATAAGTGTTCCCGTTTCATATCAGACACATATTTCATATCAGGACACTGCCTATTGTTATATTATGCTGAAGTAAGCAAAAAATGTTTTTCTTTTCCTTTTTCTGGCCAATCTTGCTCCACATCCGTGTCAATCCAATGTGAAAAAGCTTGTGAGTCAAAATTGATGAGTAAGCATACGATATCACTTATTTAAAAACAAAACCTTTAAATAAAACTAATGTCTAGCATTTGAAAGTTTACTTCTTCATTTCTCGATGTTTCAAGAATGAAACTAGAATTTATTGTGTAGTGTAAAGTCAGCTTTACCAACTTGGCTATTAAGTTTAAATTTATAAGAAGATTCTTTGAAGCCTGAAAATGTTCATATCTTATACTTAAAATTTTGGCTTAAAATCTTATACTTAAAATTTTGGCTTAAAATCTTATGCTTTTATGTAGTTTGTTCTTATAAAAAAGGTTTACTTGTCAGGTTCTAGTGTTAACCATAGACAATGGACTTAAGGGAGATGATATTATGGAACTTTAGGAACCCTGATGAATTGGTTCAAACTCTTTAAACGGTAGCAAACAGAGAAGAAAAAGTGTTTACGAAAGAAAAGTCGGAGAGTCACAAACAAGAGATTTTCTACAGTTCCTTCAAATTACCAAACCTATGTTTATTTTTCGAGAGCGTATTGAACAAATTATAACATTGTATTTAAAAATCTTTTTCACATCAAAAAATTTAAAAGGAAATCTCTCTTAGATATCAGTACCGAAGTGTGAAGAATTGACTCTCAAAAAGCTTTACCCCCTGATTCGAGTGCGAAAAATAAGATTTTTATGTTAAGAGTTTAGTTTTCCAGGGGGTGATTTTCATTAATTCATTATTTAGAATCGTTTAAGAAAGATTATGATATCGAAGTAAATTTATCGGCAATTGAAAACATTTGACGTTAACGGTGAACCCTTTGAAATTCAAAGAAAGGAGGTCTAATCTTCAAAGAAAGTTATTATTGTGCTAAGTAAAAAAAATAAAAAACATGACCAAAACTCCAAAATTCAAAAAATTCCAAAATCTAAAAAATATTCCAAAATATTCCCGAAATTCATGAAATTCTTGAAAATCTCAAGAATACTAAAACCTGAAATTGTAAACGAATCTCAGAGAATACTGCAGAAGGAAAGAATCTCAGGGAATCCATGCTAAAAATTTATAGTTATCGAAAAATCCCAAAATTCTCTCTATCCCGTACCAGGGGGGATGGGTAATTAGGCAAAATGGGTGCCGGGTATGTGCGAGCCATAAGGGTCCCTTTTCCCTTTTTCACCAGCCTCGAAAGCCTCTCAAAGAGGTACAAAAACCATTAAAAAGCAAATTGAGTCTTTGTAAGGATCCAAAATTCACAAAAATCGAAATTTCCACTTTTTTTCAAAAATCGAGTGAAAATCTACAAATATTTTGAGAAAAGTCTCTCTAAGGGTCCCAACGTAAATCTTTTCTCTCTATAAGGGTGGGTTTTCGATTTTTGGCCGGGACATACCCGTCACCTCGCAAACCTAGTAACCCACCCAGCCCCCCCCCTCCCGGGTCCTGTACATTCTTTTGCTTATGGAAGTGATTTGATTGCATTAAATTTTTTTTTTGAAAATAATGATAATTGCCAGCAAACACGCCGTAACTTATGAACAACAAAAATGAATTTTGAAGAATTTTGAAAATGGAGATAAAAATGAAGAAAAAGACAGTAATGTAATTGTTCGGTGCTAGAAACTCATTTTTATGATGGAATATATTTTCGCAGATTTTCGCAAATTTAAAGCGACAAACCATCCTTGTAGATTTTTGCTTCAGTAATACAGAAGCAACAATAAAATTATACCTTTGATTTGAATGATTCTGTCATTCTACAATTTCTAACAAACAATTAAAATGCTCAATATTTTCTGACTCAGTTTTTTTTTTAATTTCTTCAAATTTTTATATTTTTAGGGCTATTTTTGTGGGAGATTTTACTGAGAAATAACCTCTCAAATTGATGGAATGTGCCCCGAGTACATTATGGGGTATCTCAAGTTCAGGAAATAATTGGATAACATGATACGATATCTTATATAAGTCATCCAAAGTCAGCAATAATAATATATCGAATCTCGTATATTAATTACTTGTTATTTATATTCAGTGTCAATTATTTTTGTCATGTTTTTCGATAATGTATTGTACAGTTTCCGGACCTCATTGCGACACCAATTAGGGGAGCCACGTTCCATCACGTACATACTTCTTCTCCGACTTCCCAACAAATATTCTCGATTTTCCCCCACAGTTAATTACCCAATTTCTTTACTTTCCACTCTCTCTTTTTTTATAGTATATCTTTTATAAGAACAATTTCATAAGAACATAAGCCTGGAATTGCTCAATTTCAAGTACTTTAGGGAACAAAGTAGTGAAAATTGGGCATAAATCCTAAAATACATTAATTATTAAGATTAATAATTAAGATCAGAATAAGAACAATTTGAGGCTTAAAGTGACAAAAAAATACGAACAGCAGAGCCTCATCAAAAATCCACTGGTTATTAAAAAAAAAGCGTGTTAAGCAGAATTTAAGTGAGATTTTCACATCTTCTAGCCTCCACACCAAATTTGTTAGTGCAGTTGCGGATCTAGTGGATTCAAGAGACGTGGCAAGATTATTTCATTGATTTCTATCTATGAGTACTAAACACTATCCATCATAAATTGTAGTTCCGCCAGTGGATTTGCCCGTAAACAATATATATTTAGACTACATTCGCTTTAGTTATTATGTGTGCACTAAAATTTGGTTTCCTTAAAATTTTTTAACGAATGCTCAAATTCTAACATTTGATATACTGTTGAATAGATAATCCAGAGTAATATAATTTATAAAAAAATAATTCAAAATCTTTAGAAAATTAAGATGAAAAATAAAGAAGAAAAAAATAAACTTTTTACCCGTTAGTGCTAAAACTTTATTTTTCGTACAACGTACAACCCTGTCTCACAGCCCCGGTGAAACTTTTTCCCTCAGTAGGGATAAAATTTTTTATCGAAATCCCAATGAATTATATTGTTCCCATGTCAAAAAATACAGCGGGAATGGTTTTAAAGTAATTTTCCTCCATTGAAAGAAAACAAAGTCAATTTTTCAATGAGTAATTGGGCTTAAATTGTAGGGTATTTTTCTCAACGGGGACGAAATTTTAGTCAAATTTTTCAATTTTTTTAGGATGGGGGTCGCACAGGGTCTGTGACAAAGGAGTATTAATTTGAATCCTCTTGATTTCAGACGTACAATCATTTCTCACATAGAATTTTTTCACTGAAATTTGTAGACCTTAGAAAGTAGCCAATTGGAATGAAAAACAGCAAAAACAGGGTTTTCCTACCCCAACTAACAATCGATTAAAGAACCCTATAGGAGGCTTTAAATACCTCTGTACAAAAAATGAAAATTCTATCACTACTTTATTTTTTTCTTCTTCAGTTTTCAACTTTATTTTCTAAAAGTTTTTCATCAAAATTCTAGTGCGTTGGATCTTCTTTTCAACGATATATAATATGCTAGAATTGAAGAATTCGTTGAAAGTAGCAAACAAAGAAATATCAGTGTACATTTAAAGCGAATACTTAGAAGGTCTAGTGTTAGTGATGTGTGATAACAAATGGTACAGAGATCCATAAAAAACTTTGAGCAAGTATTCTTTCCCATTGCTAGATAATAACACCCCCTTCTCGCAGACCCACTGGGACCCCTTTCGGCCAAAATATCGTCCCCAGCGGAAAATTATCCTTCAATATTTTACCCCGCTGAAAATAATCAAATAAACCAATCCTCACATGCAAAATGTTAAGCTATTTTTCCCATCCCCACTGAATTTTCTGACTTAAAAACAAAAGAATTGAAATCCCCAGCCATAAGAAAAATGGAAATATCAATCCCCATCAAGTTTTAGTCCGTTTTTCTATCCTCACTGGCTGAAAAATTCTACCGGGTGCGAGAAGGGGGTGTATAATATTAGTTTTGTCAGCGAGTTTTTCATTATATTGAGTGAAAACTAAAATTACTTGACTTACTAAGATATTTAAAGTATCATAAGTAAATCTTAGAAAGTTGAGATTGCAATTGATAAGGTTCGAATTTAATTTTGCTACGAGATATCCAGTGATCGAAAAAAAAACATTCCAGGCGGTGGTACGAAAATTTTCAGAGAGTCTAGGGAAAGAATTTTGTGTTTTTTAGTCGGCTTTTTCCCAAGAAAATTAAAAGGAGAAGGATTTTTCGAAGGGTTCTTTGAATGAGAGGTATTTGCACGTTTACAATAGTTTTTCTTGATCTGAAAAAATCGTCCATCGTGACCCTCCCCAGACTAGATAATAAGTTGAACAAGACAATAATGCTCTAATTTTTTTCAGTTGAAAGATTCTATTGGCCGCTTTAACTTTTAATGATAAAAAACAGACGTAAAATCTCAGATAAGTTATGACAATGATAATGACAAACAGCTTTATCGATGGAAAAATAGTGCCGGGGTAAATTCAGAAAATTCAGAAAACAAAAAAAAAAAATTGTACAAATACATTAAAAGGTTCATAAAAATACTGCATTAACTTAAGATATTTATCAAAGAAAATATTAATAATCCAGATTCTGTCATATGCACCGTAAGGGTGGATACTTGGATATACTTGGTGGATACAGCAAAGAAAAATAGCAAATTTTTGCCCGAAGATTCTGTAAAAATGTCCGTCCGCAGGGACCAAAAGGTATGATAGGTTTAAATGGAGGAAATTAAATTATGAACTATGCGAAAATTGATTTCATAAACTATCCCTATTACATTTTAGATTAATCCAGAACAACCCCTTCTCAAAGGCCCGGTAGGGTTCTAAGCCAGTCGGGGTAAAAAGTAGACTAGAGTCTACTTCTGGCTGAACTTTGCTTTCTGATAATTTTTGATGACGCTGAGTCCAGTGAAGTAGACTAGAAGCATTTGACGAGGTTGCCATTTTGAAAAAAAAATCCAAATAACAAAAAAGCTACTTGAAGTTGTAAAATGTAATTAAGAATGAGAAACAAACATCAATAACAGATCTTGAATCCCTTATTTTCAAATAAAAACATTGCTTCATTCTTTTTTTACCTGGCAAAAACAACGAAAATTTGGCGCACTGTTTTACAGTCCGCCTAAGCAAAAGCATATTACCATATACTACCGGGCCACTTAATTGCGCCATCCAGTCTATAAAAAAGCTTTAAGTGGACCCCGGGCTAGGATAAAAATAACGGACTGAAATTCGATGGGGGTCAATACTCCTCTGTTTTTTTTTCAAAGCTGGTGATTAGAATTTTATTGTTTTCAATATTTTGAAGTGAGGATTTATTTATTTGATTTTTTTCAGATAAAATTGAAGTATTATTTTCCTCCTTGGGACGAGATTTTGGCCGATTTTTACCAGCGGTTGGGGGTCCCACCAGGTCTATAAGAAGGAGGTGTTCTAGCTTCCACTTTTTTACCCCGATTAGTTGGAAGAACTGTTCACTAGGATATAGTGACACCACGACAAGGTCGAAATGTAACATGTATATATAAAATGATTTTTTGTTTTTGATTTTGAAGATAAAATTAAAATGAATATAAATTCAGAGAATTTATGGCAAAAAGGCCGAAACCAATTAATATAGTCACAATAACGTATATCATGTCGGGAAAAAGGAAAAATTTCTATCGCAGCTGTGTCAGAGGTCCCTTGAAATCAAACGGAGATTTAGTTGCCCAACTTTTGAGAATAAATTTGGTCACTTTTCCCGACTAATTTTCTCGAATAAGACAGGTTAATAATTTAGATGATTCTTTCTACATCTTCCATTACACAGTCTCAAGAAAATGAAAAAAAGGTCCAAGCAAAAAGATATTGTTTCATGCGAATCATTATTAAACTTGAAACAAAAATTGTAAGCAAACTTCAATAAAAAATAAATACAATTTCTTACCTTTAAATGGTTTTAAGCTCTTGAACACTCTATCGTTAATGATATTGAATGCAACGTTGCTTGCAACTAAAAGAAATGAGAGATCGTGAAAATGGGCATAAAACGTAAACCTCACCGCCTTTCCTCTCGCATTTCTTAATTATTTTGAGTAATAATGTTTAATTATGGAGATAATGACTTTGTGGTAGACAATAGAATTATAATTTATGTTAATTTGTGAAATATATCGAACAATAGTATGAATAAATATTGAATATCATAGGTGGTCTGGAAGCCGAATGTCGTTATTTTAGCGACACCCACCCAATTGCACCTGTATTGAGTAAGTTTAAAAAATCAGCTTACATCGGCAGTCTAAGTTTGAAATGCGCAGCAAAATTGAACAACTTCGGAAGTGAATATTTTTTTAAGTCTCCCATTGCTAATTCATGGTTATTACTTAATTCAAATCATGAGTTGTACTATAACTACTTTAGTATCACGTTCTAAAAGCTTTTCCTTTCTTTCATTCAATTCTGAAGAAAATGAAGTAAAAATTTCAAAGATTTTCAAGGGTACTAACAGTAAAAGTCTTTCAAAATTTTTGGCCAGTTTGAGATTTTTGATTCTTTCAGCATGTGAGATTTTCTTAGGATTTAAGAAGATTCTTTTATTAGAATTTTAAAATTTTGAAATTTTTGGTAATTAGGAATTTTGTGAGATACCTTTGAGATGTGTGAGACTTTGTAATTTTTAGATTTTCTGGAATTTTGGGATTTCTAGGGAGCTTCATTCATTGAAAATTGGTACTTTATTTTCTGGAGTGTTATTTCATTAAGAGGACACGGCAAGGAACCAACCAACCAACCATTTCCTTGAGTTAAGAAAGAAGCCTACAAAACCAAAGGTTCATAGACTCATAGACGTTACGTAAATGAGATTTATTGGATATATAAAACCAACCATTTGCTCAAAATATTGAATTGCTCTTAATTTTTCATGAAGGAATAACTAGGAGTTTGGCGCTCTTAACCGTCTCTCAGAAACAAGACGGACCACACATTTTGCAAAAGAACGCCCACAGACTAATCAAATTCTAGTTCTTCCTTCATCTAAAGAATATTGATATCAATGCACAATTTTTGATGATCTAGGCTAAAAACTATTGAAATGCGATTCCATCTCTCTTGACCCTTCGAGCATCTTAGGGGGATTCCCAAAAACGAAAACAAAATTTTTGATAACTTTTGAAATATTTATCCGATCGAATTTTGCAAGTGTGCACCAAAGCCTTAATGACGTCATTATCACCTGATGACGTCATCATGTTTCAAAAATGCCCAAAATAGGACCCCTCTAACTTTTTTCACTTATTAATTTGTTTTGCTCAAGTTTTGTGAGGCAGGCACCTGATATGTAATTTTGAGGCACAGGAACAATTTTTTACCACCTTCTGGTATCGTGTATTTTACAGACCTGCCAAAAATGGCCTCCTTACTGTGTCTAGAAATCAGTCCTAGGTTACTGTATCTAGGGATTGGAAAATGCTATTGAAATGAAATTTACAGAAGTTAATTATTGACAATATAAGCTTTCAGCGGAATCAGACGAGCGATTATGCAGAAAGTGAGCATTTTAGGTAAAAAACGGACCAGTCTGTATTATACCATACACGTGACCAAAACTGAAATTTTGCACATTGACTTAGATGGTCAATATCTACCACTACAAATTTCAAGCCAAAAGCTCCAAAAGTTCTTTAGTTCTGGCAGGGTGTCAACTTGTATTTTACAGACCGGTCTGTAAAGTACCAAATACTCATGGGACTATTTTTTTCATTACTAGTCCCTTTTAGCAAAACAGCCTTCAGAAACAAATTTCAATTAAATCCAACAAAATTTTGAACACTTGTTCCCTGGGTGAATATCTGGGGGTGTTTTTTTTTCGAGAATACGAAATTACTACTTCAAAATATCATTTACACATTCAATATGTATTGCCAAAAGACCGTTATTCTTTTTTAGTGCCGCTATAGATACACCATCATAAAAACAAGATCCACAAAGATAAAATACTAGACTTTGTTTTCTTCTTCATTAATTTTCAAAAATTCAGATTTACTGACAGATCGCAGCTGATCGAAACTTTGATGAAAAAATGGCCAGAAATTCCGGGGGTGGGGTTTGCCTCAGACAAAGCGGCAAGAAAAAAGTTGGGTTGACCCTCTGAAAAATGACCTCTTCAATGTGGCATGGGTAAATAATCTGGATGTAATCTAATCCCTTTTAATAATTTCCCTAAGACTAATTTCTGAAATATGTTCTTCCTCAAAAATTATAGATAATCAGTATTTTCCCCGGCCAAAATGCATTCTCTATCAAAGCCACTAAAAGACCTTTTTAAAAGGTAATTATTAAATTATCCTGCCCATTTCTTTGTTTTCATGTTGGAACTTAGACTATTATCGTCTAGTTGGAACCTTGCCACGTAAATACACTCCAGTGTGGTTTCAAGAAATGCAAATTAACGCTGACCGCAGTTGTATAAAATGAATTGCACATGGACGCTGTGAATTTCTTTTTACAAAAAGAAAAACAAGAAATTCATTCTACCGAGTAATATACTTTTTTATAAGAGCAGACTATATAAGTCTGGCAGTAAAATTCTTATGTATCTTTATAGCTAGACTAGCAAACTAGTCTGTTAATTAATCATGTCAGAGGGCGGGAACATAAAGGCGGCGGGCGTTTGCTAGAATAGGAGCTGCGTAGGAGAACGAGCAAAAGTTGGTGAGAGGCTGCCCTTGCCGCCGACAAAATTTCTTCCTACGCTTACCTAACTCCTACGCTCACTTTTCCCGCGTGATACCGTTCCAGCCCGACTGGCGTGCCAGTCTACTTTATAGCTTAAACTCGCACCCATTTTGATTTGTTTTGCACATTGTGTCGACATCTCAGGCAAATTTTTCAGGTAGCTTCAGCATAAATAAGATACAACTACACTGTAAAGGTCAGAAAAGTTCGGTAAAATGCACTGCAAGGTTCCGATTTTGGAAGCCAATATTTTGCGGCACATGCTGTCGTTTAGAAATTGACGAAACAACATTCAATAAACGTCTTTTTCTGTACTGTTCAGTGTTATACTACTTCTACATAAGTTACATACTTAGCAAATCTAATCTTAGCACCCAAGTAAATAAGGAACTCGATTAGGAACTTAGAGGCTGAAATTCTCTGGAAAAAATAAGAAACTCCAGGCTCGGAGCCAAGTTAAGGTATAAAAAAACGTGTATTTTATAAAAGATTTTCTACCACAATGAATTATTTGAGACAGAGACGTTTAAAGATTGTTTCTTCGAAGAGCCATTTCTTGAGTGTCAAAATCGACTTTTCAGACTTCAACACGTTCACTACCGAGCCTTATTCATGATTTTCATGACGTAGCGTTTTCCACGGACAGACCCCAGTTTTTGCCAGTAGTGGCATATTTTATACAGCTTTTGTCACCACTGGCTAAAACCGGGGTATTTCCATAGAAAATATTACGCCATGAATATCATAAATTTAGAAATCGAAAATGCGACATCTTGAAGTCTTTCGAAAGTTTGACTTTCAGAGGCCCCTGTGGCCTGACTTTTGGCTTCAAATACCTTCAAATCGTATACCAATCGACACAAAATTTCACGTAATTTCCAAAAATGCAATAAGAAAGCAAACAAAAGTTTCTGTATCAGAAGTTATAACCGTTTGAAGTATCACCGGTATGTTGATCCCTTTGTTGGCAGCTAATGTGTTAAAGTATCAATTTAAAAATAATTGCTGATTATTCAATAATAATCTAATAATTACATTTAATTAAAAATCAATCATCCGAAATGCGATACGCTGACGACAATGATGGATTAATTCACTTTTTCTCTTCTTTTGTATAAACGGATATAAGCGTATTCTTGATATGCGTAAGTCATTTTTCTAGCGGAAACACCCGAAAAAAGCCGGGATTTGACCTCTCTCTGTTACTAAAAATAGAAAAACAGAGGTCAAAAACCGGCTTTTTTGGGTGCTTCCGTTAAAAAACATGACGTCATCTTGACTTGCATATCAAGAATACGTTTTTTATAAGAACAAACTATATAAGAACATAAGGCTTCCATGGCCAAAATGTTAAGAACAAGTTAAGAGCATTTTAGGGCTTTGCAGACTCAAAACACGCAATTTCTTAGGAAAATGGTCAAAATACTCATAATATGGTCAAAATAAAACATGTTAAGACAATTTTTAGACTTAAAACACAAAAACTTAAGAACATCCGAAGGCTTCAAAAATCTTGGATGTTCTTATAAAGAAAACTTGTAAACGGATAGAAGCGTATAAAATATAAAGTATGTTTAAGTGCAGCTACTCTCTCACCGACAATTTGCGGTATCTAATCAGGTTGAATAGCAAATTGACGGCCATTTAAGATAATGTGGTCTTTGTCAAAAGTGGCTTGAATTGGACAAAATAATTACCAAGCAATATTTTGAAATGTCTTTATTTTCATGTTTTGCAAATAAAATATTTTGGCAAAAACAAATAAGACCACCCCATCACATTTTGACAAATCGTACTCGTAGTAAATGTTGATGAATAAAATAATGCTGATTGGCTGCTTTGCCGGCTCTTGGTAATAAATAGTGTTAGCTTTTTCAATAAAAGGATAGCAAAAATGTCTGGAATTTTATTTCTCTCTAACAATCAACAACGATTACTGTATCCGGATGAGGGGTATGTATGCTGGGTATGTGCCACCCTTAAGGGTGTCTTTTTGGAACCTGACAGTCCCTGTAAGGTCCCTTGTAAAATTAACAAAATTTTCCAATTTCTCAATTTTTGTTCGAAATGTTTTGTTCATCGAAGCCTCATGTTCTAATAGTCGATGATACATTAATTATCATTTTGTAAAAAAAATAATTATCTAACCTATCTTTGCCAAAAACATTGTGTCAAAATTTCCAGTTTTCGACTTTCAATATCAAATAAACGTTTTATAAATTCAGAATGGGGCATGTTCACGTATTGGCTTTGTAGTGGAATTGGGCTTTTTTAAAAGCCAAGAAAATGTCTGCAAAGGAGTGCCGCAATCGGCAAAGATCAAAGGATTGTGAAGTAATAGATTACCACCCATATGCACTCACCCAGTGGGTCGCTCCACAAATGTCACGTACGCACCTCGTTAAATTATTTCACGAAAATTAGCGAAAAACGATAATGACCCATTAATTTATAACTGAAATAATGTGATTACCATTAACTTTAAATTAAAGAGTCGTGTGTTTTATTTTTTTGATCAGTTTTGATGCCTTATTTTCATCACGTTACTATTATTACATTTTACCTTGATAGGTGCACTTTTTTTTGTGGCTACTTTCCAAAAAAATTTATGATCGGAGGTCAGTTCGTCGGTTTGAAAGTTCGGTTCGCTGCCTCAAGTACATACATATATTCACGCTTATCAATACACTCTGGGTTCCCTAAGAATTCGCTATTATTTGTACCTTAAGGGAACTTTTTTTGGCGGGAACTAGTTTTGGTAGGCAGCAAAGTTTTTAATTTTGACGGTAACTTATTTGGCGAATAGTGAATTTTTTTAATTTTGGCGGGAACTAATTTTGGCGAATGACAGCGTAAATCTGTTCTATTTTGCCTTATTTTGAGCAATTTTGATGAATTTCAGGTGTTATTTAGGTAAGGAAAGAAAAAATTTAATTTTGCGGGAACTTATTTTGGCGAGTGAGCAAAATACTGTTTTTTTGTTTTTTTTTTATATATATATGATTTGAGAAGCTACATTACAGAGGCCCCCCCCCCAGCGGACCCTCAATTCACGCAATCACGCAATTTTTTTTCGAAATTCACGCATTCACGTAAATTTTCCTCGAGTTTCACGCAATAACCCGATTTTTCAGATATCGGAAAAATTTTCGGGAAAAATCGGGGAAACATTGGATAATCGGGAAAACTGCATATAATCGGTGGGAAAAAGGGAAAATCACGTATTCACGCACAAGATAGCCCAGATTCACGCTTTCACGCAATCAAAAAGTGCATTTTCACGTTCACGCAAGTTTTTTCAATTCACGCATTCACGCATTTTTTTTTCAATTTTCACGCATTCACGCAAACGAAAATGCCCATTCACGCAATCACGCAAACCACTGGGGGGGGGGCCATTACACTTACGAACATATACTACGAGATTGTTCATCTAACGTTTCCAGATCATCTAAAAAGAACGACAAATGACTATTAAAAAGCGACAAAAAGGACGGCAAATTTTTAAAGAACGACAAATTTCATATTTCGCCGTCCACAACCCCAACCGAAAGTGACTGTACCACCCCTGCGTATTAGTGTCTATTTGGGTGAGCTGGAAACATTACATGAACTAACTCCTACTTACAAAAACAAACACAGAAAAAATAAATAGCTCCTCCCCCCGCAAGGCACTAAGTGATATCGCCAAGGGTACTAAGCTATTGAATAAAAGAAAAAAACTTAAAGTGAAAACCATCACTAAAAGGATAAACACAAATATTAAAAAATATTAGAGCTGTGTAAGAAGATCATTAAACTAAAATAAGGCACCACTAAACCTTTCAGAATCGAGAATAAATTCAATGACAAGATTAATTATTATGTTATTTATGTTGAAAGGTAATTCTGGATCTCCGTACAACAAAAGGTTGAAGAGTTTAGGAGGGCTTAGTGGATAAATATTTATGTCTTGGTTCAGAAGTTTGTTGAACAAAAAATGTCTTGCCTGAGAGTAAATAGAGAATGCAAAAGAAAGTGTTGAGAGTTTTCGATGGAATTTGTTCTACACGCACAAAATGGATCTAAGGTGTCACGAAAACCGTGTCTAAATTTGTGTTCATTGAGGTGACTAAATCCTACTCGAAGACGATTGAGAATGATCACACCCTGGTTGTCACGAGCTCCAAAAACAGGAGAAGGTTTGGGCCTTAGAAACTCAAGGATTGCTTTTTTGAAGGTAGATACTGAAGGCATATCTCTTATACGACCAGCCAGAATATTCCACTGTGTTATGCAGTATGGATAAAAAGAATTCCGGAAACGCTCAGTTCGAATATTAAGTTGATAAATAGGATTTCTTGTTCTTAGATTACCCGGTACCGCAAGTCTTGCTGGTAAATAGTTACGTAAATAAGAGGGGGCTAAATTGTTTAAAATTTTGTAGAAGAAGATCATTCTTCTACTAAATCGACGATCAGCAAGACTATCGAGACCAAGTTCAGAATAAAGTTTTTCTTGAGACGTTCCACGAAAGCAGCCAGTTTATAGCAAGGCAGGCGTTATATTGGATGGATTCAAGCTTACGAACAAAAGTCGAATTTCCAGGATGGTCGTATATAATATCCCCATAGTCTAAATGTGGTCTAATGTAAGATTTGTATAAAGTAAGCAGAGATTTTCTTGGTACATGTTTGCGAAGTCTGTTAATGAGGGCAATACCTTTGTTGGCCTTTTTTATTTTTTCGTCTAAATGGTGACTGAATGAGAGTTTGGAATCCAAGATAAGACCTAGGTGCTTCTGACATTCACTAGTTCTTATGTCAGTATTATTGAAATATAAAACAGGATCATTAGCTGGTAAGAGCCTTTTGGAAAAGTAAACTTCCACAGCTTGTTTTGTGGGATCAGGATTAAAAGACATCTTCCATTGACGAGCCCACTCACTTATTCTTGCAAGATCTCTGTTTAATTCCTCACTGCTCAAAAGTTGGTCAACCACTAATGAAAATAAAGACGTGTCATCAGCGAAGATTTTATCCTTGCTCTCGAGATTGTTGGGAAGGTCGTTGACGTAGATTAGAAAAAACAAAGGTCCAAGAATTGAGCCTTGAGGAACTCCTGCCTTAATTTGTTTCCACTCCGAGGTTTTCCCATTCAAAACAACTCTCTGATACCTACCTGATAGAAAATTTCTCAAAAGGGAAAGTAAGGGACCAGTTACCCCGTAGGATTGGAGTTTGTAAATTAAACCCTCATGCCAGACTCGATCAAATGCCTTTGAGATATCAAGAAACACTCCCCTCGTGTCCGAAGGTGGATCAGTGTCAAACCTTGCAAAGATGTCATGCGTTATGGACAACAACTGAGAGACACAAGAATCACCCTCCCGAAAACCTGACTGGCACGAAGTAAAAAGATTGTTGCCTGCAAAATAATCGTAAAGTACATCATAAATGCACTTTTCGAATAATTTGCTAAACACTGGAAGAAGAGACACTGGTCTATAGTTTTTAGCAATGCTTTTGTCCCCCTTTTTATAAACAGGAACAACATTGCCTTTCTTCCATTGGGAAGGGAAGATACCTAAGTGAATTGAAAGATTGAAAATACTGCACAAAGGTTTGACTAGAGATTTATGAGCCTTGTTTATGTTTAAAGATTTTATTAAAGACTCAATTTTATCTTCGTCAAATTCTAAGTTTTCCAACCTCAGGTCAGTGAGGAATTGTTCAGCTGGCAGAACACTGCCAGTTTCAATAAGAGAACATTGTTCGGCGAAAAAAGAATTAAGGATGCTGGCTTTCTCAGAAACATCAGATACGAGAATGTCTCTGTCATCACGTATGGGTGGGATTTTTGGTGTTTTGCGCATGCCTAAGAATTGTTTAAGGGTAGACCAGTATTTCTTACTTCCAATGTTCGGATCGTTAAGAGAATTGCCAAGACGAGTAAAATAGTTTTCCTTGGCTTCTTTGATAGCCAGTCTAGATCTTCTGGAGATGTCATCGAGTGTCTGCTTATCCAAGGGATCCCCCCGCTTTTTCCACCGGCGATAGATTTTAGCTTTGTCGAGGAGCATTTGTTTAAGCTCAGGAGTCATCCACAACGCATCCTTATCCCTGATTGTAATTATTTTATTGGGAACGAAATTGGAAAAAATGTTTAAGATATATTCAGAAAGAAGGGCAACACGCTCATCCACATTTAGACCTCGAAAAGAAGTATCCCACTCAATGGCATTTAGAGAAAGCATGATTCCCCTCTCATCAGCCCTAGTAAAATCCCAAATTTTTCGTTTGCATGCTGGAGGGAATTTAACCTAAAAATTAAGTTTTACAAAGGTTATCTGGTGGTGGCAACGGGCATGGAGCGAAGGCAAAACCCCGGAGTCAAAAACAAGAGCCTGGGAAGATGTAAAAATAAGATCTATGCAAGAAGGTGAACAGTCGGGACGAAGATGAGTCGGCTCGTCAATAAGTTGATGTAAACCATGCTGTAAGGCAATATCGCTAATGTCCTGTATTTAATTTTGGCGGGAACTAATTTTGGCGAATTTCATCTAAATTCGCCAAATCCGCCAAAATAAGTTCCCGCCAAAATAAGTTCCCTTAAGGTACAACGAACCAGTGAAATCAAAATCAGAAAGTCAGTGAAATCAAAATCAAGTAATCTCAATTAATTATTCCACTCCTTAATATCTTGCCACCGAACATTCGTTTGCTATTTAATTTGATTTTTTTTTAAGTTTTAGTCTCTTTTTGTTCCACTGCAGATTATATTGAGACAGATCTGGCAGGGATGAAGCACATCAATCCGACTACCTTTCATCTCCGATTGGAAATAAGCCCGTTCCTTTAAAGCTTTGGGTTGGACGGACGCCAATTCGCCACCGAAACATAAGTTGCGCTAGCCTATACTAGATATCACCCACGTTTTTCCTACGCAATTAACGTCTATTCCACTTTGCGACTTTTTCGAATGTTTGAAGCACAGGTTTTCGGGCTTTTGGCATCTAGACTATTTAAAAGTAAACAGAAAAGAGAACTGGAAACTAGGAGGAATATCGTTCCATTCTTTTAACAATTTGAATGACGCAAATGGAATATGAAAAATAAATGGTGGTGAAATTGGTATTGATGGTTGCTAAAATTGCCCTCATCTGCGAGAAATGAATCATTAAAGGATTTACATGTGGTTAGTCCATCAAAACAACCGCAAGATATCTCGGTTCTTTCTCTCGAACTACATTACGCAGAATTAAAAATATTCAAAAGTCTATTCTACCACCATAGCTCTAAAATAAATTCAAAATAATCACTTCAATTAGAAAACTGGGATCCTGGGAGCGATTTTGAAAATGGATTCATCTCAGACCGGTAATCATAAAACTTGACACATCCGGTAATTTAAAGGTCAAACAAGCTGAAACGAACAAACGAACGAACGAACGAACGAACGAACGAACGAACGAACGAACGAACGAACGAACGAACGAACGAACGAACGAACGAACGAACGAACGAACGAACGAACGAACGAACGAACGAACGAACGAACGAACGAACGAACGAACGAACGAACGAACCAACGGTGTAAAATTGATATAGATTAATGACCCACGAGATCAGCATTTTTAAATTGTTAATTTTTCAACAGATATTTAAAGGCCCAAGAAAATCGAGATTTTTAACTCAATACTGAACACAACTAAACACATATACCACAAGGAAAAAGCTACCGAAAACCTGTTACACTAAACGGTTATGGCCGGTCTATTTTATTCAAATTATTTTACATGGTTTACATGGCTCCTCTTAGAGGTCTTCTTGGCCTCTTTCAGGCCTCCTTCTTGCATATTTTCACCTTTTGGAGGTGAAAATGTCTATAAAAATGTCTGTAAAAATATTTGCCTAAAGTAAAAGATTCTGTGTGTCTGTTTTCTTGGAACTTTCCGATGGTATATAATAATATCTCGAACAAAAAAATCAGAAAAAGTTTTAAATTCGAAATAAATCTTAAACTAATTCCTTTGCGAAAAATAATTTAAATTTGTATTTTTTTACAAAGATACAAATTACCATATAACTTAAAAATAAAAATTACATTCAGGCAATTCAAAACCGTTCCATCACGCAGCCAAAATTTTTAAACCAAGGTAAAATTTGACATGTAAATTTAAACTGTGTGATCAGCATTTAAACTATCAAAAGGTAATAAAAAAATGCTAGCTAATTCAAAACAGTGACAAACGAGCCAGATGTCCAAATGTAATATTCTAACCAAGTGTTATGCACCAAACATGAAATCAAGCAACTTTACCCAAAACTAAAACCGACGAAGGCACTAAGCCTAATTCTTTTAAAGATTTTAACATGTGATCGTCATTGAAAGTCTTTCGTGGAAAAGTCGTGGATAGAGTAAAAACGTCCTCCGTCCGCCCGTCCGTCCGATTTTTGGAGACGTACTCGTGAACCGTGAACAAAGTGTCACTGGCATTGAAATTGGAATTCAAGGTTCTACCATCAGGTAAGCGAAACTAAGGAAGAAAGAAAATAGAATGCAGGTGAGTACAATGGAATTGTGAATCGGGCAGTAAAGGCGGGCAGTCGGTGGGCTGGCGGACGGAGCTAAGCATTATGGACATTTAATTTTCGTTTAAACTTTCGGTTAGTTTAAATGAGTGTTAAAAAATAAAAAACATTATCAAATGTATTGGCATCTGACACGCACCGTTGTTACAACGTTCATCTAACGTTATATGGACGTTGTGGACATTAGATTAACGTTAAAAGAACGTTGCGTGCCAGCTGGGTTGGAATATTTTAAAATATCCACATTTTCGAGTCCTTTTCCAACAGTTTTTACCTGGGGTCATTTACGTAAAAAGTAATTTTGTTTTGTTTAGGAGGGCATTTTCAAATTGACATCAAACAGTCGCAGAATGTTAAGTCCGGGGTCCACTTAGAGCTTTTTTTATAGATTGGATGGCGCGATTAAGTGGTCTAGTAGTATATGGTAATATGCTTTTGCTTAAGGCGGACTGTTTTACAGATTTTAGTTGTTTTAGGAAGGTAAAAACAGTATGAATCATTTAAAAACATTGAGAATAAGGGATTGCAAATAAAAAATGTTAAAAATTTTATTGATGTTCCCAGCTGGCACACAGCGTTGTTTCAACGTTAATCTAACGTTCACAACGTCCATTTAACGCTAGATTAACGTTGAAACAACGTTGTGTGCCAGTTGGGTTGTTTCTCATTTTTGATAATATCGTCCAACTCCAAGTAGTTTTATTGGTATGAGGATTTTTGACATATTCTCTCAAAATGGCGACCTCGCCAACGTACAAAGGAATAAAATTGGAGCCAGTAGGAAATCGAGTCAACGATCAGGAGTTGAATGCAGTTTCGAGTAAAAAAAGTTTGACTCATTTTAAGCAAAAGAAGTTGCAAAAAATCAGTGATAGATTAGAGGTAATAATATACGGTAAAACGTTTAGCAATTAGAGAAGAAAATGGAAATTGTAACATTGGTTAAATATGGAAACAAGGGGACGCTGTTAAAAGAAATTGAGTAAAAAATCTAATTATCCAAAGTTGAGTATGGTTGAGTACGTGACTTTCAATGCGATGATCGATAGCGGGAAATGCTATTGAGTGCACATTAAAAATTTAAAAGCTCACTTTGACGAGCTTCCGGTCCACTAAAATAAATAAGATGTCCTCTTCGGTATTATGTTAAAGAGATTTTAAACATCCACCAACGCAAAATTATTTATACCAACATCTATTACTCAACCAGACTCGACCAATATCAAATGCTCAGGCAAAATTCCAAACACTTTGGTCACTAGCCGTTTTTTTTACTTAGAAATTTCAATCATCATAGAGAGAATATATTCTGATTTTACATCTTCATATTTTTGAAATATTTTGACACAAAATAAATTTTGAGCTTTGAAACTCAATACACCTTTTTCGACCGTAGTCGCCAATTGCCGTGCGGGCATTTTTTTGTCCATTTTATCACGCCAAAACCGTCCCAGTCTTTTTTTCGCACCTAAAGACAATAGAGAAAGTGTAAAAAAAGGATTGGATCAAGTTTAGGGTGGTAAATTAGATAATAAAGTGGCACGCGCCTGTCCGCGCAACTACGGTCGAAAAAGTGTATTCTTATTGAGTATTTTGGTCGTATAACGACCACAAAAAAGTGCTTGGGATTTTCATTGAATGCTCCATTTCAAAAATTGACTTTTGGAAGACGTTTTAACAAGCACGAGGAATTCCGGCATTTCCAGCAAAACTCATGAAAAGGAATACAATTTTCACAAAAATATTAGTGAAAAGATTTTATTAAGATAGGAATAACCAACCATTCGTGTGCCAAAGGTGCACTGAAAAAGCAAACAGGACAAAATGGAAAATAATTTCAAATTTTGAAAGAGAGAATAAAGAAAATATGTTGTGAAGGCGTAAAATTCGGAAAGATTCGATGAATGTTTTCCATCTTTCGGAGGCAATACATTAAAGTTCCTCAAATCCCAGGCAATTATGTTATCGATGAATGCAATATCGACAGAAGACTGGAAAACTCCATATTTCCCACCTGTGTGTTCAATGTAAACTCATTTCTAATGAGGATATCAATATATCGACATCTGACAAGTTCCTGTGTTAATATCTTCTGTTGATTTGTAGTTCAATTTCTTAACAACTTCCTTTCTCCACGTCGACGCATTTTGAGAAATTGAATGCAATTGAATTGCAAAAATATTCTATCACAGGAAATATGAAAAAATATTTGGCTGTAATTTAGCTCCCAGTTTCCATTAGCATTTTTTTGGTTGTAACTCCCCCCCCCAAAAAAAAAAAAGTCAGGGGGGTTGATGCTATGTTTTCCTAGGTGTTGTTTTTGGCGCCTGCTATGATAAGTAAATATCTCTTTAAAAAAACGCGAGCAAAGCAAGCACGAAAATTATGGGGTGCTTTCTCTTCTTTTTGGCCATAGACACAATTGAAAACAAACGGAATCAATAGACTGTAAAATGTAACGTTTTTGGATAAAAATGTGTTGATATAAAGAAAAACTAAGGGTTTGCCCCCAACTAAACAATATATTATGAAAATATGAGTAAATTTAGGTCAGTTTTCCAGAAAGTAATTTCGCATTGGGTTACAAAACATGAAAAGCACAAACGTCTGTATTTCTAAAAGGAGAAAAATATCGGAAGATATACTATTAGCTCTTAAAACTGATCAATAAATGGCACAAGTTTGATTCTGGGGATGAGGCTATTTTTGGAGAGCACATTTCAAAGTTACATCATCAACGATAACTGATCACTGCTGAATACCTGAAGGTTGCGAAATTTATGAGTTCAATACACACTCAAGTTAATGCGTTCATTGGTGGACGTTTTTGGAAATACATCGGCCCACACGTGGAAACCCACATTTCCGATTTTTCATAAAAACTGCTAGATGAGAGAAGGAACAACAAGTAATTATTAATGTAGGTAATCAAATGCAAGTCAAATTTAAGGGGTCAGGAGGTTTTACCTGTGACGTCACTTTTTGGGTCCTAAAAAATTTTCCTAGGCCTTATAGCAAAAAAACCTCTCGTGAAAAATTATTTTAAATACTTCATTCCTTGAAATGAACCAGTTTTGGTTCCGTCGCATAAAAGATGTCACGGGTCCTAAAGGTTTGCCCCCCTGCTAAACAATAGATTATTCTAAATGGAATCTTATATGAAAATATGAGTATACTTAGGCTAGTTTTCGGGAAAGTAATTTTCCGTTTGAAATAATTTCTTATTGGATGTAAAAAATGAAAGGACAATTCGAAATTGGGTTACAAAACACGAAAAACACAAACGTCTACATAAAAAACGTTGATTGTTTTCTAAAAGGAGCCATAAAAAACGTTGATTGTTTTCTAAAAGGAGACTTAATATTGGAAGATATACTATTAGGTCTTAAAACCGATCACTAAATGACACAAGTTTGATTCTGATGATGAGAAGACTATTTTTGGAGAGCACATTTCAAAGTTACATCATCAACGATAACTGATCACTGCTGAATACCTGAAGGTTGCGAAATTTATGAGTTCAATACACACTCAACTTAATGCGTTCATTGGTGGACGTTTTTGGAAATATATCGGCCCACATGCTGAAACCCACATTTCCGATTTTTCATAAAACTGCTAGATGAGAGAAGGAACAACAAGTAATTATTAATGTAGGTAATCAAATGCAAGTCAAATTTAAGGGGTCAAGGGGTTACCTGTGACGTCAATTTTTGGGTCCTAAAAATTTTTCCTAGGCCTTAGCAAAAAAACCCCTCGCGAAAAATTATTTTAAAGGGATAATCAGATGGTCTGAGATTTTAAGGGTACCTGTTCTTATACATGAGAAAACGTGATTCCCCAAGTAGTTTTGTCAACTGACAAGTCAATGTCAGGATATTCCACTTTAAAATTTCGAAATCTGAGCTCTTTCCAACGTGAAAGGTCCGCGAGAGGTCCCACTGTTTTTTTTTGAAGTTCCTGAGAAGTCCTTCTAACTTGTCGAAGGTGAGATATATTTCAGGGGGTCTTGTATAATTTTTCCAAAATAAATCGACAATGTATATTGGACATTCTTGACTCAAAATAGGAATCCTCATGGTTTTATGTTAACATGATACAAGGGAAGTAAAATAAAATATAACAGTGTTACCCAATAAAAGAAATAATTACAAAATGCTTTGCAGGACTTTACACTCTAAACCCCCTGATAGAAAGGTTTTCTTCGGAACCGTTTAAACGGCGATAATACTAAAAATTTGCTCCTCAACGGTCCGCATAAACAAATAAACGAAAGTGAAAGCAAATGTCTCTCGGAATTTTGTGAGTTTGCAAGCCAACTCGGTTTACAATAACAAACTGGAAAGCGCGATGCGAGGATCCATAAAAAACATTGCGACTGCTTTTTGAGATCTTTTAAAAACCAAGAATTTGAGTTGGAGATTAAGAAACACTATTAAAGTTTTGGGTAAGGAAAATACAGTCTGTTTTTCCCTGTAGGTTCAGTAGTGAAATATCTCAATCTTGGCAACCATCTGATTATCCCTTTAAATACTTCATTCTTTGAAATGAACCAGTTTTGGTTCCGTCGCATAAAAGATGTCACGGGTCCTAAAGGTTTCCCCTCTACTAAACAATAGATTATTCTAAGTGGAATCTTATATGAAAATATGAGTATACTTAGGCCAGTTTTCGGGAAAGTAATTTTCCGTTTTGAATAATTTCTTATTGGATGAAAAAAATGAAAGGACAATTCGAAATTGGGTTACAAAACACGAAAAACACAAACGTCTACATAAAAAACGTTGATTGTTTTCTAAAAGGAGACTTAATATTGGAAGATATACTATTAGATCTTAAAACCGATCACTAAATGACACAAGTTTGATTCTGATGATGAGAAGACTATTTTTGGAGAGCACATTTCAAAGTTACATCATCAACGATAACTGATCACTGCTGAATACCTGAAGGTTGCGAAATTTATGAGTTCAATACACACTCAAGTTAATGCGTTCATTGGTGGACGTTTTTGGAAATATATCGGCCCACATGCGGAAACCCACATTTCCGATTTTTCATAAAAACTGCTAGATGAGAGAAGGAACAACAAGTAATTATTAATGTAGGTAATCAAATGCAAGTCAAATTTAAGGGGTCAGGAGGTTTTACCTGTGACGTCACTTTTTGGGTCCTAAAAAATTTTCCTAGGCCTTAGCAAAAAAACCTCTCGTGAAAAATTCTTTTAAATACTTCATTCCTTGAAATGAACCAGTTTTGGTTCCGTCGCATAAAAGATGTCACGGGTCCTAAAGGTTTGCCCCCCTGCTAAACAATAGATTATTCTAAATGGAATCTTATATGAAAATATGAGTATACTTAGGCTAGTTTTCGGGAAAGTAATTTTCCGTTTGAAATAATTTCTTATTGGATGTAAAAAATGAAAGGACAATTCGAAATTGGGTTACAAAACACGAAAAACACAAACGTCTACATAAAAAACGTTGATTGTTTTCTAAAAGGAGACTTAATATTGGAAGATATACTATTAGATCTTAAATTTAATCAATCAATGACACAAGTTTGATTCTAATGATAAGACTATTTTTGGAGAGCACATTTCAAAGTTACATCATCAACGATAACTGATCACTGCTGAATACCTGAAGGTTGCGAAATTTATGAGTTCAATACACACTCAACTTAATGCGTTCATTGGTGGACGTTTTTGGAAATATATCGGCCCACATGCGGAAAGCCACATTTCCGATATTTCATAAAAACTGCTAGATGAGAGAAAGAACAACAAGTAATCATCTATTACTATTAGCCAATCAAATGCAGCCATTTGATCATGTTTGAATGAACTCTTCAAAGTTTGGTACCTCTTGATATTTTTTTTCAAAAATTATCAAAAGACGATACGGTACCTCACAAAGAATAACACTCTCCGACTTTTCCAGACGCAAGAAAACGTTCTCTGAAATTGATTATGTTTGAAAGGTAAAGATAAACTCCGGTAAGAATAGAACTAGAGAAGAACTATAATAATGACCAGCACAGAAGCAAAATATCATAACGAGAAGGAAAAATCAAATAAAAAGCACATCACTCATCACTGAATGGTTAAAAGGTGATAGGAAAACAGTACTGTTGTCCGCAAGCAAATTTCAAATTAGAAATGTGCTTTGCTTGATCTACTATCTTACAGTAGTGTTGTAACCATTCAAAGCTGGCATGGTCTTTTCATAATCATCAAAGAATAGTGGGGAACTTTCATAGCCCTATGCTAAAAAAAACAAATCAAATGAAAAAAAAATCAAATGATAAAAAATCAAATGATAAAAAATCAAATGATACGATCGGTGCACGGATTTGTTTTCCGCAAGCAAATTTCGAATTAGAAATGTGCTTTGCTTGATCTACTATCTTAGCAAAGAAAAACTATTTGAATCGGTAGATTTTTCAGAAGCTCACGATTTTGGCTTAAGCTGGCTTGCTTGTTTTCCCACACAGCAATTGGAAAACTGCAGAGAGTAGAATAAAGGATCTTCGTGTTTTGAATGTGCTTTTGTTTGACGTATAACCGAAGCGAAAAAATAGATTTTTCAGAAGCTCATAAATTTGACTTGAAGCAAGCTTGAAAAAGGGTACCATAAGGTTTTTTACAGGGAATAAGAATTTTCGGGCAAAATTGTTTCGGTTATTTTTTAGAACCTGGAAAATATTTAGAAAAATCTTATGAACCAATCTCGCATAAAGTCAAATTAATAATGATAATAATATTTTGGCTAAAATTTGTCAAGATTTTTTTTCTTCAAAAATCGGGTTCCGTCCCTTTTTTTCACGACTCTAATACAGAAGGTGAAAGTAGAGAGTATGATGGTATTGGTATCTATAAAATTATTACTGGTTTAAAAAAGCTTATTCAAGCTGTGCTTTGTACCATGAATAAAAAGAAACATCATTTGGTACGACACACATTCTCGGCTTTAAATACGGCTTATGGCTTAGTCTGGACCCATACAAATTTTTACTCCATTTCACAAAGCTCACATGAGATAAAAATTAGTATGGTAGAATTGGAGATTTTGAATTTGCCACCAATCAGAAGCGTTTCTACAAAAAATTGTAGAATTTTTTGTCCAAAACTACCCGTCTACTATCGAGTTCAGAAAAAATCGTGAGTAGACGGGGCCCCATCTACTTATGGCTAAGACGAGATCACCTGATGTAGGCGGCGGCTTGTTATAGAGAGTTTGCAGCGAAAAGATATCTTACTCAGAATAATCCATCAATATACCTATTCATAAATTGTTTTCGTAGACGTGGCTTTAAAGAAATCAAGTACAGTGGATTCTCTTCGAATCGAATTCGCTAGGGAAACACAAATTTATTCGAGTTAAAGGTCTTCTACGGGAATAAAAGGAGCATATTTTAGGCAGTGTTTTCATGCTGAATCAGATAAACTAAAGCTACTTTTTTACGCAACGATATCCTGCAAACAAGTGAAAGACCGAAAGTTGTTTCGAGATGTGAGATTTTGTAAGCAAAAAAATAGCAAAGTTGATTCCGAGCAAATTTACAATCGAGAAAGTTAGATAGCAATGCAAGGAGAAAAATGAAAAAAAATCAGTCAGAAAACATAGCGTTTAGCGAAAATGCATAAGGCAATAAATTCATCATTGATTGTTGATGGGGGGAGAGGGAAGGGTTGTAGGTAAAAAATAAATAGAAAGTTCTGGTCGCAAAAATCAGTTTTATTGACAATTGAATCATGCTTGATGGTGAGCATTGTTATCAATAATGTTTTTGTGTGAAAAACATAGAAATATAAGGAAAAAATCCAATAAAAATCTGCAAAAACGGCGATTTCCGGTATTTTCAACCGGAAAAATTTTTTTCTCAAAGATCGAACTCGGCCATGTTTTGAGCATTGCGAATACGCATTTTTCTGCAAAAAATCAGAAAAAACTAAAAATAAAAATCCGAGAAAATGTCAAAAAATCGGTTTTTCCGGCATATTTCCGGCATTTTCGGCCGGAAAAAAATGTTTTTCGAAAATCAGGCTCCGTCACATTTTAGGTATTGTCATATTGCGTCAGTGTGCAAAATTTCATAAAAAAATATAAAGTACAGCTCGAGAAATTCAAGAAATACTGTCTTTCCGGCGAAAATAGGTTGTTCCGGCGACTTTTAAAATAGTTCCGGCTTCAAAAATCAATTTTAGTGAAAATTGAAACATGCTTGATAGTGGGCATTCCATTGCTATTATAAGGAAAAGTCCAATGAAAATCTAGAAAAACGGCGATTTCCAGCATATTTCAGGGATTTTCCGCCGGAAAATTTTTTTTCTCAAAAATCGGACTCGGCCATGTTTTGGGCATTGTTAATACGCATCTTTGCAAAAAATCAGAAAAAACTAATGATAAAATCTCGACAAAATGCCAAAAAACAGTTTTTCCGGCATATTTCCGGCATTTTCGGCCGGAAATGATTTTTTTTCGAAAATCGGGCTTCGTCACAATTTAGGTATTGACATTTTGCATCAGTGTGCAAAATTTCATGAAAATTATAAAGTACAGCTCAAGAAATTCAAGAAATACCGTTTTTTTCCGGCGAAAATCGGCTGTTCCGGCCGGCGGATTTTTAGAAAGTTCCGCCCCGGCCTCAAAATCAGTTTTATTGATTGAAATTGAATCATGCTTGATCGTGGACATTGCTATTAATAATGTTTTTGTGTGAAAAAACAACGAAATATAAGGAAAAAGTCCGATGAAAATCTGCAAAAACGGCGATTTCAGGCATATTTCCGGCATTTTCGACCGGAAAATATTTTTTCTCAAAAATCAGACTCGGCCAAGTTTTGGGCATTGCTAATATGCATCTTTGTGCAAAAAATCAGAAAAAACTAATGATGAAATCTTGAGAAAATGCCAAAAAACCGGTTTTTCCGGCATATTTCCGGCATTTTCGACCGGAAATGATTTTTTTTCGAAAATCGGGCTCCGCCACATTTTGGGCATTGCCATTTTGCATCATTGTGCCAAAAATCAGAAAAAACTAATGAGCCAATCCTGAGAAAAGCTGGTAACAGACGGACGGACGAACGGACGAACGGACGAACGGACGGACAGAGGTTAATTTATAGGACCTCCAGGTAGGTCCAAAAACATTCGAAAGAGTAAGTAGAACTTACTTGTATGCGACATGTATCATATTCCTTCTTGGCCGGTGGTGCACTTGTGGCGGCAGCGGTTGTGGGTGAAGGCTGTGTAGTAACCGTTGGCGGTGGTGCATTACGTTGGTTCTATTGAAAGGAAAAGAATCAAATTGAAATGTTGAACGAATTTTACGTTTTAAAACTTCCTCCCTTGCATTAAAAAAACATACCAAATTTGTTCAGTCTTTTTTATTCTTATGTGGAAACAAAGTCGGCTTATTCCGACTATTTCGTTTCCATAAAGTAAAGGCCATTTCTTAAACTCGTTACAACTATTCCCGGAGTGGAGCCCTTTTTAACCCAATCAAAGGAACAATAAATTAAGAGGCTTTTCGAAATTGGGTAGACGAATTGGTCCTGGTAGTAAATTTTTATTGCTTTAGGGCAAATGTTCCGGGCAAAGCTGTAAAGATAAAAAAATGCTTGAAAAATAATTTGAATTTTTTAAATTAAAACGATTGAGACCATAGGATAAGGAGTGAAATTTTGAGCATAAAAACAACAAGTCCCTTATTCAAATTCGGTCAGATTTGATCAGGGGCGGGTCGGTAGTAAAAACTCAGACAAATAATTATGAGTAGTAAAAGGATTTTTACGAATTTTTACATACCACCACCCACACTCTTGGTAGAGGTATTTTACTACCCTGGAAGTAAAAGTTTTTGGGACAATTTGTCATGGAGACCACCTATTTTTTGGTTACTTTTGGGACTACTTTTGGGATTTTACAAAAAAAGCTGAAAAATGATTATTTCTGTGACACATTTTTACTTAGTGCAAAAATTAATGTTTTGCCCTTAGAATTTAAGTCTTTTTATATTGACAAAAAATTTGTCAACTTTCCAACAGAAAATGTTTTCAAATTGTAAAAATTTTCAGATTTTTTCAGAAAAGTCATCCAAAAAATTAAAAGAATTACAAAAAAAAATAGCTAAAATTTGCTAATTTTACCAGTTTTAACTACCCAGGTAGTAAAATTTTTACAACATTTAACACATAGATACCACCCATTTTAGTATTCAACTACCCTGGGTAGTAAAATCTTTTTCTCAATTTTTCGTCACACCACCACCGTAGTAAACGTCATTATGTCTGAGATTTTACTACCGACCCCCTACCCCTGATTTGATGCAGTTTAGACGAATTTGACACCAATAATAGCAAAAAACACATTAACTTATCATGGACAGGTTTTAGTTTAGATTACATCAATGGGTTTACCAGCGAAAGAATAGTGGATCATACAAATACCTGTTGTTTCATTTTGAGATTTTCCCGGTCTTTCGCAATCTGCTCCTTAATTTGTTGCCTAAATAACAAAATAGGGTTCAATTTAGTATAATTTTTTCCACTTTAAAAATCTGATTTATTATCGTAACTTCACAATGAGTAGAAACTAAAATCGATTTCATTTTCTTAAGCTGATATCGAGGGCATTTAAAATTACCAAGAAAATTTAAAGGTTTTGTTTTTGAATAAGAGTGATATCGTTTGCTTACTCATCGATTTTAATTTACAAGCTTTTTTTACAATGGATTGGCACGGATGTAGAGCAAGATTGGTCAGAAAGAGGAAAATAAAAACTTTTTTTGTTTATATATATTACAATAGGCAAACACTATATGTAAAAATAAAACCTTTAACGACAGAAAGGCAACAATTATTATATGTTTTACTTGATTCGACGCTCTTCCATTTTTTCTTTCTTCCTTTGGTCAGCGATTCTCATCATTTCTTGACGCGCATGGCTGAAAAAGAAATTCAAACAAAGTTGAGACAAAATTCTTCAAGACGATTCTACAATTATTGCATTAAACTATAAGCAACAAAAGCACATACCAAACCAGAATTTTAAAAAATGACAATAGCTTATCCTCGCTGTAAAAAAATTTTATTGCATTTTCAGGTTTTTGAAACATTACAGGATTAAAACTTATTAGAAATACATCAAATTTGAAATCATCTCTTGTTTACTTCATTTTTAAAACCAAAGCTAGCCTTTTTGAAATCTTCATTAAATTTCTGATAATTCGGATGCATAGGATTTGAAAAAATTATTGCGGCTAAAAATGTGTAGTAGAATGTGGCTTGTCAAAAGGCGCTTTTAGGTTAGTATCCTCAATAACTTGTTTTTCGCTTACCAGTACAAAGAGTTTTATTCATTTTGGAAGAAAAAAAAAACACGTTAGCTTTTTAATGCCATGGTATTATAAAAGATAGACATCTATGGCATAATTTCCAAATTCACTAACTTTCGTGTCTTTTAGCCACTTGTTTTTCTAACTCTACAACTTATATGTAGATTTTCATTAAAGTTAAGTTTCATTTTTTCGTCAATTTTTAGACTAATAAGGGCAAAAGTCTTTAAAAACCGATATCATAGCTTGAGACTAACCGCATCAAGTCATATTGATATCAACGAAGACAGGATATTTAGAAAGTTTTGAATTTCAAAAAGTGTAGAAAAGTCAACTAATAAAATCATGCATTAAATTTCAAAAATCTGGTGAAGAAGCTGTACTTTGTTCAAATTTTGTCATCTTTCCCAATTGTTCTATAATTGTTTTGTCAGGTTTCGTCTACCCTTCAGCAGGGAACAGAACTAACTAAACAGACTAACCTGCTGTGCGACGAGATTGAGTTTTTACAAGCTCCTATTTGATTTGGTTGGTCGTTAACCAATAATAAAACAATCTTGTTACTTTTTCTAAAGAACGCGTCATTAGTTCAAATAACCAACTATTAAAGTATCTTATAAAAACTCCATCTCATCTGTAACCCGTGGTATCCCCCTTGCTATAAATGAACTGAATTCTTACTCGTCTTTAGCTTTAGAAATTTCTTGTCCAGTTTTTCGCCGATTCTTTTCGCGCAGTTTATCTTGCTAAAAAAAATATAAAAATCTTCATTGAAAACAAGGAAAAGCAAGGAAAGTAAAAGAATGAATCCAAACAACATTGTTTTCACGTTTTTTTTTCGGAACGTTTAACTTGCATTGTATGGCTTTTATTGACGCCGTGTGTCATGATGGGAAAGAAAGTCAGGAACAATGAATTATGAACGAGTTTAGTAGAAATCCAACACTGGTGGATAAAATAGAGAGAATAACCTCTTTTTCATTGTCGATTCTTTGTTTTCTTCGTTCTTCAAGTTTATCTTGGAGCCTATAAGATTAAATTAAGTCAGCGAACAAACTCTCCCAGTAAAGGTAAAGCTTTAAAAATGTCTCGATGTCTCAACAGAAATTTTTTGGAACGTCTATTTAGTATCCACACACGAAAATAAGTTTTAAGAAACAAAGTTTTATTTTGAAAATCATTCATATGGTTCTCATTTTCATCTAAGAACCTATATCCTAATTTCTCATAATTCGTTTTCAAGTTCAGATGACGCCATTACATTTTTCAATGAGAACTGTGATGATGATTTTGACAACCCCTAGGCCAAGATATTTACAAAAAAAATACTTGATAGTACGATTAAATTTCAAGCCCGATGGGCTCCAGAACGCCCGCACGTGGTTTTTACGCCGGGGTTGAATATAAGATCTATTGCTAGATTTAAAAAAATGCATTACTCAAGACAAAGAAGCAATCCATCGTCTTGATTGCGGCGCGTTCTAGGCGCGTTCTGGATGGGAAATAAGTGGCTTCACTTTTTCTTGCCTAGGAAAGGTACCTTTTCCGCTGCTCAATTTTTTGTTCCTCAGTTAATGGTTTGATTGATTCAGTTGATTCAGCAAATTTTGAATGCCCGCTTCTCGCAGCATGCATCTAAAGATAAAGAAACGAAAGATTTGATAGCAGGTTAGTTGACAAACAGCAAAGGTGTAGACAGTTACAGGACTTTGCCCTTCCATGTTAAAATAGAAGTTTTACGCTCGGGAGCGAAGGAAAATATAACGCAGTCTAAAGATAAGTTCTTATTCAAAGTTTTTATTCGGTACCTCAGCAAAGTTTTTACCCTGTTAAATTAAAAATTTTGTGTCAAGAAAAATGTATGCAAAGACTTTTTTAGAGAAAACCTAAGATGAAAGTTAGCAAATAACTTTAGAATGCAATCGTCGACTTTCAGTAAAGAGCATACACGACTCTAACGCTAAGGGAAAGTAGTACTGTCATCGTTGGAGTTTTGGAGAGTTCGATACTTCTGGATCACCTATATGTTTTGAGGGTTCGTGTTATTGAAACCCGACTACGATATTCAAAAACAAATAATATGAGTGGCAGATTTAGAGGTATACTTACTGTTGCTTCTGCTTCCCCTTTCAGTAATTTATTACACCTGAAAAGAACAATAGTCAAAGAAAAAATTTTATTTTTTCAAATAAAGACCGATATGAATTGCTAGGATTTAAATTTTAACCTCCAAGAAGCTATGATAAGTTTAATTTTCCGGTCATTCTCTGATTCTAAAGTCCATGAGAATTGATTGTACTGTACGATCATTTCATTCACATTTCATGGTGATAGACTCTCTACCTCCACTGATATATTACTCTCTTTAAAGCCTGCTAATGAACGAAGTATTGATTGACGTCAAAGGAGCTAAGTAAAGTTCAAAATTGCAGATGAAGAACGATACACCTGGTATACATAACATAAAAACATTTGTTAGAAAGAAAAGAATTAGTACTCTTCGCATTTCAGTGAATTGGCCGTTTCGTTTGTTTGTGTTTCACTAGCTGACGGTGATAACGGCGCTTCTGTTGATTTCTCCGTACTTTCACCTGAGAAACGACAAAAGAGATTTAAATAAAAATGTGGGGAAATACCGGGTGAGTATAACCTTTGATCTAATGAACCAAACTTAATAAATGGATCATTAAAATTTAAGTTTATCCTTCTTCTTTCCAGTGATAAAGGGTTGGTCCTCATAAAATCACCAGATCTCGAGAAAATTCACTTGAAAGAGAGTTTAGATTTTTTGTGGCGCACCCGGTACATAATAAAACACTCGATTTCCTAGTGTGAGATAGTACATCCCGGTTTCACACTCCCGTAGGATCCCATGTGCAATAAATGAAATTGTTTGAATAGCATTCCTAAAGTATATTCACGATAAGTGTGCACTCTTTTTTCATTTACCTATAACTTTTGAAGGAATTCTTAAATCTTTATAACTTTGGTATCGTTGGAGAGATATTTGTGAGTGGAACAATTTGAAATGAAAAAGTTTTGAAAAAAATTCTAAAAATGAAGATGAAAATGAAGAAGAAAAAAATGAAGATCTTGTAGAAAAGTGCAATAAGTTTCATTTTTACTGGAGAGATTCTTTGATCTTAGGAAGTCATCACTGTGAAGAAGTTTCATTAAAATATTTATTGAATATAAAGTTATGATACAAAGTTAATAAGTGATTGACCCCAAAAAACAGCAAATAACTGCAGAAAACAGCGTTTTTAGACGTCAATCAGCTTATAACTTTGTTTGATATCTTTTGACTGAATGATTATTTTTGAGAATTTTTTTCACAGTGATGACGTTCGATGATCAAGGATTCACCTCAGTGAAAATGATAGTTATAGCACTTTTCTACAAGATCTTCATTTTTTTCTTCTTCATTTTCATCTTCATTTTGAGAATTTTTTTAAAGATTTTTTTATTTCAAATTGTTCCACTCGGTAATATCTTTCCAATGATAGCAAATTTATAAAGATTGGAGAATTCTTTCAAAAGTTATAGGTAAAAGAAAAAAGAGTGCACACTTATCGTGAATATACTTTAGTAAGGAAGCGCATTTGTATTTTGTCGAAATCTCTTTGCTTGTCGGATTTGGACGTTTTTTGATGTGGTTTTTCCTTTTGTTTATATGCATCTGCGTATTGATTTTATAAATAGGCCTACTATTGGCTAAAAAGCAAATTTTAGCTCGTGCGGTTAGTACAGGCGACATTCAAGCCTATAGTTCGATATTTAAGGTTTCCCTTAGAAAATTACACTTTCATAGCCGACCTAACCAGACATAAAAGAAGGATCAAAATGCAATTAATACGGAAGTTTTACTTGGACATAATTAGGAAAAATGAGGAATTAACTCACTTGGTGCAGTAGCTGGAGAGTCAGTCTCCATAGCATTTCCATCACCTTCTTGAGAAGTAGTTCCACCAAGGCGTTGGCCGGTATCCGAATCTGCTACTGGATGGCTAAACAACCTGCAAATAAAATGAATGAAATGGATAAAAAACAGAAACCCACAGATTTGTGCAAGAATATAGTAATATCCAGGAAATGAAGTTACGTCTCTAGGTTATTGTTCAGTTGAGCGTTAATTTTTTCCAATCAAAAAAAGGTTTCTGCCAAGCCCTCCGAAAATGAGAAAAAATAGTTGAAAAAGAGACCGATTCGCGAAATTTTGTTCATGGGAAGATTCTACCGGGTGTCCCAGAAAAAAGTCCCCCTCTTTGAAGTGAATTTTCTCGAGTTCTATGAACTTTGAAAGCATCAACCCTTTTGCATTGGAAAAAGGAATGATGAAATTAAATTTTGAGGGGTCATTTGTTAAATTTAGTCAACTAGATAAAAAGTTATGGGGACTTTTTTCTGGGACACCCGGTAAAAATATTGAAAATTTTGATTCACAAAAAAAGTCCAAAAGAAAATGGCTTGGGGTGAATCTTCAACTTTTCCTAGCGTTTTCTTGATTTCTGTGTGGCACATTTTCAAAAATCTGGCTATCTAGTAAAAATGTATTAAAGCCATGTGGACCGCGCAGCTATGCAGGAAAAAGTAGCTTTGAATCATACAGGAGAACTGATTTGGCAAATTCAAAACCAACTAACAGAATAAATTTTATCGTCAAAAAGTGATGAACAAGACATTTACATCTTGATTAATCTTACCATTCCAAAGCACCTGGGATTCCTCCTCCTTTAGTCTCTCTCAGTGCTTGCTCTCTGAATATGAAAGAAAAATGAAAGAATGGAATATGAAAATGAAGAATATAGATTGAAGAATGAAGAATAAATGGAATTAGTTTGATCAATCCTAATTGCCCCGCAGGGTCTTTTGTTGCTTCACGTAGCAGACCTGCTCGCCAGAAAGATATTCATATTCATGTTTCGTCCGATTCTGAGCGGGCCGCGTGCGGTTAAAAAATGTTCGCGCGCGATATCTCTTTTGCTGCTACTTGTATTGATTTCCTAGCTATGCACGGACAGAGAAGGTAGCTTCCCGTCTGCACTGCCAGTCAACACAGCTAAAAGCTTTCACAAACAACAAACAGCACACAAGATTTTTGCTTGGTTAATATCTTTTTAACGTAGTTGCTCAACTGGATTTACTTGAGGGAGATTGTTTGCTACTGAATGAATAACTATCAAACTACTGATATTAGATCAAACCTTATACAATTGTCAGAATGGACGATGGACATCTTCAATGACAGTGTGTTACACACACAGTCACACACACAGAGTGTTATGCGCTGCTCTACCGAAACCCTGCTGATATTATAAAGGCATAGACAAAAGCGAAATTGACCGTTAATTCATATTGTTTACTTATATAATGATTTCATTTTGAAGGAAATTAAATTGAAATTTTTGGTGGAAAGACAAAACCCAGAGTACCCTATAATTATATGGATATTGCAAGCGCCGAAAGTAATTTTTCAAAGAGTAAGCCTTGCGCCAAAACATGCCAAAAACTGGTACCAACATCGAGTTTCTTACAAAAGGTTTAGTGAGTGAGACATGCCAATGAGAATATACTATGACTAACATGAACTGATTCATTCTCGTGGACATTTAAAGCACAGTGTTACAGCAAAAAAAAATGGTTGAGCATGGGAAGCAGCGAGCAGAAAAATGTAAACAGAAGCGGAACAAAAGCCGAAAACGATGGATTATGGAGTATTTGATGCTATTTTGTGAATAATTCTTTACGCCAATATTGAAGCATAAGCAAACTTTGAAAATGCTGTTTATGTCACTGTGTCAGAACGGTACTTCGATATGTAATGTACGCCGAAGATTTTCAGCCTCATATTATGAACAGACTCGAACACTCTCTCTACTAATACCACCATGGCACACTGTACCGTATTGATGTTGAACGCAGGAGTATACTTTGCTCAAATCAAAACTGAACAAATTTTTTGACTTTTTAGAACCAGACGTCCAATAAAATACAAACACAATGTTGTACCTACCTGTGAAGTGAAAAGTTTTTAACCGTGTTGACGGTGGTTACAACAGGACAAAGTATCTGAAATTCCCCTGGCAATTTTGAGAGCAACTATCAAATTCATATCTTTAGTAACCATGAAGAAATTTTATTCTAACTGAAAACTTTTTGCAGAAACACGTATAAAGATTGTTAAAGTTTTTCAGATAATTTTCAGTAACCTTTTATACAAATAAATTATATCTACAGTGTGCCGCCAGTCCAAAGTCACTTACTTTTTAAATTTCAAATCAAATGACTGAAATTGTATTCAATTTCATTTTCGAATTAACCTTTTAATCTGCATTATGTACCGTGAGATTGGGTAACTTGCATCAGTGGAGGCTAACATGCATAGCCCTCAAATGAAAGACCTAGCTGGTCATTAAAATACAAAGTTAAGTCAAAACAAAAATGGTAGACTAGAGCTGCGAGAGGAGCTGCGTAGTTGTATTTTAATGACCAGCCAGGTCTTTCATTTTGAGGGCTATGCATGTTAGCCTCCACTGATGCAAGTTACCCAATCTCTTGGTATTCTTTATGAAAGGGAAGCACTTTCAGTTTCACAGTACACATTCTTATGTTTGGGTTTTCAAAAGGGATTTTTATCTGGTGATTGAAGAAAATCAACTTTGATATCATTCTAGTTCTTAATATGTTGCGAAACCTGTAATGGTTTTAATTTAAGTCACTTTGCATCAGAAAGGGTAGATTAAACATATTTTTTTTGGATTGACACTTTCGTTATGTATGGATCTTACTGAGAAAATTTTAACCGCATCGGCTCGTGCTTCTTAACTTTAAACAGCTCTAGTAACATTGAGCACTTTTTATGAAGACTCGTTTCACCAATTTATAGTCTGATTATGATTCCCTTGCTCTCTTCATGACTAAGTTCCTCTGGGCTAATATCTGCTATCGGCAGGGCATTCATAGCGACAGCTACTTGCTAGTTCTAGTCAATTGCTAAAGTTAATTTCTAGTTTATTGCTAAAACATTAAAGTAAAATGCTTACACTCTATCCTGGGAAAATCCCATTTCCATTAAAGCTTTGATATCGAGGTGATTATCCAGTTGTGAAGACATCCTTAATAATTTTTGTTTTATTTCTTTCTGTAAAAACATTAAAAAATAAAAAATGAATGCATCATCACTCAAACGACTGTTGCATCACGTGACCTACTAATATCAAAAAACTTGTTAGAGAGTCAGAGAACTTTATCATATTAGAGTTAACAATGAAAACATTCCTACATTGGCAACACTTAGATCTATTGGAACAGATTAGAATATGACATTCACCATGAACATATAAACGACTGGACATCCATCTCCTTTGTCTTTTTGTAGAAAAGGCTGCTAGCTTCGTTGCCGCCTCGTTAAAAGCATAAAATGAAACAATAGATTTTGATGATATACCACTTGGGAATACCTTGCTAACAACGTCAAAACTTCGACAAAAGTCTCTGTTGCTCTATTCTTCTCAAGTCTTTTATGTCTATATCATAACAAAGATAACAGAGGCAAAATCATCGTCAGCTTGTCAAAACTCCGACTAATATTTCTAAATTTTGACTTAAAAGTGTCTAATAATTTTAGAGAGTGTCACATTCTAATTTCGGTATTCTTATTACACAGGCTCTCAACTTTGGCAAGCAATTTTTTTCAAGTCATAAAAAAAATTATTGGAGTGACAAAAGGGACTCAAAAGTATACACGCACTTGAAATTCAGCATTTCAGAGTTGAAAATGTTGATAAAATATATTGCAAACTTGTGAAAAAATTCGAAAATAATTTTTTTGTACATTAGGAGTAATGTTCAAGCTCTATCAATCTTTTTACCTAAATATTTCAAAGAAATAAAATTATGACGGAATATTGTCGGATTTTTCATACTAATATTGAAATGCAGGCGGCAACGAAGCTCGCTTCAAAGAGACAATAAAAGATAGATGTCCAGTCGTTTATATGTTCATGCATTCACAGAGAATGATTTTTCAGGGGATATATTTAAAATTACTAATCGCATTATGCAATCTTAGGGGTTAAGTTAGTGTCAAAATCTGTGCCAGAGCATTCTCAATTTCGAAATGGAGTAGCTTGGTTGGGAAAGAAAGTTTTTTTTCAGCCACCCCTTAGGAATTTAGGGAACTGGACCCCTCTGCTTTTTATGGATTAGATACAGTGTTGAGAGGCCATTTTATATATAAATGTGATTGATTTTTCAATTTTTAAGGATCAATAACAAAATATTAATGATGAAAAAATATATAATATTTACAATTGTATTTCCATTGTGCTACAGTTTGAAGCTTTCTAATTCGATCTTCAAGGGAGCGCCGTTTATGAGAGTTTCTTGTTAACGGGGACTTTAAATTTCGTCGAATAAGGGAGCCTATTGAATAGTAGAATGTTGACTTAGAGAGCGCCAACTGTATATGCTGATAAGATTGAAAAACAGACTTCTTAGAAATTCCATGCCAAACTTTTACAAATGAGAGTCTACTACTTTATCTATTATCAATATCATTTTCAGTGTAAAATTTTGTCTAGAGATTGAAATAAATTAAGATAACTTTTACCAAAAATAAAAATCCTTCCAACCCTTACTCCTGAAAAATTACATCATATACTATAGCAATCTATGCACTTGTAAATGAAAATATCATTTTATGAGTTTACTCCATGAGCAATTGATTTTTCTGTCTGTTCCAAATGTTTCTGCAAGTTGGTATCAAATAAATCACATCGAATTGGCATTTCTAGGGAATAAAATGGATTTTTCAGCGCATAATCTGAATAAAATTCATATAATTTTTTCAAGAAAGCATCCATATTCATAACACGTGGATCTGTTAAAACCAGAAATTTCACACCAGTAATTGATTGAAAGCAATGCAATTTGAAAGAATTGGTTTCCAGCAACTCTATACCAGAACTTTTTTCTACAGGTGATAATTTGCAGGAGATGGCAAACAGAGAATGGAACATTGATGCTAACATAATACGTTCATTTGTTGTCAATTTCGGCTTACAAAATGTTAAATTAGCAGGAAAATTCTTTTCATTTTTCAAGTAATCTTGAACCAATTCCCCATTTGGCATATATTTACCGCTCAGATATTCTCCATTTATAGCAACGAATGAATGTCCAACTTTGATTCCATTTTTCTCACCATAAGATACAACCAGCTTTTCATCTAGTTCTTTTAGAACTAGACCAGTGGGATAGTTGAATTGTCTAGAAATCTCTGTTTCAGATATAGAATGGTCTCTTTGGTAGACAAGACCGCCAGCTTTGTTTATGATGTACACACTGTATAAAAAGCCACTCATTATTTTAAAATAGTTTTTGGCAATATGAAATGGTTTCCTAAATGAAAAAGAATGATTTAGTGTTATAACTAGACAGTTCCTGTCGTCGCAAACGGCGATTATGTTTTGGCTTGTGGGTCCAAAGCCTTTTGGATACTAAAGGATAAGAAAGCGAAAAATGAGAACCCCTTTTAAAGTTAAAAATATTTCTTCTTAATTTTTAGCGTTTTCTTTTACATCGTTTTTGGATAAAATGACACTATCATTGAAAGACTTTTCTTTGAGACATTTAGTATTGTAGAGGGATGATTGTGGCCCTTTGATGTGTGTATTCAGGCAAAATTCTGTAATCCCAACCTTCCAGAGTTTAAAAATTTCTGGACCTTCAGAGCTTTAGTGTGTTGGAAAAAATTATCTACACATCGAGTGCCGGATAGTTTTTAGGATTACAGTAAAAGGGGAAATTTCAGCCCTCTTTAAAACACTTTTGCAGGCATTGTCTCCTGTCTATTGTTACTGTTACTGAAAAGAAGTAAGGGGAGTTTTTCATACACATTACCAAAATGGTTCAATCAAAATTAAAGAGGATGCCGAACATGGGAGACACCCAGTGGGTTGTAGTAAGCACTATAGAGTTTGCCGCAGATACATAACATTGCTGAAAAATGTGCCACGCCCATATGTGACCATACAAGCGATTCAAAGGACATGAAATTCTTGCTGGGAACTAGCCAGCTTTGTTTTTGCCGGAAGATTGACAATTATCTGTTTGGTGTAGCCAGCAATGTTATAATAGTAGCCCAGCAAATTGCTGGATGACATGTGGAAAAAGTGTGGAAAAAGTGCCGGTAAAAACTGTAAACAAATTGTCTTCATTGCCAGCAAATTACCAACTATCCTTCTTTGTTGCTGGTATATTGCGCTGGATATTTTTTCTTCATTGCTGGATATTTTTCTTCATTGCTGGCTATTTTTATTTGTTACCAGCAGATTGCCAGCAAAAGTCTCCCCTTAAACCAAATCCTTTTCTTTAAAATGAAAATGGCATAAAACAAAGACGAATGGCATTTTCATTTTCTCTTTAGTAGGGAGGCCGAAAGGTCGCACGTGGAGCGGTAACAATTCCCAATTTTCGTAAAAAAGAAGTTTGGAGATAAATATCTCACCTCTGAAAAAAGATATTCAGAAACTTTTTTTTTTCTAAGTATAGAGAATTTCTTAATCTGTCTTCTAAAAAAAAACAGCCGTTTTCGTCACTTCCTTGAGTCACAATCGTCCAATAATCGCAACCCGCTTACCATTTCTGACGGACATGGAAACCGGCACCGACGTTTCAAAACATAGGCCTTTTTTCAAAAGGTTATAACAATTGAGCAAAAATCGTTAGCCGTATAATTTTTTCACTATTGTCTTCCCTCTTGATTGAAGTTTCTTCTGAATCTACACATGAAAAAAAGAAGGATCTCCAGAAGCCAAGAAATTAAAAACTAAGCTTTGGTTTGAAATTTTTGGTAGGAATTTCACAACATTTTTACTAGTGCGTGGTATCAAATCAAAGCTGAATGCTTCCGCTATTCAGCCATATAATTTGTATGAGTCAGTTTTCTATGGTATGGTAAGACAAATTTTATCATTAACTTTTTTCAATTTTTTTTATTTGTATGTGACGTCATTTGACGTTCGAACTGCCTTTTGATTGGTCTTTTTTTTTCTCAAAATGGCAGAAAATGTAAACAAACTAACTGAATCTCAGCTTACAGAAATTTTTTATGCAAAAAAAATTCCAGATTTTTGGGATATTAGCTCCAACAAAGTAACATACAATGATTTGTCTCAGCCTATTTATTTTGTGGATAAATCTGCTCTAAATTCCCAATCTCTTGCTACTGCCTTGACACTTGTGTCCTCTCGAGACAAGCGTTTCTACCAAAATAGGAAAGCCCTCAAATTTTCATAGGAAAATGAAAACTTTCATTTCAAAGAAGCAAAACTTCTCCAAACTTAATCAACCTGTAGAAATTTTGTATCAGGAGCTGCCAGTTTCAAATTTTATTGGACCTCTCTGCAAGGAAATCTTTCTAAGAAAAGAAAATCTCAATGAATCTGCTTTGCAAATTTTTTTTCAAGAAAGTGGGAAAAACATGTTGTTAACTAATGGCACAGCTTTGGAAACCTTTAAGTCTTTATCTCCTATATGCCTCATGCTATCGAAAAACTTCTTGAAATGCTGTGTCTGTTAATTGCTGATCGTGGCGTTTCTTTTTGGGTTTTTCGTTTGAAAATCTATTCTCTAATTCTGCTGAAGTTTCCAAATTTAGGCAAGAAAAAAAAAACATTTTTTTGAGAAAGGAATTTATACTTTCTTCAAATCCAACGAAAAAATTTCAGGTAAATTGGACCACAGCCACAGGATCACTTTTTTTATCAGAATGTGTAATTTACAGACCAGTCTGTAAAATACCGCAAGATATTCCGAAAATTTTGAAATTTTAGATTTTGACTTGTTTCATGAATCCCAGCTTGTGTGCAAAATTTCAGGTAAATTGGACCACCGGATCACTTTTTTTATCAGAATGTGTAATTTACATACCGGTCTGTAAAATACTGCCAGATATTGTGAAAATTTTGAAATTTCAGATTAAGACTAGTTTCATGAATCCCAGCATGTGTGCAAGATTTCAAGCCAATCGAACTGCAGGAACACCTTTTTTTGATCAAATTTTTACTTTGATCTTTGAATTAGCTGGTGGGTCTGTAAAATACACATGTTCCAGAAAATAACTTTTTCATTTTTTTTCAAAACTTGGCAGTTTACATCCATGTCCAACTCCCCTGAAAATTTCAGAACAATACACCTTCTTATCGGAAATTCCACAAAAACAATCGCGCTAAAATGGATCCTTGAAATTGGGAGGTAAACATAAATGGTATATAGCGCGAGTAGCGCTAAAAGTTCCCGCTTAAAACAAGAACTCATTTGCTTATATCTGGCTTTTTTATATGTTCCTAAAAATACACTGAATTTGAAAAAAACAAACAAAACAAAGCTTTCAAGATGCTAGCAGAAGCTATTAGAAAGAGAAAAACAACAACTTCGGTGGTTCTTCAGTTGATTTGGAGGCTCTTTTGGCATCAATATTTTGGGTGTTTTGTAAGGCTTTTTGCCTGAAAACCGCAATAGCGTGCTTTGTTTTACCACCCAAAAAGTGTTTCCACGTAGCAACAACGTATAGAAGTGGAATTTCCGATAAGGTGTATTGAATAAACCGTTGGAAAGATATTAAATTTTGAATCTGAAAAAGTGTTTTTTCACTGTTTTTGGTGCCGTCGGCTCTTACCCATTTAGCCTAGGCCATTTGTTACCAAAAGAGCTGTTTTTAAGCCACAAAAAATGGCATATCTTCGGAACTGCTTTTTTCTGAGAGGTCTATGACCCCTCATTTTCTTGCATTTTTTACCCTTTTTCAGATGGATCTATGATTACCTTAAGGGAAGAAATTTTTGCGAGAAGAAATATTTGCGGAAGAAATTTTCGCGGAATTTAATTTCGCGAATTGGGGCGTAATAAAATACAATGTAAAATATTTTTGTAATCAAAAATTATATTTAACAATTATATTGAAAAGTAATAATTTGTTATAAGCAAAGATAACTTGTGCGGAAAAGAAAGTCTTCATTTACTGTATTGACCCCCAAATTTTTTATCGCATAAAATTTCTACGGGAAATCGAAAGTAATTTCATTTGGCTTGTGATGTTTGAGAGCTTGGATGTTGGGAAGCTGCAAGGATAAAGGTAAACAAATTATAGTCTTTTTTCTGAAAGAAGAATTTTAACATTCTGCTAGACTGTCTTTAAAAGATTCTTTAGTAGGGTGGTCAGTCGAAATTTCAAACTGATTTGCAAAATGTCAAACCAAGTATAATGAAAAGCCCTTATCCTCAGAAAAAAAATCAGGGGTCACTATCTTTAAACCTTTAGTAGTTTTCCAGATATTCCATTTTGAAGTTCCATATTTTGAAGATTTTTATGCAAAAACCTCCCGCCATCTTGTAACCTCTTCACGGCACTGAAATCGAAGTGTTTCACAAAAAAAATCCCTGCAAGAAGTTTGGGGCGAGTGGGTTTTCCGTAGCGCAAGCAACAGACGGATGTCACCATACCATTACTTTCCCTTAGCGCTTTCCACCCGAATCTATTTGATTAAGGCGGCATTCACAAAGATCTTCGTTTTGCGTCGCCCGACCGACTCTTGAAAATTGAGTAGAATTGAGTCGGTGAGTCGGTAAATTTGTACTTTTTTTTGTCAATGACCTTTTCTTCGTTCAAAAATTTTATTACCTATTGCCGATTTTTTGCGAGGGGATTTCTAGCGCAGGAGGTCACAGTGTTCAAAGGTCATAATTTTAAACCACCCATTACACGTGGTTGTTTTGGCTGCTGGCTGGCTGGCAGTTTCCTCCAAGAATGCACTCCAAGAATGGATGGAAAAATGGAAACCCGAAAATTTTTACGACCGACCGACCGACGACCGACTCACTTTTTAGACCCAACGAGGACGCGAAATGAAGATATTTGTGATTGCCGCCTAAAGATTTTTTCAGATTTGGAAAGAAAAAACATTTATCTTGTTAAAATAATAATGTTGGTTGAAAAATATTGTAAATTTAATGGAAATATTTGCAGTTTAAGTGCTTATTTTAACTTCCTGAAAAAAGTAGAACACTCTAGTCAGCCAATGTGGTACCTTTCGAAAGCTAAACTATTACGGGGGAAAATGTAAAAAAATTCAGGCCGATAGCTGACTCGGGTGGCTAGCGCTTTTGATTTTAGTAGCCCCCGGTAAAAAAATTTCCTGTGCCGTGAACAAGACGTTTGAAAAAGCACACCTGCGAGTACTCATTTTCAAATTTTGAAAGAACGAAAAGACATATCTTGATAATTTCTTTTGCAAAAAAAAGCTGAATAAATTCTCTTGAAGTTGGAAAAATAATTTGTGCTAGAAAACTTTTCCTTCCTGGATTTATGTAAGTTTGAAGATTTTTTTTCAAAAGTCCTGCTTTTGTTACTGCCGCAGGCGAGAGCCTTGACCTCCCTATCTTTAGCCTTTTTGCGAAGCGAATTTATGAGCGAAGCAGTTTTGCTATATTGTGCACGTACCTTTAACTTCTATCCCAAGCAAAAATTTGCTATAAAATTTGCTATATAAATCACATCTTCAAACTGATGATTTTATCAAAATGACCTTGAATGGTTTGGCTTGAAGCCACGAAAAACTTTCTCGGTTTGGTAGCTAGGACTGCGAAAAATGCCGTTTTAAAATGGTGTACCCTAGCAGTGAACAGCAAAAAAATTACCGGAAGCCGAAACACGGACTTAGAATTTGAAGTTGATCAGATTGCCGCGCGTGCAATCTAAGCAGTGGTTCTTCGGTTTTAAATGTTTATTTTGCTGTTAAATGAAGAAAATTAGTTTGAACGGTGACAGAAAGGATCTTCATCATCCCTTGACTTTTAACAGCAAGTATCAAGTATCAAATAAGGTCAATCAATGAGAGGTTTTCGCAAGTCGCGCGGGCGGGAGGAGTGCTCTTTTAGTGAACGAAACTTACCTTGCAAAACCAAGTGAATATTCTATGATAAAGAAGTACGGAGGTAATCAAATTTGTCAAATTTGCCAAGAAATAAATCAAAACTGCCCAAGAACCAACAAGCCATCTTTGTACATTTTTGTTTTTGTTTCATTGTTATATGTTTTGATGATTTCGACAGACAATTCGTGATTCGAATAAAAATGTTTGATCGTTCGACGAATATCGCTCGATAGACATTTTTTCAAAGAGGCCACCCTGCTGAATAATTATGTAGTCCAGCAGAAAAACAATGATAAAACCATGCATAATTATTACAATATGCATGATACAGTAATTATGCATGGCTCTATCATTCTTTTTATGGTTGGACCACATAATTATTCAACAGGACATCCTCTTTGAAAAAAGGTCTATTTTATTAAGGCACCATTTACACTAGAATAACTAGAAGGAAAAAAAGAGAGCGATGCGCGGACGGCGTGTTGTGCCGCCGTGGCGTGGTGGGTGGATTATGTGGTGTGTTTGGGGCATTAACCATTAAGGCTCTTACGACCCTGTCTCTATAGCGGCTTTATTAGAGGGATTTTTAGAGTGTCTCTTATTTTGCTAGCAACTTGCGAATTGAGGTGGAGTCTGGATCGCTTCGCAACCCTTATACAATACGGCTAGTTAAAGTATATACCGTGAGTGGTCCTAAATCCGACAGCCCTGCCTAAGTCCGACGTGGTCTTTCAAAGATACAAACTAAAATAAAAAAAACCTTTTGCTGTGACGCAACGAAAATACCAAAGTGTCAACTAAACTGGGAAATTTGATACAGTAAACCAGTTGAACCAAATAATTAACAATAATTGCTTCTTATACGAAACATACGTTACTGATACTTTCTCTTTAAAGTTTGCCTGGAATTCCGTGCCAAAATTTATTTCAAAAATTGATGTCATCCATTAGGGGGTAATTTTTTTTTCTGGAATGGCCCAATGACAATAAAAGGTAATTACATTCAGACTTTTACAACTCACACTTTTTAATTACATTATTGACATTTTGACATTACAGTATAGCCATCTTGTTAGATTTTTGAATTTGTTTTGAGAATTCTTGCAATAGTTTATCGTTCAACTTGGAGAAGGAGTGTTTGTAAACATAGAAATTTTTTTATAACCTTTATTTGCAATTTTAGTCTCGCGGCTGAGGTCGAAAAACGTTTCATTTCGTGATACATCTTTAAGATTCCAAAAAAAAACAACAGAAACTCGCGAATTAGTACGTGTAGATTACAAATCAAAAAAGTTTCCACGATATTATCGTGCAAGTAACGAGTAATTGGCGTTTGCGTTTCCAGGCAAAATTGCAAGGCCTGGAAATTCATTAGTAAAAAAAGACCTAAATCACACGATAGAGCTCTTCAAACTGAGCAAAAAAGTGTATTACACCAAAGTCCCAACTTCTCTAGATCAAAATTTATTGGCCTATTTGTGGTGAAAAACTGATGGAAAACAGGGAATTTCCCCACAATCTGCATTAATTTATGCAAAATTAAACACCTTTTTGACCACAAATAGGCCCATAAGGGGCGAGGTCCATATTCAAAGTCGCCATGCGTAACGGGAAAAGACCGTTAGTGGGTAGGTATATCGGAATGTTGAGAGTTAGCTGTGGCATTGATGACCAAAATGAAACTCCACTAAAAATTCCAAGGAAAAAATCAAAAATCGCTTATCGTAGCGCTCACTTCTTCGCTTTTTCCTTTAGCATGCTATCCAAAATCCTTTCCCTGAGCAATTTAGGGGTGGTTTCAGAGTATAACATTCTTGCTTTGGGAGTTATAAAAACAAAGGCCGTTTAAAAATTGTGATGAAATTCGGCCGTTGTAAACCTCTGAAAATGGCGACCTTTGTAGCGGGCCGTTTGTTTTGATTTTAGCGAAAATGAAAGCTTCGGTAAAATTTTGGTCAAATCATGAAGACCGTTAAGGTGGTGGGTAGGTATGTTTTGAAAGTAACGGTCTTTTCCCGTTACGCGTGGCGACTTTGAATATGGACGTCGCCCCTAACTTTTGATCTAGAGAAGTTGGGACTTTGGTGTACAGGTGTTTGCCCCTCAGAATGCCACTGCCCCTCAGAATGTCAGTGTTTGGAAAATGGCAGCTACAGGCTTTGAGAATCATTTTAACAAAACTTTTTTGTGGTTTCCATGTGTATGAAAGTATAAGGCCTCAATTTCAATTGAAAAAATGTGTTTAGAAATGGGTGAAAAAAAATTAGGACCGGTTCAGTAAAAAAATTCACATAAAAAATTTCACTTTTTTTTTGGTTTTTGGCCTTGAATCCTGTGATCTGAATATAAGTGTGCAAAGTAGCAATTTTCAATAAGCCCCAACATAGTAGAAACATTTTAAGTAGAAATTAGCTGTTCCCAATACCATAGACAAATCTATGATGGCAGAAACTCTTACATCACAAGACTGGCATTTTGCGGGTCCCCCTTTATTGGAAACGGAGTTTCATTTCATTCTTTAACATATATCGAATATTTTTAGGAACAAGGATTTCAATGCAAATTTAAAATAAACTATAAATAAACTACTATGAAACACAATTTACAATAAGATTATTTAGAAAATTGTAGAAACCATTTTTAATGGAAAATATATTAAAAAGGAACAATTTTAGATTTCATCAAATATTGCATGATTGGAAGTTTACATTTGTCCTGTCTTTGTTTTTCAAAATATCGAAGATCTGTTTTACTTTTTCATATGCAGGAACATTAAATTTAGATGCTCCTCTTAAAGGATTGACTTCTAGAGGCCCACATATTACATCAGTCAATTCAAAGGTTGACTCGTCAGGTGGTAGATGGGAAGGTGTGTATTCCAAAACAGTGCCAGATCCAAATTTCGGTTTGAGTAATCTCATCACAACATTAGTTACATCGCCATCCATATCGTAAAGAAAGCGAGAGACAAACTTTGTGATGAAGAGTGTTTCAGATTTTTTGCCTTTGCAGCAGACACCAAACCACTTTCCAATGAGACTAGCCTTCTGTATTTGGAGGGCTTAGTCTTTTCCAAGTTGATTTCATTGTCCCAATTTCGTCTTCTTCCTCCAGCTCTTCATCAGCAGTAGACCTAGCATCAGCCTTATCATCAGTAGTTGAGTAGCTCTCACTATCATCATCATCATCATCATCATCAATGTCAGAAAAGAAGTCTTCATGTCTTGATAACTTAACTTCAGCCATATAATAGCTTGCCAATACCTTTCTTACCCTTACCTTTTTGCCCAACTTAATATCTTACTTTATTACTTTTTGATAAAACCTAATTTTTACTATTAAATCAAACTAGTCCAAATTTACACACAGTCTAACTAATCATTTACAATATGGCTTTTCTAGGTAGTTCAAAGCAATAGGAAAGGGTGGCTTTTAATCAAACTGGTCTACATAGTTTGGATTTTTTGAAAAATCATCTGCAAAAGGTGGCATTTTGAGGTCCCTATCACTGGCACTTTGTGGAGCAAAGTGGGATTCCCTTGAAAATAAGTCAACATAAATTTTACATATTAAAAAGGATTCAAATAAATGCATTCACACAAAATTTCATCAATGGATGACTTTTTGTTCTCCAGATAATGCGATTTTCCAGACTGACATTCTGCGGTCCCCCCTAAATAAAGTATAAAAGTTCAATTTGAGAAAAAAATACCAAAAACCTAAAACTTTGAGATTTAAGTTCCTGGGAAGAAATTTTATAATAGAAGACCTTGTAAAAACACCAAAAAAAGTTTAAAAAAGTACAGAAAAAAAAAATTAGAGCAAAAGTAAATTTCACGTACATTCTGAGGGGCAAACACCTGTAATACACTTTTTTGCTCAGTTTGAAGAGCTCTATCGTGTGATATAGGTCTTTTTTTAATTTGAAGACCCCCCAAAAATCATGAATTTCCAGGCCTTGCAATTTTGCCTGGAAACGCAAAAAATCGCCATTTACTTGTTACTTGCACGATAATATCGTGGAAACTTTTTGATTTTGGAATCTACATATACTAATTCGAGAGTCTCCATCGAAAAAAGTGGAATCTAAGAGGTATATCACGAAAATCATTTTCTAGCCACTTTTTTCAACCTCAGCTAGTAGCCGCGCGACTATTTGGCTTTGGGGGGTCGGAATTAGGCAGGGCTGCTCAACTAAAGTATAATCCCTGGCTGACAGGCAGGGGACTATCTCTTCATCTCTACGTACGTACAACAGGTGACAGGGCAAACAATTCTCTTCTGGAGGCTGGAAGGACCTGGTGCCTGCTGAAAACACCTGAAAACTAACCTGACTGACGTCACATCAGTCATCACCCAGCCCAGCTAAAAAACGACCTGTTAAATTGCAGATCAATATTTATCACGTGACCAAAAAAAATTTAACCTTTTTGCTCGAGCTTTTTGACTTAGTAGATATTCAATTGACATTGGCTTCGCCACTTCACCAATTCAAAAACTGAACCAAAACCTGACACCTGAAAACAGCCAAATATTTTGTTCAGATTCTTTCCGCTGCTTCGTCTACCATTTTTTTTAAATATTTTTACGGAATCGATCTTTATAAAAGCATATAAGGGCCTTTTTTGATTGGACCTTTACCAAGTAACAATAATTCGGTCACCGGCAGAAATTTTCGAGTCGTTCCCACTGCAGCCTACATTGGCTGTTTATTGTGGAGGTAAACTTACTCTTGGTTGGCTAGGGACGGCGTTTGTTATCTCCTCAATAATTTGCTAGTTGGCAATACTTCTGGTCGTCCATCATGAATGAAAAATGATGTTCCAACTCCTGAATTTTTGGTAATGTAAACAGCTTTTACATCTTCTTTATGTTGCTTACTCAAATCTTTTTTTGGTGTCTAAAAGATTTTGCAGTTTTGTTCTTGTTTGCATTCTTTTTTAGCCAGCTTACTGTTTTTTTTACAGAGGAGCCTGCTGCTTTTAGTTGTCATCAACCAACCATCCTCCTGTTTGTTTTTAATTCGGAGAAATTTTAAGTCCATTTTCCGTCCATAATAGTCAAATTTGACTGAAAGGGTTAAAAGGTGACTTTCTTTGCCAATAACTTTCGATAAAATTGTTCCCCAAATTTCTCTTTTTCAGTATGTAGGTCTTCCTCTATCTTACCAAAAATATTGCACTTAAATTTTTAGCCCCACAACGAAACCCCACCTAACTAGCCGTATTGTATAAGGGTTGCGAAGCAATCCAGACTCCACATCAATTCGCAAATTGCTAGCAAAATAAGAGACACTCTAAAAATCCCTCTAATAAAGCCGCTCTATAGTTTATAGAGAGACAGGGTCGTAAGAGCCTTAATGCCCCAAACACACCACATAATCAGTTACATCAATATGCCTTCTTACCTGTCTTTAAAAATATAAATAAAAGTAATCACGGAAAAGGACGCGAAAAAAAAAGACATAAGTCTGAGAACAGAGTAATCAAACTCGCTAGAAAAAGTACCATTAGAAGTCATAAAAAATCAACCTGAATAAATGCAATCAAAATTCCAGAGAACTTCATAATTCCCCAAACAACATTACATTACTATGTCGAACTCCCATCACATAAATTTTACAATTACGTCAGAGTAGACTACGCTCGCCACCGAAGAGGTTTATTTGGAAAGGGTAATTATATTTTATTGTTCGCTTCTTTTTTAAAGATTCGCCGGGTTGGAAAAGTATGAATTTCTTTGTACATATTTTACCTACCCCAAATATTTAGGAGGTTGAGTTTTAAACGAATCGTCAAGTTGAAACGAACGATAAATGTACACTTTTTTTTTTTATAAGAACAATTTTATAAGAACAATGAGGCTCAAAAATGCCAAAAAATAAGAACAATTCAAGAACAATCCTGAGCCTGGAGTTGCTGAGTTTTAGGTAAAATAAGGGCCAAATTAATGAAATTAGGGTTCAAACCCAAAAATACCCCCAAATTTGCCCTGAAAATAAGAACAGGATAAGAACAATTTGAGGCTCGAAGTGCCAAAAAAATAAGAACAGCCGAGCCTCAACAAAAATTTACTGGTTCTTATAAAAAAAAAAAGTGTATCAAGGTCTGTTTTATTTACCCCCTGGTGACTTAACAAAAGAGACTTAACTCGATGTTACAATCAGTGTAGCTGGAACCTCGATATTCCAGGATTAGAAAAAGCTATACCTGTTATCTTTTTTCTTTAAAGAATCAACAAGCCATCAACATCAATAAATTACACACATTTACTCAGAGAAACTTTTAAAATTATCTGCCATTATGACTTTCTTGAAGCCGTTTGGAAATGAACCAATCGGGTTATGAATCGGAATTCCTATGGGAGTTCTTTTCCGAAATTTGTAAAATAGCTAAGTCGGCAAAAAAACTTTTCCCGGGGGTTTGAGGGAAAACCAGAACTGCTGTCATTTGTTTTTTATTTAACCAGATATTTAAATTTGGGCTCAAAAATATTAAAATAAATAAGTTAATAGTATTCAATATACTATTTGTATCTATCAGAAAATAAAACACTTACAGAACGACATCGTTTATCATTTAGAATACCCCCGTATTTGGACCATTCTATGGTGGGCGCAAAATAGGGCGGAAACTAAGTAGCACCCTCAGTGCAAGATTGCCGCCTCATCTTTATTCGCCCGCGCGAGAATGCGAGCTAATCATTTTTTTCTCGTGCGCTCAAGGGGAAAAGGAAAGTGATCGATATTCTTTGAAGAAAAAACGTCAGAAACAAACCCAAAGACCAAAAGATGTACTTTGTTGTTGACAATCGATCCTGTGAAGATGAAAAAATTTCTGCTTTGCATTTTTTTCGGAACGCTGAAAAACTCTAATTTCGATCATCCTTTAAGATAAAGAGGTTGCGAGATTTGGGTTAGCGAGGCAAAAATCGCTAAAAAGCTGGTAAAATCGTAATCCTCAAAAATCGATGTTCCAGCCTCACTGACAATCCAATTATTGAAAGTTTGTCTCAGCCTTTTTATAATGAGCGAGACATACGTTCTCTGATTACGCAATTTTCATATTGACATTTTCGAGGCATTTTGATGTAACTGATAATCCACGGCGGCACAACACCCGGCGCCCGCGCATCACTCTTTTTTTCCTTCTAGTTATTCTAGTGTAAATGGTGCCTTAATAAAATCGAACGATATTGGCCGATATTCGTCAAACGATCGAACATTTTTATTCGAATCACGAATTGTCTGTCGAAATCATCAAAACATAAAAGTAAAACAAAAACAAAAATGTTCAAAGATTGTTGGTTCTTGGGGCAGTTTTAATTTATTTCTTGACAAATTCGACAAATTCGATTACCTCCGTACCTCTTTATCATAGAATATCCACTTGGTTTTGCAAGGTAAGTTTCGTTCCGGGGGGGGTACTACCCTTGTCCACCGACGGGGTGGACCCTACCTGGGACTCGAAATTTGCGAAAGAAGTGACCCTGAATGGGACTGAAATTCCAAAATTTTCTTAAACTGTCTACTTTTTCCCCAATTTTTCCAAAAATAGGCACCCTACGAGGGACTGGGATTTTTCTATTTTGGTGTTTTTGGGACCTTACCTGGCAGTGTGGCTCGAATCCTTCAGATCCTTGGTTAGAAAAAGCTATACCTGTTTACTTTTTTCTTGCCAGATTCAACAAGCCATCAACCAACAAAATTAATACTGGACATCAAAAAATTCAAACAACCTTTCCACTAGACACTTCTAAATTATCTGCCATTATGAAGATGTTCCGAAATTAACCAATAGGGTTTACAATCGGAATTCCTCTGGGAGTTAGCGAGTCGGGAAATGTAAAGTTACGTAATAAGTAATACATAATTTTTCCAGGGGTATAACGTATAAAGAAATTGAAATGCTTTGTTTTTTTCTTCATTATATATTTAAGTTTTCATTATTAAAATTCTAAAAATGCTAATTTGTAGACCATATTAGAAAATGGTTATATATTTCGCAAAATAAACACTTACAAAAGCTATTACTTACTATTTTTACCCCCGCTTTTTAAACAGCGTCTTCTGTGGGCGTGATATCAGGCGGAGACAAAACGCCCTCATCGTAATATTCTCGGGTCATCTTATTGTTTGTTCCTTTTGTCGAGTCTGTCGGTCCTATTGTTCATGCTAAATCCATACTCTTAGGTGCCAAATAAACGGTCCCCCCCACTTGTTAATATTTCGAAAATTTTCCAACCCCCCCCCCCCGGACCTTATTAGGACCCCCCCGTTTATTAATTCTAAAGAATATTTTCAGTTGGCTAAAAGAAGTCCCCTTATTTTGCTCCAAAAAGCCTGATTTTTATTTACCTTATTTTGGGGTTTTCATAAGTACAATTTCCAACCCCCTCGGCAATTAGGTTTCCCTTGTTTATTGAAATTTCAAAAAATTTTCCAACCAACCCCCCCCCCGTTTATTCGAACCCCCCCGTTTATTTGGCACCTAAGAGTACACGATGACGTCAATGTTTGGCGGCATACCTGAAAATAAAAACAAAAAGATTATTATCATTTTTGCATGAATTACGCTACCTTATACGTCATTATAAAATTATTAAAAAACGAAAATGAGTCTAGGCCGCCCGCCTAGAGAGCGCGTGCCCTAATATTTTTTCTCTCGCGGTCTTCAGGGGAAAACGAAAGTGATCGATATTCTTCAAAGAAAGAACTTGCCAAAAAAGCCCCTAGACAAAAAGATGTATTTCAAGGTTCGGAATGGATCCTGCGAAGATGAAACAATTTTGACTAGGCGTTTTTTTGGCAAACCCAAAAACTCTAATTTTTTTCTTCCCTCAAGCTAAAAAGATTACGGGTTTTGGGCAATCGAGGCAAAAATCAGCAAAAAGCTGGTGTTTTCCGTAAATCTGAGAATCGCGATAATATCCTCACTGTCTGGGACTTGTGGAGGTTAAAAAAGGTACCCTGACCAGCGCAGCATCCCCGTGACCCATCTTGCCCTAGTACCCCTCCCCCCGGGGTTTCGTTCACTAAAAGAGCACTCCTCCCGCCCGCGTGACTTGCAAAACCTCTCATTGATTGACCTTATTTGATACTTGATACTTGCTGTTTAAAGTCAAGGGATTATGAAGATCCTTTCTTTCACCGTTCAAACAAATTTTTTTCCATTTAACAACAAAATAAACATTTAAAACCGAAAAACCACTGCTTAGATTGCTTAGATGCGTGCCGCCCGCGCGTCAATTTGATCAACTTCAGATTCTAAGTCCGTGTTTCGGCTTCCGGTAATTTTGTTGCTGTTCACTGCAGGGTACACCATTTTAAAACGGCATTTTTCTCAGTCCTAGCTACCAAACCGAGAAAGTTTTTGTGGCTTCAAGCCAAACCATTCAAGGTCATTTTGATAAAATCATCAGTTTGAAGATGTGATTTATATAGCAAATTTTATAGCAAATTTTCGCTTGGGATTGGAGTTAAAGGTACGTGCACACAATATAGCAAAACTGCTTCGCTCATAAATTCGCTTCGCATAATGAGCTTTCTACACATTTGAATGAAGCATTTCAAAATTGTTTGTAAAAATCGCTTTCCAATTGCTTTAGAAAAGAGATTTTTAAAAGTGTCACAAAAGTGTTCCGTGACAAACATACTTTTTGATTGAAAGCCCCCCCCCCAAATTATAAATCTATTCAGGATTTTTCTGCAGTGCTCCCAAAAATTAGGTCTCATCTAAATCTGGTAGGTCTCATCTAAATCTGGCTGGACTTCAAAGAAATGTTGGTTTGCCGTCAGACGACCGACTCTTCTTTAAACTGCTCTAACTTGGGGACATGGGACGATTATTCGAAACATGTTGATGTGACTGTTGATGATATCTGGCCTGTATTTTCACTTACTGTTAAATCTCTTTACTTTGACACAACAAATTTGTTTTGATAACTCCACCAAGTTTATCAATCATACTTTCTGTCATAACATGTCATAACAATAACTTTCACTGATAGCGCGCCCCTTTTAAACTTTTTTGTTTTCATTCAAGATGACCGGACGCCGATTCATTGGAGAATTAGAGAAGCCCACCGCCTATCGCCAGATGGGAATAACAAATAACAAGTGTGAGCTACACACTTGCGCAAGCAACGCCAAACGCTCCATTGTTGGACCTACCCCGGTGGGGTGGAGGTCCTATAAATTAACCCGTGTTCGTTAGTTAGTTAGCTCGTTCGTTAGTTACCAACTTTTCTCGGGATTGGCTCATTCAATTTTTCTGATTTTTTGCACAAAGGTGCATTACTATAAACCCTCGAATGTGACGGAGCCCGATTTTCGAAAAAAAAAATTTTCCGGCCGGGAGAACCGGAAATGTCCCGAAAAAAGCGTTTTTTTCACATTTCCGTCACATTTTTTCAACTTATTTAATTGTTTCTTTACAGAAAAATGTTCTTTATGATGATGCCCAAAACTTAGCATTGTTTGATTTCCAAAAAAATCATCCTTTGAATCCGGAACTCCTTAAAAATCGCCGGAACAGCCGAAAACCGGCGTAAAACGGTTTTCCTTCATTTTTTCAACTTATACTCGACAGATTTTCATGATTTTTTGCACAATGATGTAAAATGGCAATGCCCAAAATGTGACAGAGCCCAATTTTCGAAAAATAAATTTTTTCCGGCCGCTAGAACCGGAAATGTCCCGAAAAAAGCGGTTTTTTGAGATTTTCTCGAGATGAATGATTGATTAAAGTGTCGATATTATTTTTCTTTCACCGTTAAACATCGATGCGTTTCTTAATTGCTTTCTCCGTTCCAATAGATATATAAATCGAAATTTAAAATTATACATTACTTCCATTAAATTTTAATTATTCGTTTTATAAATAGGTAGGTCCATTTAAAGTATTACTTGTTTTGACACTAATTTGTTCTTCTTTGTTCCAGACACTCCATGTGTTCCACTACGGATTTTTTTCATATTTCGATTTAAAAGCCTACTCGGTGAGAAAGAGAAATCATATATTTGTTTGGTGAAATGGTGGTTGAATTGCCGTCCCATGTTTTGTCAGTTAGTCCCAAAATCAAAACAACATTTTGCACACAAGGAATTTTTTAGTAGACCTTTTTACCGTGAACCGAAAATAATAAAAAAAATGGTTTCCTTTTGAATTTAATGTGACCGTCATACTGGCCATCACGGCGTGCAGCCTCTTAGCGCCTAGAGCGTGTTTTTGTGATAAATAAGAAAGGGAAAACCAGGTCAACTAAGTGCGGAAATTATTTTTATCACGTGACTTGAAGCGTAATGAGTTGTTAAGTTGTAAAATTTTGATGATGGGCACGCAAAAGTTTGCATGCGTTTCATGTTTCATATGTTGTGTAAAATTGCTTTTAATTTGGCTGCTTTTTTAATTGAAAGAATTGTAATGTTTACTGAACTTCTAGTTTGATGGATGAACTTGTTTGATCTGGTTTGATAAGAATAATACCAAGAATTTCATTCAAGATTTGTTTTGATTATTTTACAGATCGGGTGTTGACTTTAAAGGAGGGCTGACGATATTAGACGATATTAGAGATTTTAAGATTAATGTTGAAATGCGTATTTTTTCGATAAATTTAGACGATATATACTCAATAAAAAATAAGGTGGTTTTAAATAAATCTTTGACAACTTGGCGTTTCTTTCTGTTCCGCCCTTACTTTTACTTTCACTTTCGCTTTCTTGTTACGCAAATCTGATTGGATGAATAGCACTTGATAACTAATTCTGATTGGCTGTAAGTCTTTAGTTTCGGGATTCTGATTGGATCATTTCCTGCGCCACGGTTGAATTTTGATTGGTTGAAAGTTTCTGTGCGTGAATTCTGATTGGATGATTACCTGAAAAGTAAACTATGGTATGTAAGTATTTTGCTTATCAAAACCTAAAGATCTTCAGGGGGTTTTATTTATTTTATATGAGGATAACTAAGCCTACAAAACACAGAGAAAAAAAACCAACATAGAACAGGTGTATTTCATAATGCAGAATATGATAGTGTGAATCTTTTTGAAATTCTATGCTATGATTTTTTCTCAATGCCCCGTAACTATGCCCGGGGTCCCTGTCGCTAAGACCTTATGCTAAAAACGAAAGCAATTACGGCAAAAATTCATCAAAATAGCGTTTTTGTAATACCTCTAATATTGATACTTGACTGTACTGAAATCGTTCTTACCCATTGGGGTGGAAAAGATTCTGCTATCTGACCTGACAGTCTAGACTTAAACTCCTATATTAGGATTAGAAACTAGGCTACTCTTACGTCTTTTATCTCTCCCTTTACAACAATACAATGCTGACTAGTTGACATAACACATTCAAGTAATCCCTGTGAGAAGTTTATATCCAAATCTGTAACAAAAAAGAAGGTGGTCTACTGATTGCTTTGCGGTGCTCTTTCGCAGACTGTTCATCAAATTTCCACCATTGAGAATGTCGCATTTCGCACAGCTGTTCTTTTTGGCATCAGTGCAATCTGAGTGCCTTGCATGACAGGAAACTGTAATATCTTACCCTTGATAACACCTCTTTTATTTGTTTCAATCTGTTAGCCTAAGGCGTAGGCTTTTTCTCATCTTCAATTTTCTGAGGAAAGCAAGAATTTGATGCAAGAGTTAGATTGTCAACAAAGTGCTGTAAAAATCATCGAATAAAAGAGGAACTTAAAATCTTAAATATTTTCATCTTGAAGAATTGGTGCAAAAAAGTGAAACACCTTGTTGTTAAGATGATGGCTTGAAGTCAAAAAATGAAACCACTGAATCTGAAAACAGAAGTTAAAATAGCCCTGCCCCTAAACCTGAGATTTTCTGGTGGAAAAGGACAAGACTATAGACCATTTCACTGTGATGTCATTATGTTTTGGTTTCTCTTGTTTAGCCTAGAAAAACTGCTTTGAAATACAGGATAATTATGGAGACAAATGCCCCCAATTTTGTTGCTTTTACCTATGTTTTTAAGCTTAAAATCTTTAAACAAAAGTGAGCGTTAGCAAGATTACAAAAACAAACCAAAGAAAATGAAAATTAATTTGAAATTGAGTCTTTGCCACCAAAAAACGGTGGTAAAAAAGTGCTTGGAAATTACCCTGTTTTGATGTCTGAATTCAGTCAAAATATAATCAAAGTGATGGCAGCTCTTCTCCTGAAACTAAATCTTGAAAAGTTCCTTCTAAAATTATGAAAATTGATTTTTATGGTGACTTGTGAAACTTTTGTTGAAACATCAAAAGTATACTATAATAATCAATTAAGTCATTCCCAAGTCTTGGGTGTTTAATTTTTGGGGGCTTTGTAGGGGGTACCCCTTGCCTGAAAAACAGGGGGATGGGAATGTAGGTAGGGATCAAATATGTAAAAATGTGTACCATCAATGGGTATGGGTATTTTTATAATAAAAAGAAACAAGGTGAAACGGGGTATTTCACCGAAATCTGCATATGAATTATGCAAAATTAAAAGACCATTTTACCACAAAAATTTCCATATTTTTTACTTAAGAAAGGTGGAAAATTATTTTCATCAATTTTTTGCTCAGTTTGAAAAGCCTTGTCACATGGTCTTTATCTCTGATTTTGAAGAAAGTTTGGTCCCAAACAATAAACATAACAGGGCTGTAAATAAGCTTCATTGGTCAATGTCCAACTGAAAAAGCTATTTGACTTAACTGAAAAACTTTTGTGTCATGGTTATGATGTCCGAATGGAAAGAGGAATAAAACCATTAACTTGAGTTAAAGTTACAAAGAAATCAAGTCGATAAAAGTGATCTTAGAAACACTCTTGAAAGTTAGGCAGAAAGAGAATCGATAAAATTGATCTTAATTCTTAGAAACACTCTTGAAATTTATAAAGAAAGTGATTTGATAAAAGTGATCTTATTAGAATTAAACTCTCGAAAGTTACAGAGAAAACCAGTCAATATAAAAGTATTTTGGAAACACTTATTGCGAGGTTACATGGCTCGCACCCCCCCCCCCATATTTTTCTTTACTCTTACTGTTGGTTTTTATTTTCTCTAAACTTTCATGTTTTCATGCGAAGCATGATCTGATCCTTAGAATGCAAAAATGAAGACATTCTATTGCATTTTCTAAAATGGACCTATTATACTGGGATCTGAAATTTTATTAGGCTTGTTCTCAGGGGGGGAACCTAAATTTGGCAGGGGACCTTAAAAATAAATCGTTTACAGCCCTGTCTCTTAGCCTTTTCGTTTACTAATCACTTCCTATGTAGCTTTCATGATTGCTTCTAAAGTTTACTTTAATTTACCGTTCTTTGTAATTTTATTAATGGGTGTTTCTAAGTTCACTGTTTTTTTTTCGATTCTCTTTCTGCCTAACTTTCAAGAGTGTTTCTAAGATCACTTTTATCGACTTGATTTCTTTGTAACTTTAAATAGTGTTGCTAAGTTGACTTTTATGAATCACTTTCTCTGTCACAGTTTCCAAGTTAACTTTTATTTACTCATTTTCTTTGTAACTTTCAAGACTGAATAATTTTAGAAAAAATATAGAGACTGAATGACCAACAGGATTTCATTTCAGTCGGACATAATGTCTGATTGACTAAAAATATTTATTTGCAGCCCTGAACATGTATTTAAAAAGTGGAATTAGATACAAAAACTGCCAGTTTTCAAGCTGTAACATTCAAATTCTGAATCACCGCCTTCAAATTTAACTAAATTCAATTGCCAAAGCTTTAATTCTTTACTATTCTCAGTCATCTTGTTTTAATATTTTTTTTTTGTCAGACCATATTACTGCATGTTGATAGACATATTTTCATTAACCAGTAACATTTCTTTTGGCTTTTAATCTTGTCATTTCATACCTTTGATGATCATCTATAAGCCAAGATGGAATAAAAGCAATCCTATATGAGTCTCAGATGCGGCTGAGACACAGGTCTTAGGAAAACCTTAAGAATTTATGAAAAAATTTCAGGTGACCTATACAAGTTGTGAATAAGTGTTTGTGTAATTTCGACATTCCATAAAAAAGTGTACAATCGCTGTGGAGGACTGGATTTTTGTGACTGCGAATTCTTTACCTATCTGTTCAGATCTGTTATATAGCTACTTTTAGGTTTTAAACCCACTGATCTTCCAAATTTTCACAGGATTTTAAGAATTGTCCCAATAGAATTCTGATTATTTGTGCAGGATGTTGTATAATCTTTATGGAATTTGACACATTTCAAACTTTACCCACTTGGAATAGAAGAAGACCTTGTCAACAGGCAAAATATTGTGTGTTATTTTAAGCTACGGAGAAATGGAAAAGTGAAGACCTCCTTTATATTCCTCTTAATTTTTAGCCACAGGTAAAGATTTCCGTTTTAAACTGCCTGCTGGGGAGCATGTACTTAAATAATCTAGAAGCAGCTTCATTTTTTCTGACTTAGACCAGCTTAGATAAAACTAAACGTTTATATTTGAATAATTTCCACGAGAACTATCTTATTACAGTTTCTATTCACCTTTTTGGCAAAGACTTTCAAAAGAGGTCTTGATATTAATACACATTCATCAATAGAGATATCAAAATATTATAATACTTTCGGAGAAACTTCATTTACTTTATATCGTTTTGAAATTAACATTCTTTTTTGTTCTGTTTTAATGAAATATTTATCAGTTTTGGGATAATATATTTTCTCCATCTTGAGACTTGTGAAAGTGAAAAGCTGATGAACATTCTGTACTACTAAAACTAATACTTATCTTTGAAATATTGTATAAGAATGTTTTTTTCTGCAATGTTCTTTATTTAAGATAAAAATGAACTAGCAAATTGATAAATTATTGATTTTTTATTTATGTCTTATAGGATTCAAAAAAAAAAGAAATAGAGAAACACAGAATATCTCCAATGTAGTATGATCAGAGACTAAATTTTGTTTCTCAAAAATATCAAGGTTTATGGTGTAATGAACATCGACCCATCATAAATACAAAGGAGGTGAGATTCAGTTAATCAGAGTTAATTAATAAACTTTTAAAGAAAGCATTTTTGTTGAACTGTAGTCATTGAAAATTTGAAGCACTTTTATGTGGCTGTTATGAGAAAACTGAGTTTTGAAACTCAATATTTGAAGAAAAAATCTTTTGAATCATAAAAAGTTGTGAAAATGCAGATAATGTTACATTACTGCCTGGTTTCTTTTGTTCTCGATGCATTTCATTCTATGCATTATAGGTAAAAACATCAAATTATTATATCACACCATTTTGGTAAAAACAGCCTTTTTGTGGAAAAACACTAGAAAAAGTGCCCTTTTTGACCACCAACGGACTGAGTTGGCTATGGGTAAAGTGCTTGGAGTTTTGCCTACTTGTGACAGCTTGTGGTAGTTTTAAATTTGTAGATATCAGGTTTCAAAAAAGCACATGCTGTGACTCATTGTTTCACTACACATTTAACTCGATTTACTACTATGTACTACTGATTTATTTTTAGCTTTTCAAAAGGCCATGCCAATGCATGGAACAGCAGCTCCACAACCAGGAGCTAACAATAAAGCCAATGAAGGAGGCGGCGGTGGCGGTGGAAAAGACTCACTTGACCCATTCACTAGAAAATCCTCTGTCAAGAAAATAGGAAAACATCCAAAAAAACAACAGGGATCATCAAGATTCCGAAATAATCCTCATGTTGAAATTCAGCCTTTACCACTATTAAAAGGTATTTCTGATTTAATCTCAATCCATAACCATAGTATGAGGAACCTAGTCAAAATTCGAACATACACAAGAAATGTAAAGTTCTTTGATTAACCCTTCCAGCATCTTCTTATTTTTTTACCAGGGGAAGGATCCTCCTTAAAATCTCAAGATTAAAAATGCTTTGACCTTGAAATTGACCTGTTATAATTGTTCATATGGTTATTCTGAGATTATATATTTTGATTTGGCTACCTGTTTGGTTGGTGTTTTTATACAGTCCAGAAACTTGACTATAATTACATATTAACTGAATTGGTCCATGAATATTTGGTACAAACTGATCTGTAAAATAATGAAGCTTTTGACTTGAAATGATAACTTATGATACTTATGTACTTACGTCATACAAAATTTGTCTTGCTGAAGGTGCTTAGAAAAAGTAGTTTTTTTTAGTGGGTACTTTTTTTACACAAGGAAAGTCCTTAATTGAACTAACAAATTCCATCTTATTTCAATTATTATGAACTCCAGTGAGATATGATTTTTCAGGATTTTAACTCAGGTATATGCCATCCTTATTGGACCTTTAAAGTCCCTCTAAGGGTGTAAAAATCACAATATCTAATTTCTGTCCCCCTTAAAGGTTACAAAAAAACAAGAACTCCAATATTTATCCCTAGAAAAGTCTAGATTATAGGAAAAAAGTCCCGGGAGGGTCCCAAAATTCACAAAATTTCCCTATTTTCCCCTCCATCTTAGATCCTAGAATATCCGATTTTTGAGAATCGGGAGGACCTCCCTGTCATTTCGCGAACCTAGTTTTTTTTGCATGCATAATTTGATTCAAAACCTGTGTATGTGTGAGGTTTTACCTATCCCTTTAAAACCTAATTTAGTACTTCACTAAGACAAATATTGAATGTAATAACCAAAGTCATCTGCTTGTTGTTTAGTAACATCCAAATATTTTATAGACTTTAAAATTCCTTATGCTGAGAGATTGACATTTTCAAACGTTTTACTTTTCTAGATTCTCCAGCTCAAGAAAGACAAGAACTGATGATCAAGAAAATCCAATTATGTTGTAATATGTTTGATTTCATGGACCCTGTCAGTGACTTAAGGGGCAAAGAAGTCAAGAGGTCCACACTCAATGAATTAGTAGAATATATTAATGCTGAAACGGGTGTCCTGACTGAACCAGTCTATCCAGAGATCATTAGAATGGTAATTACTTTTCCACTTGCTTTTTTTACCTGGAAGTATCACGGTTATGTAACATCTTAAGATTGCTAGGATGTCTAGAAAATTGAGAACCACATATTATACATATATATATACATCTGATCATACGAAATTTGTAATATGACACTATGGCATCACAAAGTTCAATTTTTGTTATTTAAATCTAGCATTGTTATAGTTTTGGTTGCAAAAAAAAAAAGGATAAGCAGAAACATCTTTAGTATATTGCCAATTTCATGAAAGTGTTTTTATCCAGTCCGAATTCGACTTGCAAATGCTGTGCAAGTAAATGCTAGTGTGAGATGGATCTCTTTTGTCAGGAAGTTTTGTGTAACGCAAAACTACAGTTTACAAGAAATGGATGAGAATAAGGTTGAGGATGATTTGATTTTGATTATGTTTGCAAAATTAAAGAAATCTGGTCCAACTGATTTCAATATAATGGTTCAGCTGACACTTTATAGGAAATGTGACTGCTGACCTACATGATTTAGTTTAGTTTATGATAAAGTTTTTAATGACATCGCTCTTCGTTTTTGAATTTGTCTTGTATTTTTCTCGGAATGAAGGTGTGAAATATTGAAAATTAAATTTGGTTTCATTTCGTTACAATCTTTCCCTCCAATGTAAAACTTAATTCATTATACAATCGATATTTTGACCTTTCAGGTCGCAATCAACTGCTTTCGAACACTTCCACCCTCAATTAATCCAGACTTTGATCCAGAAGAGGATGAGCCGACACTGGAATGTTCATGGCCTCACTTACAGGTTGGACATTATTTAACAAGATTGATATCGATCTTACTTTGACTTTTTATTTCTATATATATGCAGGCATACTTGACAAATAATATCTTTAAGTTTAACAATAGATTTAGTTAGTCCCAAAAAAACTACTTAAAACATGTATTTTTAATACTAAGATGTAATGAGTTGTGTTACTGATTCAAATTTTTCTTTTTTTTAGATTGTGTTTGAGTTCTTCTTGAGATATTTAGAGTCACATGAATTTCAACCTACAATTGCCAAAAAATACATAGACCAGAAATTTGTACTGCAGGTATGTATGGTTTTGAGGATATTGTCTATGTCATTACATATGATATCTTGATTAAGAAAAGGTCTCTCGTTTCAAGTAAGCTGTCCGTCATGTGCAAATTACCGATGTTGTTTTATTTTTCCTTTACATACATTAAAGGCTTTGCTTGCTCTTAATTTTTATATTTCATCACAACAAATTATATTTTATCACAATTGCTAAAGCAAAATTTTCTGTACAAGCACGATGTCCTATTATCCTATTTCCTATGTTCTATATGTAAATTTTTCTGCTTTACAGCTTTTAGAATTATTTGACAGTGAAGATCCACGTGAACGTGAATTCCTGAAGACCGTTCTACATCGGATTTATGGAAAATTCTTAGGATTACGTGCTTATATTCGAAAACAAATTAACCATATATTTTTGAGGTATGACTATTTTATACAGTGATCCAGAGTTTGAAGCAATAAAGTAAAAAAATTTAATTTTGAAATCTTCGTCTTTCGGTAAATTTAAAAGAAAATTGGAATTTGAAGTATGTAATTATTCTTTGTCTTTTCTTTGTTGTCCTTCTAATCAAACGAATCGACCGAGTTGATATTTAATTCTTTTCTCGTTTTAGATTTATTTATGAAACAGAACATTTCAATGGCGTAGGTGAACTATTGGAGATTTTAGGAAGGTAACTGATCTGGAAAATTTTCTTTTTGTGACATTATCTATTATATTTAACCAATTCTATGTTGAGCTCGAATTGAAGCATGTAAAACTTTTAAATGTCATGTATTTCTGAATTTTAGGAAGAAAAAAACATTAAAATAATTTTATTTTTTGTCATAGTATCATTAATGGGTTCGCACTTCCATTGAAAGCTGAGCATAAACAATTTTTACTGAAAGTACTAATACCTCTACACAAAGTTCGATGTCTATCACTTTATCATGCACAGGTAAGTGTGATTGACAGTCTCTTTTCTTTATGTAAGATATGGGCTTTTCCAATACAAAAGAACTTCAAATATTGAATGGATTACGGAAAGGATTCGAGTTTGGATTCAAATGTTTCTGTATTGGAAACCCTGATGAAGCCGAGCTCAATCCCCTTTCAGAGGGTCTGGGTCTGGTCTTTTGGAAACAATTGTTAGTCACCTTGAGATTGATGACTCATTATGTGTGTCTTACCCTCGCAAGGTAGGTTTATGTTTTGGGCTTCTAGGACTGAGTTCAAGGCTAGGTTGATTTTCGATACAGCAGTCTCGAAGAAGACCCAGGTAAATATATGACCATTCATTTAAACCCATACATTATTTCGATTTTTTCACTGATGTCTTTTCAGCTTGCTTATTGTGTTGTACAATTTCTCGAGAAAGACCCCGCGTTAACAGAACCAGTAAGTCAAACCGTTTTTTGTTTTGTTTTTCTACTAAATTTATATACATACTATCTTAATCACTACGAATTTCGACTACAGGCCTAATCGTTGTATTCATTCTGAAATTATTCTTGAAAATGTCCAACTATCAACGTCAGATAAACCCTGAAGACGAGGACTCTAAATTTACTTAAATTATTACAGACATACGGCGTAATCCTGATTATCTTTTTGACTCCAAATAATTTAATAAAAGTTTGCTGTTAATTTTAAGGTTGTTATGGGTCTCATAAAATACTGGCCTAAGACAAGCAGCCAAAAAGAGGTAATATCTACATCAATTTTGAAAAGACTTTAAGAGATCTTTTAGAGATTGCTAGTTATGGATTCCCTCGTTATTTTTTATATAATATGCTACACAAACTTTTGAATTGCTTTTGCGTGTTTATAAATCTTCAAATTAGACTCTAATGAAACAGGGAGCTCTAAAACGTTATATAACTTCATTTCAGGTTATGTTCCTTGGAGAATTGGAAGAAGTTCTTGATTCGATTGAAGCTGCACAATTTCAAAAAATAATGGAACCCTTTTTCAAAAAGATAGCCAAATGCGTCTCCAGCCCGCACTTCCAGGTAAGTGACAGCTTAGCTTCATTTCATTCTAAATTTTTTTGTTTTATACACAGTCGAACTCTGCATTATCAATTCGTTTAACAAAATTGTTTTTGCTCGAACAAGACCGAATATCTCCAGCTCTTTTGAACATGCACAATGCTGAAAATGTGGAATTTCGCTTTAATTGACTCCGTCTCTTTATCACTTTTGTTTTTTTCAGGTTGCGGAACGTGCATTATATTATTGGAATAATGAATATATTCTTACTCTGATTCAAGAGAATTCGAATGTTATTCTTCCCATCATGTTTTCATGTCTTTATCGCATCTCCAAGGACCATTGGAACCAGTAAGTTGATCTTATTTTAATCAGGTATCTTGGTCAGCCTCAGCCCTGCATTCCAAGGAATTCATGTTCATACCCCGGCTACCACCTCAGAGAGTGGAGTATGTTATTTGGGTAATCTGATCCAGGCCATTTTTCATGCCCCTTAAGAGTCCGGTTATCAGACGCTACCCCTCTTGAAATTACTAAAATATTGGTAAAAACAGCCTCTTAAGTGAAAAACACTAGAAAAAGTGCCCTTTTTGGCCACAAACGGACGCTGCCTTGCCCTTTTTAAAATATGGCCTATGATCTAAGCATTGATTATCTGGGACTGATAGAAGAATTCGGGTCTCCTAGGTCTAGTGCAATTTGAAAATGGAATGGACTTTCTTAACCTCTGCCCTACTAACAGTTACTTAATAAACGTACTTTATTTATGATGTAATGGTTTTTTCTAAAGGAAGTAGCAATCATCTGTATAATAATTTCTATATTTTGAAGATACTTGTCTATCATTCCAGTAGATATTTATTCTAGAAGGTTTCTAATCAATTTTTTCTCTTCTTTAGGACGATTGTTGCATTGGTATATAATGTTTTGAAAGCCTTCATGGAAATGAATGGGAAATTATTTGATGAATTAACATCTTCTTATAAAGCTGAACGACAAAAGTAAGTTCTTGAAAATGTTATCCCCTAAAATTACACCTATTGAACCATTAATATTTTACAGAACCAAGTCTCTAGTAAAAATGATATTCATGGATATAAAACGTGTTGATGTCCTTCAAAAACTTAAACTGTTTTTTTGTTTTGTCCCTTAGCCGAGTGAAAAATTAAATTTCGGTCCTTTTTGTTAAATCAGCCAAATTTGGTAATCAGAATTCATTACCCTCTGCGATACAATACGGAATTTGTAACATTTGAACTTGGTTATAAGGCAATTATGCGAACAAACCGTTTCAATATTCCGAGATCCAGAAGTTTGGATCTGTGAGAACTAGACGAAAAGAAATTGTATTCTGGTAAACAAAAATGAATTGGTTAGTGTTTTACTTCCAATGTAATTCGTGTTTTTTTTTCGTAGGGAGAAGAAAAAGGAAAAAGAGCGGGAAGAACTTTGGAAGCATCTCGACAAAATTGAATTGGAAAAGAAAACGGGAGATCAGCCAACCTAATCAGTAATTTAAAATCACTACTCCTGCAACGATTAGAAATTGATAGCAGCAATTTTTTAGTATGCGATATCACAAAGCTTTAGCAATGATGAGGGAAGTATTACCTTACCCTTGTAATGGTGGTTTTTATTATGTTTTTAACCTGCATAGAACTAATTAAATGGAGCAACTATCTATCTATAACCCCGTGTAACACGTTTTAAGAGAAAGATCTAACATGGTAGCAGCTGGATTATAATCGCCGTTATATTAAAATTGAACTGATTTTCAAAATTTATGAACTACTGGCAACCAATCAATCAATTTGTTTGTTTTTTTTTCAAAATCCATTGTTTTCTTTTTTGGCGACAACATGGTGTGTCGGCCAACTCCAAAAATCACAAAAAATCGAAAGAAAATTTATAATTTAGTAGGTACTTTTAATTATATGGAAAATTGAAATTTCAACTCCTCGAGTAGAAATTAAAGCAGGCCTTTCAACTTTTTTTCGTTGTTGTGTGTCTTTCTGCCTTTTTGAACGAGTTTTCTCTTTTCTTCGTATCTTTTCATGATTTTAAAATGATTTCTCCTTCGTATCTTTTGGTGATTAATGTGTTTCTATATTTTCTATCTGTATCCCTCTGGCCAAAAAGTATGAAAACCATGGCCTTTAATAGTAATTTATTATCCTCATCAGTTTAGACAAAAGGGCGAATTCTTTCCTAATTAAAAACATGAATTTACAATAGTGTGTCTGTTACAATTTACTTCACATTCCATAGAAAAGTCCCTTTTAGAAAGGCAATTAAAATTTTAGAGCATTTTTTGAATGTGATCAGAGCCTAATTTCAGACATCCTAAAAGCGCATATTCCTTCAAACTAATTTCGATAAGTCGTCAATTCCCAAAGGGGTACTTACTTGTCTTTACATTGGTAATAATTATGTTTTTGATGATTACTATTATTTTAGTTTATATTTTTTGTCCAATTGTTTTCATGTAAACAGAATATGCATGTAAATATACAAGCTGCTTTTTCTTATATATTTCATTTCAATTTATACAAGACAAACTTTGAGTTTTTATTCTTCTGTTTTAAATTACTTGATGCCTGAAAATGCAAGTTAATCTATTCATCCTATCACGACTTTTTCGAGCTCCATGACGCTGAATAGTTTTAGTACGAAAATGTTTCATTAGTTTTCAACAAGCCATTTTGCCCTTTAGACGTAGATTTTCTTATCTCAAGATTGAGAAAAACTTTTACAGAAAATTGGACCAGTGTCTATTAACCCTTTGGGCATCTTCCTACTTTTTACTAGGGGAAGCATCTTGGAGGGCTTAAAATCTAAAAATTGGCAAGTGCTATGACCTTGAAATTTTGATCAGTGGTATATATGGATGATTAAGAAGATGGAAAAAATTTGGCTCGGCCACTTGTCTGGTTGGTGTTTAACAGACCAGAATGTAAACTTGACCAAAATCTTAACTGATTGACTCGTTCGATTTGACTGATCCTGAAGGCTGATTTGTCAAATAAAAGAGAATAGTAGCAGAAAAATTCGTTCCCATGAGTATTTAGTACTTTGCTGACTGGTCTGTAAAATAAACGTTGATAACCTGCCGGAACTCAAGAACTATAATGGAGCCTTTGACTTTTGACGTGAAATTTTCACCAGTGAAAGATATTGTTCATAGACATTGTGCAAAATGTCAATTTAGTCACGTGAGCAGTTGGTATTTTACATACCGGCAATGAATTTTGAAATTAGCCGTAGTTAGGGTTTGTGTACAAACTACATTGCCGCCTGTATTTCAAAATTGGTATAAAAAACCCGGCAATATTCTGTCACAATTTCATTTCTTGGAATTACTTAGGTAAAATGATTGATAGAGGTTGAACATTAATCGTAATTCACAAAAAAATTATTCTAAATTTTTTCATAAGTTTGCAACATATTTTATCAACATTTTTCAATGCAGAAATACAGAATTTCAACTGCGTGTTTACTTTTGAGTCACTTTTGTCACTCCAATAATTTTTTTGATGACATGAAAAAAAAATAGAATGCCAAAGTTGAGCGCCCACGTCATAAGAATATCATAATTCAAATCCCATACTTTCTAAAATTATTCCATACTTTTGAGTTCAAACATAGTTTGTATAGAAAACCCTTTTTATACGGACTATGGTTCAAATTTAAAAGTATTCTTGATATGCGTAAGTCATTTTTCTAGCGGAAACACCAGAAAAAAGCCGGGATTTGACCTCTCTCTGTTACTAAAAATAGAAACACGGAGGTCTGTTTTTAGACCAGCTTCTGAAGTTCCGAGTAGTGCGAACCTAGAGGGGTAGTAATTTTCTATATAATTTTCGTGCTCCTCAACATCCGGTTTATGGAATGAAGAGGTAAATAGCGTTTTAAGGGGGCTTTTGAATTTAGGGGGTCTTAAAAGAGCTCAGGCAAGGAATTATTATTGAGAAGCCGTTTTATGTCAGTAAATTCAGTCCATATCTTTTTATCTTAGCCATGGAAATTGGCTAATTGGTAAATATACTCAAAGTCAAAAGAAATAGTAAAACAATTTTAAGAAAAACAGTCCCGCTGCTGAGGTCGATAAATGTTTCATTTCGTGACACACATCTTAGAACTAACTTTTTTTGGTGGAAACTCACGAATTAGTATATGTAGATTCCAAAATCAAAGTCCCAACATCCTCGCCAACATCTCTAGACCAAAATTTATTGGCCTATTTGTGGTCAAAAACTGGTGGAAAACAGGGAATTTCCCCACAATCTGCATTAATTTACCTTATTGGAACTAATTTTCGCTACCCTGAGTATCAGAGGTCAAGTTTTCAAAAAGAAAATATTAACATCGAATTTATTCGCGCTGTGATACTCTCGGTAAATTTTCGCGGGTTTTAATTTTAGCGTTTTTCGCGGTTTTTCGTCAAAATCGCGAAAATTTGATCCCGTGAAAAATTTTGAGAGCTGAAAACCGCGAAAATTAATTCCTGCGAAATACAATTTTTTTCCAATTTTATCGAAAAATTTGAAAAATCCCTAGGAAAAAAATGAAAGAAATTTGTCCAAAAAAGGGCAAAACTGCGAAAATTAAAACCTGCGAAAATTCCAGAATGGAAAAAAGCGCGAAAATTAAACCCCGCGCGAAATGCAATTTTCCGGATATTTTTTTTCGACCGCGAAAATTAGTTCCCGCGAAAATTAGTTCCAATAATAAGTTATGCAAATTTAAACACCATTTTTGACCGCAAATACGCCCATAACTTTTGATCTAGAGAAGTTGGGACTTTGGTGTATAATACACTTTTTTGCTCAGTTTGAAGAGCTCTATCATGTGATACAGGTCTTTTTTTAATTTGAAGACCCCCAAAAATCATGCAATTTTGCCTGGAAACGCAAAAACTCGCCAATTACTCGTTACTTGCACGATAATATCGTGGAAACTTTTTGATTTTGGAATCAATCTTTTCGAAATAATACACAGATCTTTATGTTATCATTCTCTATCACTGGCTCTTTTTTAAAAGCGTCGATGATATTTTTGAGATATGCTTTATCCACGACGCGAGTAAAAGTATCAACTTTTTTCCGGACATGTCCGGTTTTAAACTGCCCGAAAAAGTGGTTTCCCTTGTCCATTGATGGGGCTTTTTTTGGTAACTCAGTAATACCCTAAAATAAAAGAACATCTGTGTCAATTTTCAGCTTGATGGCAATTTTGTCCGGGGTGTGGTGAAATTTCAACTAATTCTACCTGACAAACCTGCTATATAGTTATATAGATACTGGAGGGAGTTGATTTTTCAAATCGAACCTTTCAAAATCGTCGAAGCGCATGTAATGAGGAGGACTAGAATCTAGTAAAGTGCATGGCGGGAAGTTTAAATCGAATGAAATGTGACGTTTCGAACGCTTTTTTATTTCTTTCGAATGTTTTGATTTGACTACACCAGTCACGCTTGATTTGTGTCGTGTGTGATTTGGAAACTCAGAGCCTGTCACAATGGATCTCATCTCATCGTTTTGCATGCATTCACAAACGAAGCTTCATATGAACAAAATTGACAAGATGAAGCAGTGTGCTTTTTGTTGTGTTGATCGAGCTGTCAATGTTTTTGCCCCCGCAAGGAGCGTAGCGACTGAGGAGGCACTCATAGCTTCACGCAATATATTGGACTGGAATCTCGATTTTTTGCGAATTGTTTTTGTTTGTCGTAATCGGCTTTCCGGCCAATTAAGTGTTCCGCAAAAATATGGCGGTAAATTATACAGCGGTAGATGTTATACATATTTTCATATTATACGTTATATGCTATTACCATTATTGCGTATTACATTTTATTAGTTTTGATTTAGCATTGAAAAGCTGAAGCGAGTGTTATAAATGCAAATTATAGAAAAAGTATTACACCATAACACGAATTACAATATTACTTGTGTAAATCAAAACAAACAAAATGGCAGACTGGTTATGATGATGAGCTGATTCATTGACTTCTTTGCTGATTTCTTTTGACTGCAATCACAGCGTACGCAAGTGGAGCCCGGGCCTTAACTAGGATTGGTCTATTTCAGATGGCGCAGAACTTTTTGATAAATTTTATACGCAGTATCATCTTATCATCTTACTATTGTTTATTAGGCAAAGTAGCAATAGAGAATTGTTGAAATATATAGCAGCCAATGAAAAATAAACAAACTATTTCTGATTGGTTACCTTGTTGATTTATTCACCGCTATATATTTTGCCTACAATCTAAGATGTCTGCAGCATTATCGGAAAAGGTCTATTTAGTGAATGATCATGACATATATTGTTGTAAGAAAAAACAAACAAACAAGGAGATGTGAAAGTCAGTAACATAATGATACCATGATTTTCGAAATATGTTTTTGAGAAGGTTTTCCAGCCTTTCCTTGAATATTTATTAAATTGTCAAGCTGCATGAATTTTTCAAGTATTTTAATAGAGTAATGGAATATGATTTTTTTTTCAATCAATCAATAAATAATTAAATTAATCAATTATTCCTGATTATATTTTATGCTTTAATTTTGAAAGCATTAAAAGCTTTATAAGTGCATGACATGACCTTTCTGTGGGGGCATTTAGTGAAAGCTATGACTAGTGTAAGTTTTTGCTTTTCTTGATTAACAGTACAGGCTTTTGCTTTTGTTTTGGGAACGAAAAATGTGTTTGACTTTCTTTCGTAGTGTGGTGAAGAGCTGGAATAAAAAAGCAATATTTTCGAGTGCTTTTAAACCTACGGGGGCAAAACATTCAGGGCTTAAAATGAAAACTTTCGAGATAATTTTTGACTTTTTTTGTTAAGATGCGGTAATAGTTTTTGCTGCCTTTTTTTGGACATATTTTATAGGTGAAATTCTGCTTTTATTTTTATTTTTTCGCCGACCAACCGACGTTCTTTTTGGGGTAGCTTGATCCGTAAAATGAATTAAATTGGCCTGGTATATACGTTTTTAAACAAACGTCAAAACGCTTTACACTCCTTAGCTAATTTGGGTTTTAAGCCTTATTCTTATACAAAGGCAAGGCGGCAAGGATACCTGGTAAATAAATAAGGTCTTGGATTTTCAACCAAATGATGAATCACTCCGGAAAAGTCCGAGAGCCTCGTCGTAAGGGTCCATTTTTTCAACTAGCGGCACACCCAGTGGGAGTCCTGAGAGTCTCCCCAAATATAATTCAGAATTCCGCTCGCAAAAATACCGTCAGCGCCCTTCTCATACAAAAAATATTTTTACAAGAATATACTCTATAATTAAGAACATCTATGATAAGAATATGCTTAGAAGATCATCACTGTATGGGTGCTATCAAATGGTGCATGGGTCACTGCGCTCAGTGGCGTTGTGGCAGGGGGGGGCGGTGGGCAATGGCCCCCCAGCGGAGCTTTTTTGAAGGGGCGCCAAAAGAGATTTTTTTAAACGCCCCAATCTCAAAAATCATTCTTAATGCGCCTCAAATTGCGCCCAGGACCAATTTTACTGAAATTATTTTAAAAAAATTGCAATTTTTTTCGCTCGCTTCGCTCGCAATACAGTTAATTGGTAACTGTTTTGCAATCTAGCTAATTTACAAGTTTTTTTGTGTACAATATAGCATTATTAAATGAAAATCTAACAGTGCCCCAAGACCAATTTGCTGACAACAATATTGAAATCATAAAACAAATATTTTTATCTAGTGATCTTGGCAGTCGATTTTTAAAAATTTTCTAGTCGGATATATCTATTCTTCTCCACTAAATATTTTCTTCCTCATTATGCCCGATTATGCCTAGGCAAATGAATTAGTAAAAGTTTAGAAACTAGTGGCTGGGGCACCACTTTGGAAAATTGGGGGGGGGGCGCCACTTTAAAAAAATTGACTTTGGCCCCCCCAGAAAAAATTTCCCACAACGCCACTGACTGCGCTCCTAACGGCGGTATCCTAGGCTTCTGCTCATCCTCTAGCGAAAAAAGTTTCTTACGTATAATAAGTATATCTATAGAGGTCTTGGATTCAGAATTAGCGTTATCCAGTCAAAAACGAGCGTGACACTTATCTTACCCCTTCCTCTGGAATGGTAGGCTTCTGCCCATCCTCTAGCGAAAGAAGTATTATAGAGGTCTGCGATCCAAACTACTTGAACGGCCTTTTTGAAACCATAGATCCAGCGTACTGTCAATCACATCACTTATGCAAACCAAGCTGAGGCCCCTTAGAGTCCTTAGAGGTATCAGGACACCTTTATAAGGTTAAGGTTAACTTTTGAATGCATTGGTCAATTCTATTTGATTCTAAACCGGAAAGGATCAATTAACTGTTATCGTATTAATTTAAATGAAAATGGACGGAATGAGGCACTTTCCGGTTCGCCATGGGCCAATCCCATTTGAATACACTTTCAGAAATGTCTAGACATTTTTAGCATATGTACTCGCGCTTTGTTTGCAAAAGAATGTAAAATGATTTTCTCAGCTCTCCCACGGCAACAAACTTGCGCAGGGGGGTCGTGTTTGTCCAAATGAATGAACGATTCTGTGACACGTCTCGCAAAGACAAGATTTAATATTTCTTTAATTTTTTCTGAGAAATTTTTTTCCTAGGTGAATCGAAATCAAAATTCATTGAACAAATCATTCAATATGAATCAAATTAAATAATTATGAGGTCACTGTTCAACTACCCCCGTCCATTCACGAAATATCTATGCAAAATAAGTGATTATTAGAAACACAATATGAATCGAAAAAAAAATTGATGTGTTTTGCAAAATAATTCAGCTAACTAGATTTTATATTTGTGTAACGGTTGACATTGGAGATTGCAAAATATTTTGTCTGCATCCTCAAGGTAAATTATTGAGTGAATTATATTGATGAGATTTTTATTTCTCAGGAAAATCTTGACAGGTCGAGCTGATGCTGAATAATTTGCAAAACTTGCTGTTAAAATTAACGAAGTTTAACCAGGTATGTCGCCCTTCGTCCACCATTTTATATGGTCTGCTTACAAAATAATGTCTGCAGCTATCCAGGAAATCGGTTATTTACTTTGGATGTTATGTTTGATCCTCTGATGCAGCTTAGAACTGCATTCTCTGATTATTTTCAGGTCTCTGCAAAATGATAACTCCTAAAATTGGAGCTAGATTTTGCAAAAACTAGAGCTAAGCGTGCACAATAGAATTATGTATTTGATTTATGTAGTTTTAAAGCAAACCATCAACATGTTCTTCAATTATAAAAGCATCTCTAGAGCCTACATTTATGTATGGCATTTTGCAACATTTCTGTAAACGGCTCCAGTTATTTTGAAGGAAGTCGACTTTTACATCATTGTATTCATGTGTTGTCACGCAATTTACAGACCAGATTGTTGCGTCTAATATTCCATTTTGCAGACGCGCGTTCAATCTCGGCTTACCACGCACGTGTAAATTAGAACCTTAATAAAAGTTAAAAGTGAGTCCGCGATTTACATCCCACTGCAAACGTCCGGTGATTACTTTATTTTAACTACAAACTCAATGTTGGGCTGGTTGAAAAAAGGAAACAAACTTTTGAACAGCGATACTCTCTGTGCCTTATAATCTACTCAACTGTACACAAAGTTTATGCACTACTCAAACAAATTGGAAATGTTAAGTGAGAAAAATTGAATGAATCATTGATGTCTTGATCTCTACAATACATTCGGTATGTTTTTTGCTGGGTTGTGTTTTGTTTACATGATCAAGGGGTCACCAGGTAGCTTTGTACTTTGCAGCTTGCAGAAAATAAAGTTTTGCTCAACACAGTGTTAGCTTGCTTTGTTTGAATGTTAATACTTAAAGTAGTGATTGAAATTTTCAAAAGCCAATGTTGCAAGTCACTGATTAGAGCTTTTTGTTTGAAATGGTTATAATATCATAATAAAATTTTGTGCATGGTGCATGGAGTTATTTTTATAATCGTGGAAAAAATGAATGCAGACAAAATTTCAAACCAGGAAATAAAACCGGAAGGGACAAATCAAAATGATAACAGTGGTGATATAAATCAAAATTTCTTGAACGACGGATCTACAAGATTTTCAGCTCAGTCTCAAACGCAAAAAGCTTATTCAAGAGGATTGAATAATTCAAAGCCAAGCCCAGATTCAGGGTGGACATTTCCTAACTTGATGAACTCTCCTATGATTCCACAGGGATTAATTCCGCATTCGCAAGCAGACAGGAATTTATCAAATCTTCACCTACCACTCAATAAACCTGCTGATAATTATAACCCTGCAATCTTCACAGATGCGTATCAGCCAAAAATGATCTCCCCACTTGTGGAAATGAATCTACGAAAACAATTTTTCCTTCAGCAACAGCAACATTATCATCAAATGCAAAATGTTCATCATCAAAGCCAATTTTTTAATAACAGTGCCTACAATGCTTCTCCTGTTACAAACATTGCTTTCAATGGTATTTCTAAGGAAAATGGTTCTCACAATAGGAGTCATCCTGTAATCACTCCTAATGTTGAAAATAAGAATGGAAGCAGTTTACCATCATTTGCAACCTTGACTTCTGGAATACAGGTTGCTGAAAGTCCCCAATATTATGCAGCTGTAACAGCACAACAGATGAATACTTATTTATCCATGCTACAGAAAAGTCAGCCTAAAATACCTTCAAATAATGGAATAACTTTACCATCGCCATCTAAAAATGCCAGCTTAGAAATTTCAAAAACGCAGAGCTGTACTTCTGAAAACATAACCAATGAAACAATAAAAAGAGATAAAGTTAGTACTAGCAAGCCTGCCTCTTCACAAATTAGACCAAAAAGACCAACATTGCTTGGTAAGCTAAGAATCTTTTAATATTAAACTTCAGGCTTTTCAAATACTTATAAGGAGCCAGGATAGCCAGCTTATACATATTAGCCTTTTTTAAGCAATGTTGTTCATGTTACCAGGCCAGATCAGGCATATTAATTCTAGCTATAAGTCATGCATGTAAAGATGATTGGACAAAAACTCTGAGGGGCTATCTTGCATGTTGCAGATAGGGGTATGACCACATAAAAATGCTTTAGATGATGTACTTCCATGTTAAAGGATTTAATTTTTTTCTAGGAAAGGATATTCTTGTATTTTTCTGTACTTTTGCACTTTCCTAGGGAGATTTTCCAGTTTTAAAATGCAGTTAAGATATAGAGTGATATGCAATCAAAACATTAGTTATTTCCTAAAAGAATGATAGCCAGAGTGTCAGACGTGAAGTCTATATCCTCCGTTCAACAAGTTTTCACTACACTTATCGCATCCAATCAGATTCTAGTATTTTCTCTCACAATCAAGACGACAATTTGTTGCTTCTGATTATTTTGATAAAATAGCGCGTTCAAAACAAAGAAAAAATTTGTCATTTTTATTGCCTTGGAATACGAAAAGTCTTTAGCGAAGGCGATCATGTTTTTACCAAGTTTGTTTGCAACTAAGCTAATAGTATACACTTTTTAACATCAAAATTATATACTATTAGCTTAGAACTGTGGCTAAAAGAATGAAAGCCTATATGGATGTTCAGTAAATGTAAACTGAGTATACTAAAAGTTACCATGTAGTTAGAAACAGTAGAATTTGACTGAAACACTGATCTTTTCAAACATTTTAATTCAATGTAGACGAAAGCCAAAAATTATTTTCAACATAAAATTTGGACAAAGTTATTATTATTATAAGGATAACAGGTTATGCATGGTTTTGTAAACTCTATTGATATAATTTCTAACTTTTATATTTATGATTCAGTAAAGTCTGAGAGGTCGCCTTTGATATTAGGCATTCGCTTGATTGGCTGTCTACGCCTTTTATCCTTTTGAAGGTATTCATAGTTTTTTATCATTTTTATTAATATAGAGAAGTACAGTTCAGGCACACGAGGGTCTCTAAACGGTTCTTGTACAAAAAACTTTTTAAAATACAATTTTTCATGAGGGCTTCCTCGTACCCTCCATTTAAAATCGTCATTTCATTTGATCTGGCTTTTTTCATCTTGTCTGCTCTCTTTTTTCACTCTTGATTTGTTCTCTCTCCATTTTTGTCAAGTCGTCAGTAATACTTAATTTCAAGTACTTCTCGTGTTGTTTCAATTCAGTCAACTTCTTCATGAATCTGTACTGCCTTTGAATACAACTTTGATTGGGCACTTTAGATTCTTTTCCAACAGGAGAGACATAGGTTGGTTGAGTTTTTAAATTAACGTCATTCAGAAGCTCGTTAACGAAATTAATATATCTTCTTTACTTTCATTTTCATTTACCCCATGCAATGGATAATGATATTTGCGTCTATCAATAACTTTCTTTGCTCTTCAATTGGTTCATCAATTCTCTAACTTCAAAGTAGCTGTTTCATGCTATTTGCGCTTTAATTGATCAATGTTTTTAGTCGTCTCAGCAAAACTTTTCTTTCGTTCTGTTCTGTTGTGGTTTGAATTTTTGGAGTCTTGTTATTCATCTTCTCTTCCACCTTGGCTGTTAGTTTTGTTTCTAGCGTGGAAAATTGGCTCTGTATTAGATCAGTAACTCAATTTTTATCGATGTTGTATTCCTGACATCTTGCCTGTAAATCTTTGACTATTGTGTTTATTCTTTTTTCGCTCTCACTTTTGACTTTATGCTTTTGCACACTTTAATTTCTTTATAGCTGTGCGTGCAGCTTTTGACTATTGCTTGATTATGGACTTTTCTACCAAGGTCTTTTGCCAGAGAGCAAAAATGTAGCATTTGTTGGCATTTTTGACATTGAATTCTCATTTTTTCATCATTTTTATACAATTATGCTCAGTACATTGAGATTGTTGTCACTCCATCTTCATCATGGATCAGGATCTTATCAGGTGATGTTGTTTTTGGTTGAAATTTGGCTGTTTTTTCCATATTTTTGAAAAGAGCGCAACCTTTCTGCTTTACGGTTCCTTGCATTGTTCCTCAACATTCTAACTGTAGATGGATTTTTTAATGCTCAGATCAGGCCCTTGATGATCACACAAAATTTTGACACAAGTCATACATTTATCTGATTGATATTTAGTTTTGCTCAAAGAATTAAGTACAATAAAAGAAATATGGCATTGGTGTCATAAATCTTTTGAGGAAAATAGAGAGATGAGTTTTTATTTGTCTTGCCTACTGAACCCAGTAAAACTTTGCTTTTCTAAAATTGGGTAAAAATGTATTGCAAAGAGAGGAATTTTCCATCACTGAAGGTTGGCTACTTGCAGTGAAAACCTGTTTTCCCTGGTTTTCCAAATCGAATCTTTTTTTGTAATGATGGTGATGACTCCAACAATGGGTTTTGTCAAGAACATGGAGATCAGGAAGATATATTTTGATTGGTTTAAAAATCTCAAGAAGCAATTTTTTTTGCAATGACTTTTAGGAATTCTCTTTATCTCATTAAAAACCAAAGGAAGTTTTCATGATGAAAAGAAATATTTTTTCTACAAAAAGTTTAATATTGTGTCACATCATAACGTTTTGAGAAGGCAAGTGTAGTAGTATAATCTAGCTCTCTTGCCAACAGTTTACAGAAAAGACTCAGAGACAGATATTTAGCTATAACTGAAGGTGCCATGATAAAGACTTTGACTAATAGTCCCGCTGCTGAGATCGAAAAAAGTGGCTAGAAAACAACTTTCGTGCCACACATCTTAGAACTAACTTTTTTTGGTAGAAACTCACGAATTAGTATATGTACATTCCAAAATCAAAAAGTTTCCACGATATTATCGTGCAAGTAACGAGTAATTGGCAATTTTTTGCGTTTCCAGGCAAAATTGCATGATTTTTGGGGGGTCTTCAAATTAAAAAAATACCTATATCACATGATAGAGCTCTTCAAACATAGCAAAAAATGTATTACACCAAAGTCCCAACTTCTCTAGATCAAAAGTTATGGGCCTATTTGTGGTCAAAAACGGATGGAAAACAGGGAATTTCCCCACAATCTGTATTAATTTATGCAAAATTAAACACCTTTTTGGCCACAATTAGGCCCATAACTTTTGATCTAGAGAAGTTGGGACTTTGGTGTAATACATTTTTTTGCTCAGTTTGAAGAGCTCTATCATGTGATATAGGTCTTTTTTTAATTTGAAGACCCCCCAAAAAGCATGAATTTCCAGGCCTTGCAATTTTGCCTGGAAATGCAAAAAATCCCCAATTACTCGTTACTTGCACGATAATATCGTGGAAACTTTTCGATTTTGGAATCTACATATACTAATTCGTGAGTTTCTACCAAAAAAAGTTAGTTCTAAGATGCGTGTCACGAAATGAAATATTTATCGACCTCAGCAGCAGGACTATAATGTTTTGTAAATGCAGAGGTTTGGACTCAATAGTGCTCAATACAATAACAATTTGCTCTGATATTAACAGACTATGAAACTTGTTATTGATTAATTGCTTTTTTAAATTGTTACTTTTATATTTTACTTCTAGGCCATTTGAAGTCTATGGACCAAAATCGCAACAAGTCCAATGGTCCAACTTATGGAAACCCAAGTTATCGATCTGTATTACCTTCAATGGAAAAACAAGAAGATAAATTTAATCCTCAAAGACCTAGCCATCTAGGTATGAATAAATTTTATCTTTGGAAAAGAAATTAACTCATTTTTAAAATGAAGACCAATGAGCCATATGTAAAAAATACCAATTTCAAAAGCACTTCTGCTGAAGTTGAGAAAATCCAGTTGTGTGGACAATCCTAGAACTGGGATTAAAGCATGTAAATTTTAGCAATTGGCCTTATTTTAGATTCTAGGACCAAAAGCTTTGGGATTCTGTTTTCTTCATTATTGTCTATCAATACAAAAGTGAATGCAAAAAAATTTCATACTAACAAATTATCTAAAACTCCTAGTTCGGACACCTCCCCCCTTTCTTAAGACACCTTATGACACCTTCCGAAAAAATGAAGAAGGGGTGAGGGTTAGAAATTTAAATGAAAGCAAAGAAGGGGTCTTACATATATATATTGTAGAATATTTTCAAGCACTGTTATGAACTTTGGTCTTCATGAAAGGAAGTTTTCTGTTAGAGAAGTCTGAGTCAAAAAGAAGAAAGAAGTTTATTATTTTCCTCTCTCTCTAAAGATATTTCACATTATATTTGTTACCTATTTTGTCCAAAATCCTTTGGAATAGGCATTTTTAACGTTTGGGGGATGCCAAGAAAGGGGGATCAGACCCCTTTCCGCACTATGAAACTGTCTGGTTATTAGCCAAAGTGGGGGAAATTGTTTTGTTGCTATTTTTCACATTTGTGACTCCCCAAGCGATTTGAAGTATATAAAAGTCCAATCGGTAAAAATACCATTCTTCTTTGGCCTCTACTTGCCCGGTCTTTTTACCGTTTGGGTCGCTCGGATATTGAAAAAGGCCGATGCGAGGCCGCTTATTAAAAGCGGCCACAGTGAAGCGGCGACATAGTAAGTTTTAAGTCGCTAACAGCGGCCATTAGCGGCTCTTAGTTTTGTTTTTCAATTTCCTTACATTTTCAAGTACATTTGGAACAAAGAAAGATTTTTTCAGCCAGGGTACCAGGTACAGACAGCAGGGACGTCTTCTTCCATTTCACACATGTTTGAAAAAGAAACTTCTTACTTCAAAACTTTCCTTCTAAGCTCGTGATATTTTCAGGAATAAGCCTTCTTTTCCATGGTTGAATTGAAAGATGGGTCTATCTGCAATATGTACTTACCGATTTTATTTATGTTTTTTTGCAACAATCAGCAGAATTTTCCGGATAAAGATAATTTTAGGAATGAGCCGAATTCTAGATTGCTTCCTTCATTCTTGTGGTTAAATCGTTTTGCAAAATATACTTTTCTGCTTATATTTGTTTTCGTTGGTCACCGGCAAACATTTAAAGCGGCCTTTTAACCACTCAAAGAGAGGCCGCTAATAAGCTGCTGGCCGCTAAATAGGCCACTGGCTGCTTGGCCGGTCTCTCGATCAAGAAAAAGCCTCTAATAGAGGCCTTGAGGCCGTTCTTGGAAAAATTCCATTGGCCGCTTCATGGCCGATCTTCTAAAATGTTAGGCCGCTTGAAATTTCACTTAGCCCGCTATGAGACCGGTCTTTTACCCGCTTTAGGGCCAAATTGAAAAGTCCCGTTTCTGTCACGGAAGGAAATCAGAGCCTTTTTTGGTCTATTTTTGAAAAATGGTAAACTTAATGAAATTAGTATTAGTCCTGAATTAAAGCCTTCATAGTACTACTACTTCCGAACCAAAATAAATTTCATAAAAGTTTTTCCTCGTTGAATAATTGAACTTTGAAGGTTCTGTCACGGAAGGAACGCAGCAAAGACATTAAAAAAGACAAAAGTATGCTGATTCAGATTCCTGTGAATTTAAAGAAAATTTTAAAACCAAAATACCACCAGAAGAAACTTATGTCTATCTGCTTGTCATTGAAAAAAGAACTGAGTAAAAAAAATTAATTTCAATGGCTACAGGCCTTTGCAAGTGAGAAAGGTCAGTGTCACGGAAGGACACCGTCACGGAAGGAAAAAATTCCTATTTTTCAAAATCAGCAATAGCGTAAGAAATGTTGACTGAAACTAGTGAAGTGACACATCATATCATGAATCATAGCCAATTTTACTATTCAGCTCATTTCAAAACCTTGGAACTGTATTTTTATTGTTCAATTATAATGGTGATAATAATTAGGAAATTTTACAGGAAAGATTATATTTTTTAAGCAAAAAAACGTAAAAACGCGACCTTGCAAGCCAGTGAGCTACTTCCAAAGGCTCTAATTAGCATATTTCCATGGTGCTGAAGCGATTTAGAGGATTTAGAACCAGCTAGGAACAGTAGTTTTGCCAGAAAACCGGTTTTTAGGCCTCCAGAGCCGCCTGGGCTTTACGCTGTAAGCTTACAGCACTGTACTGGAGCCTTAGTTTTAAGCTTATTCTGAGCTCCATACAGGGCTGAGCTGGTTCCCAATGGTCATAAACCTTGAAGGACACTCCCCTGCAATGGACTAGACCCATTGAAGTCCAGCGGAGGGGGCAGAACCGACAAATTTTCACTAAAATAGCTTAAAAACGCTTAAAAAGCTCTATTTAAGCGTTTTTAAGGCTTTTTTGAGCAAAAAACGTAAAAACGCAACCTTGCAAGCAAGTGAGCTACTTCCAAAGGCTCTAATTAGCATATTTCCATGGTGCTGAAGCGATTTAGAGGATTTAGAACCAGCTAGGAACAGTAGTTTTGCCAGAAAACCGGTTTTTAGGCCTCCAGAGCCGCCTGGGCTTACGCTGTAAGCTTACAGCGCTGTACTGGAGCCTTAGTTAAGCTTATTCTGAGCTCCATACAGGGTTGAGCTGGTTCCCAATGGTTCTAAACCTCGTAGGACACTCTCCTGCAATAAATTAGACCCATTGAAGTCCAAGATTTCTAAAAATAACAAGATATTTTTAATCCGTCACGGAAGGACAAGGTGAAAGTGTCACGGAAGGACAATAATTTCAGACCTTGTAAGTGAATATGAAGGAGGTTGCTTTGGAATGTAATTTCATTTTTTGTTAGGGGGTACCAATAGTTAGAACTTGCAATAATATCAAGAATAGTGTACTTGCACAAAACTGGTGAAAAAACTTTTTGTCTTGAAATTGTCACGGAAGGAATTCGATATTTGAAAAAAGTTTCTGCTTGCAGTACTTTTTTGTTGTTTGACTTATTTCAAAATGAACAAACCTATTAAACTAACTAGGGTGTGTACTTGTTTTAAAACAACATTTCATTTTTGATTAATCATTTATTTTTTTAAAATAAGGTCCATTATATTTTGACACTTGTCCTTCCGTGACAAACCTCACTAGTTGTGTTTCGATATAATCACCTGATTACAGAGACTAAAAGTGCGACTCAGTTGATTTAAAAGTTGAAATTGGAAAATTTAAGGGTTATTTAAAAAAAAAATCACAGCTACTTATTTTGTTTGTAAGATTTTTGATTTTGTGTTTTGGTTGACCACTTTTCAATTTGGCCCTTTAGCCGATCGGACTTTTGTGCTTGGGGAGTCACATTTGGGCCGCAAGTGCCATCAGATTCCTTATTGTTTTTTCAAAATGTGTCTAAAAGTGGCAAAAGTGCTTGTTGGCACTTAAATTTTCACTGATCGTTTGTTCCATTCGTGTTCAAAGTGGCAAATTCTCAACCTCCACCAAGCAAAAAACAAATTTGATTTGTTTCGTGTAGTTTGTATGAAAAGTAGGAAACAAAATGGCAGCTTTCGAATGCATAAATTTGAGCATTTCGCCTGTCTATCAAAGCAACCACTTTTAGGGTTTTTTTCATTTCTAGGGCACTAGTTTTAACTAAAATATGACTCCCCAAGGGATTTTAAATACCCAGTCTAAACCGATTGACCATAAAACTGTAAAATACCAGCTTTTTAGCAGCCAAGATTTCACTTTTACTGGTCCCCTTCTTTCTTTATCGGCTAAGGATCGGCCACTCTCGTTTCACTTTAAAGCAGCTTCTGTCTTTTACGCCCGCAAAAGTTATTAACAACTGTAATAAAAGGACTGACAAAAGAGCCTCTTTATAAACCATTTATATTTCTGAAGCAAGACTGATCCTTTGCTTCGTGGTCTTCATTTGGGCAAATTTGGGCCAAAAACTACCTTAAAAAGGGTTTTTTGGACTTTGTATGAAATTTTCTCATTAGTTTTTTCTGATTTTATGCATAAACGTAAAGGGCAAGGTTTCTATAAACTGACTGGAGGCATTTTTTCTGCAGAAAATTGTTTTGGCCGGGAAATAATAGATTTTCTTATTTGGGGAAATTCCCTTTTGTCATTTTTAGGAAAAATGACCATTTCTCTTGATTGCCTTGGTAAATTTTTCTGATTTTTTGACAATGACAAAAAATGCTAAAATGTTTGAAATCTGGGGGAACCAGATAGTCAAAAAATAATATTTTAGCCAATTTGGGGCCAAAAAGTGCCTGAAAATTTTTTTTTTTTTGACTTATGAATTGCTTCATTTGTTTTTTTCTGATCTTTTGCATAAAGGGCAAGTGTCTCTTAAAAGTGGCTGAAGCTGTTTTTTTGGGGGATTTTGATGTAAAATGTTATTGTTTAACATCTGATAGATCTGGATAGATTCCAGAAAAAAATTTGGCTAATTTGGGCCAAAAACTAAAAGTGCCTAAAAATGGGGTTTTTTCGACTGTGTGAAATTCCTTCTTTAGTTTTTCCTGATTGACGGTGATGCAAAATTGTAATCCTTAAAATGTAAGACTTGAAGATTTTTAAAAAGAAAAGGTTTTAGCTAAATTTGGGTCAAATTATTTTCTCAAAAATGTTTAGTTTTATTATCAGGTAGGTCCATAAAAGTATAGCTTGTTTACATTCAAAGTCCCTCTAAGGGTCATAGAAATCATAATTCCAAATTAAATAAATAAAACCAAAAACTCAACAATATTAATCACTAAAAAGGCTAAGTTTTAGGAAAAAAGTCCTGGTAAGGGTTTCAAAATCCACAAAATTTCAGTTTTTTCCTTAATTTCAGACCCTAAAATTTCCTATTTTCAAAAATCGGGCAGCACTCCGTCCCAGACATATCGTAAACATAGTACCTCCTGGGTTTCTGAGTTAAAAACTACTTGAATTAGGACCTCACGCTTTAAAAAACTTGGAAATTCCAGGCCCATTATTCTCAATAGCTCTATGAATGTGGTGTTTCTCAGCATTAATGATTAAAATTTTAGGTGACCCCTTCAACTTGAGACATTAGGGGCTTAGGCAAAGGCGAGTGGTGTTTGTGTGCCAGGTTTTCACATAAGCAAGTCAAAGAAATGTATTATAAAAAAGTACGGAATTTTTCGTCGTCCGGAGAATTTTCTTTTCTTCTAAAGGAAGAAATTTTTCCAAAAATAAAGAAAGCCTCCCTGGGGGTCACCTTCTCAGCAAAATTCAATCAATTGTGTTGAATTTTTTTTCAATCTTGATATAAGTTGCACATTAACTCAAAGGGAAAAACTAAATTTCAGTAATATTCAGGGAGAATAAGCATTATTTTGTGCAAAATCTCAGGGAAACCACTTTTTTTATTCATGTCTGAACCCCGATTGTTGAAATATTGCTACAAATTGTATGATTTTGAGTTTATTCTTTTCTTTTTAATCCTTCAAGATTGTTGTTACAAATATATTTCTTCTATCCTCTTACATATTTAAAAACTTACAATATATTTTCTGAATAATGAATGCAGGCCTTTTTAATTGGTGTTAATTAGACCTCAAATTCTCCCTCAGAGTTTTAAAGGTTGCTTGCTGCAAGTTTTAAATGCTGACTAAGAGCAACCCCTGTTTTACAATTTCATTATCTCTACTGTACTTTCGGCTGCACGGATCACTGCATACTCTCTTTGCAAATTTCTTCATACCCTTTACTTAGCAAGTGTGTTTGTAGAATTTACAACAGTGTTAAACTGTAAACAAAGCAAAAAATTCACCTAAGTTGATTAACATTGTTTTATAAAATAACGATTTGAGCTAAGAACTTGTTTATTACCACCCTAATCAAACTATTCAAAAGTGTCACTTTCCTACTGTGAGAAAATTAAAAAGCAGATGAAAAAATGGTTTTATGTTCATACTGTATCCATACCTTCCAAAAAACTCAATTCAAAAACTAACTTTTCGAAACCCAATCCAGATATATATGAAATTTCATGAGCTCCAGATTTTAAAAACTATGATTCTAACTTTCGTTTATCGTTATATTATTTATTTTTTCTCTTTTTCAGGGTCAACTTTCGTCCCACAAACACAATTCTTGTCCGTCAATGTTTCACATGCCAATGACAGACCATCAAGTCCTGGACACCAAAGTCCCTACTCTCTATCTTCAACAAGCAGCCCAGCTGGAAGTGATAAAGGGAAAAACCCAAATAATGTCTGTAATCAGTGTGGCAAAATGTTCAGCAGTTCAAGTGCTTTGGTTAAGCACAAGTTGACACACAGTGAAGAAAGAAAATTTGTATGTCCTATTTGTTCAAGAGGCTTCAAACGACAGGATCATTTGTAAGTCCCCCAATTTTCTACTCAGTGTCTGTAAATGTTTTGGTTAAGATTATAGTTGACGTTCAAAAGGAAATGATAGATATTCACCACTTCTAAGTATATTCAGTTGAAGTCTGCAATGCAAACTTTGGTGGCTAAATAGAGGAGTTGTAATATTTGTAATTTCCTTTGTGGGTCATAACTCAATGAAAGCGGCGTTTCTCGAAGCAATTAAAAAGGATTAATAGCTTCTAACTTCCATACAAATTATATGATGTGCTGTGACGTTTAGATAAGCTTGTCTTTAAACTTGTATTGTTTGCTTTTATATATAGAAGGTATCACACAAAGCTCAAACACAATTTTACATAACTCATTGCGAGGACGGTTTTTTATTCTAAGTTGGAAGTAAAGTCCTAAACCAATGTTTAGTTTTTTCTAAAATGAAACATGTTTGTTTGGTTTTCAATTGATAGTCGTAACCACACCATAAGTCTTGTTCACTCTTTCTATGACTCAAACTTTGTGTGTGTTGTGTACTTTTCCAGATATTAACAAATTATATACTACACTTCAATCGTAATGTATATTACGTTGAAAAATTGATTTGTGAAGGTGTCATCGTTTTTTAAGTGTTTATTAATCAGATTATATGAAATTTGTCGAGAGTTATGGTGTTCGAAGAGTGATGTTTTATGATTTTTTCTTGTTGTCGTAATACTTTTGTATTACGATGTCTGATATAAACGTAAAAGATTCCAATCAATTTTTTTGACATTACACTTATGATGGGCTGTCCAAAATGTCGTTTCTTTTTTTATTGTCTTGAAATGACAAACAGAATTATAGTTTGATACACAGAACGCATTAAATATAAAGATAGTGTGCTGTGTGTCCGTTTAAAAATTTTTGTTCTGAGTGATTTGTTTTTATTTTTCATGTTCTCAGAAATGGTCATATGATAACGCACAGAGAGAAAAAACCTCACGAATGTCATTTTGCAGATTGTGGTAAAAGTTATTGTGACATGAGATCACTTCGTCGTCACTTGGAAAGTCATCACAGCAGCCCTCCTGGTGGAACTACGCCTGGATATTTACCTAAACTTATGCTATATCCTGAACTCAGTGCAGAAGAAAGGAAAGAACGAGAAACACAAATACAAGAGAATAGACTACATGTTCCAGAAGAGCCACCAAGACCTTCTAGTGCACCACTTGTTGTCCCACCTGAACCAAAACGAATACAGAGAACAAGGCGGAGTAGTAGTGGTGAAGAGACTCATATGCAACTTGACCCAGCTATGATTCGTGAGATTGAACAACGAAAACATGGAAATCCATTCCAAAGAAGAACGAGAGAGGAGTCAGACGAATATATTAAGCCAAGAGAAGAGACTCCTCCACTAGGTATCTCACCTCAATCTTCAGGGATAGCATCTTTACCGAGTCATTTACTAAAAACTGTTGTATCCTCTGCTGCTAATCATCGTTACAGTAATATAGAAAATCATAAACGAGAAATGGAAGAGAGGCGTGTAGAATATGGGAAACATTTTCAAAGAGATTTCAAACCACCGACGTCAACCAGTCAAACCGGTAAACACGAATCTCCTTATAATTATCCACCGGGTTTAACTCCTCGCTCATCTCTTACACCTCAAGGACACCCTCCGAGACCAACAAACGCTCAAGGAACAATGCCTTATTTATTGAACATTAGAAACCCATTCGGTCTTTCACCTCATGGGGCTTACCCTTCTCAACAGAATGAAGAATTCTCAAAAATATCTAAAAGTGAGGCTGAAGCAAGGCATCAAGCTGTCAGCACTTATCTTCAAATGTGGGCAAGTGGGCAACATAATATGCCTCCTGAACAGATTTTTAGTATGTTTCCTGGAGGTCGTGGAGGACCACCCAGGGGTAATCATCGTACAAACCACCCACAGACTCCTACTGATGCTATCGCGATTGCAGTAGCTGCAGCCAAGGAACCGAATGACAGACATCCTTATGCAGGCAGAGATGGGATTTATGGGATTCATCCAGCGAATGCTAAATGGCAATCTGTAAGTATCTCTCTCTATTTGTTTCTTGTCTGTTTAATAATAAAGAGTCCTACATGTCTTTTGGTAAAACGTGCACCCAGATAGTTTTCGATAATTTCTTGGTCCTAAGAAAAACTCCCTTAGTTTTTTTGAAAAAGTGTTTTACAAATCTTATAAATATACTTATTTTTTGAAATTTCGAAATCAAGTTAAATCAAGTATCGCTGCTGGGTTAAAAAATTTGTTTTTATTCTTAGGTTCTTTTCCCCTATTTACAGGAAAAAGCATGTTTGTCTTTTGTTTTGGAAAGGCTGCAGGCTTAAGTTTCGTTGTAGTTGTTATGATATTTACTTTCTCGTTACTAATTTTATTGACGAAACATTACGTAATTTTTTCGCTTTATTGTTTGCTGCTTAGTTCGGGAATTTCCATGTCATTAAAAAAAGTGCTAGAATTTGGATTCGTGTTGAGACTGGATGTAAAAATAATTGGATACACTTTTTTTATAAGAACAAACTATAAGAACATCAGGCTTCGGTGGCCGAAATGTTAAGAACAAGTTACGAACATTTTAAGGCTTTGCCGACTCTAAAACAGCCGATTTCTTTGTAGGTGCTCAAAAGGCTTAACAAAAATGGTGAAAACAATAACACGCTACTATGTTAAGAACATTCTTAGGCTTAAAACTCAAAAAGTTAAGAGCATCCGACGGCTTCAAAAATTTTGGATGCTCCTATAAAAAACGTGTAGTAGGCGTATTACTAGTTCGTTCTTTCTTTAGCTTTCCCTATTTGATGGTTTCATTAAAACTTCCTGTTTAGTTAGTATGTAATGAACTTTCGTTGCAGTCAGCAGTTTTTACGGAATCTTAAGCCTTTAGTTATGTGAGCAGCTCCAAAGTCGATTTTTCTAAGAATTCGTGATCACGAGATGAATCGTTTCTCTTTTGCGAAGAGTTGCGAAATCCCATTTGATCTTTCTTGATTTTCTGCAGGTAGCAGTATCGGTCTAAATGCTATTGCAGCTGCCTCCTTTGAATCTGCACAGGGGAATTTTGTCAGACTTAATTGCTTATAAGTGCTTTGGATTTGTTAGTAATTTGTCAAAATATTGCTTTTTTGAGTAATAGCTTTTTAGTTGAACAAAAGAAATTATTTTGGTTTCTTTGATGTCAATCAAAAAGAGCTATTAATTAAAAAGCTCTTCCTTGGTCACTGATGGTGACGGTGATGAAGTTATTGATGAGGGGAGCTTCTTAGTAATGTTTTTGTTTTGTTTTTTTGATATTGTAAATAAGAGAGAATAATGTAACAACGTAACGAGTAGGATTTCTTCATAAACAAGAAATGTCTGGAAGCTTATCGAATAAAAACTTTATACTATTCCAAGCTTTGCATAAGGTACTGTAACTTTCAGTTGCGTGTCAATTCTTGCATTTTCAATGAATTGAGATCTTTGGCAATTTAATACTTCATACTGTTTTCAAAATACTTTCATTAACTTTCTCTCTGTCAGATACTTCTAGTCTTTGTTTAGAATTCCACTGAAGCTTTTTAACAGTTGAAATTGTCATAGCGTGATGATGAAAACATTTAAGAAGCTTTGCTCCTGGTCGATTTCTTTGGAACTTCCTTAATGTGTTTATACAGTTCTTGGTTTCTCTTTCTGGAAGCAAAACATGGTTGGAAGTCGTCAGTCAAAACGTTTAAATTTTCTGTACGTTTTAGGTTATGCAAGATGACTCGATTACAATGGAGAAAGATTCTAAAGTGAATAGCTACTACCATAACACACAAGGCAATGTTCATGACAATTACGCGAAACGCCCCACACCAACCAAAGAACGAAATATCATCGACGAACCGTTTAAACCCAGTGAAAGTAACCACAAATATCAAAACAATAATAACAACAATAACATTAATCGATTTTTCGATCGTCCAGCTCCTCATCTGGACCCACTTAAAGGTCGTGAATATGCGCATCCCTCGCATGTCTACGAAAATAAACGTCGTGAATTAGACTCGAAAGTCTTCGATACTTCAAGGCATCCTGCTTTATCGTCAACTAGAGATCATTCACCTCATCGCTACGATCCACGATATCCTACATCAAGAGACGAGCTTAATAATAGACTATCGGAACCACCTCATTTAAGAGTTGAAACTGCGGAAGGATTAGCCAGCGGTTCAGCTCTTTCTCCAAACAGAAAACGTCCACGACCTGGACCTATTATAATACCTCCGGCTGTTAACAACCGGTCAATACCAACCACCATCTCTCCTTCTCGTCATTTCGCTGCGTTTCCGAAAGGAATTTACACTCCACCTGCCATGTTGAGTCCGCGAAGTATTTTCTTTAATCCACCCTTCAATGCACCGAGACACCATCCCAACGCCCCACATACGCCAGGGCGAATGCAGTTATCCAAAAGGCGTTCTTGTAAGTGTCTGATTACATATTTTTAGTTCCCCTTTTTTTCTTGCTTGGAAACGAAGCTTTTTTCCTTCCCTGGTTGATTGTCGCGTTGCAAAAATTACTCAAACATACGTGCAGGAAATGGACGATTTATACTATGATTATTTAGTCATTTGAGGTCGCCGCTTGGATTTTAAAATCTTTAAAAGGAACCTCAACTTCCGCTTTTGCATTTTCTTTTTCTGGCTTTTCTAGCATTTTTTTCTTGCATGATCAGCTTACGGATAGAAAATGTTTTGACGAAAGTGAAAGTGCACGAGTTCCGAGCTCATTAGGATGTAAAAAAGCGTAGAAATATCCTTGCAAACACGGGCCATTTATTCAAGGCACTCACTTTATTCGGGATTGAATATAGGTGATACATATTACAACGAGCAATGATTTACTTCATTTTCAGCGAGTTTCAACGAACCACAACCTCTCAACACATCTCAACAACAACTCCAACTAAAACAACTCGAACAACAACAAATTCAACAACAGCAGCAATCTGTTGTACAGCAAACGCCGAAACAAACAACACCTGTCTCTGCTGAACCTTCTACTGTGACACCCACAAACGAAGAGGAAATAAACGTTACAACTGTCGCTTCTGACCCAACTGAACCGTAAGTATCTTACTTTTGTTGGTATCCATGGTATTTGTTGGTATTAATGTTTTCCCTTTTTTCCCTCTCTGAATAATATGAAAATGATCTCAGGGCTTTATCAAAGTAAATGGTGTTAAAACATTTTTTTTCGATCGAGAGGTCACGTAGACTAGAGTCTACTTCTGGCTGAACTTTGCTTTTTGATAATTTTTTCATGACGCTGAGTCCAGTCAAGTAGACTAGGAGCATTTGGCGAGGTCGCCATTTTGAAAAAAAAAATTAAAAATCCAAATAACAATAAAACTACTTGGAGTTGAAGGATATAATCAAAAATAAGAAACAAACACGATTAACAGATTTGTAATCCCTTATTCTCAAATAAAAATATTGCTTCATACTGTTTTTACCTTCCAAAAACAACTAAAATCTGGCGGACTGTTTTACAGTCCGCCTAGGCAAAAGCATATTACCATATACTACCGGGCCACTTATCAGCACCAAAAAGTCCATAAAAAAGCTCTAAGTGGACCCCGGGCTAGAGGTCACGGTGATAAATTCAAATTGGACTTTCGTCTTCTAGTTTAGCCTGTACCACTCCGCCCACGGGCGTTATTTATATTTTGAAAAAACTTGCCGTTATCTTTTCGGTCAGCGAAGAAGAGTTTGGTACAGGCTACTTCTAGTTGTGCCAAGCTAGCTTCATGTAATTTAACACTGTGGAATTTAATATACTATAAGGAGAATTCAATTATATGTATCCTGTGTCAACATGACCTGGATACAAGAATTTCAATAATGTTGTTATTTTGTATGGGGATGGAATTCGTGTATAATATCTTTCACACAGGCCAATAGTCAGGTTAAGTTATTTGTCTCACTTTTCATGATTGGTCTTAATTACTGAACAGTTATGTTATCAAACTAGCTTATGTCGCTTTCTACAGGAAAATCAATGTTGGGCCAGAGTTTCAAGCAGTTCTTCCTCATGTTTGTAAGTATATTGCTAGTTTGCCTGAAATTTCAGTATTTGATCAAATGATACAACTCCCTCTTTAACTTAAAAGCTCATATATACTCACATTGGGTAACTAACTTTGATTTAACCTCGCATATCGCAGGCTCCAAAGAAAATAGCTTTTAACTGTCTAAGTGTTGAATGCCCCTTGACTCATAAAAGTCACCATTGGCAATATAGATGACGAGGATGTGATTTTTTGATAGCTAAGAATGACATTATCGTATACCTTTAATCGATTTTCTTGTGTCCTATGTTTAGTAAATCGAACGGAAGCACAGAAAGACAGTCACCGTGCATCTCTGATGTGGTCACCTCTCAAAGAAGATGAACAAAAGCAAAAAGAAGGTAAGATTTCTTTTGGTCAACTTGATGCAGGCTGTTGAACCGATTTATTTCGACTAAATCTCACTTTGGTTTCGCATAATAATTAGTCAATTTTTCTCCACAAAATACCTGATTTGAAACAAATCTGAAGAAGACCAATAGACCAAAAATTTGATGGCTGTTAACTTAAAAATGTTTGACCCAAAATATCATGCTTGTTTCTTTTCGTTTCAGTTGAAGCTTACTTAGACATGGCTTGTTCTCTCGTCTTATACGGTGGATCGAACAATAAAGAATATGCTTTACATATCTTACAAAGGACACGTGGTAATGTCAAGGTAATAATGACATTTTCCAAACCCCTGAAGGAAGAATGAAACGTATTCCATGAGCTTCTTAGTGTCAGACTTTTTACTTTCTATTGAAAAAGAAGAATGGGGAAAAGCATTTTTTTAATACTTCGGGGTTGTATAATAGTTATAGAAGAATGCGTTAAAGTTTGAGATTTTTTTCAATTTTCAAAGAAATCTTTTTTGTTACACTTGGAAATTCATGTATTTTTTTTATTATTTTAACCCTTAGGAAGCTGTAAGGCTGCTTCTTTCACGGAGACATATTCTACGAGCAGACGATCCCAATGCAGATTATCATTACTCCGGATCAGTACGCTGGACGGCCAAAGAAAGGCTTGCATTCAGGCAAGCTTACAGATCGAAAGGCAAAATCTTCATGGGTATTCAAAAAGAGGTATGGATGAACGGCTTTATATCCAGAATATTTACTACTAAATCACGACAGGGTTTTGGTTTTTGAAATTATGACAGTGTTTTCAAGACGAAATATCTAGACACGTGAGCGTTCACTTACCCTTTCTCTGATTTTTTATTCAGGTTGAAACGAAGTCTGTACAACAATGCGTGGAGTTCTATTACCTTTGGAAAGCAATGCATCCTGAGAGCTTTCGAGCTCGCACGCGAATGGTTGAAGTGGAATCAGAGCAGGTATTATTTCCTTTGTAAATTCAAATCGTTTTTTGAAAGCTGTTGTACACAAGGCTTGCAAGGGAAGAGTTCTTATTGTTTGGTCTAATTTGCTTTTTATATGCAAATACTTTCAAGAGGTATTTAGGTTTGTCTTTATCTTTTTCTTTCTCGACTGATTTTATTTTTTTGAGGCATCCTAAATGTTTTACCTTTGTATGTTTTGTTGTCTAGGACGACGAAGAAGTTCCTCCAACTCCAACAGCAGCTGTTGCACCGCTATCCACTCTTCGTGAACCTGTATTCGAATGTGATTATCCTGAATGTCGGGCACGCTTTGTTTCCAGACAAGCGCTCAATGGTCATATTCGAGTTCATGGTGGAAGGTAAGACATAAAATTGACGACAGTATTATAAAAAGAAAGCCAGCTTTATTTCATTGGCATTTTTGCTTGAATTTGAACCATTAGGAGAAATATGAGTAATTCGCTTAAATCAGAAATTAGACTTGCTTACCTATTTCCCCTTGTACCTTGCGGATTTCTTTTAATTTATTCTTTACTTTTACAGTTTTACAAAACCATCGGATACGCGACGAGCAAAAACGAAAGCAGCAGATGGCTCCTCACCTCGTCCTCCCGGTGATGGCTTACCAAGTCCGCCCAAGAAAAAGAAAGTGGCGGCGCCCGACCCCTCCATTATCATCACGAACACGAGTGAAGGCCCTCAACAGCAGTTCCAATGTAAAGTGTGTGGAAGGTAAGAATATACTCGGGGAGTATCAAGATTCTCCATGGAGATGATTAATGTTTGTCCTACTTCTTTGACCAATAAGAAAGCGATTTTTCCTCATCTTAAAAATTAACTTGAATGGGGGAGGTCATTTTCCCGAAAATTTTTTTTTGATACTCTCAACTACAGTTGAACTAGAATCTGAGATTGTCTGTCTGTCTGTCCGTCTGTCCGCCAAAAACTTTAAGGTGACAGCCTGGAGTCTTCTAAAATGGTCGGATTTGGCTGAAATTTGGCACACTTAAGTGAATATCTGGGGGTATTATTTTTTATTTTTCAAAATTTTGGCTGGGCACTAATCTTTTGGTTTGTTTTGCTACACTTGGGTCTATGAATAATTTGAAGCTACTGAAGTTGAGCCGTTTGACTATGTGATATTTAACCAATTTCTTTCTTTTCTTTATCAGGGTGTTCAGCAAAGTGAAAAGTCGATCAGCGCACATGAAAACTCACGTTAAGAGGGACGAGAACAATAAACCTATCAAATCAGCGAAAGCCACTGCAAAGCAAAAGCAAAAACAACTACAACAACAACAACGACAGCAGCAGCAGCAGCAGCAGCAACTTCAACAACAATTTGGTGAACATTCAATGCCGCCCTACCCGCCGCAACCGACACACCCTGGTCCACCCCAACCACCCTCAAATCCAATGACTGTTTTTGCACATGCGTAAAATCTTTATTTAATTTTCTTTTGTTTTTTTTTTAATATCCATATTAATAATTTTTTTATTATAAACATAGAAAAAATAATTTAAATTATTATATCTTATATCTTTATAATTTTTTACACCACTCTTTTCATGAAAAGATGCTTTTTATCCAACTTTAGTAGTCCCAAGATAAACCAAGCAAATAAATTAAAACAATGCTAAAATTTTCAATGAAAGAAAATTTTTTAATAGACAATTATTTACAGTAGCAAATAATTTTAAATTATTTGGATTTTATTGATCACTTTTTTGGTTGTTTTTGTATATTATTTTGAAATCTATTTGTTTTACTTTTTTTTGGTTTTTCTATCCACTTACGACAACTCGTTTAATATTTTAATAATTATTATTTTAAAGGGAAAAAGCTACGTGATATTATATTGTTAATTTTTGTGCTGCGCTTTTATTATTGTAAATTTTCGTAAATGAATCTATAGGAGTTTTTTTCTCTCAAGCAGCAGTATTTGTTTTAACAGTAGTTAGTTTGCAACATTCCTATAAGAGTGAAACCAAGAAAGTCATTTTTCATACCTCACCAAAGTCACTAAAATTTTCTTTTCAGTGTTTTACAAGCCGTTTTGTGATAAGTAATTGAGATGAGCAAATTTATTCGTGACTAACGCTAAACAAACTAAATATTATGTTTTTGGTCTTTGTGAATGAACCATTCGTCCGGCATCGCGCCTTTAAGGAAACATAAATGCTTAGTTTTTTGTCAGTGAATGTTATGGAAAAAAGATAATAGATACATTTTTCGCGACACTTATTGTATTATATACATTATTAAAAATTATTTTACGAGTAAAAATATAGTAATAATTATTAATTAATGACGATACTCTTAAACTGTCATCTTGGTTCATCTATCGATTTTTTATCAACCCTGATACTGCCAAAATCTTGCTCCTCATGCTATGAACAATCCCAAAAGCACCCAAAAAACTCGCAGCCGTTTGGAAATATTATTGACCCTTTTTGGGCCATTTGTCGCAAACATTGTAGTAAACTTTATTTATTACACTTAGTACTCCGTACCTCTCAACATTATCTTTTTCCAAAGGTGTAAGCAAATTTCTTTGTCTTTTAGATGAGCCCATTTTTGAGCATTTTAGATATAGCAGACTAAAATAACTCTACTCGCCATTCGATATTTTCCAGAAGAGGAAATTCTAATCATACAGTCAGCCTGGGTTTAGGTCATTGACTTTCGAGCCCGAAGGGCTAGACTCGAGACTCTTGCATGGAAAATGAAGCCACTTATTTGCCACCCAGAACACTCGCCGGATTGAAAGTTAAATCTATCGCTAGATTTAAAAAAATGCAGCCCTCAAAAACGAAGGAACCGCGCTAGATATAACCCGTCGTCATAATTGCGGCGCTTTCTAGGCGTATATCGAATGAGAAATGAGTGGCTTCACTTTCTTGCCTGAGAAAGGCTAGAGATTCTATTCTAGCCCTTCGGGCTTTAAACTCAATGGTTTAGAGGTCCCAGGCAATAAGATTACGATCCTTTGAGGGAGGAAATTTGGAATTTCGTGATTTAAGGACCCTTTCAGAGACTCAATTTTCTTTTTAAAGGTTTTTGTACCCCTTTGAGAGACTTTCGAGGGTGTGAAAAGGACCCTAATGGCTCTTACATACCCGGTCCCTTTGAAGCTACCCTTTTGCCAAAGGGAAAATCAAATCAACATTGACGACGAATCACTCGTAAGAAAGGAGAAAATAATTCTGTATTTTAATCCGTTCTTCGGGACCACAGATATCTGTAAAGCCCGAAGGGCTAGATTTGCAGCTTTTATCGAAAAGTGAAGCCTAGGTTTGGAAGGATTTCCTACCAAAGTCACCTGACTAAAATATGCAATTTCACCGGTTTGAGAGATGTGAAATAGCGTTTGTCGCCTACTTTTTTTGATCTCGCGCTCCGAAAACAATTAAAATGCTAGATCCTATCCATCGGCACGAAATCTAAAAAGACAAATTTTTGCTTCACTTTTTTTTGCTGGAGAAAGCTTAAAGTTGCCTATCTAGCCCTTCGGGCTTAGAGATCTGTGTTCGGGACTCGAGCAAATTACTATTTTCTAGTCTGCGCCTAGTGATTAATCGTTAATTGGGCTATTCCATTAAAAAAACCCTTCAGGAGAACCTTTTAAACTAAAAAAATAATCATTAAAAATTTGGGAATAACCCCTAGAAAATGGCAAAGTTGGCAAAATTACCCTTGGAAAAATTCTTTTCATGCCAAAAGAATCGGCAGTCCACAAACAGGGAAAAATGATATCATCTGGCGTAATATTGCGTTGGAAAGATAATTTTGAGCAGATTGATGTTAAGCTGTACTACGCAGCCAAAAATTATGTATTTTCTAAAACTTTAAGCCTCGCTCATACAGGGCTTGGCTGATATCAATTCTATATTCAAAGTACCGGTTGGAAGCTGGAAAGAAGCAATTCATAAACAGTTTTATAGTGACGATATCTATTTCAAGTTTACATAAATAAATTCTAACATCTCTTTCATCTTATTAAAATTGACAAAAAAATATTAAGGCGGGGTGGGGGAGAAGGGGAGAAGGCAAATAGATAATTATTCCAAAAAATCGTACCAACAAAGACTTCATGATAAGAATTGGACTAAGTGGCTGCAGAAAGACGAAATCTTAGACAAGTTCTAAAATCTGGTCAAAAAATAACGACATTTATCATGAACAGATTTAAAAAGTTTTGTCAGAGTTGGGAAGCCTTTACTCTTTATGATAATGAAAGAAGCAAATTAAGGTTAATGAGAAAAATAATATAATAAAATAACAGAAATTTGTAAGTTTGTCATCGTGGTTATGTGCAGGTGACATAAATGTTAAAATTGGAAATATTTGTACTATAATTTTGAAAAAACAGGGCACAGTACCTTGGACATAACCATTATGACAGACCTTCATTGAGTTGATGAGAAAAGCCTAGTTAAGTTTGGTCTGTGAGCTCAATCATTTATTTTGTTACTCCAGTGTAAATTATCAAGTCTTCATTTTTAACTGTACAAGAGTGTGGACTTTCCAAACTTAAACTAGGTGACTAAAAAATAGTGAGATCCGAGCTACTTTAGTCCAGAAATTTATCTAACGTGCTTCATCTTATTCTTTAATAATCTTAGAGCCTTGGTTTCGAAATCTGCTGACGTTTTTAAAAGATCTGAGAAACTGATAACTTTTTGGTTCTTGATTGCAAAAAGAAATTACCAAAAAGATTGTTATGTAAATTTTTGAAAACACTCACGTTCTCAAACAAAGCGTCCAACGAGGCTGAGCGTCCTTGACAAAAGTATTCGAAAACGAGGCTCAAGATTTTTATGCACCACTTACAAACATGATAAAAACAAAAATTATGTTAACTGGTAAAAGAATAGCACTACCAGAAATTAATAAATAATAAAATAAAATCAGTAGAGAAAACAAAAAACGTAGCGAGGTTAATGTCAAAGAAGAAATTAGTACAACTTTTAGCTCACCAAGTAAAATACAAATATATTAAAACTGTGAACTTGCTCCCCAAATACAGGCCCTGCCTGAAGTTTGGGAATTCACAAATTACTTTTACTTTCCAAAAGAATCTTATTGGGGCGAAAGAAAAACGGTCAAAAAAAAGGATGGTCATAATTGCCCCGAAGATTAATTAATTGGGCGTGACTCTAACTAAGTGGTAACAAACAATAACAAACAATAAAAATATACTTCATCAAACAAACAAACAAAATGAATCTAATAGAGTTGGATGCAAAATAAATTGTTTTTAATAACTAAATCAAAAAAATTGTCTTTTAATTATATACTTTATACAAATTGCTTAAAAAATCGAAGAAAAAACCTCTAAAATAATTCTTCATTTTTTTCTTGGTTCATTCCTCATCTTTGAACTATTAAACATTGTCAGAGGAAGAAGACTATATACAGAGAGAGAGAGATAGAATAGTAATAGACAGAATCTTGCCAAGCGATTTAAATACATAAAATTCAGTCCGGCTAACATCGCAGTACGACAACAATGTTTTTAGAATGATGTTTTGATAACAACGTCAGCTAGCTAAACAAAATACTGGCACGAAAAAGATCAGCTTCTCGCCAGTTAGAATTTTATGTTATTTAAATCACTTATATGGTCCATAGAAAAACTATGTGTGGTCAGAACTAAAAAGAATGCAGTCATGTCGCAAAATTCCATGCATTTTTGCTGCCATAGAACAACACACCAAAAGAGTGAGGGTCAATATAAAACACCCTACAAGTATGCATCAGACCCATGTGTTTTTCATCCCACCAGTGGCCCTCTTATCCGCCGTGATCCAAGACAAAAATTCTTGTATAAAGCTTGAAATGAGTGGAAAGTCGGCGTTCAGTTTGACTTCCACGTTACAAGGTTCGTTTTTTAAAGAGGCAGTGATCTCCAATACTAATAACAGTTCGTAAGTCACCTTTTGCAGGTCACGGATACGGAATGAAACCACGTCCTTGAATCCCGAACAGGGCGGCAAAAAGCCTTCCGGTAAGAGACGATTCTCGTGGATCTCCAAATGCTATGGATAGAAAAAATAAAAACATGAACAACAAAAACAAACTATCAAATGCACTGAGCAAGGTTTACACAAGATGACAAAGATAGTGCTGGGGAAATTGACGTCAAATCTATAAACGATTTGATTTGCATACCTTTTAGTAAAATCTATATATCTTTAAAACTAAACAAGCCATACAAATGAAACTTTCAGCAGAGTTTGATATTAGATTCAAAATCATATTTGCAAAATTTTATGAGCCTAGCATAAGTAGAAAGGCTACGTCAAAATTTCAATTTTAGGCCCGTTTTCTTTGACACACCCGGTAAGTATACGTATTTTTTCAACCAAATCGAAAGAAATCAGAAAAAAAAGAGGTAACGACAATTGCTACATGTGTTTCTTGCTGGAATAAATTGAATAAATTTACAACAATGCAGTTTATGGTAAATTCCGTTTCAATAGATTAAACCAAAAAAAAAGCCCTCATTTTTCAGTATGAAAGACCAAAAGTGATCTGTTTATTGAAAAAGAAAACTCACGGATGTGTTACGAAGTTTGACATCCCTCAAAAAGAATGGTGCGTCGTTTTGATTGGAAATTGAAACATTAATTTGCAACATGTTCGAGAACATTGATTTGTACTCGAGTCGCAATCGAAGTTTTTCTTCTTCACGGGAAATCGTTTGCCCCTCTGGTGGTTCTACAAATATAAAAGGAGTCGATGGAAAATCATAAAATATCTTGGCGAAAGAAAAAATCGTTATCGACCTAAATATCAAATTCATTTGCTTAGCTCGATAGACCCAGGTATAACACTCCTAGCAATATCATCTAGTAATATTGGAAGATTTGCTGGTTCAATTATGTACTTCAGAAATCCAGTATACTAAAGTAAGTAAAACAACAATTTACTAGTGCACAAAGCGTGTTAATGGATAATACTTACGAGTAGCCTCAAACCATTTGTCAAAACGCTGTGACCAGTGTTCATAATTTGCCTGAGCGTCAATTTTACAGGTCAGCCTACAATCACCAATAGCGTCGCTTTCGAAAACTGGGCGTTGGACGACCAATGGGTTTCCATGTACCGCCTCATTGACCTCCATCAAGATGTGTTCTATTCTTTTGTCCTCCTTGATACGTGGTAGCAGATGCGTCATGTAGATTCCATGGCTGAGATCGTGCGCTTCGAAAGCTGGCATTGAACTTGAACTAATGAGTATAATAAACAGGAGATGTTGTTAGTATTTGACCCTCTTTCTTTCTAAGATTTCCCCTCCGGAGATGATTGTTAAATTATGAAATACAGTAGAGTCTCTTTTAACTAGAACAAGTTTTCTCGTCCCTTCAGTTAACAATGCCTTATAACCTTACTCCATAACTCGAAACTTCCTGAAATCGGACATATTTGTTTTTCCCATGTGCGTTCGAGTTACGGAGACTCTACTGTAATGGAAAAATATGAATTTAATTGACCAACCACATGGTAGACCACTAATAAGACGGCAGACCTAAAAAGAAGGACAAAGGTCTCACATTGCAAACACCAGAAAGGAAAAAAACAAATAATAGACATGAAGAAAGCAATACAGAGCTATTAATGAAGGCCAAAAACTACCTTTTCAAAAGAAAAAGTTTAACAACCGAACCCAGAACTAGCTAATCAATCCAAAGAAAAATATATAAGACAAAATCAATAGTAAAGATCATCGATGGAAATAGTTCAAAACAAATGCTCGAATACTACCACTATCCAAACCAAACCTAGTGTAAAAACTGCCACTTAGTACACATCCATCGACGCAATGCCACACATCTAAATAACCATTTCCATCCGACATACACATGAAAAGACAAATCCAATAAAATGACAAATCCGGTACCAATATTGTAAGGGTACATAAGGGTACAAGCATGGCTATTAAAGAAAAATGTGAGAGCGAGGGCAAAGATAACTAATGAGGAGATAACTCAAGTAAATCACAACAAAAATCCTTACCAACTATAAGCCATGATCGTGTTTCCAAAGCCAGTTTTCTGGAGAGTTCCTCTTGTGCTTGATACATTTATACTGAACAGGAGAAATAGGAAGTAAAATTCGTTAGTTACCGGTCATATTTATTCAATTTCGAAATCTAGTTGCTCAACTGGAAAAACTAACCAGGACTAACATAACGTCAAAATGACTAAGCCAAAGATTGAGAATATTATACAGAAAGAAAATGCGAAAATAAAATTCAGTATGGAGCTTCGATGGCATAATCCTAATAGTTCAGGTGAAAAAGTAATAACATACAGTTGACACTCGCCAATTCAACTCGAAAGGGGCATCTAATTTGTTCGAATTATAGAAGGATTCGATCTGTAGAAAGCATTTTACGCAGGTTTCTTTTTGACGGGGAATGGAAATTATGTCGAAGTATAGAAAGATTCGAATAATAGAAGTTCGAACCTGCGAGAGTGCAATGTAATTAATATCCTTACCCTTTCACGCGGCAAGCATCAATAATAAATAAATTCAGAGCTGTGTTTGCCAGTCTCATTTCCTATAATGTACAAAATACAAAACATTTTTAATAGTTGACATCTCCATCTCAAGATACTACTTTGACATGTGTATCGTCAAACTCTGAATTACATTTTTTTACGAAAATATGGCAAACATACCATAATGCAAAAAATCGCCATCTCATCTCCATATTTGTAGGATGAGAGAAAAAGATTAGAGACAAGAATCAGACAATGTTGTTTCAACGTCCATAAGACGATAATAGCATTTCTAGCCGTTAGAAAAACATTGAAAAAACGTTGTGCGTATGATAAAAAGAAATGATGATACGAACGGTTAAGATTTCTTGAGCTTGAATAAATTCGTCTCCTTTGGTGCTGGTCGCATCAATGGGCATCAAATAATTCTTGCCATTCTCTTCAAAACCGTGACCAGCGAAATAAAAAACAGCGAAAACACCAGGACCAAGAAGTTGACAATACGCAAGCATGATGGTCCTCATTTCCCGTAAGGTCAAGTCAACAAGAGTCAACACTTTAAATCCGAGCTCATTTAAGGCGTGACCAAGGGCGTATACGTCTCTGTGAGGAAACACCAAGGGTTCTTCCAAGTGTTTATAATTTGTGTTCCCGATTAATAGCGCGATTTTGTCCGAAGCTAAAAAATAAACATACCGTATCCATTAAAGATATTTTTCATGATATAAAAACGAAGTGCGCCTCCTAATGCTGACAAAGTACAAGCGCAGCGTGGGAGGGGAGCTATACTTTCTTTTGTTTAAAAATGCCGGGTAAGGATGGTAAAAAAATGGTAAATGGTAAGGGCTATACGTTAAAGATGTCCCAAAAAATCGATATAGCCAAAAATTCAAATATAATATAATTTAGTTTCTTGTAAAGAATTACATGACTAAAGATTAAATCATGTGCTGGTCTGTAGCCTACCTACCTACTAATGGTGGTTTGCAATTTAATTCTGGACCGGGAGTAGTTGCAAAATTTTGCGGTGGTAGATCTCCCATCGTAGGTGACACTAAAAATACATCAAAAATATGTTCAACTCGAAATTGTAATTGGAAGAATTTCATGATCCTGATATAATTCGGTCCTGTAATTTTTTTGAAAATCTTGGAATTCGTGATACCTTTTTCCGTTTGGATTCCAGCGTCCATTCTTGAGCTTGCTATAACGAGAAAAAAAATGATTAAGATATTTCAAGAGCAGGGTAGAAGGAAGTTAGATTCATCAATAAAACCAACACAGAAAACTTAAAGGGATAATCAGATGGTTTGAGATATTTGGCCTGCAGAAAGCTTATGTGGGCTTGAGTAAAACATCCAAATATGTTTGAATAACTATTTTTCAAAGTCGAGATATAACAATTTGAAATTTCTGAAAATGGGTTCTCACACGGTTCTTATGTTGAAATTCTATTAATTTCTTACTAAAAGTTACAATTTAAATATCTCGACTAAATTGGAAAATATTTAGGTAAAAATATTTAGGTTTTGCTCAGGACGATATGACGATTACACATGCCAAATATCTCAAACCATCTGATTATCCCTTTAAAAGAGTAAGAGCAGCAAATTGATGAAACAAAAAATGAAGCGCTTGCTTATGTTGAAATTTTCTTCATTTTTACATGAATTCATAAACATGTAGCTCAACAAAAACTCATCATTCGTATCAGTCACAACACTGATGACGTTTTTATAAGAACGAAAAGCTTTTGCTGGATATTAAATTTAAAATTTGAAATGATTTTATTTTGATATTAACACCAACACAAATAATGAGCAGTGAAAAAATGGAAAACCAAAGTAAAGGTTACCTGTCGATGTGGATGCGTCTGAGCCCTCACGAAGCCTGAACTGGTAATTCGGATGACAGTTTTCTAAAGAAATAAAAATCAGAAAGTTAACTACTACTTCACTTGTTTTTTACAAATGTATTCATGATATGCACCACTGCAATGACTCCACGAAGAAGTCAGTGGCGCATATCATGAACAGTAATCAGCCATACGTCAATAATAATCTTATCAGTGCGTGTTAAAATGATAAAACAACATGCTTTCTTAACTTGTGTTTCAAAGTTTCACAAACGAACAAAAGAAGATAACATCCCACACCAGTATATGAATCTATATTTCTTCCTTCGGCACTTCAATGAATACTTAGTAAGGTCAATAAATTACTTATGTATAGAATGAAATTGATGGAGAACTCCAAATATGCACTTTAAATTTATTTCAAATACACTTTTTTTATAAGAACAAACTATGTAAGAACATAAGGCTTCGATGGCAAAAATGTTAAGAACAAGTTAAGAACATGTTAAGAACATGTTAGGCTTAAAAGTCAAAAAGTTAAAAACATCAAAAGGTTCCAAAAATTATGGATGTTCTTATAAAAAAACGTGTAATGTGAAATGTATATAATCATTATACCATCGTTAACTTCACATCCTTGATGACGTTGTTGGTGTTCTTGTTGATTCCTCAACTTCTCAGCCAGTATATCCTCATAAAAGTCTAAGAGAAGAAATATGACAATAGAATAAGAGGAAAGAATGTTTACTGGTAATTCATCATATGCACCATTGCAATAGCGAGATTATGTATCTGGAATTCTCTACGGCTACGGTTAAAGTGGCGAGGGAATTAGCGAGTAAGGCAAGTAATGGCGGGTGAAAGCAAGTTCGATATTTGACGTACGGTATCATGTCGACTTTGCTTAGATGGTGTTTTGGTGTTTTTCCCGTACAGAGCAAAGTAGACAACAACATGTCGCCTTTGATAACGACCCGTATGGGCAGCCCCGCAACCGTAGCCGTAGAATATCTCCGAAACATAATCTCGCTAATGTCTTCCACGGACCCAACAGCTGATTGGTTAAAAGTGACGTATCGACTGATTTTACGTCACTTTAAACAAATCAGCTGTTTGGTCTGTGGAAGACATTAAAATAGTGCATATCAGGAATACACCTAATCATGAGGATACTTAGACTAGTAAACTAGTCGTTGAAAACAGACCCATCTACAAAAAAAATCAAGCTCCAAATAAAAAGAATCGAAGAAGTCAGGTTGCGTGTCTTTTTTAAATTTCAACGACTAGAAGCTTCTTCCCTCAAAAAACGTTGTTTAATTTTACAACCTTTTTTAGGTTTTTGAGAATCCATCCAACTTTTTTGACTAAATAATATTTCATAGTAACATTAAATATGGGAACATATAAATAAATGAGCATTTCCAAAAATACAATAAACAGAAAGAAAAATAAATGCAATCCCGCACGGGTCAGACATACAGAAATCTGTATGTCTCTCCTTACGAATTTAGGTGAAGAAAAAAAGGCGTTGGAAGAAGCTTCTAGTCGGTTATTTTCCTTTTATCTCATGCGCGCTGAATATTTAATTAGTGTTTACATTATTTGATTGACAGTTTTATTATAAGTAATAACCGACTAGTTTACTAGTCTAGAGGATACTGGATCAGAGTTTACCAGGTAAGATTGACGTCAAATTTCTATGCCCAGGAGAAAATCAAAGCAGCGACTTCAAACATTAGACGTCATTCCTTTTAGATGCACTCTGACATGGCTCTCCTCATGCTCATTTCGTTTCGGAGTGAAACGCAACCATAGCATGTAAATGTGGTCTTAAAAGTAATTCAGAGAAACATGGCAAATTTGATTGGACTTTTGGATTTTACTTCTTCGTTAAAGCACTGTATAGTTTAGATATCAAAAGGAAATTATTAAAGCCTAATTTTTGAAATGGCTAAAAGACATGATGTGTTATCTTACCGTCGTTTGTAGTTGGTCTGTTTTGTGACGATGGTGGTGGTGGCAGGATCGACGGTGGCGGAATGGGCGCGAAATCTCTTGGAAAGTCACGTAAAAATTCACCTGTTGTTAAAAATTCAAAATTCAAAGAAATCATAGAGTACATCATAGGTTTTGTCTACTGAGAAAGCCGACATGACATTTTCCTCTACTTTATAATACGAACAAAAGGCACTATGAACTTATCAGTTCAAACTTGACGTAAGTAAGGATTACCAGTAGTCATGTTTTGCATATTTGGTGGTGGTGAATGTGGACGATAGTGGTGCTGGTGTTGATAGTCATCTATATAAACAAATACATAGTAAGCATCTAATAACATGGTTCAAATTCAAATAACTATCTTGATTAACACAAGTCTTTAACATTTGCGAATCGGACAATTCGAACTTACTCAAACAGAGTTCAAATAAATTTTTCAAATTTTCAAAGAGGTTTTAAAACACAACATTCGAAATTTACCTGTAATACATGTAGTAATAAAGACGTGTTGGACAAATGACTTACTTGTCATTGAATGATGACCTGAATAACGATTGTTGTATTCTAAATCTGTAAATGGAAAAGGATCATTATAATCTGAAACTCTCATTTTTACCAAATTTAAGTCTGACCTTCCAAATGGCTCTTTCTTTGAAAGTTTAGTTAGCCCAAAGTTTATAGTCACTCCTCCTTAGATACTGCATTTGAAATGTTGACACTTTTTGAACTTTTTCGTTTCGACAATTTATTTTACCCATAGTGGAATAATGAACTCATCATATTCTTTTAAGTTTCAAGTAATTCAAGAAAAAATAACAGCATAAAGTCTTACGATCGTTGGTGCTTGCACGGCTCCTTGGATTACTTGTGCCGTCTAGATCTATGAGGAAAATGGTAAACAACACTCATATCTTTGTACAGCATGGAATTCCAAGTGTAGGTTGCAAAAAATATTTCTCTACTCGTACTTACACCTAGCCTATCATTCCTTCAAATCAAGCAGAGAGCTTAAATTTGACGACAAACTTGAAGAAAAAAATTGAAAAAAAACACAACTTACATCCATCCAGTGATGAGCTTGTACGATTGGATATTGAGCCTGACACAATAGACATGTTTGTCTCCTCATCTAAAAATGATTAGAGGAAGATGATAAACTCAATTTTACAAAAGTCTTTCTTACAAAAAGTTCACCTTCAAAAGTTCAAAAGTCACTTAAATTGTACATCTCATTGAGTTTAAAGCCCGAAGGGCTAGAGTAGAATCTCTAACGTTTCTCAAGCAAGGAAAAGTGAAGCCTTAAAAAATGCGCCGTATTTTTGAAGACAGATTAAATCTAGCAATTCCTTTGTTTACGATTGATATCTTTTTCAAAATTTGGTGGTAAATTTTAGTTTCAATCTGTCATTTGTGTAAAAACCAGGTGAGCCTCTCAAGACCGCGCAACTTTGGTAGGATTTGTTGGCTTCAAATCCTACCAAGGAGATTCGATTCTAGCCCTTCGAGCTTATACTTCATTGGTACATCTGTTGAATCAATTTTTAAAAATATTGTGTAGTTCAAAAACATGAAAGAAAATTCAAGTATTCAGTTCAGAGCAGTCTAACTTTTTGTATATTTATTAATTTCTGATCTACAGTGTATAATTTTCAAAATCTGAAGATATGCAATGCAATCATTGAAGAGTTAAACCAGGTTAAACAACAAAATTTGTAAAATACATTATTTAAGGGATAATCTGATATTGATACTTAAAATATATGACCCAGAGAAAAACGTTTAAATTTGTTGATACAGATAATTTCCTAAGTTGAGATATTTGATTTTGAAATTTCTGTAAACGAGCCTTACTTAATAAAAAGTCTTTTTGCTGAATTTCTATCACTTTCAAAAAAATTTCTGAATTTCAAAATCAAATATCTGGATTGGCTCTAAGGGTTGGGTCTTTCAGGCTGGGAGGCGAAGGAGCAGCTGGACGAGTGCGCTTGGCAGTCACCTCTCTCTCTTTCTTAGCTTTTGAAAGTAATCGGATTTCCACACACCTGTATCAGGGTCTTCAGCTAGCAATGTTGAAGTTGTTGAAGGGTTTGAAGCGGTGTATGATGGGTATGAAGATGATGGGTACGAAGACGGTGGGTACGAAGAGGGAGGGTAGGATGATGGTGGCGGATGGTAATGTGCTAAAATTCAAGAATAATTTGGGATGGTTTCGAGTGTATTACAATAGAATTCTCGTAGGAATTCCTCGGGGGAATTCTATTGTAATACACTCGAAACAATCCCACAATGCATCACTTTTTTAGAAAAATAAGGTCTATTTATCCTGAATAAGTGAGAAAACACTTACAGTTATGGTAAGAGTGCTCCAAAATTCTACTGTTGGTATCTAAAATAAAAAGAAAATTGGTGAATATTTTGTACCACTTGATAATATAAGACATGATATTGGGTTGTTCCATAAAAAACCAATACAGGGGGCGGACAAATCCTTTCAAGTCAAATCATTTTTTTTAATGTGTGGATACCCCTGGAATAACGTAAAATTTGGAAGAAAAAAAACCCACTTGGAAAAATTCCTTTTATGCCTTAAAGTGAGGGTGGATTAAAAATTGGTCTCATACCCCTGGAAAGTTTAAGTAACTTTTATCCCCCCCCAAAAAAGAAATGAAAAAACTAATTTAGACTCCCTGGAAATTCTTTGTGGGTTATCCCCCGGAAATGTTCGTCCATCCCCCTGTACATATATAAAATGGAATGGCCCATTATTAAATGTACATGATAATAACTTTTCAATTAGTTTTTATTAGTTTGCTTAACTAAAATCCTATGTCCATCCTGTCCATCTCACAATTAAAATTGAATATTATGTTGAAAAAGATGGGTGGCATGATTGACAAGAGATTCTCCAAGCAAAGATAGGCAGGCATACTTTCCCAAAAAAAAAGGAATTTCAGTATTATTAAGGAATCACACCCACCCCCCTTAGATATAGATATAGAAAGTTCTTATGATAGGAAATTTTTTATGTATTTACAAGAGCTTGGCTCATACTTTTGCCTTGTATCTGTAATGCCAATATGTCTCTTGAATGTTGTTGTTTTGCTTTATGCTTTTTTGTTTCTGTTCTTTTCTGGAAGATTTCTTTTGAGTTTTGTTTTTGAAAAGCAATCGAATGTCATTAATTAAACAAGGTCGTTAATTACAACATTAAAAAACAAAGCAAATGAAAAGATAAAAAAGGAAAACCTGGTTACAATTTGTGAATTGGAAAATGTAGATTTCATTTCAATTGCTTTTATTTTAAAATAAGTCAGTAATTATAGACCATGTTCAACAATCAAAATAAATAGATGGAAGGACTATACTTGTGTAGTGAGAGCTAGGAAAGCAAAAGTAATTGATGAAACACAGATATTACTAATAAAATTTACATGCTTTTGTAAAAAAATAACAACTCTTTTTTATATACTAAATTATATAACTCTTTTTATATATTAAATTATTAAATATAAGTACACCAATTAAGTTACACCTGTGACAGAATGACAGATAAGATATAGTGTCATAACGACATACCACTAAAGCTGTCGTTCTCTATTGGTTCCTTGGTTAGTGAACCAGCAGAAGATATGGAAGTTGGTCTTTCAATTACTGAAAAGAAAAAATAAATTTCAAGTTTTCATCTCACCTTCAGTTTTGGGTGGATATAATATCTGAGTTGCCTCTTATAAAAGAAATTCATTTCAAATTGTTCATTCAAGAAATATTAAAACCATATAGTAAAGTAAGTATATTCATCTGGTGGCTGTCAGCGGAGCCGGGAGTGAGGGAGTCTATCCCCTTTTCTATTTGCGCTAGACCTGGGAGATCGAATACTGAGGTGGAGCGCCACATCTAATCTCAGCTCCCAGTAACTTACCGCCTAAATCAGATTACCCAATCTAAGCTACTCATCCGCTGAGTTGGCGGTGACCGCGGATCGAACCCACAACCTTTAGATTGTAAGGCGAATGCTCTACCGACTGAGCTACCCGGTCACTTAAACCATATGCTTGCTATAAATATAAGGGAAAATGTGTAGCATAATAACACAAAAACTAAATTTTACCTGTGAATTCATGCTCCTGCAGAATCCTTATTGCGTCATGGCGCTCAATTTCTTTAAGTTTGCCCATCAGATCAGTCACTGTCTTGGATCCTGGACCAGTTACCCAGAGGTTGATCAGTTCCTCTGTTGGATTTTGTTTTGAGTCAATGTTTTTTACTTGCCGATGTGTCATCCCCATTTTCCCAGCAAGTGAACGATAATCCTTCCTTAACAGTCTGGGATTCAGACAGCAGCTAATCTCTTCAATAATATCATGTGGCAGGTCACTGAAACAGAACATTGAAATTGAAAATTGACGATTTAGTATCATTATAACAAAGATTACACATTTGAATAAACAGGCGTGAAAGCAGCAAGTTAGTTTTAAAATTAATCCTATGATATGGGCACTTCTTCTAGGAATGGGTCCAGTAAAATTCAAATTTTGAACAAATATCTTTCATTTTTATAGTAATTTTTCTCAGCTGATTGAAAATTATAAAATATTGTATTATGAGCCAGACATCTTACCTCACATGGGTTGGCTTGAACCGTGGCTTTGAGTCACCATCAGCAAATTCAACGAAAGCCATTTTTATTTATTGTTAGATTCTATGTAATACTTATCTCATTATTTAAATACGTTTGATCTAGAAAATAAGGGAATTTCCATAAACATTTGGGCATGTGCAAAAATTGTTAAAACCTCACTTTGTACATTATATATTAGTTTTAAAGTAGAAGGGATGGAAGTTGAGCCACCACCTAAATTCAATTTATCAAAAGTGTTAGATTAGGAAGGATTAGTGCCGAGACTGCCACAAAAAAAAAGTATTAATTGTCTATAACATGTCACAATCAGACTAGAACACTGACCTATCTTAAACTATAGACAAACTATGATTGACTTTTTTCTAATTGAAATTGATTTGTGAGTGACCCTTTAAAGGAAAGGTGTTCTGGCAAAATTCTGTAACCTGAAGTGATAATTATCCCCACCCTCAGATGGCCGTCTTTTTCACCCACACAGAGGCCTTCAAACTTTCTTATCAAGGGTCGTCTCAATATTGTTGTTGGATTAAATTTGCCCAAGTTTGGTTAAGTTTGATGAATAAAACAAACCAATCGAACTAAGGTCTCTTAAAAAAAAGATTAAGTTCAACTTTTTTAGCCCAGCCTCTCCCGTACTTGATACAATCCATAACTTTTCCAATCAATGACTAATCTGGACTAATCGATAACCAATCGACTGATAAGATATCAATTGATTTGATAATAGATTAGACCATAAGAAGATCTTGAGTATTGATTGCTCATCAATTGGTTTTTTTCATTAAATTACTCCAGTCATTCGAGCCTAAAATTATCTCCCCTGTGCTGTATTACAGCAATAAAACCCTAATACTTTATAGTGCATTGTGCAGCTATTGCTTGTTAATTCTTGAAATATTATCATGCCAATTCAAATAAAACTTATATAGTTAATATCTAATTTCCCACTGGTTTTACTTGCATCCTCTGAAGTATGGAGGTATCATAATTTAAAAGCTGGTAGCAATAGACTGTCGCATTAACATAAAGGAGTATTGTGATCAATCAATTATCTTAGGGTCAATTCACCTTTTCACTTTTCTATCTACCATCTTGGATAATATGCAAAAAAACAGAAATGTAAAAGCTGTGTTTGGTTTTAGTTGGAAAATATGCAAAACATATGCATGTTTACACAAAGATTATAAAGCCAAAGAAGTATCTTAAGAAACTTTAAAGTACCTTAAGAAACTTTTAAAGATATATAGCCTTTTCTGTTTTGTTTTAACATCATTTAAAAAAATTCCACGAAGACGCTAATTGAAAGTAGTAATTATGATGTCACATATTCTTTCCCTTGCAAGAAAATATTAAAACCCCTGTTTTGATATACAAGGTCAAGCACAACACGTTGCCGCTGTAAATCAGGGGGTTCAGATCAATGTTTTGATTTGATCACTTTGCAGTGCTATTCCCAGGAGAAATATTTACTGTCAGCCGAATAAGGATTATTCTTGTACCTTTGCTGGTGATTTTCAGCTTGAATCCTTGTCTAATATTATGGTTTTTTGAAGTACTTGTTCCAAGAGATTAGCTAATATAATTATTTCTAGTTTTTAAGAGAAACAAATTTAAACTTTCTTCTACAAGATTTACAATCTAGTTTTTATATTCATAAAAAGTAGATTGCTGACGTGTGGAAAGGAATTTCGACATGACTGATTCTTTTGTTTCGATAATATTAACATCAAAGCAGGAATTAATTTTCTTCTTGTTTCTTTCTTTCCTTTTTCTTTCTTATGACTATATGAGTTCACGCTTTCTCTCGCTAATTTCAAAGCGTGGTTAGCTCAATCGGTTAGATCGTTGTCTCATAAGCATGGGTCTCTGAGTTCAATTCCTATGGGTGTCCAATTTTTCAATTCTTCAATTTTCTTTTTTTAATTCTCTTTCTTTTATAATGAAGGTCAATCAAACAAGTAACTAGCATATGTTACCTCCGCTCTCTGTCTAAGGTTTAGATAAGCTATGATAGCATCACTTAATAAGAACTTTTAAAAGTTTTTTTTTCTTCAATCTTTTTTTTGCCACAAGCGATTATTCAAGGCTGAGATATAGAAGAACGGGTATAGGCGTTTGCGCCTGTGTCTGCTGACTGACAGTTTCAGTTTCAGTTTTGCTTTCACTTTCAGCCAGTGAGTGAGCGAGCAATTCTTTGTAAGAGAATTGTCAAGTAACTTCTTTCAGAATCATTGAACTTCTCGTTTTATACTTTAAAGGCAGAATAATAATTGATTTCCGGGTCAAAATGTTTGGCAATTGATCCAATCGTTTGCTTATCTTTCTTGTGTGGTTGTTATTTGAATTTTAGTATTCAATGCTTATAAAATACGGTTGTTATAAGAGTATTAAACTCCTCACTATCTAGGAGGGAACAGATCATAGATTCGAATTGAACGCGTAATTACTAATAGAAATTAACATTACATAACGCGTCGATATCTCTTCACTCTAATGAAAATGTGATACAAAATTAAAGTGATGAGAAAATCACAAAAAAATTCAAGAATTGAAAAAATTGGACATCCATTGGAATCGAAATCGGAGCCCCACACATATGAGACAGACGATCTAACCGCTTGAGCTAACCACGCTTTGAAATTAGTGAGAGAAAGCGTGAACTCATAGTCATAAGAAAGAAAAAGGAAAGAAAGAAACGAGAAGAAAATTGGATTCCCGCTTTGATGTTATTATCGAAACAAAAGGATCAGTCATGCCGAAATTCCTTTCCACACGTCAGCAATCTACTTTTTATAAATATAAAAACTAGATTGTAAGGAAGATTCTAAAAAATAATAGCTGTTTTCTTAGAAGACTACGTTAGATCCATGGCTCCGACTGGGGTTCTAGGTCCCCCCGCCAAATTTAGGCCCCCCCCTGAGAACAAGCCCCAGCCTGATAAAATTTTAGGTCCCACTAATATAGGGGAAAAATTTTATGGCATTCACAAAGCTCTATTTACATGTGTGTGCACTTTTAGAAAATGCAATAGAATGTCTTCATTTTTGCATTTTAAGGATCAGATCACACTTTGCATGAAAACATAAAGGTTTAGAGAAATTAAAAACCAACAGTAAAGAAAAATATTTAGGAAGTGTTATTTAGCCCCCAGAGTTACATAAACTAATACAGGTCCCCCCAAGATAGAGCTCCCCCCGCCTGTCAGGAAAAACAAGCAGCTCCCACCTCTTATATAGCAAATTTTAGGTGTAGCTCCCCCCGTTCAGGCGGGGGTGCGAGCCATGCAGATCCAATCCATTGATTGATTATCAATTGTATTGAGTGGGAGAGTGTGGTTTAGCTAGCTAAAATCGAACTCATACAATTTTACTCCTCTATATTTTGAAGAATTTGTGAAAGTAGGTAGCTATTTGATTAAAGTTCAACAAAACCAAACTTTAACCTAAAATTAAACATTAATCAGGCAAAAAAGTTGAATTAAGTTTGATTGATGTTGATGAAATTTGATTAAAAACAGTTTAACGTGTTGGATTAATTACATCTAAAACTGGTAAATGGCCAGTCAATCGAATGAATCGATAACACTGAATCAATTGAACACAATCAAACGCAATCGAATAATTACAATTCGATTGTTGAACGCAATCGGATCGTAATAGAATATTACCCAGAATTTGCCTTTGATTATGTTCGATTGTATTTCGATTATCTACGATTATGTTCGATTGATTCAATTGCATTCACTCGCTTTAATCGCTCTTGTGCTGTATTTATATATGCTCACTGTTATCTGATTTTCAGATGGCGTATGGGGGTGGTCGTGCACAATTTCAAAGCTCTAAAGGAGAAGGCCAATTCAATTTAATCGCAAAGTTGTCACATTATGTCTTGATAGCCTCATACTTACGGAACTTATCCTTAGTGGCAATCAAGTAAGAACAATAGAAAAAATCTTTATTTTGCTCTGTAGAAAAATCACAAAATAGAGACTCACTTAAATTCACAATCTGATTCTTTACACCCAAACGAAACTTCTGTTTTGTAAATCTTTCTTCCACTTCCCCATACGTAAAATGTAGAGTATATACATTCATTTTCCCCCCAACGAGGGAAAATGTTGTTAGTTAAGACCATGTGTTGTCCTCTCAAATTTTCCTAGCGTAATATATCTGCGTGATGTCATAATATTATTGTTCTCTTCTCAGATTATTACTGACGGGACTTCAATGCCTTATGTGATTGGACAATGGTTGACAATAGATTGTGACGAATACAACAATTGGATATGACCCGACAAATGAAAGCATTATATTATTATATTGGGTGGCTTGATAACATATTTGTAATTTCTTTATTTTTCTAATATATATATTGTTCTTTCATTTTAGAAGAAGAATTTAGTAGAAAATTTATAGGTTTTATACACAATTATTTTTAAATTTGATATTTCAATTCTACTTTAGCAAAAAAATCGTGAGTGGGTGGAAAGAATTAAAATGCCTTTGTTTTGAGCGCCTGCCTGCCAAAATCCCGGGAATTAGGGACTTCTTAAAACAGTCTAGACTTAGACTATTATAAACTATATCTAAACTATTTATCAAAGTGTTTTGTCAACTTGTCGGCAAAGGCGAAGATGGGTAAGACTAGCCTAGTTTCTAATTCTGATATAGGAGTTTAAGTCTAGACTGTTAAAGACAGGGGTTAGACATGAAAACAAAGAACTAAGTAGAATCGACTTGTTTAATTTTTATAATGAAAAATTATATTTAACAAATATATTGATAAGTTATAATTCTTTATAAGCAAAAATAACTTGTGCGAAAAAGAAGGTCTTCATTCATTGACCCCGTATTTTTTATCACATAATTTCCACGGGAAATCGAAAGTAATTTCATTTCGACTTGTGAGCTTGGTTGTTGGGAAGCTGCAAGGTAAACAAATCATAGTATTTTTTGTGAAAGAAAACTAACTTTTTGCTAGCCTGCTGTCCGTCGTAATCGAACATAATCTAAGCTCAATGATCAAACGTAATTGACAATCAATCGAACCGATCGAATGCTATTTGAAAGCAGTCATAATCAAAAATAACCCAGGAATCGGTAGTTTGATTGCATTTGACAATCAAATCGCAATAATTTGATCCCGTTCATTTATATTCTATGGATAGATTGTGACTTTCGTTCGAACTTGTCTTCAGCCAGATTTCTAGCTCCCCCCAACAAAGTATGGTCCCCCCAACAATTTAGCTCCCCCAAAAAAATTGCCTTGTGCTAGGTCCCCTAATACTTAGTCAGCAAGATAAGCTAAAAGAAAAACATTGTTTTCCCACCCCCGTAGAGAGAAGGCAACAAAAAATATATGCGGGTACAGTACTGAAAAATAATGTAAACTAAATGTTACTTGTATTATTATTTACGTTTACAAATCTTTTGCTTTTTACATTTGATTTAATAGTAAGATTAGCTAGATCTTTTGAAACTAGCTGAACAGCCCCCAAGTCTCAGTCAGATCATCAAGCCGCTCCCCCCCCAACCAGGCTAGCTCTAAAGCTCTAAAACAGCATCTAATAACATGAAAACCAGAATATGATTCTTCAATAGGAATCAAAACTATAGTGCACTTACAAACAGCAATTTGACAGATCTAACAAAATTAATAACCGCACTGTCATCATTGACAATAAAACAAACGATTTTCTGTCAAGAGCCTTGTAAACAATCCAACAACTTCCATCGAAATGATCTATCACAGCTCAGTCTACCATTTTTAGCGTGGTCCGAGGATTGAGCAGAGAACGCTTCGCGAGCTCCTGCACGGGTGAAAAACTTCAATCTGTCAATCATTTTCTCAAGCGAAGAGTACGGGAAGCGATTCTAGCTTTACGATAGTGCCGTGGATCATCAATGGATAGTATTCAATTATCATCATCCCTTTATTTTCATTCCTAGAACTTTTGCAAAAAAAAAGGAAAAATAGAAAAGTCGTATTTTTTATATACTGCTCTATTCACATACTGAATTTGAAAGATCTTCTATGTGGCATTTTTTGCAAACTTCAAAAAACTGATTATTGTCCCGCCTTTACAGGACTTTGGCTTAAGTGCTTGAGTGCATAGGGTACAAAGTCCAGACATGTGTTTCCCTTAATTTTTGTACGAAGAGTTAGGTCTATACTGCCAACAATCTAGCTCCCTCCAACTATTTTGGTAATTTTAGCCCCCAGGCTCTTTAAAGGCCAAACGCAAAATATTTCTTAGCCCCCCATAAAAAAAACAAAAAGTAAGGGGGGGGGCTGAAGCGATGTGAAGGTAGCTATTGTGACATGTTATGACAGAAAGTATGATTGATAAACTTAGTAGAATTATCAAAACAAATCTGATGTCAAAGAGATTTAAAACAGTAAGTGAAAATACCTTGCGCGAGTAAATCCGCACCTGTCAATCTTTTTTTAGACCTGCCAATCATTTTTTAGCAGTTAGTTTTCGTCTTTTTTCACTTGTGGTTCTGAAAAAAGTGTTTGTAAGATAATAGAAAAAGAAGAAAGTCGATTTTTATACCCCCCATTATTTTGAAAAGTATTTTTTTTTTACTTTGAAAAAACTTATATATACTGTTTAGAGGGGTGAAATAAGGGCAAAAAGTCGAAAAATTTCTTCGTCGCCCAACCATGGTGTAGTCCAGTAGAATTTAGGGTCAACCTAGAAAAAATTATTATAAAAGGTTTCTATATACCGTTGGAAAGATAATTTTATCAGCTTTCAAATGAGGGGTAGAGTCAATTTTTTTGTCATGGGGAAAAAAAGTTATGGACCAAAGAGTGAGAGGGGGTTTTCTAAGCAAAAAGCAGTGACCCATTAAAAAATGTCAATTTTAAAAGTTTTTAAACAGCTAATTTTGATGGTTCCATCTGATAGAGCTTGAAGAATAGATGTCCAAAATGGGGTCATTTGTAAAATTTGGTCAACCAGACCATGAGAAAATAGCCATAATGGCTGAAAAATCGTCATTTTTAATGCTGACGTCAACACTTAAGAAATTAATTTCAGCACTCAAAACCACTTTCAACGGATGCGTCTCGAAGAGTACTATCGAATACAGGTATAGTTTGTTGAGGTACCATTGCTAGATCTTGAGATATTTGCATTTCAAATTTTGCTGATTCAGCATATTTGAGCGATTTTGATGGTTTTTTGCCTAGTCATCAAAATTTGAAATGCAAATATCTCAAGATCTAGCCATGGTACCTAAACAAACTATACCTGTATTCGATAGTACTCTTCGAGACGCATCCGTTGAAAGTGGTTTTGAGTGCTGAAATTAATTTTTAAAGTGTTGACGTCAGCATTAAAAATGACGATTTTTCAGCCATTATGGCTATTTTCTCATGGTCTGGTTGACCAAATTTTACAAATGACCCCATTTTGGACATCTATTCTTCAAGCTCTATCAGATGGAACCATCAAAATTAGCTGTTTAAAAACTTTTAAAATTGATATTTTTTAATGGGTCACTGCTTTTTGCTTAGAAAACCCCCTCTCACTCTTTGGTCCATAACTTTTTTTCCCCATGACAAAAAAATTGACTCTACCCCTCATTTGAAAGCTGATAAAATTATCTTTCCAACGGTATATAGAAACCTTTTATAATAATTTTTTCTAGGTTGACCCTATTATGGACGAATTTCTACTGGACTAGTGGGCGACATATTTTTTTGGCCCCCTCAATTCGATGCGCACGCTGGGGACCATGTTATGCATTTATTTTAGTTTAAAGTTTTGGAATACTGGATTTTCAAGAGAAGAGAAAGTCACGACTTGTCGTGGCTTCTTCATAAAGACAAAAGACAGATCTGGACTTATTTTGTACTTTCCAGTCTCTTGTTCGTAGTTTTTCTGACTTTCTGGTTCTTTGTGAGTTGTTTTCTATTTTTTCTAACTTACTGAATGACTTACCGACAGATAGCCATTGGTGGGATTCGAACACACTAAATGCAAAGTTCCGATGTTTAGAAACCCAATGCTTTACCCACTGCGCCATGGATTCATGCCAGGAAAGCGTTTCTGATGGCTATTATATTGTACAAACTACAGACCAGACTGTATTAAGAGAAAATCACAAAAGAGAGACACCCAAACCACACCCATACCCAACCCTACCAGGTCGCCGGATACGAAAAATAGATACATGTCTTTCGTCTTTATGAAGAAGCCTTCACCTTCATGACTCTTGACTATTACCCGCTAACCAGCCTGATCCATTTTGAAATACTGTACTTGAGTCAAACTGCATTGAGATGACACTACTTAGAAAATTTTTGTTTCTTAAAATTATAACGGGAATTTTCAAAAATATCAATAAGAGCTCATAAAACCAGAAAAAATTTGGCAAATGCTGACAAACTAACACAAACTTCAACGCAACTTCTCAAAAACGACATTCTCATTCTAGCTAGCGCACCGCCTTATCCACTCGGCCACTCAAGTTATGGGCAGAGTTATACAATGATAAATAAAACAATAATTTTATTTGCTATGATCTGTATAATTTTATTTACCCTGTCAAGGTATTAACTTCTTAAACAAATGATTTTAGATTATTTCCAACATGCAGGAGCCGATCACTCCATCGAGATTTTCAGGGGATTTTCAGGACTCTTTAGTGGGACTGCAACAAACGGGCTGTAAACCCTGCTAGTGACTGTAAAATTAGAATCTGGGGGGTTTGTACACTCCCAATCTTCTTAAAGTCTCAAAAGACTGAAGAGAGGAGCTTTTTCGTGCATATAGTACCCATATACCCAGACCGTGTCAATCGAACGAATCGAACGCCGAATCAATCGAACGCAATTGAACGCAATCGAATAATTGCAATTCGATTGTCGAACGCAATCGAATTGCAATCGAATATTACCCAGGATTTACTTTTCGATTGCTTCGATTACGTTCGTTTGTATTCGATTACGTTCGATTGTATTCGATTACGTTCGATTGATTTAATTGTATTAGATTTTATTCGCTTTAGTACCGTAGGTCGGGGAAACTTCGGAATGAAGGAAACTTCGGACTAAAATCTTTAACAAGTGATTACTTCGCGAGGATTTAACATTTTATCGTACTTTTTTCTTTCACAGTTCAGAAATGAAGTACACTCGGCGATACATATCAAGCGACGGAACGCCGAAAGAAAAACGAAGAAGAAATTGAAGAAAACCACGATATTTTACCATCTTCCATTGTAAAGAGATTTGTTGGATATCTAAAGCGGCGACCTCATAATTTTATTTACGTGATGAAAAGAGGAGACATTGAATGTCACGTTAAAAGTTATTTGGGCTAAAAATATGCATTCCTCAATCTTCAATAGCTCTTCAAAGTTGCTCCATAAATTCGCCGAGAAAGTCACTGCGAGAATAGCTTTACCGTCAGCCGAGAAAGATCTTCTCTAAACGAATCCCAAGAGAAACATAATGTGATTTCGAAGCAATTATAAGAACTTTGCTCTGACGTCACCAGACATTGATGATAAACGTGCAGATAATTTGGTGCTTTATTAGTATAAAGTAAGGTAAAGGGAAAACCCTTTTTTATTAGAAGTCGATGATGGTGGATTTTCTTCATTAGAACATTAGAATATGTCAAACAATTCATGGAAAATGCTTGCTTGTAAGTCACCATCTGATCCACATAATATGTTGGATGCAAATTCTAATGATTTAAATCTAAGATTATGTAACTAATTAAAGAGCCTCCGGTACACTTGAAGACGCGTTTGTCATGCTCTTTCCATGTTGGTGTGACAGTAGTGTATGTATTTTAGGCGTACAAACTTTCGCGAGCAGAAACTTTCGCGAATCGTTGGATATAAATGAGAACTTTTGAATGAAAATTGCCTTAAAATGGAAAAATATACCTTAAATCCGATAAAGACTGTTGCTCTTCGACTATAACAGGTATTAAACTATAAAATGATGTCGAAAATTTGATATTTATTACGATTTTGAGGTTCTATAGATTTCCAATTCTTTTGAGAAATTTTCACGAGCATAAACTGTTGAGATTAGTTTATATTCTTCTTTCTTTTCATTTAGATCTAATGTATTACAAACAATATATTTAGATGTGGCCTTAGCCATCATTGAAACTAATTCGTTTCCTTCAATCACTTTCTACATGGCGCTGTCACAGTCAGATCAAGACTGGGAAAAATACCTGCGGGATGCTGGAATCCCAGAAGAAGCTGCACACCAGTATGCAAAGAGCTTCACAGAGAATCGAATGACATTCGAGATATTGCCCTCCATGGACAGGTCATTTCTTAGAGACCTGGGCATTACAGTTATTGGGGATATAATGAAGATTCTCCAACACGTCAGTAGTAGCAGTACCCCAGACTCGACTACGTATGCTACAACTAATCCGACTCCTTCGGTCAAACCAACCGCCTCACATAAATCCGCAAAACTACCTTCCATTACGTCTGACATGACCCATCCGCAGTTTCGCAAATTCAAAATCGATTGGGCTGTTTACAAACAAATCGTAGGGATCCCGACAAACCAGATTGCATCAATGATTTACAACGCATGTGACGATGCTACCCAAACAAACATCATCAACAACCATCCAAACTTTCTAACATTCAATGAGAACGATTTCCTGAATGCCATTGAAACCATTGTTACGAAAAAGTCGAATCCAACCGTCCACAGAATGCAATTTTCATCACTATTGCAGCATGAAAATGAACAACTAAGGGACTATTTAGTTCGTTTAAAGTCATCAGCACAAGACTGCGAATTTTCATGTCCGCAATGTCATCATGATCTGTCACCTTCGTACATCAGAGACCAATTGATCCGGGGCTTACATAACGAGGTTCTACAAGTCGACATCCTTGCTAAGGCCACCACCCTCAACAGTATGGACGATGTTGTCAAGCATGCAGAAGCCTTCGAAACGGCCCTCCAAGATCATGCCAGCTTACAAGATGCATCCGATGCAATGGCAGTTCGAACATCGCAATATCAACGCCAAAAGCTTCCAACCAGACAAGCTCCGTGTTCCGGTTGTGGCAGCCTCACCCACGGATCAAAAGATCGGTCATCCAAGTGTCCAGCATGGGGGAAGACATGCCACAATTGCAAATTATCAAATCATTTTTCAAAAGTGTGTCGGAAACCAAAATCAGAAACAGCTGAAGCACTATTGGCCCATGTCACCTATGACGAAAAAAGCAAAGCGTTCCGTCCAACCGCAGAGATCACTGAAATAAATGCGAAACTTACGCCAACCTCCAATACGACCAAACCGACACCAATGTCAATGAAAATCTTTCCTGATAGTGGAGCTAGCATCTGTTTAGCTGGACCCCAACATTTGAATAAACTCAAACTAAACAAACAATTGTTGACCCCATGCAACAAACTAGTTCGAGCCGTTGGCGGATCCACATTACGTTGTTCTGGCTGGCTACCTATGACTTTCACAATAGACAATCACACTACTACTCAACCGCTATACATTTGTGAAAAAGTTGACAGAATTTATGTCAGTCGTAAAGGGTGTACAGAATTGAACATTCTACCAGAGACATTTCCATATCCTATGTCAGCAACCGTTTCCTCCGTTGACACCCTGCCAAGTAATCTACCTAAACGTCCAGAAAAATTACCTTTTGAACCCACAGTGGGAAATGTTCCAAAACTCAAACATTACCTATTAGAACAATTTTCCAAATCTACGTTCAACAGAGACGGACCATTTCCATCCATGGATACAAAACCTGCCCACATCCATATTCAACCTAATGCGAAGCCGCATGTTCGTCATAACCCCATCCCAGTGCCTTTCCACCTTAAGGAAGCAGTCAAGAAGAGTCTGGACGACGACGTCAAGAGAGGCATCATAGCACCTGTACCGATCGGAACACCAGTCGAGTGGTGCACCACCATGGTCACAGCCAGAAAGAAAAACGGCAATATTAGACGAACAGTTGACCTCCAACAACTCAACATACAGTGTAAACGCGAAACTCACCATTGTCCCTCCCCGTTCCAACTCGCATGTCAAGTACCTCCCAATACCAAGAAGACTGTCTTGGATGCAGTTGACGGATATCATTCTGTACCAATTGATGAAGAGAGCCAACATCTCACGACTTTTATAACTGAATGGGGACGATACAGATATCTTCGTATGCCCCAAGGTTTTATAGCATCTGGTGATGCCTACACCAGTCGTTATGATGACATTATTAAAGATGTACAACAAAAGGTGAAATGTGTGGATGATACTCTGTTATACGACTCGTCAATCACGGAATCCTTCTACCATGCATGGGATTACCTTCAACTTTGTGGGGAGAAAGGAATCGTCCTCAATGCTGAAAAGTTTCAATTTTGTCAAGACACAGTTGATTTTGCCGGACTTAAAATTACACCAAATGGAATTGCACCCTCTGAGTCAATACTGAACGCTATAAAAAACTTTCCCACACCTAAAAACATTACTGACGCTCGCTCATGGTTTGGGTTAGTCAACCAAGTCGCTTGGGCCTACTCTATTGGTCCAGTAATGCTTCCATTCAGGGAACTTGTGAAACACAAATCGAAATTTTATTGGGATGAGACTTTGAACAAACTTTTTATTGAATCAAAGCAATTGTTAATCGCAAGTGTTAGTGAAGGTATTCGTTCGTTTGACTATAAGCGTACAACTTGTTTACAAACTGATTGGAGCAAGGGCGGTTATGGGTATTTACTACTACAACAGCATTGTAAATGTGATACAAAGAATGCACCTGTATGCTGTCCAGACGGATGGAAGCTCATCTATGCAGGCTCAACATTCACATCTGACTCCGAGAGCCGATACAGTCCACCAGAAGGAGAAGCACTTGCCGTTGCCTGGTCACTCGATCACGCCAAGATGTTCGTCCTCGGCTGCAACAACCTGATCATCACAACAGACCATAAACCATTGCTGGGTATTTTCAACGATCGGGACCTCAGCTCAGTAAAGAATCCTCGCATTCAAAAGCTAAAGAGCCATTCCCTCAGATTCAGATTCACCATCCAGTATTGTCCTGGAAAATGGATGCGTGGACCCGATGCCATGTCCAGGAACCCTGTCAGCATAGCTTCCATCGACTCATACAAGGAGACCATGAGAGTATTGCGTCAAACGACAACTAGTGCTACCATGACAGAAGATGATCGAAATCCAGACATCGATTCAGAAGTCAATGCCATTTCCGCCATCAATATGTGCCAAACAACTGACCATGTTCAACTTCTTACTCTCGATCAGATACGTCAACATGGATCAACTGATACTGACTACTCATCACTGCTACAAACCATCCAGGACGGCTTCCCAACAGCCCGTGAAAGCCTACCTGCCAATCTACGACCATTCTGGGAAGTTAGAAATCGTCTATCGCATTGGAATGGTCTCATAATGTTAGACAAACCCCTCGTGATACCCAGGAACCTCCGTCATCAGATCCTTCAAGCGCTTCATTCCGCCCATCAAGGATGCACAGGTATGCAGGCTTGAGTCAACGATTGTATCTATTGGCCGGGAATCAACAAAGATATCCACCGAATCCGTGATTGCTGTAAAACTTGTATCAGTCACTCACCCAGTCAGCCCAAGGAACCGATCATCCAAAGCCCTCCACCGCAATATCCATTCCAAATGATCACCGGTGATTATTTCATTGTCGCAAGTCACCACTATCTGACGATCATTGATAAATATAGCGGCTGGAACTGCCTATATCATTTTGGACCCAATGAAGCCACCAGTGCCACCCTGATATCCACTTGTCGCACCCTCTTCACTAACTACGGCGTTCCAGAAGAATTCAGTTCAGATGGAGGACCTCAGTTAACCGCAAACAAGTTCAAACAATTCTTATCAGATTGGGGAGTCAAACACCGTCTATCATCGGCAGAGTACCCCCAGTCTAATGGCAGAGCAGAACTAGGGGTGAAAGCTGCAAAAAGAATTCTACTCGATAACTTATCACCAAATGGCACAATCGACAACAACAAGGTTTCTCGAGCAATCTTACAATACAGAAATACTCCTCTACCAGATCTCAAACTCAGTCCTGCCCAAATCCTATTTCACCGCCAGCTGCGTGACCACATACCTACACACCCATCCCACTATCAGCTTCACTCATCATGGGTGATAGACGCAAGACAACGGGAAGAAGCATTCTCCAAACGAAACCATGTCATCAGTGAGAAGTACAACAGACACGCCAAAACATTACCGTCCCTATCGGTTGGAACTGCTGTCGTCATCCAAAACCGTAGTAAGAAGCATCAACGCCGATGGATCCGCTCTGGGATGATTGTAGAAACACTCCCTAACAGACAATACAGAGTCAGAACCAATGGCTCAGGGAGGGTGACACTGCAAAATCGTCGCTTCCTTCGACCAGCAACATTTGTATCACCAACAGCACTACCCACACCCACCAATCTGCCTCCAGCCTCACCATTAGAGACCACTCCTCCAACTATTCCTCATCCAACAGTTCCTATGCCCGCTCAGCCTCAGCCAGCACAACCAACACAAGCAACGGTTACCAGATCGTCATCAAATATCCTACGACGATTAGCATCTCATAACGCGCCTGGCCTCTTGGAACAACAACCACTTGCTCCCCGCCGATAGGGGAAAGAGCCATTGAACTGTATATAAAGAAACGTTGAACTGTATATATAAAAAGAAACCGAACACTATCTACAGTGACCATGACCTCTCTGGGAAGGGGAGATGTTGAGATTAGTTTATATTCTTCTTTCTTTTCATTTAGATCTAATGTATTACAAACAATATATTTAGATGTGGCCTTAGCCATCATTGAAACTAATTCGTTTCCTTCAATCACTTTCTACATAAACTTGGCCTGTTCAGAATTTTCAAAGACATTTACTTTCACCAAAAAGGCCAAAATTTGCAAAAGTCGCGAAAAATTCTGCTGGCGAAAGTTTGTGCAGAAAAGAAATTTCTCTTTCAGGCCATTCGCGAAAGTTTATGTAGACGAAAAGTTTTTGACGAAATAGAAAATCTATCCTATTAATAAGCCATTATTTGTTTAAAAATTTTGAAATTATCGATTCGTGAAAGTTTGTCGTAAACTTTGCGCTATTTCGGCCTCGCGAAACTTTGTGCTCGTTTGTACGCCTAAAGTGATCAGTGATTTCGCCAGATCCAGGTGCCGAATTTCTCCAATATGAATATAATCAATTTATTGTGGCTTTGATGTGAAAACCACCCCTAAGTTATTATCATTCAGCCCATTAACAATAGCTGAAATAGGTTAAACATTTTTATCATCTCGGTAGTCAAGACAGGGGTGTTTCCACTTAAACATTTTGTATTGAATGGTTGTGATAGAACCTGTTTACCTGTTCCTTTTTTTACTAATGTTAATGAATGTGTCCCCGGTGAAAAAAATACTGCAAATTGACAATCGAAATATCATTAGCAAAAAGGCCGCTTTGATGATATGACAGCCGATGGTTCTTACAGCTGGCTTACAAATCATTTTGACTCAAGAAACCTCTGTATCACTATGTTACTGGAGGGTTATAGGCGGTTTTAGACCATGTCGAACTTATCAGAGGAAGATATTTGTAATTGTAAATTCATTGTCTTTTAACGAGCGTTGCACTCCTTCGTATGCTTCCGACATACTTGCTTTATCGTCTTAAATCCGTATGTGGGTGTATATAGTCGATACATTCATGATACATTTTCGGCTGTATTAACAAACTAAATTTCGTTATCGTAACATTTAAAGACGATAAGTTCAAAAATTTCAAACCCGTCAAATGGTATGTGCTTATTACACCCCTGTGTCACAGATCATCCAGCCCCACTGGAAAATTTGGCAAAAATATCAATGGGAATTTTTATCCCCTCTGTTGGAAAAAATTCCACCAGGGCCACTGTGAGATAGGGGTGTCTTATTTAAAGTAAGGTAAGACATATACAGCGGCAATGAAGCAGAATTAGATACAGTATTATGTTTCTAGTCTACCATTGAAGTTCTTACTTAGTCTTTGCTTAGTCGGTAGGTATTTTGTATTTATTTCTTTTCATCTCTTTTTAATATAATCTATAAAACCTGCATCGACGAACTTGTGAACCGCCCGTAGTCCCACTGGTAACAAAACATTAAATTAGTATTTAATTCGTGATTTAGAGTATGGCGTTTCGTTCCGATTTCTTTCACCACTAAAACATAGGCAAGCATTGTGTAGTATATTGGGTTACTTTTAACCACGATCTTGATCGCGCTAACTTCCTCGCACGTCCACCTGGTCCATCGTCGAATAATTATCTAAATCAAAATTGTAGTCTACTGTTGAATAGAAAGTCAATTTTTTATCTCTTGATAAATTGGAAACCTCATCAAAGACCGGGTTTTATTTATTCCGCTGGCTGTGTAGAAAAAAGCTGTGGCCTCCTAGTATAGTCAAGTTGAATATGAAAGTCAACAGTAACTTAAGTTATTTAAAGCGCTATTTTAGCAAACATTAAATTTTACTTGACTTGTATAAAACACCCATTTGTCCACAGCCGATGGCTTTTTGCTCATTTGATCCCGATTTCATTGAAACTACTAAAGTGCATGTATACGTAATACGGGAATGTATAATGTAATACGGGAATCAAAACTAAATTCTCATATTGCGAAAAATAAAACTTGAAATAGTTTTTTCACCATGAACATTTAGCTCTCTTGCTTATATTTCTATAACACCCATGTTTCACAAAGCCCCGGTGGAACTTCACTCAAAACAACACATAAAAAATAGGGTTGAAATTTTTATCAAAATATCTGTTGGGGTCGTTTTGAAGTGCTTCAATTTCCTAATGAGGTTGAAATTGAAAAGATGTTTCCCCACCGGATACGAAATCTCGGCCCAATTTTTCAAGTCGAGCGGGACTCGACACAGGGGTGTTTTAAAAAGACCGTTGTTACTTTATTTGAAAGTCGGAAAAGTTTATGGGCTTCCGAAAAAAATAATACTTAGAACTTAGCATCCGAAAGTCCTGCGAAAAATAAGAAAAATATCTAATGAAATATAACGATATGATAGTAACCATAAGGAAACGAGACAGTCTAATCAAAAAAGTTCTTATAAAACGTGTTTGTTTCACCAATTCACTCTCTCTGAGGAAGTCCCTCTAGCGTCCACAAAAAATTACGTGCAAAAACTAATGATTGGTTGATGAGTTTTATTATTCACACTTCCATCGCACGCCCAGAAAATTAATTGACCAATTAAGCGCAATCCGTATCTTTATGTCGTTAATTTCTCGGCTCACACAAATTTGTCTCTTGGTATTTTTTAGCACTTCAAATTAAATGTTTTTGTTTTGAAATGGCGCAGCATCCAGTCATGATGGTAGATCGTTGGAGTGACGGCAAATCATTCCGAAGTTTAACATTTTACGAAGTTGACCTTTCTGAAATTAAGATGGTGTTTCTTTCATAATGACCTGGCTGATTTACTTGTAACGTTTGTTTTCTGAAAGACAATAACACAAATGTTATGTACAGTAAGTTTGGTTGATCTTTTTTTCATATTCCAGGAGAAATAAAGAAAAAACTTGAAAATCTGTCCGAAGTTTCCCGACCTACGGTATGGTACTTAAGCGCTCGGCCGTCCACGCTAAAAAGCTCTAACAGAGTGATCCAATTTAATTTAATCGCAATCAAACTCATTGAACATAATCGTAATCGAACGAAATCGAAGATTATATAATCCAATGTAATTAACAATCAATCGAACCAATCGAACATAGTCAACTATCAAATCGAACCAATCTAACCTTACTCGAACGCAATCGAACACAATCGAATATTACCCAGGAATCGGCCGTTCGAGATTCGATTACGTTCGACAATCGAATCACAATTATTCGATCACGTTCGATTATGTTCGATTGGTTCGATTGCGATTTTTGTTCGAAGTTGTTCGATTGACACCGTCTGGATATACAGCAGACAGAATTCACAGAGTGTACACGCACAGGCGATGAAACACGATCACGCGAAATGGGGGTCAAGCGGTTCCCGTGAGCAATTTCGTTATTTATCAAAAAGTATTTTTGTAGATACCCTCCGGGTGTAGATGCCAAATCTGGTCGCAGAATTCTACTGGCTGTTAAACAATTGTTGAAATCACGTGATATTATTGTTTTGATTGGAAAAGTGCGCAAATCTGATTGGCTAAGGCGGCAATCACAAATATATTCGTTTCGCGTCGCCCGACCGACTCTCGAAAATTGAGTAGAATTGAGTCGGTGAGTCGGTAAATTTGTTGGACTTTTTCTGTCTATGATGTTTCCTTCGTTTAAAACTTTTATTATTGCCAGTTTTTTGCGAGCGATTTCTAGCTAGCGCATTCGCGGCATTTTGACTTTGTTTATAATTATATACAGTGTTCAAGGGTCATAATTTGAAACCACCCATAACACGCGATTGTTTTAGCTGCTGGCTGGCAGTCTCCTTCAAGAATACACTCCAAAAATGGATGATGGAGGTCCAACGAGAAGAAGAAAACCCGAAAATTTCTACGACCGACCGACCGACCGACTCACTTTTTAGACCCAACGTCAACGAGGACGCGAAATGAAGATATTTGTGATTGCCGCCTAACCTTATAAACAGCTTTATTGGCACGGAATTTTAAACCAATGTAAACAAATTAAAACTGGGTCAAAAATACTCTCAATGCGTAGCTTCTGATGGGGTTTTTGCTTATGTGGTGTAAGTTTAAATATAGAGTATGGATCTCCAGACTAAGAAGGAGCTACAAAAGAATTCCCCCAGTCAGAAAAACTCCCTAGAACTGCTACACTGAAAATATATTTGTGAACAATTAATCTAAAGCTTTACACGTCAAAATAAAAAAGAACAAAAACTTATGTTGAGAGTTGTGTCAATTTAGTGCAGTTTTATGGGTTCTTCATAGCCACCATGTCAGATGACAGTGTTCTTCTGGTTCTTCTTCTTTACTTTCTTCTTTCTCAAGTAAAAACTTCACGAAACATGCGTAGGAAAAATCAAAGGTCGATAATTCATAATGGACGAATGCCCCACTGACGTCAAAATCAAAACAAAGTTTTTTTTTTGTTCTTTCAAAATTTACATATATATTCTTCAAATTTGATTGAAATATGAATGATTTCTGGTTTTAATGTATGTAAAAGTCTAATTTTTTTGAATAAATCATTGGAAACTTTGAAGTAAAATCAATGATTAAAATTTTCTATAAAAACAACATAGTACACTGCTTGTTACGATTTAACTGACTTTGTGTTTTGGGCGGCAATCCAGGGCGCATTTTTCTATAGCTTAGCGAAACGCCAAACAAAGTTTTAACAAAATCAATCCGCCGATATGGTCGCATCTCGAATAAATTTTTGAAAAATACTCTCTTTTTTATTTATAACTTATAAGCATAATGTTTATAAGCACTTAAGCTCAATTCGAATTAAAAATTTGAAATTTTATGACCCAAAAAATATCAACAAATCAAAGTCTAAGCACGTAAATAAGCCTATTTTTCCGACCCTTAAGAGGGACTGAAATTTGATTTTCTGATTTTTCCGACCGTCCTTAGCGGGACTTTGGAATTCCAAAAAAGGTACCCTTAAGGGCGGCACATACCGTACCCTCTATTTGCCTAAGTACCCCCCCCCGGATACCCGCTAACCATAGACCTAGAGCCTCGACCCGAAAAAGAGTGTATCATGCCACAAGCAGCGTATAATTAGGGCGGCGTTTCGGAGGAAAATTTCATTTGGACGACTAACGCGAAAAAAAAGTGCTTGCAGTCGGGTCAGTTTATCACGCATTTTTTAGAATAGATTGCAATAATGTCAACAAAATATAATATAAAATCACGAACAAAAGAGCCAGCAATAACTTTATTCCGATAGTAGACTAGAGAACTTGCCTGGTCTTGCCCTACCATTTTAATTACTAAATTACCGTTTGGGAATTGAATTATTTAGTCTTTTTGTTTCAAAAAAATTAAATATTATTCAACTTAATTATCTTAGACATCTGCCTTTCTTCATTCATGAATGATCGCTGATGCTTTTCATCCATTGGAATAAGTGTTGGAATTAGAATTTTTACTTTTAAAGGGACATAACAGTAGTAAAATGTAAACATTGCACGAACCACGTGTCATTAAAGAGAACAATTAAAATCACGTGTCCAAAAAAAACTTGTAAAACAATTGAAACAATCAAAATTAGGCATATTTGGTTTGACTTTTTATTTTGATATGTGACATTTGTTTTGATTTTGTATCCCGCTGCATACGGTGCAATTTACAAATTTTGTCAGTACTGTTATGTCCCTTTAAGCATTTATGCTATAAAGGTTCGAAAAAATGCTTTTACATCTGGACCCAACCACACAAGATTTTGTAACAGGTGGCCTCGGTAACCGGTGAAGTTTATAAACAACCCGAATACCAAATGTCTGTACCTCAAAGAACGCAACCATCTTTATTGTAGATTTTTTTTCGGCGGATTGAGTGTGAGTTAAGTGAAAATATGCTCAAAACCACCGACCTTAGAATTATTTATACTATTATATTCTCTTATCCCACTAAGTTAATATTCTCTAATTCCCACTAAGAGTTATATCCCACTAACGTTATCCGCATATCTATAGCGATTGTACAGCACTTATAGCTAATCCGCTATTTCTTCATTTGCAAGAAACACCTGATCACGAAAACAAAACGTGGAAAAAATTAAAATCAGTCAAACCCCAACCTAATATCAATAATCTGAAAATAACCAACACCTTCAGAATCAAAGTGTGCAGACACTTCGCTCTGTTTTTTTTTTACGAACAGATATTTCATTTCTAGAGAAGTAAGTACACAGAAAATTAATAAATAAATCAAGATAATGAACATAAGTTTCTGACATTGTCAAAATACCTCAAAAACCTACGATATTTCAACAGTTTGAATTTTTCAAAACAAAGCACGGTGGTGCAACAACTAACAAATGATAAAAAAAAGCTTGACAAATTACATTAAAACGTACTACGATGATATGTTAACCGTAAACAAAATTTGAAAGATTGTCATAATACTCTAATAGTTATTACTAGTTATTACTGTATAACGCTCATATTATGCTCAAAAAATATGTCAACCTCAATTTAATGTTCTTCAATCCAACAAAAAGAGCTGTGTCATCAAGCTTTTGAACAATTAGCTATTAACCAAAAGATCTCTCTATATAGAATTGTATAACGGGACTATGAGCTTATCAAAACAAACCAAAAACCACTCAATATTTTAAATATAACTGCAAGTGTAAACATAGCTTTTACGATCTTATGAGGATGATGTCATCCTTTTTACGTGGGTTTGATAGCGTTTGATATGTCTTTTTCGCGGTTTGACCCACCCCTCCACTATTTTGATGGGAGCTAATTAACTTGTAATTTTTGTCTGGCTGGGGCATCTGAATATAGACAGTCTGTAAGTAATATTAAAGCCACTTATAGACTTAAACACGGTAGTCATGCAAAAGCCTGAATTGCCGAAATAAATTAGGGAATAGACACTGCGCGTCCTGCTTTTCTTGTTTTCAAATCAAAGAGTTTTGAAATTTATAACTTGAAATACTACATTGGTACTTGGCATGGCTTATGATATTTTACTATTACTAGTATTAGGCGAATCGTCAGCTTTTCACATTTTTACGAGGACTTACCAGATTCATCTGGTGGTTTCCTTCTTTTCGAATCACGTATGACAAATTTGTCAAAAAACCACGTGAACCTCAGAAATAATCAACTTGATTTCCAACATATGAGATTCGCTTTTAGCGGTATTATTGACATTTTACTTCGATGCAGAAGCCAACAACATTTACAAATACAATGTGTCCATCAAGCATTCCATGCGAAAGCAGCTGTCCTTTCACTCCCACGCTTTCTCCAAAACCACTCACTAGCTTCTGTAAACTGAAACGAACCATAAACAATGAAAAGTTGAGATAGAGAGAGAGCTCTCAATTCACCAACCTGTTTTTATAAGAGATTATAGAGAAAACATTACACTCACTTGGCCTATATAGCTCTTTACACTTGAGCAGGTTCAAACGTACAAGGGGTGAGATGAGAGTTAGCCACTGAAATTATATCTGCCATTGTTTTCGATACATTTTTTGGCAAGAAATTTAATCCAGCCTTAGATATCACATGGCAAAAAATTGGCACAAGACACCTTGTGTGTTTAACATACCATACTAGACTTAAACTCTTTTTTTGTAAGAACCGCAGTAAATCTTTGATGTACCTTGGCTGTTCTTATTTTTTTGGCACTTTGATCCTCAAATTGTTATGTTCTTATCCTGTTCTTATTTTATAGGTTGAAATTGATCTATTTTAGGACTTATACCAAATCTTTACTACTTTAACCCCTAAATTGCTTGAAATTGAGTAATTCCAGGCTGAGCTAATTTGTTCTTATTCTTGGGGGATTTTGACCCTCACTGTTGCAATTTGTTCTTATATAATAAAAAGAGCGTATTTAAGCGACCGTAGATATTTGGAACTCCAGTTTGCCATGTTTAAAGGTTTTGTTTTTAAATAAGAGTGATATAGTTTGCTTACTCATCAATTTTAATTTACAAGCTTTTTTGTTTTTTTTTGTTTATATCAGCATAATATAATAATAGGCAGACACTGTCCTGATATGAAATATGTGTCTGATATGAAACAGGAACACTTATGTAAAAATAAAACTTTTAAGAACACTTCTCTATCAGCGATTTTTATGTAACCTAATGGAAATTTGTCAATAAGTTTCTTACGTGCACCGTAGTAAACCTTTAAAGGCGCATAAAAATTTACTATCTGCAGAAGATAGCCAATTCTATAACTGGAATTCTTTTTTCTCGCCGGATAGTCAAAATTCTTTTGTCAAGATTTTTTTTCTGGTACCAAGCTGTTGAAAAAGGGACATCCTTGCAATTTTCTTGTTTTTCAGCGATGCGCAGTCCTTACGAAATCGACATTATTCTTCAGATCGTTTGTTTTCAGTCTGGTGGGCACAAAACAACCACGATCTGATTTCAGGTTATTACTTTTATATGAATGGATAACACTTAAAGTGCATACAGACTCCAGAATTAAAACAAAGATTAGTGCACACTTAAGGCGAGTGGACTAAAGCTAAAGCATTGTAAGAAAAACTTACTTGGAAGTTCAAGAATTAATAGTCCTTTTAACAGGCATGATTAGCAAGATTAGTTACCAAAAGATAAAAGATTTCCGTTTTCTCTGACACTGATTTCGAGATTAGATATTTTACTTCAATGGTTCAATAGCAGCGATATACGATACAATATCCAACCCCGTTCAGTGGTTTGCATAAAAAATTTCTCAGACATTCCAGATTGGACATTTTGGCTAGTTGGCAGCGAAAAGTTATCATGAGTTTCACCAGTGCGAGGGATTGCGTTTACCATCTCATTTTCTTTAACTACACACTTAAGTTTCTGGTTTTAAAATTTCCGAACATAAACTTTTATTTGATTTAAGTTCATTTTTAAATCGTCATTTCCGAGATATAAGTCCAAATATAACACCACAAAGGAAATTTGAAATTTGAGTGCGCATGTTTGTAAGATAAGATCACGTAATGAGGTGATAAAAGATGGCGGCTTGATAACGGTTTTGCACAAATTGTTGACGTGATGATGATCGATGCTTGATAGGCCACATTTGGACAAAGACAGATAAAAAAGGGTTTTAAAGATTGCTGTGCTTTTCCTTAAACGGCATTCTGTGGGTTTTCAACATCGATATGAACAATGAATGTGTCAATCATAAAATGATTTCTGCAACCGATGACCTTATACCATTAAGAGTGTCTAAATAACGTTCATTTAACGTCCATAACAGACGTCCATACATGGTTCAATGAAAGTTTTTAAAACGTTGTGCCTACCATACGGAAGTAACGATTGTTTAGCATTTGCAGCTCTATCCATTGTAATACAGTTCACGCTCTCTAATTCGATGTTCTACTATTCGATACGCTCCATTATTCGATAATATTGAAAGCTACTGTCAACAAGAAACTCTCATAAACGACGCTCTTTTATTCGATACCCTCCTTTATTCGATGGAAATCTGATTCCCCTTGAAATTCGAATTAGAACTGTACTAGCCTCCTAAAATTCATGTTGCACTTTTTTGGCCCACCCGGTAAAATTGGGAAGCACCGGTCTTCTTCTTTATTATGATCGAAATAACACAATATTTGTAAGCACACAGCCCGCTTATTAAAGCCGGACGCTTGGTACCAATTCTAAGCTTACTTCTTGTACATGAAAGTCAAAGCTTTCTAAGGGTTAGGAATAAATTCGAGCGTATATCCATCTACGTATTGAAACCCGTCATAGCAGATTCTTCTGTCAACGGAAATTCGTATAGTTACATACATGAGTGCCAAGTCATGACGTGATGGGAGCTCCTGCTAAGAAGCTTAATGAAAGTTTGCAAAATAAGAGTGGAGATACACATGAAAATGATGATTTACACGTTTTTTTTTAAGAAACACGCTTTTAAGAAACAAGAGACTCAGAATGACTAAAAACTAAGAAACATCTAAGAAACATGCTGAGGCTGAGAATGAGAAAATAACATTTTTTAATTCGTTTTTTAAGAACCTTCCAATCAAAACAAATTGCATGAAAATAGGCTGATTATGTCAAAAAGTTTAAAAACATGTAAGAAACATTTAAGGCTCAGCAAAAGGCCAATTTCTTCAGAAACATCGAGGCTGCTTGGTAAAACTAGTTTCTTAAAAACAAAGTTTAAATATGGAAAACAGACAAATTGGATTAGCTAAAAGTGGTGAAAGATTAACGAGGAGTTTGGCGTAGTTAAATTATCGGGGGAGACGAATCACATTTCAATGGAGATTATTTCGTCATTTTTTCAAAGTGGTGATAACAGATGACTGTTGATAACGGTTTTCATCCAAATCTTTAAATTATGCTTAATAAAATCGTGCAATGGTAGATTAGTCATGATGTCCACGCATGGATAGGTTACTCCAATATAATTTCCACAAGATAAATACAAAAATCTTAAAAACAAAGAGAAATATTCCCTAACTGTCTCCTTTACGCAAATCCCAACGCTAATGCAAAAATTTGGATGAAAGGCGGGAGGCCTAGCAGTTTGCGTGAATAGGCTTTTTCACTTGCGTGAACGAATGGAGATCCTTAGAGATTATAGTTATTTTAAGTTTGGGAACTGAAATACAACTTATCTCAGGTGATAAACGTTAGCAAGTGTCAAAACTGCCTCTCTAATAAATTAAAAGACTTCAAACGTTGAAAAATGTTTTACCTCAATGATCTTAAAGTCTGGATCGCTACACTTAACGTATTCTAAGGCAACATTTTTTTCAGCAAGTGGTTTATATCAATGTCAAGGACTCTTAAAAAAGCATCTGTTTAATGAAATATCAAATTTGAAGCTTTGGAAATTCATGTTTTTAGAGGCAGTTCTTACGGTGAATGTTGATGCCAAAATCACTTAGCCAACTTCACAACTCTTTTGATATATAGCGACAAATAGGTAACTTATGTACGTCAAATAGATGATATTTAGTGAAAAAAGGCGGAGAAAATAAGCAATCAGTATAATAATGTGAAAAGTTTTGATCATGTTAAAGGAATGTTCACTTTCTTAAAACTTTATGTTTTCATTATAAACTATCTAAGAGTTGACTTACGTCACAACACTAGTGACTTGAAGTTTTGAAATATTTCTCTCGGGCGCTCTCGTGGTAACAAAATATTTTGTCAAGATGGGTGGCTAACAAATCAAGCAAACGCATGAATCGTGAAAATTATCGTGAAATTCTAAATGAAAAGTAATCAAAATGCTTACCTTACATCTTTACAATTGATACTGCATTACAACCTCATATTCATGAAAGGTCCAAGATCCAAGATTATTTCCACGAAAATTTTCTACTGTCCTTTTTATTAATCTAAAAAGCAAGGGAAGTAGAATATCAAATGTCATCAAATGTCAGGCTCGTGTATGCTTAAGTTCTTTAAGCATCCAGGCATAGCTTATGCTTATTATGAATATATGCTTATGAATCATGCTTATGATTCACTCGAGCCAAGTTTTTAGTGAAATTTCAGAAATTTTGTAAAAATTTATTCAGATTTTGGGAGCAGTGGAATGTAGCTAGCTGTGGAATGTAGCTAGCTGTGGAATGTAGCTAGCTGTGGAATGTCTTTTTTTACTTGACCTCTACCAAACCTTTTTAAACAGATAAAAAATGACAATTGAAAAATATTTCAGGCTGACATATATGCTTATGTTATGCGTAGGAGTTCTGCAAATCTGAGCCTTCATATGCTTATAAGCGTTATTACTTACGATCGTAGTTAGAAAATAGTATTATGCTATTATAAACCAGATTAATTTCATGTGCAAGCTGTCAGTAACCTTAAGCACCATAATGTTGAGATTGAAAAATTCCCTGATCTAAACATAGTAAATATACCATAGCTTTACGAAGAATTATTTTTTTCGAATAATTTTCACATGATAACAATCCACTCATTATTATCTTTTCAACGAGCATAAAATCACATTATTGACGAAATTATGGCTAATTTGAAGGGACTTTAACACAGACCCGGTGGAATTTCATCAGGCAGTGAGGGTAAAAACAACGGACCAAAACTTGATGGGGATTGATATTCCTATGTTTTTTATGACCGGGGATTTGAATTCCATTGTTTTCTAGCCAGAAAATTCAACGAGGTGGAAAAAATAGCACAAAATTTTGCAGTGAGGATTTATTTATCTGATTATTTTCAGCGGGGACAAAAATTAGAATATAATTTTCCACTGGGGACGATAATTTGGCCAATTTTTCCAGTGGGAAGGGTTCCCAGCGGGTCTGTGAGAAGGGGGTGTTTTAACAGCAAAGTTTGGGAATAGAAACATAACAACGAATTCTCGTACTTCAAAATAAATATAATTCTATAAAACCCGATTTTCTTTTCTTAATTTTCGGTACAATTTTTTTTTCGATGGACAAAAATACTATTCCTACAAAAATTATAACGTTCAAAAAAATATTTTCTGTTTTCATAATATTTTTCTCAATTTTATATATGTTTGTATATGTAAAATCTCTAAACGCGAAATAAACTAAAGTTTTTAATTTTCTCATTATAGCCACAGATGATGAATCAGCCTTCCTTTAGGATGCCAATTACAAGCAAACAAACCTCAGTTGTTAACAATGGAATTTTTAAATCCCTCTCGTTTATAGTAGGGGGGAATTTGTTCGTTTTTTTGAGGTCGCTCGATTTTTTTAGTCAAAGCACTTGTTATACTTAGTGATATATTGCGAGTATAGGTGATTTCTTTACCTAACTCGAGATATTAATCCTTAAAAACAGTGTTTTTCAGTGTTTTTCAACCAGAAACAGATGTTTTGTCCAGTTTTTGCGCTTTCGGAAGCTCAATACCTCGAGTTAGGTACTGAAATCACCTATACTCACAATATATCATTAATCTTAATTTTTTGAGAGCTTTCCAAAAATATACAACAGGTCTCCGTTTTCTCAAACCAAAATTTTCATTAATTTTTCACCCTATGGTTTTTGCCTGAGACCGTCGTATTTGTCCGAAAATCACACCAAAGTGTCCGAAAAAAAATTGGCACCCAAGTTATTTTGATTCCCCTATCCCTTAGCTTTCCAAAAATGTATAACAAGTGCTTTGACTAAAAAAATTCGAGCGATTTTACAAATTTCCCCCTACTATTACTTTTGGGAATATTTTCTGACACATCAAGTAAATATTGATCTATAAAACTCGAAAATGATGTGAATGTGACAAAATCTGAAAATGACTAGAAAAACTTTTCACAAAAGATGATTGAAATCAACACAAACAAAAAGAAGACAAAAAATTAAACAACAAAAAATTGATTAAAAATCTCTACAATCAACTTCATGCATATTCAAGTAACGGTACAATGCATAACAATGATCATTTCGTGGATTTTTTAACGTACAACTACTAAATTCGGTGGCTAACCAGCATCAAATAATTTTTGTTTAAACACTAGATCCCAGATCCCAAGTATGATAAAGTCGTCACCAGATTCTCGAAAATTAGAGCTAATTTGAATGCCATAATCATAGGCATGAATAAACTATTCACATGTATAAAATTTTTCATCACTCGGTCAGCGAATCTTTGGTCCTGATTTTAGAGCTTATCATGTCAACAAGAACATTCGAATACTTATCTAACATATTTATGACGTCAACACTAGTAGCTTGTTCCGAGACCTCTGGCGTCGTCTGCGTTTTTGCAATAGAATCCTGGAACTGTTTAAAAGTATCCGAATTAAGCACGTGTAAATTGTTTTTCGTGATGTCATCATATTGTTGAAGCCTTGAGGTGCGTTCAGTGAGTGTTTCTTGGAGGCTTTGGTACGTCTTGTTGATCACAGTAAGCAATTCTCTTTGTTGATCTGAAGTTGGCTGCTTCAGTAACTGAAATATAAGGAGAAGATGGTTAAATTAGGTCAAATCCTAAAAATTTCACAACTTAAGGGGGAAACATTTTGGCGAGAAGAAATTTTAACGATTTTGGCGAATTGCCTTAAAAATTCGCCAAAAGTAATTCCATCTGAATTTAGATTTTTTCAGTCACTTGCCAAATTTGAAAATTTTTCTTGATTAAGCAAAATAAATTTCGCCACATTGCACTAAAATTGGCGAATTAGCCCATACTCGCCAAAATTACCTTCTCTAAGTAATTGCGATGGTTTCTCAAATTTATTGGATCTAGTTTTTGCTCGACTAAGTCTAAAACATGATCAGCATTTCTTCTCGTAAGGTCATATTTTATAGACCATCATATAATGGCACTCGTCAGTACGTATTGGCTTGATTCCTGTGGTTGGAGAAGAGCTTGAGTTGAAACGTCAACAATTGATATAGCATGTGGGAAACCCCCGAGCAAATAATATCTTAAATGGTTAAAAAATCTTTACTTACTCTTTTCTCAATTTCAGAAGCATTTCTAAACGATTCAACCAACCGGTCCATACTTTGTTTACATTCTTCCAAAGTCACTGAAAGAAAACACAGAACGTAAATTCGTCTTAATGGAGGTCTTTAAAAGTTAAGCGTAATTCTGGAATCGGATTTTCCAGAAAAGATTAGAATATGAAAATTACCCCTGGACATTGTGACTTTTGACCCCCCAACCCGGACAGCAGACCCAAACCCCGGACAGGCATCAGTTGACCCCCTGGACATTCAAAATTACCCTAAAACAGAGCAAAATTACCCCCAAACAAAGAAAGTTTACACCCAGGACAAAGCAAGTTTTGTAGATTTTTTTTCACTACCCCCAGGACACTATATCCTCCACCCCCTATAGGAACGTGTTCTGGAAAGAGCCCATTTTATGGCCTCCATCTGTAATCTTTTCTATACTATTCTTTAGTTGGACTATGCCTCGCATGAAAATAATGTTGTTTGAAACTGAAATTGATATAACGTACCATTGCCGACATTATCACATGTTGCTTGTTCATGATCACTTTGCAAATGATCTTCATCTTGATGGTTTTCAGTTTCTTTGTGCGTGTCTTCATCTTTTTCTTCAATCTTTGAAGAATTCTAAAAGAAACAGTGGGAAATTTAAATTCTGATTTCTGATCGGTCACATTGTATGAAATTAAGTTATGGCGAGTTATTCAGGTGGCTAGCATGAGGATATCAATCTCCACGAGCAAACATAGCGAGTACCTCACTAACAACCAAATGACGGGAAATGTCATGTTGTTTCTTGAAAATTACGTGCATAAAAAATACGGGTGACGTAAACACAAAATTTCATGTCAAACTCCTTTACTATGTTTCCAGGAGGAAATGAAAAGTCCCCTGTTTTGGGGTTAAAAGAGAAAAACGAAATGCAAAAGGGTTACTTGTTACTCAATGGGAGTTACTTACCTGTTGTTCGCTAGTAGAGCTTGGTACGTCACGCTCTGGAGGCGAACAGCTGATCAATTTTCCGTGTGTTCCTATCAAACCCGTCTCATAAAGTCGTATCAATTCTTTAGTATCTCGTAACTCGTCTTCCTCAATATTCTCACGACTGCCGTTCAAACTGTTCTGTTGTTGCAAGTGTCGTACATTGTCGTTGATCTGTTGTGCGATACGTCGGACGCGTTCCGCTTCGCTTTCGCTCAGTAATTGTTCATCGATGTCAATTTCACGCTTACCGTCTTTGGTGGGCGTTGAAATAAGAGCGGCGACGGTCGTTTCAGAAATATGGGCGGTAACGGGCATTTCAGGAATTTGTGTTGGGCGTGTTGGTGATGTAACGACTGATTGTGTTTTAGTGATTGAATTAAAAACTGAATTCTCAATTGTACTTTCCTCTATTTCTGTATCGGAATGCGATTGGGAAGGCGTGCGTAATGAGTCCGCGCGGCTGATGCGAATCTCACTGCGCTTGTCTCGCACTGTGGTTGGTTCAATTACCATTGAGCGCGGACGCGAGCGATTTCTTCGTGCTCCTGATCGGCGGACAACATTTTCTGTACTCACACTAACGGGTGAGGATTCAGGAAAAGTCTTTCGTTCATTGGATAAAGGTGAAAGGGGAGCCGGGTTACGAAACAAATCAGTCACCGATTGCGATTGATGATTAGCGAGCGGTGAGCCGATTGGGGATTGTGGTTTCTGAGATGACCATGCATTAGTCGTCCGCCTGTTGTTCCACTTGCGATTATGATTGTTCATAGGTGTGCTACTACGTCGTGGATCAGATGTCAATAAATCGTTGATTGAACTTGTCGACGGGGTACTCGGAATCGTGTTTTTGAATTTCTCTTTAGAGTTTCTTAAGTCGTCGAGCTCTTGCGTGAAAGATAAGTTGACGCAACTTTTACTAATGTTCTTTGTTTTCTTTAGGTTATTGGTGATGACGTTGCGAGCCTTGAAAAACGTGAAAAAAAAGGTTTTGATATTACAGTGGAGTCTGTATAACTGGAACCTCTATAACTCGAATGTCTCCTAAATTCAAGAAAGTTTTATAATCCCTTCGGTTAAAAATGTCTTATAAACCTTACTCCAAAATTCAAATTTCCTTAACTCGAACAAATTTGTGTTCCTCGCGCGGGTTCGAGTTATAGAGACTCCACTAAAGTTAACCGAGTTATTGAAAAAAATACCCTATATCTATTATACTATTATGTGTTAGTCAATATTAAGTTACTTATTAACAAATAAAGTTTAAGGGTTTTATTTTTACATAAGTGTTCCCGTTTCATATCAGACACATATATTTCATATCGGGACACAAAAAATGTTTTTCTTTTCCTCCTTCTGACCAATCTTGCCCCACATCCGTGTCAATCCAATGTGAAAAAGCTTGTAAATTAAAAGTGACGAGTTAGCAAACAATATTACAAAACCTTTAACCAAAGAAAATTAGAGAAAAGGGAATTCGCGGATGTTACCATATTTGAAATATGGCTTGGTGCTTATTGTGTATACAATACCTTATTCTTTAGAGACATACACGCTGCAGCATCCATTGACGCTTTTCGATTGGCGGCTCGTTGGGCGGTTGAAAGGTTAGGTGCAGAGGCTTGAGTGGGCGGTGGGCGTTCATGAATTATGTTGTTGGTATTAGTAGATGTTGTTTGTGATGCTGATGAAGGGTGGTTACCGAGCTTAGCTTTAAGCTGCATATGGTGAGGTAGTGGAAATTAAGGTTTAGACTTAAGGGTGCAAATACACTTAGTGTTGATAAGAGCAAGGAAGATCTGTTACTAACATGTAATTAAGCAATGATTAGCTTAGTGTATAATTATGCAAGAAAAGTCTCGCCTGGAGTTAGTGCAAACCATGCATGAATATTTATTTCTTCATGCAAATATTGTACGCCACAGATTAACAGATTTTATCAAAATTTGTTGTACACCAAAGTATGAATAAGACGATTTAAATTCATGCTAGAAGGGGTCTCAATTCTTACAGCGATATTGAAGTGCAAGAGCTTAGGTAAACAAAATTATACAGTTGATGCTCTCTAATTCGATCTTCAAGGGGAATTGGATTTTCATCGAATAAGGGAGCCTATCTGTCAACTGTGATCTTACGTTAAATGGGCAAATGCAATAAATAAGTTTTATGACTGTTCAAAATTGAGTGACTTACATTTTCAAGTCGTTTTCTTTGCTCGTCTGCTGTTCCTGTTGAATTTGTACTCGACCTAAAAACGATAGAATTTTTGGTATAAAAAATTATGTGCCTTTTAACCGTTGAAAAAGCAAAAACTTTGATTAGAAAAACTTTAGGGTCAAAGTACCTCGTATTTAAAATCCTGGTATTTAACCTTTTAATAGACGAACGTTTACAGTAAAAATCATTTCAAATAATATGTGAATAGCCGGAGTAAGTAGAAGACAAACTTGAAACAAACTTCTATTTACCTACTATATAATAGTAAAACACGTTGATTTTACTTTTTTGTTCGTTACTACAATAAACTATATACAATCTAGTCAGGGTGCAGGATAAATAATAGTAATAATGATAATAATAAAGAATGTTTCAAGTGGCTGGCTCCGAAAAATCCTTGAGCTTTTAGACAGCTCAAGAATTGTTTCCATGAAGGGCCACTATGATCAGAACAAGAACAGTAACAAAAAGGAACGGGAAAATTGGATAAATAATTGAAGAAAAAATGTTTTCTGGCGCGACTCTTGGTCCAAACTAGGATAAAATGTATATGATACTCTGCCATCTCTCCCGATAGAAGATAGACAGAAATTCTTTGAATTTCTTACTCTAAAACTTTAAACCCAACTGATGCTTCACGAAGATGTTTTTATTAGTATTCAAAGCACTATTTATTCTCATACAAATCTCTCACAAAAATCATAACAACAAAAGAAAAAGGAAAGTAAGATAAGATTGTCGTGAAAATCACAGCAGATTATTTTTCAAACACTACTCCCCTTTTTTCTGTTGTTATTTTTGATCTGTATCTTTAGAAATTTTCTATTGCAAACTTTTTGATTCCTACACTGATGAAGGGATGCCTCAGATGGGCATAATGTCCCACGTCTACGTGGAATTCTCTGACCTTTGTGAATTGAAAAGCGTTGTTAGTTAATCCACTTTTTTTGGAGTTGCAAGAAAGGTTGAGCTGAAAATTCTTTAAGGGGTGAGAAAAATGAAAGAGAATGAAAAAGACTCTTTAAATTTGGGAAAATAATAAAATTCGTGTACTATAATTAATCAAAAGGCAAATTTTTTTCATTTTAGGATTTCTTCAATCTAACAAGGGTTGTAATTGTCAAAAAGAATCTGTTCAATAATAGCACATTCTTTTACAATTTTATCCAAATCATATTTCTTTTAGAACGGAAATGTTATTTCATATCTAAGTAAAGTATCTTAGTCACCGATCGTGAGAACGCTCAACTATTGATCATTGATCTTCACACGAACACGACGACACGCGTGTCGGGAATCACGGACAGTCATGGTCGTGAAATTACTTTCAAACAACCGTACGGTGTTGTGGTTGATGGTACGGATAAAGTTTACGTTTCGGATATTGAGCGCAATGCATTATTTGTACTGTAATATTTGGATGAAGATGACATGTACTGTTAGCAGTTGATTCTCTCTAATTCAATCTTCAAGGGAACAAACATTTTACAGTAAACTCTCGCTTATTCGAACTTCTATTATTCGAATCTTTCTATAACTTGTTTCCATTCCCTGTCAAGAAGAAACTCTTTCTATAAAGGTACTTTCTCTAGATCGAATTTGTATGTAGCTTGAACAAATATATTCCCCGCTCGAGTTCAAATCGGCGAGTGTTAATTGTATGTACGCGTATGAACGTATGAATCGATATCACCGTGTTTATTTTCGTTAGAAATTCTCTAATAACAAATGAGGCTGGACTTAAAAAGTTCTTGGTTTGCCGTCACCCGACGCTAGATTTTGGAGGTGGGTCGATCGGTCCGAAATTTTTTTTATTTTGGTCATTCATGGAATTTTCGTCTACATTTTGTAAATTTTGAAAAAAAATTTCTCTTCGTCGAAATAACAATAAAAGTCGACAAGTTTAGAGAAGAGTCGGTCGGCTTCTGTGGTTCTTACTTAGCACACTGGTTTGCGTTCGGAAAATAGCTGCATACATACCTTGTTGAAGAAGATTTTTGTGATCTTGATAGAAATTTGGCTGAAATACTCGCACGGTGTCCCGGTACAAATTTCTGTTGCAATGCATTCTGTGGCTCAACTGGTTCCGTACTAGAACTACTGCGAGATCTTGACGCGGATAAAATCTTGGCAGGTGTAGCCAACTCCTCGAAGTGTTCCATGAGAGGTGAGAAAGCTTCATCGTTATCACTTTCAACATCGGAACTTGATTGTCGGTCCATATCGCTCTCTTTTTCCGGGTCCGTTTCTGTGTCAACGTCTTCTATATGAGAAAAAAAAGGATAACTACGAGATTAAGGAAAGTCTAACTAATTTATGAAGCAGTACACCTTGTGTAACCACTGAAAAGGGCAATCTGATAGCTAACTTTTTGGTAGATACCAATTCATAAAATGGGCAAGTCATCAATTTTTGAGGTGCTGTACAGCTTATTTTTGCCAATTCGATCTTCAAGGGACCAAGAAATTTCTTCGAATTAGGGAAGATTCATATTGCAGAAAGAATTTAACACTACCTTCCAACTGAGGGGACCAATGTTTTAGTTCGAATTATAGAAACATTCGAGTTATGGAGGTTCGAAATAGAGAGAATTGACTATGTATTTACAAATGTTAACATTCAGCCAATTACCTGTTCCATTTAAATCAATCGTTTCACCATTCTAAAACAAATGAATAAAAAAGAGCTGATAAAAAGATGAAATGATCTACTGGGCCTTTGCTTTTCCGTGTCTCCTTTACAACTTTACCTCAAAATTAGACAAATTTTAGTGCGAAATCTAATAAAAGCTTGAAACTCTCAGATATTTGACAAAGGTTTGAAATTAACACACTAGAATTCGAAATGTTAAAACATTGCAGTTCGAAAACTTTAAGCCTCGTAAAAGAAACTTGGACAACCCACCGCCCGAATCTAATAAATCGTGACTTACTTGATTGAACGTCTTATTGGCTGATTGTGAACCACGTGATTCAGTGACGTAAAAAGTCCTGAAAATGGATTGAAATAACTATGATTATAAGGCATTGTTAGAACTTGAGACGTCGAGTCATAGAGATTTAAAGTTAAAAAGACACTACTAAATGATCAGTGTTTCAAACTGGCAATATTACAATCATGGTCGAAATCTATTGAGAATTAAGCTTATTTCCTCGGTTTTCGAAATTTGGAGTACGGGCGAGAAAGTCGATTTTGGGCCATCTCTCAAATTTAATCGGATATTTCAATTTGGCTCGGGTTTATAGACCTCTAGGCTATATTATGAGCCTTATTGGACCATTTTTGAACTTTTGGATCCTCTTAAGTCTCGAGTCTCATGTTAAAACTCTACCCTTCCAAACTACTTTAGAGCACTTACAAATCGATCGTGGTTTCAAAACTTCCCGATGGATTTCGCTTTTTTCTCAAATATTACGACCATGATTGTAGCTCGAGTTGAAACTCTCTTAATTTCCCTTTCAGTTCATAGACAGTCAAGTAGTAAAAAATCCATTGCCAAAAAAATCTATCCAAGCTATGCTTCTTGCGATGAAAGGATATCTAAGAGCTTAGTTTGTTTTCTCTTACATCAATCAATAAATCTGAAGGTCGATATATGCGCATAAAAGAATAAAAGGCCAAGACAAAACAGAACAAAGACGATGTTACTTTTCAGGATCCATCATTGCAGTGTCTTCTTCGATAGGAGGATAAATGACTTCTTCCTTTAAAAAAAAACCCATTTTGTTTCGATTTGCGATCAAGATAGAGTGACATTTTAAACTGATATCGAAAGTTATGGCCATTTTTCTATTCGTTGCAGATTATATTGAGACAGACTTTAGGCTCGGGAAAATATTAAAACTGTAATAGTTGGGAGGAATATCGAGCTGGCACACAACGTTTTTCGACGTTTATCTAACGTTCACAACGTCCATATAACGTTAGATGAACGTTGAAACAACGTTGTGTGCTAACTGGGTATCGATATAATTGTGGACATACCGGTTCGCCATCAATAGGGTTTTCACTGTGCTGAAAATGATGAAAAAAGAGATGAACTTTATCATTGTAAAAAAGTTTGATGGATGATAAAAAGCCTAGTTAATCGTGATGACATTACAAAAAACCAACAGCTTTGGGCTACAGCAAGAAGAAAAAAATCGAGGTCTTCTGGATTACCGATTTAAAAAAAGAGTAAGGTACATACCGCGGATGCGATAGAATCTTCAGAAAACTTTCGATGCGGGATTTCCAGAGCTTGCTCAGTGACAGGTCCAAGTCCACCCTTTTAAGAAGAAGTTTGTTATCGATTATAATTAGAGTTAGAATTTGTAGCAGAGCGAGTCTTCTTTATAAAACAAGGCCAAAAACAACAGTTGTTTCCAGACAGGTTTTAAGGTCCAGACTCATAAGAGCAGCAAAGTAAATGAGTGAAGAAATATTTTCTAGAGCTTCTTTTGAACGCTAAGATACAGGTTGTAGATGACTCTCTTTTGGTAAATTTACCAGTTTTTTCGGGGATTTACAATATTCACAATCACAATATTCCCATAACAGATTTCTAAATGTTTTTTTAGTTTTTTTTCTAGCCTTTTTTATGTAACGTAAAATATAACATCGTGAGAGCGATCATGTGTTTTAATACTTAAAAACACCTTCGAAAAACAAACAAGACGACTTTAAGTCGAAAATTTCGCCTCATATTCAGAACTGCATGGGAAAAACAAGTACCTTATCACACGAATATTACTAGTCATTTTATTAACACGAATGGAAAAATTTCCCGTTAATAAAAACCCCCTTAATTAAAACCAGCCTTGAAAATCCTTGAAAAAGGAAATAAAATTCGTGTTAATTTTATGCGTGTTGATTTCAAGGTTGTTGAATACTTGCCTAGTAAAATATTCGTGTAATAAGGTAGTTGAGGTGAAAGCTAATTCAAGATCTGCTACTACAAGGAAAAGTTTGAGAGTTTTTGGTCATAAATTTTAAAAACACCCCCTTCTCACAGACCGACTGGAAACCCTTCCCACTGAAAAAATCGGCAAAATTATCGTCCCCGGTGGCATGGGAAATTACCCTCCAATTTTGTCCCTGAAAATAATCAAATAAACTAATCCTCACTGCAAAATATTGTGCTATTTTCTCATTCCAGTGAATTTTCTGACAAAAGAAGGTAATTAATCCCCAGCAATAAAAAATATGGGAATATCAGTCCCGATCGAGTTTAAGTCGTGTTAATTCAAAAGCAACCTAAATTCTTCCTTCTCCGTATATCTTCTTCATTCTAAGATTGATATATATTGGGTCTGTGTTTAACAGAACAAAATATGTTCATCACATCATAATGCCTTACCTGTCCCCATCTGCCCATCGGTTGAGATTGACCTTTTGACTGTCCATTTCCATCTTGACCGTTGCCCATCTACAACGTTCAATAGAATCAAATTCAGAAATTTAAAGGTTTTGTTTGAGCAACCCAATCAGAAAACGGTTCAAAAAAGGCATTATTTTATTAGCCCTGATTCCTAAATTTAATGTACTCCGATAATTTTTGATACCTAATAATTCAACGTTGAAACGAAACGAAAGCAAAATCTTACCTGTTTTTGAGCCCATAATGGAAGTTGACCAACACTGAAGCGATAACCTGCCGGTGTTTTTCCATTAGATATGGCTATTGGAAAAGAAGTAATAATAATCTCTTTAAACGTAAAGATCTTTCCGACGAGTTCTCCAGGTAAATTGTATCAATTCATGATATGCACCACTGCAATGACTTCACGAAATTATACAACTTTTCTGTTTTTGTTCCACCCAATACGTCACTTTTTAATCTTAATTCATAGAAGTGTATTTCTCAGGTCTATTGACCTCTATGAAACAATCTTACATCTTTACAATTTATGGATCTTATCATTCCATTAGTTTGTCAATTCTATTATAGAGTTTTACAGTTACTGGGCCTCTGACCCACTCTTCTTACAATCATGATGTTATTTCCGTCGTAAATTTCTTTAAAAAGAGTTTAGTCCTAGGACTACCTCTCACTTTCCATATATGACTCTTCTCATTTTCTTTCGATGTTTTTTCTTTTGCTTTATGATGCCATTGCTTTATTATCTCGCGTTCTTTCCTTTTTTTCTATTGTTTAAGTGACGTATTGGGTGGAAAATTTATCGGAAGACTCCCCAGTGGTGCATATCATGAATTTAAAATTCACTTTGTGAAGCAAGGAAAGTGAATCGAATCACCATAATGCAAACCTATCTATTTCCATATTCTTCTATTCATGATATGCACCATTGCAATGTCTTCTAACATTACACCATGGACCCAACAGCTGATTGGTTGCAGGTGACGTATTGACTGATTTTACGTCACTTTCAACCAATTAGCTGTTGGTTTAATGGCGTGATGTTGAAGACATTGGAGTGGTGCATATCATGGATTCTCTTTTTCTATTAAAAAAAAAATTACGTACACTCTTCCAGATGAGAAGGATCGGTAGGGATGGAATCTGACCCGGAAACAACGAACGTCTTCCTTCTTGCATCTCTGTAAGGTAGATAACAGAAAAACATGTTTATTTACAAGATTTAGGGCTCAATATAAATTAGTACCGATTTTATCAGAGGACAGATTGAGTCGTTTATAATCCGTGTGATATAGGTTAGATGGCAATAAGATAATTGTTACGGAATAATAACGGTCTGAATTAGTCGTCTAGCATCCGGGGGGGGGGTACTCAAGCAAGTAGGCAAAATTTTAATATTTTTTCTCCTTTTTAGTTCCGCTAAGGGTCCGAGGGTCTAAAGTCGGGCGGTACATACCCGTCAGCTCGCAACCCTAGTACCCCCCCGGGTTTAGCATGCTGGACTAGTTAAAAGAATGCTGAATAATCAATGGAAAAAAAGCAATTTGGGAAACTCGGTGGTTAGCAAAAATTGTCTAATAACAAGATCTTAATTTTAAAATTTCCATTCATTGGTCAAATTAAAAAATCTGGAGTCCTTACTCTTCGTAATCATTTTCTTGTGGTAATGGTGCATTCAAATCTAGTATTCGATTGCGTATGTTCTGAAACAAAGGAAAATGATGGTTTTATTTTAAGACCAGATTCAGACGTTACGGTTTTGTATCGCTCCGGTATGGTATTTGTTATGGATAAGAAGTGTTTACTGATCGGTGTAACGAAACGGAACAGTTCCGTAACATGATGTGACTCGGTCAACTGCGAGTAAGGTGTAATGTTCAAAGTGGCCTACCTCATTAACGCATATAAAACAAGTGATACTTTTATGGACCTACCTGGTTATGCATTTAACACATATAATTGATATCTACGTGAGCGTGACCATTAAACAATCATTCAGAACACAAATAGTGACGATCTATCAAAATTAGTCGCATGTTTCTTATAAAAAAACGTTTAGAAACCAAAATTTCATGACTTCGTGAGCAAAAAAAACATTTATCTCATCAAAAAATTGAGTAATTTGGCTAAGAACATTGACATACGCTTATTAATAGTGATTCTTATAGATAAAGATGCGTTTTTTTAGCTGAAAAATTCGTTTTTTACAAAAAATCTGCTTGAGCCATCTTTTGCCTATTTTCATGCAAAAAATTATTTTAAGTTTGCCTTAGAATACTAGTTATCCAGTCACAACTTAACATCAGATTTAAAAAAAATTAATGATCCAATTTTTCACAAAGTCTAAAAAAACCGTTTTTTAGCCGTTTTTTGGCCCAAATTTGCCCAAAAACATTTTTTTTCGAAAATCGGGCTCCATCACATTCGAGGGTTTATAGTTATGCATCTTTGTGCAAAAAATCATAAAGAATGAAAGAGCCAATCTCGAGAAAAGCTAATACCTAAGTAATTGATAATGTGCTTATAAAAAATATCGAATTTGCCCAGTTTTTCTATAAAAATACGCAAAGCAGGCAAAATTTCATGTCTATGTCTAACACAAATATTCTTCAAAAGTAAGCCCTCATGAGCAAAAAAAAATATCTATCTCATAAAAAAATTGAGTAATTTGACTAAGAACATTGATCTATGCTTATTAATAGTGATTCTTATAGATAAACATGCGTTTTTTGAGCCAAAAAGATTTTTTTTGCAAAAATCTGCTTGAGCCATCTTTTACCTATGATGGTACCCTACTTTCATACAAAAAATTAGAAAAAACTAATGATCCAATTTTTCACAAAGTCCAAAAAACCCCTTTTTTAGCCGTTTTTTGGCCCAAATTTGCCCCAAAATTTTTTGTTTGAAAATCAGGCTCCGTCACATTTTGGCCACCACCATTTTGCACCTTTGTACCAAAAATCAAAAGATTGCTATTATTCAATCCTGAGAAAAGTTGGTAACAGACGAACGGACGAACGAACGGACGAACACAGGTTAATTTATAGGACCTCCACCCCACCGGGGTAGGTCCAAAAATAGCAAGTCAAGGGTCTAATAACCTCTTTGAAGTATTGTTCTGGTAGCACCATGAGAATTAAACGCTTTTAATTATTCCGTGAAAATTTATATTTTTGTGGTACAGTTCGACCAAATTGCCATCCCCCCTAAGGAGAAATATAGTAAGTTTTACTATTCAGTTCAGAACAATTCAAAAGTATTACCTCAGTTAATGCCGGCGGAAGATTCCATACGAAGATACACCTGCAAAAAGTACTTATATCATTATTTTCAATTCAGTAGTTTTTCTCATCATGTGCTCTACCACTTGCCAAGAAATCTAAGCTAGTTTGATTCAGTCACTAGGATAAATCTGATGTTAAGTTGTGACTGGATAACTAGTATTCTAAGGCAAACTTAAAATCCGTAAATATAAAAAATCTTTAAAGCGCCGAAAATGCTATATTGCCATTAGCCGTGTGTCCTAGCCTTGTGAATACGGGCTTAGTTGACTAGGCTACTCTACCACGTGCAATATTATCAAACTTCAAGCAATCTTTTTTTAGCGAAGAAGAGTTCCGCACTGGGTAGATATCTAGCAAACTATAGCTTGAACCAGGTAAAAAAGTAACATGTTTGGTTTGCTCCGAAAAAAGGTTAGTGAGTAAAGTGCGTAATAATAGGAGCAGCCCAAGAACAGTTAATATTCACATACCCGTTAGCCTATACTAGACGTCACCCGCGTTTTTTTTTACGCAATTAACGTCTATTCCACTTTGCGACTTTTTCGAATGTTTTGAGCCCGGGTTTTCAAGCTCTAATTTTTTGACGTCACTTTCAATTTTCGAGGCTCCTGCAGTAGCAAAGCAATCGAAATTGCGTCAAAACACTTGAAAGGCTTCTATTTTTCGAAAATCGTCAAAGTGGAACTCACTAAGAAACGAGATGAAAAATCCCGGTTTTTAGTGAGGTGCTCGCTACATACCCGTCTCCGGACACAGAAATTAAGTGTTTGCCGTCCGCCGTGAACTTCAAACCAGTTGCGATTTCTAACGTGGAAGAAAATATTTTAAATTAAATATTTTGTGTGAGGATATGTGGCCCTGTGGTGATTATTTAAAAGGTTATCAAATATTGTATGAAAAAAATCAAAACGAAAAAAAGGAAACTGCAAGAACCACAAAAAGGTGTGAGAATTTTTTGAAACCGATCTTTTTTTGCTTCGAATGAGGTACCCCTAATAATTACACTTTAATAAGAACAAATTTATAACAATGAGGCTCAAAATCACCAAAAAATAAGAGCAATTTAAGAACAATGCTGAGCCTGAAATTACTCAAATTTAACCAATTTAGGGGTTAAGTAACAGAAATTGGGTATAACGCCTAAAATTCCTCAATTACACCTTTTAAATAAGAACAGGATAAGAACAATTTGAGGCTCAAAGTGCCAAAAATAAGAACAACCGAGCCTCAGAAAAATTCTATTGGTTCTTATATATAAAAAATGTAAACAACACTAGTAGTTTTACCTGAATGTCCATGCATGCTAGCTTCACATTCACCATTGACAAAGTCGAAAATACCAATGGTTTTATCGGAGCAACTGATGGCTGCGTAAACACCACCACCGTCCAATTGAAACTGGAAAAAGCAGAAGATGAGAACAGGTAAATTTTCTAGAAAGCCTTCTATTAGTCAGACTGGAATCGTTCAATCTTTCGGATTATGGTAGTTTAGCATGCTATAAGACTGATTCAGACATAAGACAAGACAAGAATAATAAGGACGGGATAAATTCTATTCACACTGATATTATCTCATTACGATTATTGTATTATCATATAACACCAATATTACTAGAAGACACGGATTATAGATGACTGCAGTCTAGGATAATGATAGAATCACAGACCTTTACAAAACCTCAGGTAGTATGAGACCACGAAGCAGCCTAGGATAACGGAAACGTGTAATAGCGAGATCAATTTACATCCTTCCGTTTTCCTCATCATACACTACTTTTCTAAATTTTAGTCGTCTAGAATAACTGGAAAACTTCTTTTTCCAAACGGATTTTTTCCAAGTTATGTAATGGTAATGGAAAATTGACTGCTTTTAATAATAGAAATTTCAAGGGACCAGTAGTATGTCAGAAAGGCCGGAAAAATACGTCTAGCAACCAACAATAACAACAAATACTCTTTCATATCAAGACTTCATGAGCAAAAAATACATCTATCTCATCAAAAATTTGATTAATTTCGTTAGGAACATTGATCTAAGCTTATAAATAGTGATTCTTATGGATAAAGATTCAATTTTTGAGGGGAAAATTTTTTTTGTGAAAATCTGCTTCAGCCATCTTTTACCAAATGATGGTACCCTACTTTCGTGCAAAAAATGAGAAAAATGAGAAAAATTAGCCGTTTTTCGGCAAACCACAATATTACATAACTATAACTAACAATACCGAAATAACCCTAAAAACCTTACTTTCAGGTTGAAATCGTGAGAATTGATAGATGGGATATCAAAACTTGAAAAGATACTCAACCATTAATTTGAAACCTTAAAAAAGTAGTTTCCTGTTATTGAGTATTTCAGAATGAAGAAAAGAGCCTGTAGTGAAAGGAAAAGTTGAAAGCCTTGTCATGGCATCCCTAAAAGTGCCATTTTTCTGACTTGAAATTTGAAGAACACCAACTTCTATAGCTGTTAGTACTCAAAAGAAAAGACACTAACTGCAGAATACAAAAATCAAATATGACCCACTACGGAACTAAACGTTATGATATGTTTGGTACCAACCAACTGCTTGACGCCCCTTCCCTATAATATGTAAAACACGGATTAGATTTAGGTGAAGTAAAGTTGAGTTGAGGTTACCTTGATCAAGTTGCCTTCATCACTTAATGATCCTTTAAAACAAGTGGTTTGTTTTGCCTCTTGAACATTATACACCCTGTAAGAAGAAAGAGAAGGTATTTACGTATAAAAAGCACAACAGTCTTTCGAGGAGTTTTGCAACGCCAGAGAAAAGTCCAACTAATGTACCTAAACTTGGTATATCTCAATACCAAAACGGGGTAGTTTTACATGAAAACAGTGTCCATCGTGCGTGGTGTATAATCCCCCTTTAACGGTTTTATTTTTACAAAAGTATTCCTGTTTCATATCAGACACATGTCTCATATCAGGACGGTGTCTTTCTATTGTTGCATTGTGCTGAATAAACAAAAAATTGTCGTTCCCGCATTGAGTGCGAGTAGGCCTCCACTCTACGCAGGAGTATATGGTTCTCCTCCATAACGTATTTTATATTTCTCAATGTTCCGTGCGCGTGTATTGTCTTGTCCCTTATGAATTTGTATTGTGACGTCACTCAATTGGATTTTGTAGGCGTTTTAAAATGTTATTTCTCTGAATGTCGTTTTACTGAACTGTTGCATGTTGTTGTGAGTGCTGTGAGGGTGAAGTGAAAGAACTTTAGTATTTTAGTAAGTATTTTCTATGTTTGTGTACATGCTTAAGTTCTTTGTTGGGCTTGCGTCTTCTGTGTGTTTTCCAGTGCTTCGTTTTCAGTGTGCTTCGTTTAGGTTTTTGTTTGGGGGTTTGCGTCTTTTCTGTTTGCCAGCCTTTCGTTTCTTTTGGGTCTAACTTGGGATATTTTCAGTTTCTTATAACTAGTTTTTTTAGTTGGGCAAGTTTTCTAACTTCTAATTTTGTGCATTTGTTTTAGCGTCCCTGAAATATATGGTCAGAATATACTCATCGGGGTCAGTGATATATTCCTCACCGCTACTGGCGTTAGCAGTAACAATTGTTTAGTCATGTCTATCACCATCTATCACAAACTATTATGAGCTAACAAGTTTATTAGAAGACAGTTTAATGAAAAGTTTACCTCATATTTCTATCTTGACCAACTGTGGCTGCATATTTTCTACAATAAAAATCAATCAATCAATCAATCAACCAGAATAAATAAGAATGTACACTTTATAAGAATGTCCATGATGAAACATGTCCATGGTCAAAAAATTAAGAATAATGCTAAGAATATCACCATTATGGAATTTGTGATTTTTTTAAATGAAAAATAAAAGAAGAAAAAAGGATAAAAGAAAATTTCAAATTCACACCAGTATTCTAGAGGCTCAAGGAACTTAAACCAAGGTCAAGACAAATAAATTATGATGTCTTAATCCAAAGTTATGATTTCTTAACTCAAGAGAGTTGTCTATGTAACTTTAAAAAAAAAGTTATTTTTAATGGTCACTCAAGAGTTTTCGTGTTAGTATTTTTCCAGTAAGCGCCCTCTCCAAAAAGGACCACACCTTAATTTCGGAGTTTTCGAAATAACCGCCGTCCTCTTAGAAAGCGCCGCACTATTTCCAAACACCTTTCAGATCCGCGCTTATAGGAAGACAAAGGAAGAGAAATAAGTACCACACTTAAAATCACGAAAATAAAAAATACGGCAAAGTATTAAAAACATGCAACATGCAGTGATTTGATTAGACTATGCCTAAGACAAATTACTATCTAAGAAATAAGCCTAAAGCCAAAGAAAATTCGCAAACGGTTTTTTTTGCCGACAAGAGTTTGCCAGCCTTCGAAACTCTCCCGCCGATTTTCTTTTCCGTATACCACCATAACGCCATACCGCCGTATTTTCCCGCCTTTACTATCACTGTAACGGACGATAACATCGTCTATGATTTGATTCGAAACTTCGCTTTTGAAGACAAAAATATATGGGACCTTATAAACAAAACTTGATTGCTGTTAAAGTTGTTGCAAAAATTTTCCTTGTTGTGGAAATACCGGGTGGAAAATTTAGTTTCACTTTCCGTGAAAAGACAACTTTAGAGGAAAATACCATTTTCAGGACTCATTAGGGTAAAATCGGGATTTAAAAAAGGAAAGTTTTTTTGTTACGAAACTCAGGTTTCGCTTTCTTTTTTCTACGTAAAATTCTCATAAAGTTATCTAAATTGTTCCAAAATGATGCACTTTTTTAAAATATTTTTACCGCTGAAATGCTGTTTTGTTTAAATAAACAGCCGAACTTATTATATAATTTTAACGATCTGTTCAGAGAACAAAAAAGTTGAATATACACAACTTAAGCTTTGACTTAATCAATCGGATTGTCAAGTTTTAGCGTCGCTCTTTTCTCGAACAGAAACGGAAGGGAACGGCACTCAGTTTCAGTTTTGTGTTTTAAGAGATCCTATTTGAATTTCAACCAGCTTTAGTTACTTTAAGGGCAGAAATTTCCGCGGGCAGAAAGTTTAACGAAGTCAAAAAGTCGTGAAATTTAACGAATTTAAGTTTCGCGAATTATGGTTTTAGCTGAAATTTCACAAATAGAACTTTCGCGAATTCATATAAAATTTACCTTTTTTGGTAACAAAAACTCATAAAACACGCAAAATTTAGCAAACAGTGCAAAACTGAGTAGGAAAGTTTATTTTTCGCGTGGCAGAAACTTTCGCGAAAAAGGATCAAAAACGCGAAAAACGCGAAAGTTTCTGCTCTTAAAGTAGTCTGGAATAACTTTAGGTTATAATGCTACAAGAATATCTTCTTTTTCAATTTCAAGGCTCGTTATTGAGTAGCCCGGGGTCCATTTTTTGATAGACTGGGTGGCATGATTAAGTGACCCGGTGTTTTGGAAGGTAAAAATAGGATGAAGCAATGTTTTTTATTTGAGATTAAGGGATCAAAAATCTGTTATTCGTGTTGGTATCTAAATCTCGAATTTTGCTGTTTTCAGTTTAAAGAGGCCCTCCAAGCAGTTTGCGTGATGTCTTGATAGGTACTTTTTTCAAGCGTAATAACGTGATTTGGATTTTTTTTCTTCGTGATTGCGTGATCAGAGGTCAAAACGTGATCGTGATTTAAAATTTTTTTAGCCGTGATGCGTAATTTGGAATTTTTTAAAGGGATGCGTGATTATCCAAGTTTTTTTGCTGTTTTACGTGATCGTGATTGATGACAAAAAATTGCGCAATATCGTGATCAGAGTTACCGCTGGGGAGCCTCTTTAAAGGCGCGACCTCTCCAAATGCTCTTTTATATACTTCACTGGACTAGTTAAAAATCCTCAAAAAAAAGTTCAGTCAGAAGTAATTTCTAGTCTAGGTGATGGAATTCCTTGAAAAACTTCAAGTACGCGGATTCCTGTCTATAAAAGGAAATGGACGATATTTCAATAACAGCCGTTTTTCCTGCTTTACAAAAGTTACATAAAATAATGACAACCCGCAAATAAGAGAGAAAACGTTCGAATTCGTGGAAGCATCTCCTCATGCGAATCGAACGTTTGCTTCCATGTATTGGCGTAAGTTACGTAACCTAGTCAAACTGAAAACCTCTTTATCAGAATAGAAGACGGGGCTTCAGGTCGCGTCCACTGATCTTTATATATCCCTGGACCAAGTTACTCAATGCCGGCCAAGCAAAATATCATGATTAGAGTTTTTTGAAATTGGTACCCGCGAAGAGAGCGCTAGATCTTATTTCGCTTGTACACTAGTTATGCAGCGCCGTTTGTCGGTAGGCAAAATTTCAAACACTACAATGGCTTTTTTACGGGTACCAACTTTCAAAAAATTTCGATCAAAGATGGCGGATATAACTTGGTCAAGTGATATATAAAGGTCAGTGGTCGCGTCCCCCTTTAACGGCAACGTACCTGGTCGGCTCAATCCCCATATCGTAAAGAGTGGCTTTTCCTGGCACGATCGTATTCCTCACAAAGCAAACACCATTCTCATTCTGTAAAAAAAGAATACTATGATTATTCAGGATATCTATTCTTATAAGAGTTTGTGAAATTAAAGTTACCTTTCAAAACAATTTCTACTGGGATAAAAAATTGTCGAAAAAATAAGAATATGCTAAGAATATCACCATCATGCAGTATGGCAACAGAACCAACCTAAGAATGTCATTTTTAGAGAATTTTTAACTGTAAATTGCCAACTATCCCCCCATTTCACAAAAAATGCCATTTTATGCTTCAGGTGTGTATTACATGTAAAATTAGGTTGAATTTCGTTCCTATCCTAAGAATACCGTAAGAATATTTTTGAATGAATTCCCCCAAAAAGTTAAGAATATCTATAATAAAATGAAACCCACTAATTTTATAAAAAGAAGGGAAATCTTGAGGGAGAGGTCGGGGGCTCAAACATACCGACGTCAGTACGATCAAGACAAGATTTGACGTCAAATCACAGTAGGGCTGACAGTTAGTTGATCTTAAAGCAGCTGTATTTCTTTGTGTGTTTTAGTCAGAGAGTTGTTGTAGTACAATTTTTTGCTCAGAATTTCATGCTCTATCAGATGGTACCAATCATTTTTGTTTATTTTGACTTTTAGAAATAAACTATTTCTCTACCCCTTATTTTCCCTTGCTGTTTTGCCTATGGCGTCACTATTTTGGTGACAAAAAATTTTCCCGGGCCTTAAAAATTTGACTCTTCTCAAAAAATTCTAATTATATACTAAACTTTGAAATGGAACAGGTTTCGTTTAGTCCTATAAAAGTTGCCACGGGACCTGCGACTTGGCCCCTTACTATAAACGAAATGAAATTTTGTAATTTTAACAGTGATAATGAACAGCTTATTCCCGGTACCAAATGCAAATGATAAAATTTTAAAAGCAAAATCTTTCTTATTTATATTTCAAAGCCTATCGGATTCTAATACTTTACTCGCGTTGGGCAGATCTAGGATGTTCGCCTAATTAGGTCAGAATTTATATCCTAGTTAGGATATTTTAATGGCTTAATTTGGATAAATAAAACATCCAAACCTACATTTCTCTTCAACTTCTTCTGTTTCTCCATCTTGAAATAATTAAGATTTAGCTTTTCTGTGAAACTATGCATGCGCAGTACTAAAAAATATTTTCTCAACCCGCTCAGATTTTACAAAAAAAAACAGGTGGAACTTATTTGAATTGAATAAATAAGAATTTGACATTTCAAGCTAAATTTTTACGCGGATTTTGAAATCCAAGTCAAAATTGGAATTTTGTTGCTTCCATTTTTTCGTTTCTTTTTTTTTGGTTCTACCCCAATGGCGGTAAAATCTAAGGTTTTTAGCGGGAGGCTAGGAACCTTTAGTGTTTGTATATTTGTTCCGTTTAAAGCCTATCATTTATAAAAAAAGAAAAGAAAAAGATCTAGGGAGTGTAATACTAGACAATTCATTTATCTTACGTTTATATAAACGAGCGTTTTTTATCGATAAAATAAAAACTTTACTTGATAATTAAAAATGTATTTGATAAACTAAAGTCTGCTCCAAAAAATTGACAGTCCACATGTTATTCAAAACAAAAAAGATAATCTCGTTGATGATTTCAAGCCTCAAGGCTTAACTTTTTTTTCAAAAAATGAAGAAAAAAAAACTGCCAAAGTTTCGCAAAAGTATAAATTCACTTTCTTTGGTCCCATAGAAAAAATCGTTACTTCAAAAATAATCTACTTCAGATTATCTTTCCAATGGGGTATCTCTTCTAATTATATTCTTCTCCTTCGAGAGCAATGTACTTAAACTTACGGTCGCCTCTTTTTTAGGAACAGACTTAAGATGCATTAGGGTTAAACAATTCCACAAAGCATTTAAAAATGAGATGATCATGTAATTCATTACGTTTGACTGTGGATCCTGCTGATAAAGCGTTTTCCAAAGTTAAATATAAAATGAAGATTTCAAACCCACGTGTTCACTGGAGGTTCAAAGGGACGTCTGGAGTCTGTCTTTTGAGTATCCATTCGCCTTTGAGTTTTAAAGGAATCAAGCATGAAAAAGTCTTTGATTCCGATGTGAAAATAATAGTAGGCGTAGACGAGTGGATTAATCAAGACACATGATTTCGCCATCACAGGAGCCACTAAAACCAATAGTTCGTGTGGTGTCTTTTTGACGATCAAATAATAAAAAGCGATGCAAGCGAACGGAATCCAAGCGAAGAAAAAGACGGCCGACATTCCAAGAGTCATTTGGTCGAAACGCCGTATTTGACGGCGTCGTGGTGCCACTAAATGTGGTTGTGGGTATTCACTTTTCTTTGTAATCGAGTTCAAGTTCCTGGATAAAACAGATTGCGTGTATAGGAAAAGTCCACCGATCGAAAGAACAGCAACCCCGAACACCAATATAATGATCCCGTACAAATGGAGTTCTTGTGAGAGCGATAAGAAGGGGACACGTACGGGACAGTTCGGTACCAGGATGATTTTGCTTTGATAACTACCCCACCCAAAGATAGGAGCGGCTGTCCAAAACAAGGAATAAGCCCATATAACAGCAAGTATGTGATACTTCTTGTCATCCAGTTTCGAGATCAGAGGACCTGAACCAGTTATACGTATGGTTCTTTCGATGAAAAGTACCAGGAAATGATTGATAGATGCCACACCACATAAACCAAAACAGAAGGCAGCGGTGATACATAAATTGTCATTCTGTACAATTTCGTTGATAACCATTTGTAAGATATATCCAATCAAACATTGTAAGAGGTCTGTGACAGCCATGCTCAATAAAATTGCACTTTTCAGTGTCTTGAGCTGGCGCGCGCAATGGTAAACCATCAACCCGTTTGAGATAGACCCCAACGAAATCAAGATGATTAGAAATATAGTGTACGTTTGAATCATTTCGAGATTCCAGTCCTTTTATTCTAAAAGCTTATTCTTTGCAGATGTTTCGTGAGGCGAAAAATCCAAAAGTATGTTTAAAGTCTTATTCAACCGAAAGCTACTCCTTTTTAAACTGCATTTAAACCAATGAAACCTTTTTATAGGCCCGGTAGCATCCAATCGCCATCAAAATGCGAGAGAAATGATTTTCTCTTTTTGTTCTTCTTAAATGAGACTTTTATCACTGCAAAAGTTGAACGAAAAATATAACATATAATAGATGCAAGCATGAGAGAGAAAGAGAGAGAGAGAGAGAGGGAGGACCAGGGTAGTTACTAATATAGCAACAAGAAAGACAATGGAATGAAATGATGAAAGGATAGAAATGAACACGCAAATGTAAAGACGAAGAAAAACGATGAAAATAAGGATCATAAAACTTTACAACAATAACATGAGATTACATAACTTATACCTGGTTTTAAAGGAGTGCTTATGGATGAAGATAGATTGAATAAGAACTCGATTCAAAAACGACCAAACGTGTGGTCCAAAATTAGGCCTTCCAAATCGGACCCCTACAGTACAGATAAAAGCAAATTTGAGCCAAAAATCGACTGTTACGGTGCATTTAACTGAAAATCATTTTCAGACAAAATATGGTCAGATTTTCGAAATCTTACATCCTTAGAGTGCAATTTTTTCATCTTTGCTGATTTCAACCCTTACAGTGCACTTTGGGAAGCTTGGAAAATATACCCTTAAGGGCCACACGTGTGGTGGGTCATTTACCTTGAGTGCCCCCGGGCTTAAATTTAGGCAATTTGCTTATTTAACATTATGTAGAAAATTAAAATGTTTGTTTTTTTCCAGTGATGAACGCATTTTTTTAAATCATTTTATTTTTTATTTTTTTATTTCTTCCACATTTTGGCATTGACCAGAGTGGTTGATGACTGAATACACGTTTGTTTTATAAGAACGACCAAAATTTTTTTGAAGCTTTCGGATCTTCTTAACTTTTTAATTTTAAACCTAAAAATATTCTGAACATGTTCTTATTTTTTGACCACTTTTTGAGCATTTTTGTCCATTTTCCCAAGAAATTGGGTGTTTTAGAGTCTTCAAAGCCTTAAAATGTTCTTAACTTGTTCTTAACATTTTGGCTATCGAAGCCTTATGTTCTTATATAGTTTGTTCTTATATAAAAACGTGTACCTCTTTTGAAGATTGAAAAAAAGAAACGCGTTTTATTCATATTAAAATGATTTCGAGCTTTATCATTTTATTCAGATTTTCGGCTTGAGCAATACTTCTCTTGTAGTAGATTCAAAAACGAAAATAGCTTCAAAGATAGATAGATAGATAGATAGATAGATTCAAAAACGAAAATAGCCTTATTAACTAGATTACCTTATTAACAAAAATGCCCCAAAAAACAACAACAACAAGTCGATGATGTTGTTGTTGTTCGTTGTTGAAGGGAAAAGCAAGTTTATGTATTCGAGATAAATCGAGGGAAACGGTATAAAGCAAAATTGACAATGTCGCCAAAATCGCCGTCCACTTTGCTCTACGACAGTAAAAACATCAAAATACCGTCATCTGTTAAGGTGAGCAAAGGCGATGATATAGAGCCGTACATCAACTATCAACTATTGTTTTGCATCGATTTCACTTTACTGTCGCCCTCGATATCCTTCCTGCGATACATAAATCCGGTAAGAAATGCAGGAAATGCAGGAAATATAATGTAAGCGCAGGGTTTTGGCACTAGGGGAGGGTAAGTTGCCGGGTAGTTTGAAGAAACGAACGATAATTAAAGCCTTCTGACTGTAAATTCACATTGAAAGCAAATCTTGTCCACGAATTTACCTTCGGCTGTCTATAGTACAACGTGCTCAACTACACGAACCGTGTCTCGTGTTTACGGGTTGCTAAATAGTATATAAAAAATATTGATAGATAATGGATAGATAATCTAAACTTATGTTAATCTTGGTAAGGCTAATGCTTTACATGAAGCTTTTGTAATACATTACAAATAAAGAGCGTTTCGTATTAAGGGTTAAACTACAGTATAAAGAAGTACATCAACCAATCCCACGGCGAGAAAAGATTTTACCACCCTAAAGTCATCCTACTCATTGCTCATTGATATCTAACTTTCAGGTAAAAGCGACTTCATTCGCACTTCCTACACACTCAAATCCTTTTTAACAACCCAGAGAAAATCTCAGAAATGAAACCACTTTTCAAAATAAATGAAATTTTGAAGGATTTTTTAAAGAACAATTCTTTCTTTTAGGTCTTCTTAGGATATCGACAAGTCGGCTAATGCATCTCAATGAAGAAAGAAAATGAACCAGTTAACCGGTCCGAACACTTTACCGGGCGAGTCTGTGTTTTACTACGACAGAGACGGTAGGGTTCGAATTTGTCTACAACCCGACTGACTGACTGAGGACGACGGCAAATCAACACTTTTACCGTCCACGACTTCGCGAGTTAAAACTGCGGACTTTTCCAAACCTTAATCGCTTCAGTCACTCCGCCGTCCTCAAAAGTAAAAAATTTATTAGACAATGCAACTAATGTGAAATGTCCACAGCTTGTATTTAGAGAAACCAGCCTTGATCAAGTAAAAAATTATTTCGGACGACAAAAAGCCAGCGGTTTGTATACACCTTCCTTCCTTAACGCAATGCGGGCGCTGGGTTCGAGTGTAAATCATTCTACCCTGGCTAAACTTCTTCACAAGGATTGATAGATGTAACCACTGACCTTTATATATCCCTGGACCAAGTTACTTAATCCCGGCCAACCAAAAATACTTGATAGGAGTTTTTTTGAAATTGGTACCAACATTGCAATGGCTTCTTCTCGGGTAAATATCCCAAAAAAAACTCCGATCAAAGATATAAAAGTCAGTGGACGTAACACACAATACCATTATTATCGGACCTTTTCAAGCCCGGCCATCTTCAGCGTTATTTTTTCGGCAGTGGCGGATCAAGGGCCAGCGTTAACTTTATAGGGCCGGTATTAAAAAGAGTAACGTACAAACGCGTGGTGTTAAATAAAATATCTTACCGTTTGGGCGGTATGGAACATGACTACTTTATCCGCACCACAACTTAATAATTGTAAAATATTTTCATCATCTGCGTAAAAAAAGAGAAATATAGTGAATGGATAATCTCATAGAAATTGTATAGACATGTTTGCCAAATGGAAGCCACTTTTTAAAACACCTATTTGTATTTTTCACTAATTTTTGGATACACCTGGGGTTTCTGACTAATATTTGGATGAACCTGGAATTTTAACTATAGCAAGACCACAATACAAGACATACCTTTTTAATAGCTTAGCATATCCTGAATTTTATCTCCTAAACCCTAAGACCCCCTTATCGACCAATAATCTCTTTGGTACTACCTGACACTATGAATTTTTCCCTTTGAATGAGGTGACTATCACCCCTTGGTTTTCAACTCGCAATCGCAGTTGAAGCGAGCAGTATTGATATGGGACCCCAGCGGTTTGCGTGAATGCGCGAAAGTAAAATAAAATTGCGTAAATTGGAAAGCTTTGCGTGAACAAAAATTGCATGAATTGCGAAAAAACATTGCGTAAATGCGTGAATTTGGGGAAAAAAAATGATTGTGATTGAGCGTGATTGCTCCTGATACTATTTCGATACCTCGATCTTAAAATTAGGAATTTTTCCCCTTTGAATGAGGTTACTATTCCCCCTTGGGTTTCCACTCACAGAACAGCATTTATAGTATCTCTATCTAAGACCTATGGACTTTTACTCTTTGAATGAGGTTACTATCCCCTGTGTTTTTATACTTACAGTTGAACCGAACAGCTGTTATAGAGGAGGAATGATCATCGATCGTTTGTAAAAGCGTGTACTTCTTCATAACGTCAAAGATATGAATTAAACGATCTCGACTGGATGATGCCAATAATTTGTAACCTTATAAAAACAAGAAAAGACTTCTTTTATTCAAAGGTTGGAAGTTGGAAGGTTTCTAGTTGGCTCAAAAGTAAAACATTCGAACCCCAAAAGCTGGATGAGTAAGTTCAAAGCGGTCTGTCAACCTAACTCTAACGGAGTCATGGTCTTTAGAGTGCAAATGCACTTTGGTTCAAGTATGAATAATCAGAATCTGCTCGGATATTAGGCTTTTCCATAAATGGACATTAACACTCTCCATTATAATTTTTTAGCAATTTTCCCCTCCCTATCCGTTATCGAAGACAATACCGAGGTCAAGATATAGTTGAAAACCTTACCCGATTCTTCCGGAGAAAATTCTACACATAGAATTTCCGATTCGTGAGCTTCTATGCGAAACGTTTCATCAAAGAAATCCAAAGAGTAAATCCTATGAGATAAATGAAATGTAAGTAAGTCTGCGACCACAGTTGGAGGCAACCCGAAGGCTCTTCTTTTGGTAGCTATCTACCCGAAGGAAGAAGAGGGCACCACTGTTTCTCTACATTGCTCCACCTACCCTTGATCCTGAACATCAATTAAAGAATTTTATACAAAGTCTTTGGTATGTTCCGACCGGAATTTGAACCAAAGACTTTGTACACCGTAGCCGAATGTTTTTCTTTTGCCTTATGGTCGCATTATATTGTACAAACACATAAACTAAACCTGAAATTTTTGAGGTCCAGCAACCTGACTAATATGTATTCGCCATTTCTCTATAACTAATGCAAGTTTACAGCAAACCTAATTTGTAAATTATCGTCAAATAGTAGAGTCTCTTTAACAAGCTTGAAGGTCTTTGTTTCTAGAACCTTTTTCCTGGTCCCTTTAGGGAATCTTTTGACTTGATCATTACGACTCTATAGCTTGAACTCCCATAAATCAAACGATTATTGTCACCCGACGTTCGTGTTGTGGAGACTTGTGAAGAATTGCAGATTATCCTTACAAATTCTCGATTCAGTTTTCATTTTTCAGAGGAGTATTTATTGTGATAGCTCTCTGACATTCGAGACCAAAGTTTACTGATAAATGACATGGGGCAACAAGAAAAGGGGAGTTACTGCGAGGTGCGTAAATTATAATAACACTTCTAAATTGCATCAATTATTATCTAAAGATTTTGATCATAGGACTTTATACGGCATTCGCAAGTCTACTTTTTATTTTGGCAAAAGAAGAAAAAAAAAGACAAATCCTTTTACCACAAATTTTCTGTTCTTGTCTTTAGTAAAAAGACTTTCTGTGAAAATTGAAGTTTTTTGACTCAAAACACATCGTAATGGACTTGTTATTTCCTACAGTGTATGCGTATTTTCCTACTCACGAAAACAACATAATTTTCAGGAAAAGTTTCAATGAATGAAAAAAGTCTCTGGTCCTTCTTGTTTTTAAAGCAAACATCGGGGTAGTAAAATTTCTCGGAGAGTTTTTGCCTGCGGTTAAAAGCTTATCCCGCCAAATTTTAAGATTGCGGGGAATTGTTTTCTCGAATGACACTATTTGTTCCCATTAAAGAGTCCAAACCTACCTCAAATTTCCAGAGCGGTCACCAGTTGCCAGTATTTGACCATCAGGGCTGATTTGCATACAACGTACACCATTTTTCCCGTCAGTGTCTTTACCAAAAGGTGCCATGGATGTATCTTGGATGTTCGAAAGATCTTCATCAATGTAAACAATCTTCAATAGTTCCTTTTATAAAGAAAGATATCAGTTTTTAGAAAAACTACATCTTTCAACCCTAAAAAGCTGCAAAGGGAATGGGTTCAAATTTACCAAGATTGAGATGGTGCTGGATGTCGGTGTCTGTTACTTGAAGTGTTTGACCTTAATCGACTACCCTGGTTAAATCATGTGATTTCCACTTGATAATTAAAATTTTTCATATAGATTTCACACCGCAGGTACAAAGCTCAAATCGAAAAAAAAAAATACGATACAAACGGTTCAAGAACGATTTGAAAATAATATATTTATGACGAATAATTCAAAATATTACGTTCTTCTTAGCAGTAGAACGAGCACTTAATCTTTCAACGAATTGTATTCCCTTCAAAATGTATTCAAGCTCTTAATTGATTTACCTTACTGTACAAATTACGGGGGTACATCTTGACTTGTGTGTTCCCTAGTAAAAAAAACAATAGGATAGGATTTTTGACATTGTGACGTTTGAAAGACAGTAAGAGACTTAATTTGAGTCTGGAATATTTTGAGTCACCGTTTCAACATTGTGACATTTGAAAGACAGTAGAGTAAAAAACTTAATTTGAGCGCGGAATATTCTGATTCGAGTTCGTGTCATTAATAAAATTATTGCCTGGATCACTAATTTAAACAATAGTTTTCTTTTAGTAGAACTTTTTCCAGGAAATCGATCTATCGCTTATTAACATATTAATCTTGGACTTGAAGTCAACCGTTGAGCGTGGAGAGGGGAGCCAAAACAAAAATACTGCCTTAGACTTTAATCAAATTCAGAGACAAATAATTCATTGATAATAAAGCTCTTTTGAGATAATAATAAGGGGATTCAACCTGTCTCGATGTTCCAAATACGTATAGTATCATCGGATGAGCAAGTTAAGAAGGATCCATATGGTAAACAAGCAGAAGGGCTATCGTCGAAATAAGGATAAGTCTGAAAATATAAAAGTTTACACAGGTAAATGAAGAGTTATTTTTAACTACGATTTCTAATTCCAAGTTTCTTAGAACTCTGCTAAATAATATGTCAAGACGGAAGAAAAATGAACTTACTTCAAGTTGAAAGCAAGAAAAAACCTTATCGAAAGACAAAAATTTACTAGAAGGTAAAATTATGGCGAGTTTTCATTACCTTCTAGTAAAAAACATTATCTTGTTACCAAGGATTTATTATACACTGGATATACAAGTACCTGATTTTTGCTGATTTCTCATGTTCTAGCTATGTCCGCAGTAATGATATTATTGTTCACTCTCCTTCCCTCATTAAATGATTTTTCGACACATTTTAATTGCGTTTTATATCAAAAATCACTCATCCAATTCCCAAAAGAGACTTAAAACTTTCCTATGAGATTCAGATTCTTCCACTTAATTGCTAATCATAAGTCGTTATGACGTTTCAAGCTGTGAGAAAGATGCAAAAGACGTGTTGTGTATAAGAAATTGAATGTTGACACCAGAAATTTTCAAACTTTAACCTCAAAAAAACCACCTTGCCACCACGTGCCTCCAAAGGATTTTCATACCACAGTGGAACCAAGACACTCAAGTCTTATGTATGTTAATTTCAGCTGTTCTGGGGACAGTCTTGGATGATATTTCCAATTGAAAATTTTGTGTCATTATAAGCATTTTGTCTGAATTTCTTGTCTAATGATGTTTTTCTCACATTAGATTTCACAAATGTATCCAGCTCGAAATGCTAGCCTTACTTTCAAACTTTTTTTTCTGTAAATGTACAAAAAGAAAGAGCTAGAGAACTTTTAAAAAATAAGACTGATAAACATTTTCAAAAATCAGACATCTTCGAGCCGCCATGACAGTTGTCCTTTGCGGACAAAGCTAGAACATCCATTGTTTTCTGAAACAATGAAAATACAATGATCGCTCTCCATCGTTTTTTGAGTCGTTTATCCAGTGTATAATAAATCTTTGTTGTTACCAAGCTCATGATTACAAGGTGAATTTTCGTCACTTAACTCTTTTTCATTTGAGTGTCTTAATTCTTGCTGAGCCTGGATGTGTTTGAGTCTACCTAAAATGTTTTTATTGGGGTTCTTGCAATAAATTAATTTGACCTTTGGTAATAAAAAATTGGCCCTAAAGTGTATCTTATCTGCTCTAATTTAAATTTGGGTAGTAAAAGAATTATTGTAGTTATGAAATTCTCCTATGAATTCAGATCATTCTTATAGCAGATTTGGTAAATTTTTTCATTATCAGCTTGGCCAGGTTCTTGCGATGTTCTTTTTTTTTCTTCAAAATTTCAGCTTAAATTTTCTCGAAATTTATAACTATTCCTTACTTTAGATATTGTAATTCCATCTTATTTAAAGACGATGTTTTAACATACTGTGACCTCAATCAATTTCGACGAAACAAATTATCTAACGCCCTTCAAAATTTCATTGATTTTGACACGTATAACCTCGATACAAAGGACTATTTATGGGAAAAACGTATTTCAACTATTAACACGTAAGCTGAAATGCAAAATATTGTTGCCATTCAAGTTCGAGTTATGAAACTTTTTCTTGATGAAGTGAGCTTCATACTTCACAAGTGAAATTAACACGTACTGTAATTTTTTTTCTTCTAATTCGACGCCTTTTTAAAAAGATACCCTTCTTATATTTTTACCATATATTTTCGTACTTCAGTTTCAATTTATTTATCTTAAACTTATTTTTAATTTCGACCTTTTTTAAACCATGAGTTGAATTTTGGTATAGCCCGATCTATTATGAAAACACTAAAATTGGGACAACTATGGAGTTTAATTGACATTAAAACTAAATCAGTTTTTTAGTGGAAACAAACTATATAAAAACATAAGGCTTCGATGACCAAATTGAGAACAAGTTAAGAACATTCTAAGGCTTTGGGTCTCTAGAACACCGAATTTCATAGGAAAATGCACAAAATTACTCGAAAAATGGCGAAAATAAGAACACGTTAAGAACATTTTTAGGCTCGAAATTGTCGAAAAAAAAGCACATCCAGGCTCAGCCAGTTAAGGATGCTCTAATAAAAAAAACAACGTGTTTGAAATACAAACCTCCACGCCCCAAATACAAGCACTGTGGTAAAGAAATGACGCCACTTTGCCAACTTTTTTGATATTCTTCAAATCCCATACATACAAACTATGATCATTGTATATACTGGTCATCTAGAAAACATAATAAAGAATTATAATAGCACTGGTAGAGTGATAGATGTTTTTCCCAAGGGATATGCATTTTTATAAGAACCTGAGAATGATTTAATAAAAAGACTAAAAACAGTTTTCAGAAATTTCGAGCCTAATTCGAAAATCATGAGATTCAAGAGAATAAGAACAGACTTTGAGTATGTTGAGTTTTCAATTACGAACGGTTCTCATAATGAAATTGAAGGATTTGTTTTTAAATAAGAGTGATATCGTTTGCTTACTCATCATCTTTTAATTAACAAGCTTTTTCATATTGAATTGACACGGACGTGGAGCAAGATTGGTCAAAAAGAGGAAAGAGAAACAATTTTTTGTTTATTCAGCACAATACCAGACACGGTCCTGATATGAAACGGGAACACTTATGTAAAAGTGAACCTTTAAAACGGTGCAAGAAATAAGAAATACCTTGAAATGTTCTGAATCTAAAGTGATCGCCACAAGATCAGGACAACTCTTGTTCGAAACATGAACCAAATCGCTGAAGAAAAAAAACATATAAACAGCGAATAAGTTCCACTTATCCCTTATGTGGACGTAAGACATTTTAACGGGTTACCATTACGGTTCCGATCTGTTATGATACGAAATGAGGCCACCACTCTATTGGTTATAATTTAGGTGAGTTTTCAAATTAGCCAATAGAACTGAAGAACAGAACCGATTGTCTTTCTTTTCCTGGTGAGAAAAGAAGCTTTCGCCTGGATTACGTAGTATGAAATATAGCTCTAATCAATAGAGTATTTGTCGACAGTAGTGTTTCATCCCAACTGGTGCAAAAGACTTGAAAACAACGTCAAATGTTATACTGAGAGAATACAGTAGAGGCCAGACAGTTTGAGGCAAAAGGCTAAGAACTACATGCTTATATAACTTTGTGACTGCTCAGAGTAAAAAATGAAAGGTATGGATATTTCGAAAGTTAAAACTGTCTTTGACATAACGGGAAAACACTTTAGAAAATCGCCTTACGTGGGTTGAAGTCCTTCTGAAACGTTCACTCCGAGGTTATGTGGCCTTGGAAAGCTTGCCACGAATCTCAATGATGTAGGATCAAATACTCTATAAAAGTAATGAGAATAACAATTTCTTTTCTCCTTCCCGGCAAAAACTGATTCCAAAACTGCACTTAAACTCATACAATCGTTTCATAAAGAATAAAATCTTCAATGTTTTTCAGAAAACGAAAACGGTTCAGAAAATTGGGATGCCAATCTTTAACGAACGACGAATCGACTCATTTTAATCGATTTTTGAGTAAAACATACCTTATAAGACCGTTGGAACAACCACAAAAGATATAATTTTCTGTCACTTCTAAGCAATTTGCACTACCAGCCTGTAAGGAAATTTGGAAAAACAATATACAGCAGAGTCTTCATAACTCGAACATCTATAACTCGAATGTCTCCTTAATTAGAACAAGTTCACTGGTACCTCCTTGGACTGTCGGCTTACCCTTTATCCTTCCCTTAATTACTGAGCATCAAGCAGAGAGATATCAAGTGCCATTTTTGTACTAAGAAGGAAGCTTTTAGTATGATCCGGCCAGGAACTGAACTCAAGACCTTGTGCAACTTAGCACTCTAATGTTTTTTATAAGCATTGCACTTATAACCACATCTAGACTCAGATATGGCAAAAATCAAGCACACGCTAAGCATTATCTTGAGCCTAAATTTCCCGATTTTGGCTGTTTTTGGCTTAAATTTTACGGATTTTCGAAATTTTCCTAACATTTTCCTCAGGATATAAGCATTTTTCAGCGTTGTCAATCCCTCAATCTAAGCATCTCCGAGCCAGATTTTTGTACGTTTATAACAAGAACATGTACCTTTACGGTCACTAAGAACGAAAGTAGGACTTTATCGAACAATAAAAAAAATTACCTTCAGTTCGACCCATTTATCCATGATACGACGTTCATTGAACATACAGAGTAGACTGGACTTTGTGACGCAATACGTGAAGGCGGAATTCTTGCCACGCCCACATTTAACGTCTGTAAAGCAATTGTTTCGTTGGTCACCTAGGATACCAGCGCGTCCTGTGATGGGTGTGATCGGTGCATTGCCCTTATAGGTCGAGAAGAAAAACGCGGTTTATAAGAACGATTTTACAAGAACATGGAGCTGAAATTTGCAGAGAAACTTACGGATAAATAAACTCAAGAACAATTTGGACTTGAATTTCATATACTGATTCCTATAAGTAAAAGGCTATATCAAAAGGGAAATCTCATTTTCACGAAACTGAATAAGGAAGAAGATCGACTTGACCTTGCTATGAAAATAGCTTTTAAGCGGTTCAGTTATTCATCTAAAAGTTTTTTATGATTCCTAAATCGAAAATAAAAGATCTGTGCATTTTTATTCTAGAGGTGGATTATCGTTATTCTTGACATTTGCGATGAGAAAAACCTTTTTAAAGTTAAAAACTTCACGAGAGGAAACGATATTTCAAAAACCGACTCAATTTTAATTGTAAGTTTAAAATGATCAATTTTGGAATTGAAAATCAAATCAGTGCAATATAGTCCAAAAAAACACTCAAGGAGATTTAAAATCACGATTTTCAGTTTGTTAATTTATTAAAGTGCATTATGATCTTTTGAGTAAAGACACGATGATTTAAAACACAGAAAGCGTAACGTTCACTCAGCTTGCTCCATAAAATATACCCCTGAAAAAAGACGAGGGTAGCTCTCGGATGGGATTTTCATACTACGCATCCCACAAACATATCAGAGGTGACGCGTGCAGCCTAGTAACGCCTACCATTTTTTTCGCTTTTTCTTGTAAACAAAAGACTTTAAGACTTACTTTTGATGTAGCTTCCTGGTCTAGATACCAAAACTTGACATGACGGTTGCCAACGGTTACTAAGTAGTTCCCAGACTCTGAAAATGACACTGAACGCACCTTAGATGACAAATGAATGAAGAAATTAGATTGTTGTGGTAAATGAATATATTCCTTGATTTTCTATCAGTTCTTCCATTTTCCTTTTGCTTAAGAGTAAAACGAGCTAAATACAGTACAGGATACTTAAGTTTCCTTCAAAACGGTCAAATTCAATCTGCTATATCAACATACCAACCCTTACCGTATTTGGGGAGACTGGTAACAAAAATACAAGGAAAATTCTTCTCGACGACGGTATCGAAAACACGTGAGTAGGAGGGCTCTTGTGAAGAATGTAAGATACCCTTGCATTGAAGCGATAACTTAACGTCAATATAGTTAAAGGTTTTATTTTTTACTACATGAGTGTTTCCGTTTCATATCAGACACTTATTTCATATCAGGACAGTGTCTGTCTATTGATATATTATGCTGATATAAGCAAAAAATGTTTTTCTTTGTCTTTTTTTTTACCAATCTTGTTCCACATCTGTGTCAATCCAATGTGAAAAAGCTTGTGAATTAAAATTGATGAGTAGGTAAACGATATCACTCTTATTTAAAATCAAAACTTTTAAGTTTATTCAAATGTTAAAAATAGTTTGTACTCTACCACAGAGACTCGGGAAAATCCCTCTAGAGTTTTTGGCGAAAATTTGCCTGGTTTAGTTTAGTTGTAGCCTAAAAATGCCGTGCGCTGAGAAGAAATGTTCTTTGTAAAGTCATTACCAGTCCCCTACAAAAGCCGACCGAGCCGCCAAGGGTCGATACTGTTTCAAATTCCTCCCTGAATAAACAGTAACCAAATAGATACTGGTGTATCACTGGATAGAAGTATAGAATGAGCGAAAAAAGTATGAAGAGTCAAGTAATTCTTACCCGACATCCAGATTTATTGCAAGCAACAGTATGACCAAGCTAAGGAGAAAAAATGAAGCAAAAAAAGTCATTGAAAGTCTCCAGTAACATATGCCACGCCTCCTCAAATTCTTGTTATCGTAATCGATCCCAAAAGTATCAAGAATTTTTTTAAATATTTTTAAACACAATTTTAAGTGAGCCTTCACTATGGCACAATAATGTAAGGTTTGATATTTTTTGGTTAACACCGCGTTTCCATGACACTATCCACGAGTGAAGGAAAAGCAAAATGAAAGCAGTCAATTTAATTCCGACTATTCACCATGATACTGATACGCAATCATACATGTCCCGCCCTTCAACAAGGGGAAAGTGGTCTTTATACGCGCCCTTGAACTACCTAACAAAATTTAACTTCCATTTCACAACAAAATTATTTTTTCGTGAAATGTCACTGAAAGTTTGAGGTTTGGTTTGGAGGAAGTTTGCGCATTGGTTAACAATTGGCGACAATTGGTTATTAGATAAACCAAAGGAAACAGGTTGCAAAATAACGAGCAAAAAATCAACTTTTTTTTTACGATATTTTGATGTTTCAAAACATCGTCACGTTTCAATCAGTTAATATGGCTTTGAATGATAAAGAAAACTTAAAAGTTTAGTTTAGTAGAAGAATCACCTTCCAATTCCAAACGTTGACCAGCATATCATGTTGATCACCAATGGAAACCAATAGCTTATTGTTCGGTGAAAATTCCTGAAAGAAAGCAATTGGAGAGAAACGATATAAAGTTATAGTCGCAAGCACAGTAATTTTTCTTTTTGCCTTGAGCTTCTATAACTCGAAATTTTCTCAACTCGAACAAATTTGTACTCCCCGTGCGTGTTCGAGTTACTGAAACTCTACTGTAGTATCAAGTAGTAAATTTGCGACTGCAGTCGAGTGCGACCCCAAAGAATTTCTCTTCCTCCGGCTATCTACCTGAAGGTAGGGGTAGGGGTCACATCTTTCTTCCTGGATTTCTCGACACTCACCCTTGAACCTTTGCTTTAGTTGTTGAACATTAAGCAGAGTACACTCTCGGAATCTTTGGTATGACCCGGCTGACACAACCTTGCGCATCGTAGCCAGATAACGGATGGATTCAAGCACAAGCCCCAGTCATAAACGATTATATTCTGTATAAAGGTTTTCGAGCAAACATTCCATCACCCAATTCGATTTACCGGGAGTTTCTAAACATCGACCAGAAATGGCGACCACGACCAGCGACCACGACCGGCGACCAGATAAATTTGGGTCATCGAGTTTATCTGCTCTCTCCACCGTATAGAACATCCAAATCGAGTCCTGATGTGGCTTTCAAATGAACCACTGAGCACGTGGCTTAGAATTACTCTAGCTGAGAATACTAAAAGTGACCTTTGACGTTCTAGACAAAGTTACACTTTTTGACAAAAATATTGACAGGGCAATTAAGTATGATGCCTGTCAACTTTATTACACCAAATATTTTAATTGTACCGAATGATGCCTTTAGTATGAATAGATAGAAATTGTCATTAGGCAAAAGCTGGGAAGGCCAGTTTTAGAGATATGAATCTCATCAATTATTCTATTGTCCTTACATTGTCAAAATGACTTATTTTGACAAAATAATGATTTGATGTAAAATTAAAGCTCCTAAATAAATTCCAGCACCAAATTTTGCCACTAATTAACTGATGCCGAAAACAAAAGGATGAATTGACAATCTAGTCCCTCCCATTAGCGTTGAAATGGTGCTTACATCTTGCACGTGCTTTAATCACTGTAGGTGAGCTTTACTCTTCATTCGATAAATAAATTATCTAGATAAGACTCTACGGTGGAGAAACGAAAGCTCGAAACCAAATTTGTCGGGTCGTGGTCGTCGTGGTCGTGGTCGCCATTTCTGGTCGATGTTTAGAAACTCCCCGATTTACCAATTGAAAAATTCAGCTATCTTAGGATAGAAATAAAGCATGTTCAAAGTGGGTAGGAAACGAAAGTAAACTCACCACAGCATTTATACCAGACTTGTGACCTCTGAGCTCAGCGACTTGTGAAAGATTTTCATTCAAATCCCAAACTCGTACTGAAGGTTGTTGACCAGACTGATAAAAGTTTAAAAAAAAATAATAGAAAACCCGCCCGTTAAACGATGGTTATTAATCTCCGAGCAGATCCTAATTACTGCGCACGGAAAGTATTCGCTCTAGAGGTCATTGCTCCGTAAAAAGTTGGCGGACTAAACTTTAATGACTCTAATCCAGATTATTATCAAGCGTTAAAAAAAATCAAAATAAACAAAATAATCATAGAAGAGGTGATTGTTTTGTTGATACAGCAGACAAAGAATCTGCAACCCCTGATATGAACTTTTTGACTTTCTCAATGTTGCAACTAGGTTTTGTGAATATGGACGGAAACCTTAGGATTAGATGGTCATTTGAACCAAAAACCCTCTTACTGGCAAGACGGAAATGATATCTTTGTATCTCAACTGGACGGATATCCGTCTACAGACGGAAAAGTTGCAACACTGTTTTCTGAACGAAGTTTTATGTGGCAATTATTAAGCTTCCGTTTGTCTTATTTTTATGATCACAGAAACTACATCTGCGACAATTTCATAAGATTTTCTTAGTCGTAAAAATAGTTTTCTGAGCTAAAGGCTGATTCAAAGTGAGAGATAAAGACTGAAGATGTTGAACATGACCACTTCTCTAGTAAACTCGATATAATTAATGATCAAATGGTTCAAATTCGACCCTGATAATGACGTCATCAAAAAGGGCCATTTTTAGAGAAATCTTTGAAGAAAAAAACGTGAAAAAGAGCATTCACTTTGAAAGTGAGGTAAAAGATTTTCAGGTAGAGATTTTATTACATTGAAAAATATGTGCGCTCAAATTCTGCTAATCGAAAAATTTCGGATGAGCTGAGATTTCCTACAGATTGATAAAGAAATAGTTTTTAGTTATAGAATTGTTATAAAATACACGAAAGTTTCATAATGGTGGCAATGAGACCGAAAAATTTGAAATCGGCTATCGACTTGTCTTATCTGATATTCCGATGGCGGATTGGTGGCCACCCACGCTTAAACTCTAAGGGATCGGGCCAATTTCCCATTTGAGATGATTGGATGATTGATAGCCGGCCTTTGATGTGCCGCGTGCTCAGTCGGGTTCAACTACCCTCGTGCGTAAACCTAAAATTATTTGAGTGGACCTGTCCATCCCCGAAAACGAGGGCTGCATTTCAGGCCTCCCGCTGCAAAATCCTTGACGCAGTCTTGCGGAATTCCGTAAAGTAAACCTTCCAGATGTTGAAATTTTTTCCCGACCTTCAGAGCTTTAGCGTATCGGATGAAGATTTCTGCGACTGGGTGTCAGATAACGGCCTGTCTTGAACAGTTTGTTCATGGAAATCTTTTTATGCAGTTTTGTTCTATATCCGATAGCAAGTCACTGTACAAAATTTCAGATCATTTTGATAGCTGGTTCAGATTTTATGGCCATTTATTGATTTTGTCATTTTGGCGGAATGGGCGGTTACCGTTGAACAAACAGCCGCTGTGGCTGACATGGAATCTTCGATTTATTTAAAACTTAAAACTAGTTAAGTCAAGAATTTTAGAAAGTTTCGTTCAGCGGTTCAAAAGTTATAGGGAAAATGGGGGGATGGGCTGATAGGGTTAAATAATTTGTATTTTTTTGCTCATTGAGTTTGAAGCCCAAGGGGCGAGAGAGGAATCTTCAACCTTTCTTAAGGAAGAAAAAAAGTGAAGCCTTGCCCCTGAAGTTTGCCCCGTATTTAGAAATTTTGTTTGAAAAACACACGGGTCACGTGTTCTGAATAAGAAATAAGTGACTTCATTTCCCACCCTTGAGTTTCGGGTCTTACCTTACTTTCGGGGCTTTGAAATCAACGGTTTTACTTACTTCACCGGATACCAAATATCTTCCATCAGGCGAAAATGACACGCACGTGATCGTCTTTCTAATAAAAAAAAAACGGTTAAAAAACTTACAAGGAAGTTCCCAAATTATAGTGAATTTATCATTGGAAAATACTGAAATTCAACCAGATAATCACATATATCTTATATAAAACACTATATACGACACGATAGTTTATGACCAACATGTGTGCAGTTCCATGTAACTTTCAAAAAGCTTTTTGGAAAGCGCTAACCTAAAAAAAGAGCAGATTTTTCACTTTACGTCAAAGTTATAGAGGAAAAGGAAATATTTTAGGGGATTAAAAGAAAAGAAGATGAAATTGTAAAGTACAGACGATAGAACTACAACTGCTATCTTCTCAATAGAAAGTTTAGCCATAAATATAGATGTCCGAGATAACAGCTCGAAAAAATACTTCTTCTTCTATGTGAAGGAGTAGAAAATTAAAGAAAAATTCCTAAAGAGAAGTTGCGGGAAGTTTCAAGGATGGTAAAAAGGATATTTTTACTCAAAATTGTTAGCAAATTCTTCGAAAGAATTTAATTGTGCACTTGATAAGGCTGGACTTATAAAGCTAAAGCTATAAGAGCTATAAGCTTTAAGCCCTAGATTTTGAAAGTGGGCCGGACGGTAGACGATGCTATCGTCCGTTTAAAGTAAATGCGAGAAAGAGTTAGGGCGTCAGGGCGGTTAACGGGGAAAAAATGGCGGTAGAGTTTCGGAACACTGTAAACATCTCCGCCACTGCTTACTCCACCCGAATTTATCACGCCTCTCCTAAACTATTCCCTTTTTAGTGATCTTGTGTAGACGATAGGATTGTCTAGCCGGACGGTTGAAAAAAAGTTTTTCATTTTTGAAAGTTTGATTCACATTTGGATAATTTTTAGACGATTATTAAGCTTAAGATAGTACGAGGCAGACACAAAAGAGTTAAAGGAAAAAACATTTTCTTTAAAATGGCAATAACATTTTGTGGGTGGGTAAGTTTCGAGGTAGGGTCAGTCGGGTGATGCCAACATTATTGTAAGTCCAGCCTAAAAGCTCGTTTTTTATATGTACAACAATGAGTATTTATTGGAAAATTAGCACTATATTATAGCCGGTTTCACCTTTATTTCGCTTTATATTAATTAGAGGTATCAAGCGTATGGTCGAGAAAATGGTATTAGGTTTTTGAAAAACTACGACTTGGATTTAATTACTATATAAATTCAAATTAATTCTTAAGGAAAGAAAGTTCCTAATGGTTGTAATAACTCAACACATGCGACGTGTGGGTTTCAAAGATTTGATCAGAAAGGCAGTAGTATAACAAGTTAGTCCAGATTCTTTGAATTAGGCTCAAAAATTACATTCAAGTTTGAAAGAAGAAAGTCTCTCTTTAAACCTCACTTCGAGACGGAAAATATTGGTTTTATGGGTCATGCCATTGGGAAAGGCAGCCACCATGCGATAGACATACTTAATGTTTCGTGACTAAATGTTTACGTAGAGGGACTTAACCCTTAGGAGGCGAAAGACGTATGTATACGTTTTGAAAAGGTCATTTTACCGATACACAGTCTTTTGGTCATAACTCCTGACCACTTGAGGTTCAGAGAAAAAAAGCTACTATTTTTTGTAGCTTAAAGAAAGAGCTTTCCAACGATACCAAAGTTGATACCTGAATCGTTTGTCCTGGTCGAGAAATTGCCTTTGAAAGAATAAATTTCCAGAAAAAAATGATGAACTTTTTGGCCTTTTTCAAAAAAAGTTAGCAGCTTTAAAATGTTAATCTGAGACAAGAGAGCTTTTAACACTGAATATATTTTGATTTTGTAGAAAGGGCAAAATGGTTTCCTAGAATTTTGTACCGAAGGTAAAGATTTTGTTTTTCCCACATACTTTAAAAGATCAACAACGTCACTAAAATCTACATTGCACTACAGTACACGCTTTTTTTGTATGAGAATGCGGTGTAAATCCATTTCATCATGGATACTCTTAACTAACTTTTTGACGAAAATATCCTAAAATATTCTTACAACATATTCTTAGGTTAGGATCCTAATTCAGACTAGATTTAATATCTAGTAAATACGCGTCTCAAGCATAAGATGGCATTTTTGTGAAATGAGTGAGCCTTACTTGGGGGTAATTGACAATTTATAATTGAAAATGCTTTAAAAATGGCATTCTTAGCTTGAGTAGCAAAATTCCATATGGTGATATTCTTAGCATATTCTTAATTTTTTGGCCATTTTCAACATGGATATTCTTATAAAGTGTATTCTTATAAAAAAAAGCGTGTATGAAAAGTTTGACTCTTTGTTGAAAAGGTGACCTATAACTAATGAAGAAGAGGTGAATGAGTGTGCTTTGGCGGCCAAATCAACTTCTCAACTTTTATACTTCTTTGAATCTCAGCCACTCTCCTTTGTAGATGTTATTTTCTGTCTTTAGAGATATTGAGGTTAATTGTCTTTTTCATTATGGTACATTTTTGATAAATTCTGCCAAGAACTTAAAATTTGAAATCTGTAAAGAAGATATGCATTTATAAAAAGCAGAGAAGCAAAATTAAAGGTTCGAGAAGACAGAGATTCGAGTTTGAGAAGCTGAGATTCTAAGAAGGAGAGATGTACATCTGGGGAGCTGAGATACAGGGGTCGGGTGAAACGTCGCTTAGCCGTAAATGTACACTGATTCCTGATAGTACAATATAGATTTATCTACTTATTAAGCAGAAAACATTTTCAGTAGCCTAGAAATCTGAGCTAGTTTGATCCAGTCACCAGGATAAATTTGATGGTAAGTTGTGACTGAATAAAGGCAAACTTAAAAATCCGTAAATATAAAAAATCTTTAAAGCACCGAAAACACTATTGTGCAATTAGCCCTGTGTCCTAGCCTTGTGAATACGGGCTTAGTTAACTAGGCTACATTTTCAGGGGCTTTCAGTACGAAATGCAATACAACTTCCATTTACTATTCTTCAATTATTTTCTTAATATTGTAAAGTACTGTACTCTCGTGAAAAAAGAAAAGGAAGAAGAAAAAAAAACAGAATTATAAAGATAGAAAGTATGATATGAAGAAATAGACAAGAATGATAGGAGATGGAAATTAAAGCAAAAGAAATAGAAGAAGAAAAGCTAAAGATTCGGATCATCAGTGTATTAGCAGGAAAAAGCGTATAGTTATAGGAGAAACTTTCTTGAGAATAAAGTCAATATTGTTGCTCTCGAAAGTGAAGTATGGTATTGACAAAACTGGTGGTATTGCCTTAGTGATGTTTAGTTATAACATGAAATGAGAGAGATAGAACACGTATTTTGTTAAATATTTAAAGATAGAAGACAACCGTTGGATAGAGAAGATATGAAGTTATGAACGAAACAATTCGAGGAAAAGTTCTCCAGATATATCAAAATCATTGCGGGCCTCGTTTTCAAAAAGAATAAATTACTTTAAAATATCATTTACACATTTTTAATATGTATTCCCAAAAAGACCGTTATTAATTTTGATACAAAAGAAAACACTTATGTTGTCTGATGACGTTGAAGTATTATGGGATAACAACTTTGTGAAAGCAAGGTCCGTAATTATTTTATTTCATACATTCCGAAAAAAGTGATTTATGTTGATGGTTGGAGATTTTTTAGTTGCGTGCTTATTATTTATAGATGGATAGAGTCGATATTTTACGTAGATAGCCCAGTAATCTAGGACTTTTGGCCAGTCTTTCGATGTTTTGACAAGGTCCACGGGCAGCCGGCTCGGCTATCTATGAATTGAACGGAACATTGCAGGAAGGGGCGGGGACTCGAACGACGAATCCCTGGTTTGAGACGCTGACGCCTTTGACCACTTGGCCATCGCACTTTAATTGACCAGACTGTGTGCTCTAACTAATGAGAAATTGTAAAGAGGAGTCCTCATTTTTAGCGAATAATGAAACAGAATCTAGACTAGACCACCACTCTCGCTAGCTCTATACCGCTGTGATTAACTCTTATAAAAAGACAGCCCAAAAAGAACAACGTTTTATATGAAAAATAAAGAATTTTGATTAATTGATTGGAGTAAGAGGGAAAAGAAGAGGAGAAGGTGGAAGGAATAGGTTCCCTACAGTTGAACGAGAGCTTTTTTTATCTGTAATATCAAGAGATAAAAAACGAGAAATTGTTAAGTAGTACATTTCTTAGAACGATCTATTAGTGATATGGTGAACATTGTGCAGTGATTTTTCCCTTCATTGAACACATTTTTTTAATTTTTTTTTTAGGAAAACCAAAACTGAAGAGAGACAAACTTTACGAGTACAAAGAAAATTATCGTAGTAAATATATAAGGAAGAACTATTGATGAGAAAATGAAGATCAGGTTGACATCGTGTGTGCCGTTTCATCGAAAGAAAGCCACTCTCTCTTCAACACATCAAGAAACACTAAAAAGCGCTACCTCAGCGAGTAGTAATACGCTAGATATCGCTGTAAACATGCGCAATGAGATTCTATCCTTGCTGGCGAACAGCATGACATCTTTATCCAACGCGTCACACGAAGAGCTCTACATTTATATCAGCCCGTCTATGAATAGCTCAGAAACTAATCTCCATGTTGAAGGAGAATCGAATCAAAAGTTGTCAGAGAAACAAGGGGTCCTTAGTGAAAAACATGATTGAGCGATAAAAGTAATTTGGTTTTACTAATGACTGATCATTTGTGAATAACAGCACAATTGTGTGGTTAATTTTCAGTGTTTTGATCCTCGATAGCTCTTTCAGGGTTCCCAGCACTTAAGAGAAATATTTTTCCCTGACTTTTTCCAAAAAAAAGGCCCTTTTCCATGACTTTTAGATTGACCAAGGTGCCTTTTTCCCTGACCAGAGCAGAATATTGGGTCTTTTTCCCTGACCGTTCACCCCAACGGTATTTTGAAAAACACCATATTGAGATAAAAAAATAAAACTTAACACAATTTCAATACATATATTTTTTAAAAAGTGAGTCTATTAAAACTCCACTAAAACCAGGATACAAAAGGGGTACCGTCGTATGTATGTAAAGATGAACGTGCTATCATTTGAATGAAAACTTTCCTCTTTCCTCTTTCTAAAAAGATTTTCTTCAAAATTTGGCTTCTATCTAAAATCGGACTCTTAGAGTGCACTTTTTCAAAGGGCAAAAATTTTTGCAATTTTCCAAGAAAATGTGAAATTTTTCCTCCAAAATTGACCAATTTTGTGCCAATTTTACCAAAAAATTGGCCTTTAATCACAATTTCCTACCCTTACAGTCCAGTTCAGTGCAGTTTTGTAATTTCCTACCCTTCCTGAACTATGAAAAACCTACCCTTAAGGGCCGAACGTCTGGTAGGTCATTTACCTTGAGTGCCCCCCCCCCGGATCATTTTTCTACCACTAAAACGAAATAAAAGAAACTAATGAAGAGATAAGTAAAACAAAACTGTCAGAACTGTGGACTAAATAAATATCACAGAGCTTACAATACACCAATACTTACTGGCTGATAAAATACCTGCAAAAATGAAAGATGAAAAGGATAATATCATTCCAATTATCATTTGTAATTTGGAGTTGACTGATTTTGGAATTCCCTGACTTTCCCTGACTATTCCAAAAAAAGTTCCCTGACTTTTCCCTGACTTTCACTACTTTTTCTAAATTTTCCCTGACTTTTCCAGGTTTTCCCTGACTTTTTCCAAAAAAGCTACTTTTTCCAGGTTTTCCAGGTTTTCCCTGACCGCTGGGAACCCTGTCTTTAATAAATTTCAATTTCGGTTGATCAAGAACAAACACAGAAAGGAAACGAAATGTTTTGAAACGATTAACCACGCTTATGCTTATAATGTGTAATTTAATGGATCTTACTGGCGTTTCTTAGAGGCTCAACAGAAAAAGATGTTTTTGAACAAATTGTGTTCGAAGTTTTTTGAAATCGTAATTTCGCAAATTTTGGAAAGCAAAATAAAGTCGATTGGTGGAGCATTTTGCTTTGGGACTGACTAATTAAATATCAATAGCTCATTTACTTATGAGATGAAAAGATGGTCAATTATGAGGATATGCATTGGCTTTTGTACAAGAGTTTGGTATATGAGACGTAAAACTTTGTTGGTACTGCTATACAATATCCTAATGGAAATATTCTCCGTCTTTTTTTAATTAATAAATATTTTGATAGTTTTCATAATAATTTTGATTCAATTTCTTCATAATAAAGAAAAAGATACAGATTAGAATGTTCTCTATGAAACAGTGTCGAAATAAAATGGGAAAGAGGGTTGGACTTACTTGTCTGGGTTGAGAATGTGTTTTTGAATATTTGTCTTGGTGTTGTAAAGAACTATAACGCATCTGAAAACCAAAAGAAATGTCTTTAATGAGCGGATTTAAATATATATTTCTAAGAAAGTGAAATCTAATGAAGTAGCCAGTGCCAAACTATTCTCCCCTAAAAAAACGCAAAGTTGCATTTGTTGCAGTTAAGACACCATTTTGAGTCTGCGATGAAGCGTGTAGCTATTTTTAGCATTTTAAAACGTGATGTCATCTTTTTCGAATCAATGCGATGGTTTCTCCATATCTTTAAAGAGCGCTCTTTCGCCTGTGTGCAAGTTTTTCGAAATTTCTCTAGCCGAAACAGACCTACACACGGCAAGATTTTTCAAAAAGATAAGAGTCGCCCTTAGGAGGGGTGTTTCAAACTCCGTAGTGAAGGTTATGGCTGATGATAGAGAAAACGGTCACGGACAGCTAATTTTGTACCTATTTGAACTTACCTTCGATCCCAGGGGAACAACATAAAGAAGCTGAAGCAAATATGTGCAAAAGAGCTCAACCACAAATAAATAAGGTGCAGCAGGTTAAATTTCCTTACCCTGCGGGATATGCGATAATACCAGAAGTTGGATTGGAAGCTAATCCGTTAGTGTTTGTTGTGGTTAAGCCCAAGATGTGTTTCAGTGTCACCTACAAATAAAGACAGATTTACATAAATTGGCATACAGTTGACGCTCTCTAATTCGACGTTCGAAAGGTTTCCTTATTCGATGAAATTTAAAAACTCTTATAAACGACGCTCCCTTACTCGATAAGTTCCTTTATTCGATAAGTTCCCTTATTCAATGAAAATCCAATTCCCCTTGAAGATCGAATTAGAGAGCGTCAGCTGTATATCTCTGTCAATTCTTTATTCGGTGGTTGGCTTTATTCATGAAACCGGTAGTTTCAGCCGGACAATATTTCAGTCTTCTAAAAAACCGTATAGGCCCTTTATAACAACTTCTACTATTTTTTGTTCAACTTCAGTAGCGCAGACAACAGGGGCACAAAATTTGTGCAATAGAGCAGATTATTATACAATATTACTATCTCTATTCATAATATAAACATGAAGCGATTGCTTAAGTAAGAATTTTCGTCATCTTTCGTGACTTCATCAGCATTGGCTGCTTCTACATTTTACGTTTTCCATAATATAAAAAGATAATAGTGTCCCGTGCGCCATTCTTGTCTATGCTACTGTCTAGAACCTAAGTCGATATCGCTTAGTGCCTAACGAGGGAAAGAAGGCGGGGACGGATACAGAAAGTCAGTTGCTAAATCTTTCTCAGACAGAAGGAAGGATGCAGGAGGATATGAAAAAAGGAAGAAAACTCATTCCAATAGTCAAAGCTATAGCGATAATTATCATCAATTTCAGACCCATATAAAGCAACCAAAGGGAGAATATAAATTGTCGAAAGTATGTCTATTCATGATATTCATGACGTAATGTTTTCTACGGAAATACCCAGTAGTGGCAAATTTAAACTAGACAAAAGTTGTATAAAGTTTGCAACTACTGGCAAAAACCGGGGTTTTTCCGTAGAAACATTACGTCATGAATATCATGAATGCTATATGGTTAGAAAGAAAAAATATTTTCATACCTTGTCATTTAAGCCTCGTAAATCTTGACGACTCGCACTTTTGCGAATCAATTTTCGATTTGGCGTGATTTTATTTCCACTAGCCCCAGACTTCCGCATACTTAGTCTTCTTTTTATTATTATGCTGAAAATAAAGAAAAAAAATTAAAGATTTCACTGCAAACGAAAATATCTGTTTTGAAGAAAACTAAAGACGTGTAAGTATAAATATAAAGTTGCAGAGATAGAGTACGTGCTTTTTTCTGTATCAATAAAGTTTCTATTGCTGTCTTTTTGTATAACAATAAAATTAAGGACATCAGTTTTAGACGGCTTTTCTAAATTTGTCTGTAACTGTAGCAGTTTGACAGTCATCTTTCGGAACAATCCAAAGGTTTAAAGAAAGAACGTCTTCTTTTCAAGAATACTTTGAGGCAGACGTAACCTCATTACCATCACATCAAATGAGTCTGAAATGAATTCCTCCTGCTTTTCAACACCCGTTCTCTCGATAAAAGCGTATTCATATATTTGCACTTTCGAGGACGGTGGAGTGACTGAAGCGATTTGGAATAACCCGCACTTCTGACCAGCAAAATCAAGGACGGTTAAAAGTGCTGATTTACCGTCGTCCAGTCAGTCAGGATGTAGAAAAATCGAAAACTAACCGTCTCCATCGCAGAAAAACATAGATTATGAACTCGCTAAAAACGTCTCTGATATGCTTAAACAGACTGAAGAAAATTTCAAACTTACGGGAAATTCCTTTCTTCTGACTCCATTCTTCAGAAAAAATTGTATTCAAAAACACACTTCGTATAGAGCTACTTGTTGTAAACTGAAAATTGATGTTCTGATACAGAACCTCTTATATAATAATCTCTGAGTAAAATCTCGTGGCGCAGAGACAGTTACAAGCCAAGAGAGGTTTGAATGATTTCATTAAAAAGAGAATATAAAAAATACACGTTTTATTATACGAACAAACTATATAAGAACATAAGGCTTCGATGGCCAAAATGTTAAGAACAAGTTAAGAACATATTTAAGCTTTACAAGACTCTAAAATTGCCAATCTCTTAAGAAAATGGACAAGAATGCTCAAAAAATGGTGAAAATAAGAACATGTTAAGAATTTTTTTAGGCTTAAAACTCAAAAAGTTAAGAACATCCTATGGCTTCAAAAATTTTGGATGTTCTTATAAAAAAACATGTAAGTATTATGAAGATCAAAAAGACTACCATGATTATTACAATGTGTAGGAATTAAAAGATCTTATACGCTTTTAAGTCTTTATGGTTTTATAATGTTACGTGGTTACTTTAAGTGGTGACTTCAATGAAATTAATGGTATGACAAAGTTGTAGATTCTGAGGTCACGAGCCATTTTCGTTTTAATTCAATTATCACTTTATTATGGAAATCTGAAATGCCAGAAATATCACAGAAGTGCGAGGTTATTAGAAAATACCTTGTTACAACAAACTAAATAGTATAACTAATCCAATATTTAGCAGGAGAAAAACGAGTGCGATGATTTTGAACGCGGAAGGTATGGTTTTCGAAAATTACCTTATGGCCAGTCTCCACTTTCGCGCGACATGAGCGAAAACTTTTTGACGTTTTTGTAAGCTCATTGGTTGGTTGGAAAATGAAGCAATTCCATTGGTCGAAATTGACGTAACGGATGAAAAAATTTTTTTATGACGTAATCTTTTCTTCAGGCAAAAAAGGTAAAGAAAAAAACTGTCGCCCATTTCGCGCGAAAGTGGAGACCGGCCTTTATCTCGAACTTTTTTAAACGGTTGTAGTTAACGCAAGAATAACCAAAATTCGCAATATAATAAATTGAATTAACGATATACATATACACCATTACAAGGTCTTTTGACATTACATCACGGATCCAATAGCTAATTGGTTGTAAGTGACGTATAATCAGTCAATACGTCACTTTCAACCAATCAGCTGTTGGGTTCGTGGAAGACATTGCAGTGGTGCATTTCAAGAATAATTATATTTAATAAGATTTCCATGATCAAATTGTTCAGCTGAGAGTCCTTTCAATATGAGAATCGCTGAAAGAAAAATCGTGTATTCTCAGATTCTAGTTCAACTGAATAACATACTGGTATTTTAGCCACGTCCAAACCACCCACTTAAGAAAAGCAACACAAAAAATAATGAAACAATAAATGAAACTAGTAAAAACAGCAAGCAAAATATAATTTTGATATGGAACTTCATGAGAAATATGATCAGGATTTTTTTTCAAAAGACAAAGTTTATTAAACATTTCATTTCATTGGGATATTGATCATATTACCGAATCTTTTGAGAGCATTGAATTTTTTTTCTTTACAAAAACTTAAACTGACATATTTGTATAGTATACATATCATAATCCAAATAAAATTCGATAAAACTTGTGTTAGGTCAATCCTAACAAATTATAACTTGTTTGCCCTATATAAATGAAGCCTAATGCCTTTCTGTTCATAATATGATAGGTTAGACTAGAGTTTCTCAAACCATGTAATGCAAGGATCTCAGCTAATGTGAAGAGTGTCATACAGTTATAAGAGATAATATAATACACATCTGATCTTGGCTCGATAAGACCAACCTTTACTACTTACCAAGCAAAAATGCAAATCAGATCTAATAACACACTCAAAAAAAAATTTCAATAGCAAAAGCAAACTTAACGAATTCGAACTTGGTCGAATTTTTTTAATGCTTGTCTTATTTCCAATACTCGAAAAATACAAAAATAGAAAGCCTTGTAAAACATCAACTCCAACGCAAAAAGCACTGACAGTGAAAACAAAATACCGTTCACAATGAAATTAACAGCAGAAGTAACGATAACGGCTTTTAATAGTAGTATGGTGACACAACTAATTAATTAATAAGAGTATCCTTTTAATTGCACTTCTCAAAACAGACAAAGATATACACTGTTGCTGTTATGTTACACGTTGTGCATCTACGAACCGTTTTATTTCTTAAAACAATGTTACCACTGGCATCGAAGCAGGAGGATTGTTTTATTAGAATAATACTCTTTTTCAATTTAAAGAGTTCTTGCATCAATCTGGTCACACATTTACCTATGTTATTCCCCTCAACAAAACAGATGGATAGTAAAGGATACGTTTGTCCCTTGGATATTTACCTTATTGCAAACTTAACTTTTTTTTACTGAAATGAACTTAATAAGCATAGTCAAGATAAAGAAAAAAAACATCTTTCTTATAAAAAAAGAAACATGTAAGTCAAACTGTTTTAATTACAGTTTAATCACAACAGGAAGTAACCAGCTCGTTATAAACACACTGAACATTCACACTGTTCTCTAGATTTACAGAACAGATAAGGGCAGCTTGATCTTTTTGAGAATACTTTGAACATAATTGATAATGCTTTAATCTACAGTTGAAAAATCACCAAATCCCAGCGTATTTATTCAGAGGGAATGCAGGAAATTCTTCAAACTTTATATAATGGGAAACAAATGAAATAACTGTTTCAGCAGCTATATTCTGATGTCAAAATCTCACAAATTTTGTGATCCTTGTAAATCGTATCTGGATGCTTCATATACTAGGAAACTAGTAGACATTTAATATTAATTTACCCTAACAAATAATACTCACCAAAGTTTACTTTCTGCCTTTAATTGAGAAAAAGATCTTTAAAGCTCTCCAATAGAGTTTTTTTAAATAGCATTTTAATAAGTTTAAGTTTGGTTTTGCTTAATCTATCAGCCAAGAAGATTAGACATTCTGTCTGGACTTTACAGAAAAAAATACTGTTAAGATCTTCTAGATAGACAAAAAACAGAAAAGCCAATTCCAATAAATCTTTAAACAAAATGTCAAGTTGTGAGAGAATTTAGAATTAGAAAAGGTGAAAGAAAAGGGAAATATTTTTCAAACCAGCCCACCTTAACCAATAAATACTTTCCCCGACAGTTCTTTCATCAGGTTTAGACACTAAATATTCAATAAAGTTTGTTTTTCTATCTTTTTTTCAAATCATCAAAATCAAGCAATTTATGACACATCATTTGAAAACAAATCATTGCCAAAAAATATGACGTTTTATAGACATTTTTAGAAAGAATACATAACTTTAAAATCGAAATTTTTGCTAACTCGTCTTATACAGATTATATATATTATAGACAGGATATTATCTTACAAATCTCAAATGAAAATATAACATCAACAAATTGCATACATTTGCATAGTTTATACCAACTGGGGTCATGGGAACAACAAATACTCTTCGAACATCACAGAAAATAAGTACCCTCCTCAGATAAAGTAAATAGCAAACCATACGTATGTAAACTAATCGACCAGATCTAAATGATATAAAACACAAATGCCTTCAAATGTAAACTGTTTGTTAGTACAAATTTCTTGACACAAACAAAAACAAGAAACTAAATGAAATTTGTTTGTCCATTAATGAATCTGAAATACACAAATGTTTACACACACCATTAATTATCAGTAGGCCAGTCATTGTGTTAAGTGATATTAATTTATAAAAAGAGCAAGATTCTTTACTATTCTTTTCCATTCTTATACAATGAGATCTCATAAATTGTTGGTTAATTATTGCAAAGAACCTGTTTTTATAAAGACTTCAACTCCATTGATGGATTTTTCGTTCGCTCATTCCATTTCAAGCATGAGAAGGTATTTACAAGAAATCTTTTCACTGCTTGAAAAACATCAGTTATTAAGATAGAATTAGAAGAGAGAAGCTAAAATTAGGCAAATGATGAACCTAAGAATGCCATTTTCAGAGCATTCTTAAATGGAGATTGCCAATCATCCAGCATTAAAGGGCTTAGAAATTTTACAAAAAGTGCCAATTTTTATACTGACTCCCTTCAATAAGACGCGCGCGATCGCGCTCACAATTAGTAAAGCGCTCGCCAATCTTGTATGGTGAGCGAAAATTTGCGTGCGTCAATTATATTTTGATTCTATCAAGATTCTATAATGACAAGTAGAATTTAGAACAACCTGTCATACATTAATTTGATAGTGTAATCTCAACAGAAGTGATATTCATTTGATTTACTAAATTTACTTAGGGTGCTTTCTACAAAATCATGTGCTCTAAAATTGATTCACGTAAGCGATTTCGTAAAAAAATTCACGTACATTAACTTATTACATGCGTGTTTTGTCACTTTCTTGCTTTTTCCTTCCTGGAAAAGCTTTTTTAGGAGAACGTGCCAGTCTTTTGAATGTAACTAGGTGACATTTGTGTTGTAAAAGACAAATCAATTATGAGTAACTTGTTATTCAAAAGACTGTAGTAGTCTCCCAAAAAACTATAGAAAAGTCACAATCACTGATAAGAGATTTCTAATTTTTTGACCACCAAGACCACCCCGTTCAACGCACCATACTCTCCGGGTTGGCACACGATATCATCTCCAGGGTGCAAAAGAATTTTTTGATCTGTGGACCTAGACAGCGGTTCAGTTATTATCAGTCATGGTTTGGGTTGGAGCTCGAGAGTCACAATATCAGGTTGAATGGCTTCTTAGGGGCACTAGCACACTGTGTTTAAACTTAGGATCTAGTATAGCCTGGGTATCCAGACTCAAAATTTTAGAAAAAAAATCTTACCTCATCATACAAAGTTTCTAAAATTTTAGAGTCTGGTGCAACTAAAACAGTATGGTACAGTTTGAATGACACAGTCTGCGAGTGAACCCTTGTTGACAGAATCTCAAACCCAGGCAGACACACATAAATTACTGATCATAAAACCTCTTTTACAAACTCAAAAACCTTTCAAAACTACTTGAAAATTTTGCTCAGTGACTGGGCGCGTACTGACCAATTAATTAGATACACTCGCATATGCAGGGACAGATATCCCTGCAGAGGAGTTAGTTGGACCAGACCGTAAACCAGAAACATGATCTTAAAAAAACTAGACGGTGAAATAGTTCACGGTCTGGATATCCAGGCTAGATCTACATAGTTTAGGGATCCTTATAGGGGCAAGATTGGGAGCGTTTTTTATTAGGCCTGTAAGTTACACACTAAAGTGTATCCAGATATAATTGGCAGTGAAAACAAGAATGCCTGTAACTTTTGATAGTCAAATATAATTATGGAAAGTTTTTTTACATGCTTTAGGCAAGTACTTTTTTATTTTCTGGTTTACAGACATTCTCATAGATGATCTTTTGGACCAGAGGATGGAAATAATTAAAAATTGCTCTTTTCAAACTTTTAATGTTGGAGAAAATGCAAAAATACATCTTGAGAAAACTTACATACATACTAGAAAATCAAGGAACGTTTTTAGCAGGGAAATTGTGTTTAAAAGTGCCATTAAAGAAAGCACTGGACCCTTTTATTTGCCCTTTCTGCTTAAAATATAATTGTTTTAAAAAGTTTTCTTATAATGTCTCATTAGTACAGGGTCGGAAGAGCAGAAATAAATAAAATGTAAATTTCAATTTTATTTTTATTTTATTTTTACAAAAAAAACATTGGCAATTTCGTAAACAAGAAAATAAAAAAGTAACTGCCTTCAAAAGCGCTATATTTGAATAAGCCTGGGTATCCAGACTCAAAATTTCAGAAAAAAACACTCTTACCTCAACATACAAAGTTTCTAAAATTTTAGAGTCTGGTGCAACTAAAAAAGTTGGGTACAGTTTGTTTGATATTGCCTGTGAGTGAACCCTTGTTGACAGACTTTGTAAACCCAGACAAACATAAATAACCTAAAAATCTCTTTTACAAACTCAAAAAACTTTTAAAACTACTTTAAGCTACATCAAAACATCAGCCACATTTATAAAGGCTCTTTTCCAGCGGCCATTTTGTTTAGAAATGAACCTGCGTTTTCATTTTTATTTGTTTATCTTTTTTTGCAAGGTCAGCTTTTTCCATAAATTATGCGCGCGCATCAAAAAATATAAAAAACCCCGCGAAAATTCTGCTCAGTGACTGGGTGCGTACTGACCAATTAGAGACACTCGCATATGCAGGGACAGATATCCCTGCAGACAAGTTACTTGGACCAGAGACAAGATTATAAAAAACTAGACGATGAAATAGTTTACGGTCTGGATATCCAGGCTATATTTGAATGTATTTTTGGTTGAAAAATTTGCGATTTTTAGTGATTAAATATGCAATTGAAAAAACTTAGCTTTTTTTTCTACTTATGCTATATACAACGTTTATTTTTTTACCAGTGGTTGTTCAACCTTAGGTTAAGAAGGTTGTCAAATTTCAAAGCAAACAGAAAAGTCCTTCGGAAGATATGGGACCCAAAATACCTCTTGGTACAGCTTGGTAGCACTTTTCTGTGAAACTTCGAATCTCCAAATTTTTTATTTTATTACAATTGTATTTCCACAATTCGAGAATCAAAAGTTACAAACAGTCTTGTCTCCACTGCCAAATATCAAGATACAATTTAATTAAGTGTTCGTGAATGACCTTATTCTGCTGTGTTTTGGTGGCGCAAGCGGTTAGGCATTGGCTTTGTCAGTAAAGCCCTTATAGACTTTGTAACTAAATGAAATGCACCTAAGCTTAAGTCCCAAATAAGCAGGACAAAACTCAGTTTTTTAAAGTTTACAAAAAAACAATACTTACTGTAGTTGTAGATCTTTCAAATTCAGTTTGTGAATAGAGCAGTAAAAAAAAAAACTTTCGTATTTTTCCTTTTTTTTTGCAATCGTCCCAGAAATAAAAAATAAGGTTTAATGATAAAAATACTATCCACTGAAGGTCTGTGGCACTATTATAGTAAAGCGGGTGTTCTACCAGGGTGGCTTTTTTTCAACTCGGCTCAATCCTCAAAGTCAAACCCTGGAAAATGGTAGAACTTAGCTGCAGCAGATCATTTCAATGGAAGTTGTTGCAGTGTTTACAAGGTTCTTGATAGAAAATCCTTTGTTTGATTGTCAATGATGACAGTGTTGTTATTGATTTTGTTAGTTCTGACAAATTGATGTTTGTGACTTTACAGTTTTGATTTCCATTGAAGAACCATGTTTTCATGTTACAAGATGCTGTTTTTAGAGCTGTAGAGCTAGCCTGGCTGCATGCAGGATTGGAAAAATCTGTATCTTTCTCTATTGTGAAGAATCCATCCCCATGTACAAATTTTTGACACCCTACAAACACCACACTTGATATATTAAACATAATTATGCATGACATCATATTCATGACTAGGAGAATTTGTTTTTAATTTAACTTTATATTTTAATGGCCAGTCAGGTCATTAAATTGAGGGCTATGCATGTTAGCCTCCACTGATGCAAGTTACCCAATCTCACGGTATAGTTTCAATCTTCAGGAATTCCGAACTTCCTATTATTCTCAACTCTAAAGAAGGTTGTCAGGGTTAGATGAGGGATGTCAACACTAGACCAAAACATGATATACACTACTTTTACTTTACTCAATAAGGATTAGTTTTTACAAATTTTTCAAAACAAACAGCTTGGGACGGAAATACTGCATTTCAAGAAATGACACGAAAGATGCAAGAAATAAACAAAAGAAACCAATAAAAGATCAAAGAGAAAACTGTTAGTTAGTGGGAAAAATGATTGTTCGCTAATCTTGGTGCTTGGGGATTTACCAAATTGATTGTTTTAATTCAGTCTGAGAAATCCTCTTAATTGCGCACTTGACGCTTTAAAGCAAAAAATTACACAGTTAACATTTACGCCCGTGTCCAATTGTACACTTATGATCCCGACCCAGTTGAGATTGCTTGAGCAGATTAACGAGGGCTCAGATTTTTCAAAATGGGGCGAATACATGGTCAAACCGGCAAAAGTTTTTAACACAATCAATTTCTACGATAAATTTTGAGATGGTCCAAGGCTTTCTCTTGAATTGAATTGAATATATTTTGTAATTGCACGTGTATTTGCACGTTTAAATCTCGGATGACGTAAGCATGCAATTAAGAGGATTTCCCAGACTGTATTTTGTCCAATCAAAAAATTGCTTTGCAATTGTGTAAAAAGAAGTATCCAATCAAATGAAGGTAAACTGCTTTCATCCAATCAGAAAGAGGATTCTTTTAAAAAATAACACTCGCATCAAATTCCCGCTTCGTTTGAGAGCTAAAGATCAACCCTTAGAATCAACGCAACGATTGAAACAAATAGAGTTATATGTCTGCTCGTCATCCAAAAAGCAATAATCAGCAGTAAAAATTAGAGCCGGTCATTAACCTATAGCCGACAATCTCATTGGTTGAAATTTAAAAAGGACTTAACTTTACGAGAGCCAATGACAGTCAAGGGATTTCTCTCAATTGCGGTATACTGCAATAATCATCCAAATAGACCTTTTTTCAAAGAGGCAACCCTGTTGAATAATTATGTAGTCCAGCCATACAAACAATGATACAGCAATGCATAATTACTGTTTCAATGGGAGTATCATTGTTTTTCTGCTGGACTACATAATTATTCAACAGGGTGGCCTCTTTGAAAAAAGGTCTATTCAATGAAATGAAAGAAAATTTATTGGGCTCAAAATCTCTGGCTCGGTGGGCTGCTCAAATGGCGTGTTGTGTTGTTGTGTTAAATTAAATTTCATTCATTAAGTGTAAAAATGAACCCCCTAGAATAAGCCCTCTCCATCCAGCTCCATCACCCCCTCCTGTGCTCCTGTGTGGCTGCTTTCCAGTTTGCAGAGTATGGCAAGGCTGGGCTTGAGGAAAAATTCTGAAATACCAAGTTCCGCACTGGAAGATAGAGCGCACCTGATAAATTTTGGTCCGGACAAGGCAGGTGCACCTGTACCTCGGAAGAAATTGGCCCAAAAAGGCAAAAAATTGCTAATAAAATTAGCTGCACTTGAGGAGAAAATGAATACCTTAAATTTTGCACCTGCGCTCTGCTGCAACTGGAATTTCAAACTTGGAAACTATGCCCTGTGAAACTTTTTTACGGTTAAGGTGTTTCTAACCAACAGCTTTATACCTGCATACTGATAAATAGTTATTTCCAACATTGTGTTTTGTTCATTTCATTTTCATGTTCTGTTGATCTTGTGGAGAGAGTTATATCGGATCACCCAAAGTTACCTTCATTTTTTTATTTTTCATTTTTTTATTTTTTTATCCACGGATCGCTGATAGTCACCTTTCCGGGGGTTTTGTTGTTTGGAATTGATTAACTAACAGTTAGGTAGGGTCAGGGTTGCTAGTAACGGCTTGTCACTGTGCCGGGTGCATACTCGGCGCCTTGGGCCCCGCAGGGTTGCTAGTAACGGCTCGAATTTCAGTCAGGTTAAAAAAGTGGTACTTTTACCCATATTATAATAACATTACCCCCGTCTTTTGCCAGTTCGGTATAATATGTTATGAATTGCGTTAATTTGCTGTGCGGCGATGGCTCAATGGATAGAGCGCTGGCTTCCGAATCTGAAGGTCTTTCTTTGGTGGTGGTTCGAATCCCACTCGGTGCGAATAATAAGTTGGCCGAAATTGATGGACAAATGATTGACAGGTATGAAAACTCAGTCAGAAATGAGAAACTAAGTCTCAGAAACTCAGACAGTCAGAAAAGAGAAAGACAGGATCAGAGATAAGAAAATAAAATAAAAACATGAAGGTACTTTGGGTGATCCGATGTAACTCTTTCCTGATCTTGTGGAAGAAAAGCTAAACCGTAAAAGTTTTTACCGACCATGTACTTTACAATCTTTCATTCTGATTTTGGCCTGGGTCGTTTCTTTGGGCCGCGAAGCCGCGAACCATACACCTAGGACGGGTTGTCCCTATTATAGATGTAAAAGAAAATGTAACTGTCTATAAGAGTGCTGTCTAAATAACGTTCAAACGTAGCAACGCTACCATTTTAACCATTACGTACCGGCTGGTCCACCGGGGTGCTCACAGACCAGAACTTCCAAAGTTCCACTAAGGGTCGGAAAAGTCAGAAAATCAAATTTCAGTCCTACTGTACTAAGGGTCGGTAAAATAGGAAAATTTCAACTTTTTACCCTCTGAAAGATCGGCGAAATTTGGTCAAAATTCGTCAAATTTGTCCCCGCGCTAAGAAGGGTAGTAAAATTCCCAAAATTTTCCTTTGTTTTCTCCTTTTTAGTCCCGGTAAGAGTGCAAAGCTCGAAAGTCGGGCGCGGCACCCCCCCCCCCCCCCCCGTCAGCTCACAACCCTATTCCACCCCCCCGCCCGGGGGCCTAAATGACACATAACTTTAATCTCCCAGGTTTAAAACAAAGTGTGAACAACTAAATTCGAAACTCAAAAAATAAGAAGGCAAAAGGGATCGACGAAACAGTTTACTCCACTATTTTCAACGGAACAGAATTGCAGGAATTGCTCCGTTTTCTTGCACCGAAACATTCTAAAACCAATTTTAGTGCACTCTCGATATCCGTTACAGAAACTACACTCGAGAAACACGAAAATATAACGTCTAAACATGGTCGTAGTATGTGGCTGGAGGCGGATTTGAGGGATTAACATTTATCCAATGACTGGTTAATTTACAATCTAACACCAATAATCCCTTGCATTGCAAAACTTTTTGAGTATGCTGATAGATGTGACAATGGTGAGCGCTATCAGAAACCATGGCCTGCAGAAAAATGGTGGGCTAAGGGATTAGGTTCGAGTTTATCGATTCTTAAAATTGTAATATTTTCCCACTGAATTAAACCAGAGGAATGTAAAGAGATGGAAAAACAGCTTCTTGAAAACAATGGGAAAACGGCTCGTCATATAACAGTTCTCTTGCCCTTAAGGGAGTTTATGTCGAGTAAATAAGTTTCATTTGTTGTCACTATTAAAAAAATCTGCACAATTAGCGTGTTGTGGCAAAATTCTTTTGTTTCAAGCCTGATTATGTGCAAACTTTTAGGGCTTATATTTTGGGTACACCTCTCCTATACGAAAAGGTACCTATATCTTCTTGCTCAGAATTTCCTAGCGATTCTATTGATATAACCGCATCATGACCGCACCAAATTAGGGAAAGCTAGAGCTCGAGAAAATTATAACTTCATCTTGATTTTCCTCCACTTCTGACAGTTTTACTTTTTTTTACTTTTACTAGTCTTACTTTTAACCAATTTAATATCATTGCGTTAAGAATTTCTTTTACTATATATTGGTAAAAATATTTCTCCTTATTCTTAAAAATTGAACTAGTAATCGGCAAAAAAGGTAAAACAAATTTTCATTTTTATCGTCAAATCATGTAGAAACCGTCCGATTTGTATGGCGAGCCGTCTTTTCTGGACTTTCATTTAATGACCTAATCAACGTTTTTACAATAGAATTTTCAATAGAAGTGATCGTTGAACTTTGAGTTATCAGAAAAGCTGTTTTTCCATCTCTTTACATTCCTCTGATTAAACCACATTTGAGGTAAAAAAAAAAGACATTTTGTTTAGTTGAGCAAAAACAATACACATTTTGCAGACAATGTAAAATGTAAAAAAGGACGGGAAGGCTTTGTTTTATATCGATTATCTCCTGAAAAGTAGTAGGACTTCGCATAACAGAGTGTAATTTGCAGATATCAGGATTAAGTGCCTCGGTGCTTGGCTAGTGCCTCGGGGATTCAAAGTCACTTCAAATTACAAAAATTTGGAATATCTTTGAGAAAATGTTTTTTTCACTTCTGTCGAGTAAGTAAGTGCAAGGAGAAAGGTACCTTCGAATATAACCGGGAGTCTCCTGTACACAAATGGAATATCGAACAAATGATTTAGTGTTATAAGGTATTTGGCTATAATATGGATAAAAAAATTTACAAATTATTAAACAAAAATATAAATATATGAATTTTCATGAATAAAAAAATCGAGTGATTTAAGAAAAGAAAGCACTACACAATTTATATCGAAGATTATCTTTATTCACTTATCCAACCACATTGTATGAAGAACTCTTGTAGGGCGAGCCTTAACGAGGGCGTTAAATAGTGTGGCGGTTTCGTCTTGTGAGGTATTTTCATACGAGATGAGGCGTATTCGTTGAGCAGGTAAGATTTCAAAGTCATGTATCGCGAACAACGTAATTGGACAGTCGCACAAAGCTGAAAGAGGAAATTTTAAATAGACTACTATTCATGATATGCACCGTTGCAATGTCCTCTCATCACGAACTCATTTTTTGATTTTTTTTTCTGAAGTATATTATATATAAACCTCCATTTTAATTTTTTTATAGTCGATTGGTTGCAAGTGACGCATTGACTGATGTTACATCATCACTTACAACCAATCAGCTGTTGGGTCAATGGTATGATGTCGAAGACATTGCAGTGATGCATATCATGAATAGCACACTATTTCAAAATAACATAGATTGAAATACATTAAAATAGATTGAAATAAAATTATAATAATGGCATCTTTATTAATTTTCTTCACTTTACTACTCAAAGGGATAGCAAAAATAATAATTGAGAATCAACAGCTTAAAGTTTTGACTGGAAGCCCGTAGTCAATTCCTCCGAAAAGAATTATGCGTTCCTTTGTAGAATTTTTTAATTTATTCTTTTTTGTTTTTAGAATGTTATAAATTGAAATCCGATTTTGAATTTTTTTTTACTGTACTTGTGACCATGGTGCAAAAAAGACATCGAAACCTCAAAAATGAATAAAATAAAATTTTTAGTTTTCACATTTATCATGGAATTCGACAAATGAGAATCACTAATACTAATACTTACATGTTTTTCTTTATCGGACAGTAAATGGAAAGAAGTATCGGACGACATTTTCTCTTTGAATTCTTCAAATTCTTTCGTTGTTACTGAGAGAAAAAGGGAAACAAATAAAAAAATTGATAAGCCAAAAAAATATAACAACACATTACGACAAAATTTTAGGCAAGTTTGCAAAGGAGAAAGAAGAAAATCTCGAACAATCTTAGCCTAGCATGGCACACAACTAAAATTAAGACAAAATGGGGTATGGTAAGAAAACATGAAACGCAATATTTTTAATACAAACTATTACTATCATGTAGCAGCAACGGGCTGTTCCATGAAATTTGGGGGGTGGACGAAACCTTTTCAAGGTATAAAAAATTCTTATGCGGATAACCTCTGGAAAAATGCTAAATTTAGCCCTTTGAAATATTCTTTTCAGACCTTAAAATTGAGCTTGGACGCACGAACCTTTACCCCTTGAAAATTCTTCCCTGATCCCCCCCCCCATGGAAATATATTCGTCACCCCCTGGATATGGATATAAAAAGGAATGACCCAAAAATCGCAACTTACTGTCTATATCATCTTTCTTTCTCGAATCGTCCGATGAAAACCTAGATGGATACAAAAGAATATCATAAAACTATGCAATTAAAAACACCACAAATGTTCGATGAATCGCTTATAGGTAGTCGGTAGCCGAAAAACTCTTCAGAGTATTTTATTTGATCCATATGAATTTGGAATATCTCGTCATTTTCAATCAGAAGAAAAGGGCCGAGGAGCTCCTCTGAATTGAGATCTTTTTCGAGAAAACGTTGCATACGCGATCATAACAAGAAATATCTTTTGTAAAAGGAGAATGGAGTCTAGCGAGTACCTCAGCAATAACCAGTATTTTTCATTACGGCGCAAAAAAAGCCGTAGCCTCTAGTAGTAGATTCATACTTACTCTTTTTTACCAGATGTTTTCGTTGTACGAGGAGGTGATATAACTTGCTGTGAACAAGAAGAAAAAAATGCATTTCACATTAAGTCAAAATCATTAAAACAATTCTATGTCCTGTAAATCAAATTTATAAGAAGGTAACAATATTCCCCCACATATTCACACAAGAAGCAGCTCGTGTGTCAAAATTCAGGCAAAGTTTACCGGTGAAGTTTCCAGGATGCCCACACACAGAAACTCGTCCGGTACATACTTTAGATTCAAGATTACATGTAGTTTGGAGTATGGAAACCACCTCCACCGTTGTCTCTTTGTAATTCGATCTTCAAGGGGTTGAGGGATCAAGAGATCAAGGGATCAAGGGATCGAGAGATCAAAGGGATCAAAGGGATCAAGGGATCAAGAGATCAAGAGATCAAGGGATCAAGGGATCAAGGGATCGAATTAAAGAGGGATTCGAATTATAAGAGAGCATTTTGCGATGTTTTAGTTCGAGTTATTGAAAGATTCGAACAAAATTCTAAATTATCATCATCATCACTGACCATTCGCTTTCTGTTTTCTTTTTTCCGTTCCCGTTGTGTTTTCAAATCTTCATATTCTTGACAACCTGTAAAGAAACACAAATTCATACAAACACATTTATTGAAACAATTACTGACAGATTTAGGAGGAGTTTTCATCGCTTAAAGGTTTCGAAGATTATTAGTTGAGTACTTGTTTTTTCTTTTATAAGCATAACGTTTATAATCATATACAGGCTCAGTTTTTAGTTCCTAAACAATGGATCTATTGTTTGAGAACAATAGAATACTAAGCATAATGCGAGCCTGATATAGGGACAGACATTTGCTTATGAAAAAACATGTACCCATCATCCTTGCATCGGGGTTCTCAAAAATGCAATTAGGCTCCAAATGACACAAGTGAAATGGCTACAGGGCCATTCCAAGAAACTATTGAGCACGATTGTAGATAGTCTATGCCCGATTGAACCGCATCTATGGTCCATGGGTAGCGGCGCTCCTAGTTCACTACTAGCGGTATCCAGTCAAGAATGAGCATGACGTAATGTACCCCTTCTTCTGGAGGTCTTACAGTAGAGCCATTAGCGTTATTTTTGACATCGTTTATAAATTTTAGGAATTTGGGGCGCAAACTCACTGTCTTGCCACTTATTACACAGTGAACTTTCACCAAAGAAAACGTAAAACTCACCAGTTAACTTTTTGATGCCGTATCTCCGATACTTTGTCAATTCTTTTATTCGTGCTTTTAATTCTCTTTCTCCTAAGAAAATACCATCAAATTATGATGAGTTTTCTTCCTTGACTTAAGTGATCATTTCTTTTCACATGTAGAAACAGATCTGAACTAAATTTCCTAGAAGATATGATACGTAAATATCTTATTTAACGATTCTTCTCTCTTGATCAAAAAAGAAATTTCTTTTTCATTTCATTTCATTTTTCATTACATTTTTTGCGACCTTTAATCACCTGTTGTTATAATAATGTAAAATCGATCTAAGACCTCAATGTGTTCATCTATAGTTCAGAGCGGTTTCGATCCACCTAGCATCGAAAACTGCATGTCAAAGGGTTGTGAGTTATGGAAAAGTGACGTCAAATGTAGAAACTCTTTACACTGACATGGCCACAGATATATTTGACGTTATTCGAGTGTGATGAACTCGAACAAGACTCCTTGTAAATTTAGACCATGTTCAGACGTTACAGTTTCGTTCGCTTCGGTATGATTTCCGTTAATGATCGAGAGTGTTCATATTGGTTTCCAGATGTTTCGGAGCAAGAAAACGGGACAGTTCCGTTTCGATGAAAAAAGTGGAGCGAAACCGTTTCGATCTGTTTTGCTTTATAACGTCTTCTTTTTTGACGTTTCGAAATTCGATGTTCACGGAACCGTAACGTCCGAGCATGGTCTTAGATTAGATAATTGTGTTTCAAGATAACGTAACATACTGATTCTATTATTAACCAGTTCTTCCCATTGCTGAGGTTGAACGAATTGCGCAAAGGGTCTGATCTTATCTTTGAATTCCCTAAAAACGAACAGTAGAAATAATCAATGCTACTGGATACATAATTAACATTCTAAGAACAGTCCTAAAATATTAAACCTTAAAGTCTAGAAAAATGAAGAACAGCCAATGTTAAGCCAAATTTACTAGTTCTTTAAAAATAAGATGAAAATGGAGACAACACAAACGGTCTAACTAAAAAGACGATACCTGTCTTCTTTGCTCAGTTTCCTCCTTGAAGCTAAAGAAAAAAGCAAGAAAAATCATGTTTATTTCCAATTTGAATAAAATTTGAAATATTACAAGACAGTCAGATGTAAAGTGTTGAGAAAACGCAGTCAGTAAAATGATACATAACTTCAATCTAAAGAAACACATATAGTAGACTGCACGCATGATATGTTTTGGTATAGGGGATGCGCATCGTGTATAAAATTCCCGTCCGGAGAGTTACCCCCGTATCGAAAAACGAATGGGGAGTCACATCAGTCTTATCAAATTAGTAGTAGTGGCAATGAAAATACTATTCTCGGACGGGATTCGCGCAGCCTATATAGATAGAGACTTTGCTATACCTATTAACCGATGTTTACTTGTAATCAACCCATAATCACGAGCAATCCTAAAAAAAATAAGGTTCAAAGTTAAAAGAACGAACGCTTTGAATAGATCAGTATAGCTTAAGGGCTCTGACCATAGTGAATTTTTCATAATTGCCGTGTTTAAAATGTGTTTTCTGACTGTAAACTATGGCATGTTATACATTTTCTGTTAGACAAATTATTCCTGAATCTGAAAATTCAAAAATTGCATTGAAAGAATTTGATGAAGAAGAAAATGAAGACTTTTGCGAGGAAGAGTATTTCAACTTTGAAGAGCTTAGTTTCGGCGAAGAAAAACCATTTTGAAAAATTTTTCGCAGTAGATGGTGCTTTTATCGAACAATAAAAATTTTTGCGGAAAATTTTTGTAAATGCTTCTTTGTCTCGAAATCTTTAAAATAGTGGTTTTTCATCAATTTTTCATCCGGGTTTTGCTTAAAAAAACAGTCATAACTTTTGACACATCTTTTTAGAAAAATTTTCCGCAAAATTTAAAATAGTTAAATTCTTTGCGGACAGCGTAAAGAAATTTTGAAACAAAAAAGATAATTACCCATTAAAACTAAGCACTTTTTGTAAAAGAGGGTGATGCAACATATTATTAAACATCTTTTTAAAGTTCATAAAGCCGTGGTTACACTACATTAATATCTTTAAAATTTTTGAAATTTTTTAATCAAAAATACATTAAAGAAATTAACTATTTTCTTTAAAGTCTTTTCGAAATTTTGTATGTTGTATCAAATCTTCAATCGTTTTTCTCAACTCATTTTCTCACTCAACAAACGACATGAGTGAAAGGAGGAAGGCTGCAGCACGTATTGTGCTAATTCTTTTCTAACGGAAATTTGAGAGGAAATATTCGAAAATGTCGAGCTTAAAAGGTCTTGCTGGGTACGCAAGTAGTTAAAGTTGAGGAACGAAAAAAGTGTACAACAACATATTTGCTGAACTTCTTCGTCTACGTGACCAAGAAGAAAAGAAGAATTTTATATCTCAGGATGAACACAGAAACTCGTGGCTGATATCCATCAATCATGCAAAATCTTTCTCTTATCCTATCTTTCAACCCTATCTCATATTTAGCCATACTATTACACGTTTTTTTTTATTAGAACCCAGTTTATAAGAACATTTAGGCAGAAATTCGTCGAAAAATTAAGAACATCGTAAGAACATGCCCAGCCTCAGTTTGGAAAAAAATTACAAGAAACTACAATTTTTCTTCTTTTCAAGCAGTTTTAACCCAACTTAGGCATGGATTGTCTAAAATCGAGAGTCAAATATTGTCCAAATTGTACCAATTTTATATGCTCTTTATTTTGCATGATATTGTCGATTTAGAGTAGTCTGAAAAATTAAGAACCCATTTAAGAACATTTAAGGCTAAAAATTGCTAAAAAAATAAGCACATCCAGGCTCAGCCAAATTTTAAGTGTTCTAATAAAAAAAAAACGTGTACTACGGTTTGAAAATTCCAAACGCTAGAAAATCCATTCATCGAAAAAATGTACAGAACTATCATGTCGGTGCCTTTGATCTCGAGAGAAGTGAAGAAAAAAACTTTAAACTCTTTACCAAAAAAATGGTAAAGAATCGCAAGAAATGATTTTTTTTTCAAGAATTTATAGGTCTTTATTTTCTTTAAAAGAGGACTGTTACACTTGTAAATTATTTAATCATAAAGACTTGATTAAAAAATTTCAGAAATTTTGAAATAAATTAATGTAATGTACAATTAAATTCTTAATTACTCTTAAGGGATTCGATTAAAAAGCAATTTATAAAGGCAATTCTTTGTTAAAAGTGTTAAGGAACCTGAAATATAACTTTTATGTTTAAATACCAAAATCAATTTTTGGACTATGGTCAGAGCCCTTAATACATATATATAATCGAACAATAATATGAAAATCACGTTCGTATACTGTGAATAAGGGTGATATCAGTTTTCAAGATAGTTCAAGATTCACGAAGAATCATGAAAATTATGAACTGAAATGACTATTAAAAAATGAAAAGATTACTTTTTCCATCTGGAACGTTCATGAAGTACCCTCCAATACATGTCAGCTAATTGTAACTTCAAAGCTGAAACAGAAAAAAAAAAATCATAAACTTGAATGTTAGCATAGTATTATATTTTTTCTACAGACCGCTTGCTTAGCTATTTTATACTGTCCGGGTCATATTCAGTCGCCATAAAATGAAGAAGCTATTGCCAACACGGACAACACTTCTCCATATGAGATGGTGAGTTGGCCCAAAAAATTCAATGTTTTTCACATTGGGATAAAAGGCTTTCCTAGAGTACACTCCGCCATACAGATTTTTCAAAAATTTATTCTTTGAAGGTCATTGTTTCGTCATTTTTGTCTCTCCGAGTGCCATTTTTTCGCTAAAATTTAGTCTCTCTAAGGCTTTTAAAGGTCTATCCGTACATACCCAACATTGGGATAATGTCAAAAACCCTGGGCCTTAGACTAGGCTAGAGTAAAGACGAGCCTCTATGGGTATATGTAAAAGGATATGTTACCTGTTTCTAGTTCATCGTCATCACGACTACAAACGAGCGTTTTGATCAAGTTTTCTGCATCATTGTCATACTCCTGTCATGAATGAAAAAGAGAATATTAAAACATCCCATCCAAGAATTTTATTATAATGTTAACCCTAATGCAACAGAGGATTTGACTCGAGTTTATCAGTACATTACTTCATGCTCTCAAAATAATGTCGTCCGGCGTTGACTGGCAATCTACAGTCTATATGATATTTAGTATTTCGAGAAAATAGAGTTTCGCACACCCCCTGCTCACAAACCCGGTAGAATTTTTTCAGCATTTGGGGATAAAAATAACGGACTGAAACTCGATGAGCTTTGATATTCCCATATTTTCTATGCCTGAGGATTTCAATTCTTTTGTTTTCAATCCAGAAAATTCAGTGGGGATGGGAAAAATAGCATAATATTTTGAAGTGAGGCTTTGTTTATTTGATTACTTTCAGCAGGGACAAAAATTGGAGGATAAATTCCACCGGGGACGATATTTTGGCCAATTTTTCCAGTGTAAAGGGGTCCCAGTGGGTCTGTGAGTAGGGGGTGTTTTCGCATCATTTTGAGTCTTTCCATAAGGTTTCAGCTATATTGGAGCAGTCAAACTCACTGCTGTTAAAAATAGGACGTACACGTTTTTTTTTATAAGAACGTCAAAAATTTTCGAAGCCTTCGGATGTTCTTAGTTTTTTAGATTTGAAGCCTAAAAATGTTCTTAAAATGTTCTTATTTTCAGCATTTTTTGAGCATTTTGAGGTAATTTCTTAAGAAAATGCATGTTTTTAAGTCTCCAAAGCCTTAGAATGTTCTTAGAATGTTCTTAAATTTTTGGGCCTTGAAGCCTTATGTTCTTATATAGTTTGTTCTTATAAAAAAAAACGTGTAGGAAGATAAAATTTGAAACAACACCTTTTCATCTTTGTATTTGCTTAATCACGGGAGTTTATTTGAACACATTTTTTACCCAGAAAATTCTTCCGTGTAAAACTTGAAATATTCGTGAAAAACACGAACCCAAACCTCTTCTGTGCCAGGGCACTGGGAATGAAGTTAGTCGAAACTTCCAGTATAAATAAGGGAGGAGTACGGGGCAAAAGTATGTCTATTTGTGAAGAAACAGAAAGCAGACGTAACCAAGACAACCAAAAGAAGTAATGGTAAGATAAAGAAAATTTCATCTTTGACTGGACAGCCTTTAATGGGTCATTCCATTTTTTATCCATGCAGGGGGTGGAAGAATTTCCAGGGGGTATAACGGAGTATTTTTTCACTTCTCTAGGAGGTCAAAGTTTATTCTAAAACCTCTATGGGGTAAAAGACTGATTTTAGTTTGTACATCCTTACTTTTAAGGTAGAAAATGAATTTTTCCAAGGGTTCTTGTGCAAATTTAGCATTTTTCCAGGGAGTATCCACACATTTCTAAGAATCAATCTTTTTTTGCTATAAAAAGGTTCGTCCACCCCCCTGTATGGAAATTTAATGGAACAGCCTAATAAAGGATTCGACAGTCCGTAAAAACAAGCAGGGGAAAAGGGCGTGGGTAGCAGAAACATTTATTCCTCAAATAATCCTTCGATTTGGTAGTTTCAAAGGTCTCATTTGTTTATTTTGTTAAGAAGATGATCCTTAATATTTCTCACCAGTATAGATATTTTAAATTGAAAACTTTTTATGGTTAGCCATCAGCTTATTATTTCTCAACTAGCCGGTACCCGGCGTCGCACGCCGGTTAAGCTGTAGCTGAACGCACTAAAAGTCCTTTGGATGTTGGTTAGAAAGGTTAGAGATTGAACTTTAGCCCTTCGGGCTTTAAACTCAATGGTAACGACGGCTTGAATATTTTTATAAGAAAAAAGAAGTGAACTGATTTTTTCTTATGCTTTATATCGCCCTTTGAATGCTGTTGTTGTCCACAAACCTTTTTATGTTTTGATTTACTTTTGAAATATTCTTTTCTATGAAATGAAATTGTTTTGTTTTGAAAAGAATTCGAATGTCATTAATAAATACGATCGTTAAATACATTCGAAAACATTTAAAACAAAAGAAGAGAGAAAAAGGCAAGTCTGGGCAGAAGTTAAAATTACTAAATGTAGATGGGCCTTAAATTTCAAAACAAAGGCTTAATAAAGTCTAAACCAAGCTCTATCCGATCTTTTGCAAATGGCGCGAATCCAATAAAACAAATTTGTGGAGCAAGAGACTAAAAGTCATAATTTTAAAACACAAACAAAGCGAAAACGAAAGTAGAAAACACAGACAAACACACATACAGACTACCACTATTAATATATAGATGTGCCCCTACAATATGAAAATACTAGTTTTTTCGAAATAGCTTTTCTTCTCCATTCTATGAGCTCGTTTAACGAGAACAAGATACATAAAACGAACCTTATTCTTTCACTACACTTTCAGGCCTTCAAATTATTCTTCATCGTGGGAATGTCCCTGACAGCATTTGTGTTTGGTATTCCACAAAAAGGAGATGTTAACATTGAATTCAACGAAAATGGGAGAAAGTTGACCGAGAAAGTGATTTTCGATGACCAGAATGAAACTACGGAGTATGTGATCGAAGCAAAAGGAACGCGGGTTTTGGTCGACCATAGAACTGTGAGTCAGCACATACAATTTTTTTATAACAGCCCTCCCAGCCCTTGGATTACTTATCATTCCAGCTCATTATCTGAAAATGCTTCGGCCTCCCCTGATATTATATCATGTTTATGCTTATTGAGCCACGGGCTATCGATTGCCATGGTTAAATTATGTAAAGCTTTTACTTTACGAGATATTGTAAAGAAATTGGCTGATTTGAGGGCTCGAACCTTAGCAAACTGTTTGCTCATAAAATATATGTGTACTCTTGTGGACACAAAACATAATGAGGCCCACGCTTATTTCTTTTGAAAAATCTTAAAACATAGGACATTTTTATACTAAACTCTCTTCTTATTAACTCTTTGGTAGATATTTTTGAAAGCAATTTATTTTTCTACGTATCTTAATCACTTTTTTTGTAAGTTTTTAACAATGATAACAATAAATTTGGAAAGTTTTTCAACCAACCTGCATATTCGAGAGCCCTCTCTCAGTCTCTCAGGCAAAAATACTTTTTTATCTTTCCGCTAAAACTGAATTTCGAAAAAAACCATAAATCCAATACTTCTTCAAAAGCCATTATAGTTTTTCTATAGAAAAATATTGGTCATACAACCTCCACCTTCATTTTTTTTAGGGTTTAAGTGTGATGAAGATTACGGGTGAAAAGAAATGTTTCCTAATGAAAGATGAGTACGGAGACACCAATGCCAAGATCAGACACCGATTGAACAAAGTAAGTTCCACTGGTCGGATAGCTTAGTCGGTAGAGCTGTCACCTTTTACAATCCAAGGGTTGCTGGTTCGATCACCGGCTACCGTCAACTCGGCAAATGAGTAGCTTAGATTAAATAATCTGATCTAGGCGGTAAGTCACTGGGAGCTGAGAGTAAGTGTGGCGCTCTATTTCAACATTCGACCTCTCTCGTGTGTATATGGGCCCTTATGTTCTGCACACGTGCTTTAGCTGATGAAACGGTTTCAAACTTTCTGTTTTTAAAACTTTTTGAGAAGATTTCCCCGACAAAGTAAAAATTACAAACATAATTAAATTAAGTCTTTGTTAGCTTTTAAGAAAAGACATTTAATCTATTAATCTTTTAATTCACAGCTGGGTAGGAAAGTTCCTGACGATGTGAAAGACACTAAGAATTTCAAAGGAACTGGCTCTCTCATTCAACCAGGAAATATTCCTCTGACCATCCAACAATATTGTGGATCATTCCCAATCTACAGACTTTACGAAGAAGGACAAAATATACAGGACGAATCGAGTAAGTTGTACACGTTGACTACACGTTTTTTTCATAAGAACATTTTTTCAGATTTAAGCCAAAAAATGTTCTTAACATGTTCTTATTTTCGCCATTTTGTGGGTAATTTTGTGCGTTTTTCTAACAAATCGGGTGTTTTAGAGTCCCCAAAGCCTTAAAATGTTTTTAATTTGTTCTTAACATTTTGGCCATCGAAGCCTTATGTTCTTAATATAGTTTGTTCTTATAAAAAAACATGTATGGGATTTTCAAAGGAAAACCATGCATGCCTTGTTCATAATAGCTAGTTTATGTATCGGAGGATATCGAGGGCGACGGTAAGTGAAATCGATGCAGCACAAAGTCAATAGTTTAATGTACGGCTCTATATCGTCTTTGTTCGCCTAAACAGATGACGGTATTTTGGTGTTTTTATTGTCGTAGAGCAAAGTGGACAGCGATTTTGAAGACATTATCAACTGCTTTATACTGTCTCCATCGATTTATGTCGAGTACATAAACACGAATAAATAAACACGCTGATGTTTAATGTGGCCAGTTTTTATTCCGTTAGAGGTGAACTTCAAATTTGTTGCAAAATTACTCGAAATCCGTTAAAAATGGTGAATTATCCTAGGGGGAGGGGTCATGTGTAACTTATCAAAAATTTAGAATAGTATCAGGTTCTACCCAAAAATAGTAACCGTGCACCTACTTAACAGAAAATATTTTCGAGCAGCAAAATACAAAAGGTGTTTTCATTGAATGATTACCTTTTGACTCTCTCTCTAATTCGATGTTCGAGGGACCAAGAATTTTCTTCTGATAAGAGAAATATTCGAATAACGGAGAGTGTTTTCAAATGACCTTCCAGCTGAGCAGATCAATGGTTCAGTTCGAATTAGAGAGAGTTGAGTGTAATCCAGATGACAGTGTTGTTAACGGATACGGAATATAATGGAAAAAGCTCATAATTATTGTCATACTATAGAAAATTTTCAATTTTCATTTTTTAGGGCAAAAGAGGGGTTGCAACTACGTGACTCGATTCAGACTTGTCTGCGTGTGGACAAATACAGGTCGTCACTGCTATTGGAGGGCGTATGTTCTTTTGCAATGTTATGGCAAATAAACAACATACAAACGAGAGATGGCATTTAAAAAATCTCTGTATCTTTAAATATGACGAGCATTGAAATTCAGTTTTGTTTATTTTTTTGTCAATTTTCTTTCCATTGTCCGCCATTTCCCCGTACATTATCATAATTTCTTTATGTGCTTTACTCCATAATATAATTGAGTCTCCATAACTGGAACACCCTAATTCATTTCAAGTTATGGCGGAGATCGGTTTAAAAGGAATTGTTAACTCGAGAGACCAGTAAGCTTGATCGAGTTAAGGAGACATTCCAGCTATTGAGGTTCGAATTATGAAGACTGCACTGTATAAATCAAGACTGTCCCTTATATATAAGCGTAAAGAATCCAGTAAAATTCCCTAGCTTGAATAAATGACTAGAAAAACCAAATTGAAACATACCCGTTCAAAATCATCACGGAACATCATATAGCCAAGTTCTTGTTGCTCGGCAACCGGTAAATCAAGTGATTCCATTGGCTTCAATAGCGTTGGTGATAACTGACCTAAAGTGCGTTAAAACTTGGTTTATTATTCAAAATTAGTCTTCAATGATCCAAACTTTTGCTGCTTTTATAGTTTGATTTCATGTAAAATGAATAATCATATACACCTTTAAAATTGTTTACCCAATTTCAGCGAAAAATACCTTTCGCAAACAGCAAAATTCCTAAAATATTTAATCCTCGCCAATTTCGGCCAATGGCAGGCTAAATTGGCTCTTTTTGGACCTTAAAATTAGCTTTAAAACAAAAATTTTTATTCTATAAAATCATTCGCCAAATTCACGAGAATAAGTTTCCTATTCATGATATGCACCATTGCAATGTCTTCTAACATTACATCACAGACCAAACAGCTGATTGGTTGTAAGCGACATTAAATCAATCAATACGTCACTTACAACCAATCAGCTATTGGGTCCGTGATGTAATGTCAGAAGACATTGCAATGGTGCACATCATGAAAAAGTTATTCCAGCATCATTTGGAAAGAATCTTTCGACAGTGTTTCTTTAGTTGTCTAGAAGCTTGTAAAACATCTCATCTACGTTTATCTGGCGTCCAATCAACGTTAAACGAACGTTAAACAAACGTTAAAACAACGTTATGTACCAGCTGGGATAATCTCATAAAATATCGTCCATTCTGCGCATACCACGCTCTACTCTATAAGGCGAGCGCCAACCTAGGACAGATTCTCTCACGGAGCTATAGCCTTTAAAGTGAATACGTGCCATACGCAGAGTATCAGAATCTGCTCAGAGATTACAGCTGGGAACTTTCTGAATATTCTTTTTAATTCACTAAAGGGGACTCACCTTCAACTGAAGCATGATCAGGAATATGTGATACTGATTTCGGTAATGTGACTGTAAGAAAAGAATGAAATATCATTTTTTGTTCCCTTTTTTCTTTCTTTTCATTATTCTTTCAGTGGTCAAAGCTAGGTTTTTCGTCTGGGACGGATAATGGATTATATATAGCAAATTAGCCAATTATATACTTTTGGTGCATTATGTCGAATTTTGAGAAGAAAAAAAACCTTTTCATATACTTCACTGAAACAAAAATCCATCTGAGACTGAATAAATTTTAGCACTGTATTCTTTTCCATAAAGGTTTCTATTCTATCTTAAAAGTTACTATCACCAGTTATTCTAGCGAAAGTTATTTTCTAGGGGGAACACCCGAAAAAAGTCGGAATTTGACCGTTTTCTTTTACTAAAAATAGAAACTATGACTTACGCATATCGATACAAGGATGGGTGTAGAAAAAAATTAAATTTTCTTTTCTTTGATGTTTAACACTTATGGAAAGTTAGCGGAATGAAGAAAACTGAAAATCAAATTGAAATACCTTTTCCAATGTTTTTCTTCAAATAAACTTCTTCAAAGTGGTCTTGTGCTTCTGAAAAAGATATTTTTTGTAATCAAAAGCTCATAAATTCAATGTTAAATCTAAATACAATTTTATACCCCTTTAAATATTTTTCAATTAGGCGAGATCAAATTAATTTATTGTTTAACGGGTCCGACCGACCCTGTTTTTTCTAAAATAATGCCGAAAATTTGATATTTGTTATAACGATTTCGAGGTTTTATAGATTTCCAATTTTTTTTGAGAATTTTTCGCGAGTATAAACTTTCGCGAATTGCCCTGTTAAGAATTTTCATAGAAATTTCATCTACTTTCGCGAAAAAGGCCAAAATTCGCGAAATTCACGAAAGTTTCTGCTCGCGAAAATTTGCACGTCTAAAGTATTTTTAATTGAACAAGTTCAAAAAGTGTAAATTCATCCAAGAACTAATTAAATTTGTCTTGCCTATTGGCCATAAATTACAATGTGTTACTAATAATGTGGCAAATAAATTTAAGTACCTTGCGGTGATTTGGTTCCAACATGATCGGATATGTCGTCCCTGTTATCAAAATATTGATCAAAAAATATTTACGATCTAAAATTTTTTTCTTTCTAAATTCAAAATGGAGCTTGTAATTCTTCCAGAAAATCAGAAATAAAGGAAAAGTGATACTGTATGACAAACACAGGATGTGCTCGAAACTTTCGCGGAAGAAACTTTCAAGGCCATTTCACAGTCGCAAATCGCAATGGGAAATCAAGACAACTGCGCGCTAATAACGACTTTCTATTGGTCCAAATTAAGTTTTGATGAAAAATTTTGAAGATTTTTGCGTTTAGCCAACCGGAAGTAGTTACTAGAGGAGTAACCAGTCCTTATTACCCATGATTCATTTCGACTGTGAAATGGCCTATAGCGAGTTTATGTATTTGCACTTTTGAGGAAAGCCAGCAGTTCTGACCCGCGAAATCGAGAGCGGTAAAAGTCATCCTCAGTAAACCAGGATCTAGAGAATGATAAGCTAACCGTCTGTGTCACAGAAAAACATAGATACACGAACTCGACAGGATGATTTGGACCAATAAAGTTAAAACATAAGGAACCACAATTATTCAAATTGATAATTACCAGTTTCCAAGGCCGTGTTGTTCAATGGCATCTAATAATAACATTTCTTCATCAGCTGTCCATCCTTTGACGATCAAATAAAATGTACCGTTATCCTATAACGAAATGGAATCACCAAAAATGTGAAAATAACGAAACGACTTCACAATTACACTTGCTTTTTTTATAAGGACCATCCAAAATTTTTGAACCCTGCGGATATTCTTAACTTTTTAAGTTTTAAGCCTAAAAATGTTCTCAACATATTCTGTTTAAATTTCATAATTTTTGTGAGTACTTTTGTGCAATTTCCATGTCAATTAACTCTTAAAATGTTGTTCTTAACTTGTTCTTAAAATTTTGGTCATCAAGGTCAATTATGTTCTTAAATAGTTTATTCTTATAAAAAACGTGTACCCGAGGGTAAAGGAAGTGTTTTAGGTACTCAAAAAGTGACCTATCCGATAGAATAGACTAGAGAGTGGACTTCTTGATGAGCTTTGCTTTTTTGGTAATTTTTGGTGACGCTGAATCTAGTGAAGTAGACTAGAAGCAGTTGACGAGGTAGCCATTTCAATAGCCACCATTTCGAATGAAAAACACAAAACATTCCGATGAACAAAAATGTATGACAATTTTACAATCCACCTAGGCAAAAGCTCAAAATTGAGAGAAGTTTCTCCAGATTTTGTCATTGTTTTTTCATCGTGAACATTCTTAACTTTTTGAGAAATATCATCATAAAATTTTCTTAAATGTATTCCTTGAATAGGATTCAAACCCAACCAGCAATATTTAACATTTTTATTAAAGTCTTGAACATTACTTGGGGATTATTGTTAATTTACAGGAAAAAGGTTTAGGTGTTGTTGTCAGATATAGATATATGACGCTGATATTATTCGCATATTCTAAATGTTTTAGACAATTTCATCATTATGTACATTCTTATAGAGTAAATTCTTGCAAAAGACCTGTGTTTGTTAACCCTTGGAGTTTTTAGCCTGACTGGTTTTCATAAAGTTATTCTACAAAACTTGATAGTTAGTTAGACAACGGCTTTGGTATCTTTATACTCTTTCAAAAAAACATTCTATGTTTAGGCCACGCGTTAATCAGGTTTGAAGAGTTAAGACCATTTGATTTCACCCATCCCTTTAGAGTTTCAGCGCAGTAGGCAGAAAAGGATTTACGATCTGTTCTCAGGTTAGCAAAATAGGTAAAAGTTAAATGTTAAAGGAATACAGTAAATACAGATGAAACAATATTGATTGATAACTATTTTGCTATATCTAACAAGATAAAATATCAAATTACCATTGACCATCTTATAAAATAAAGTATTTTTTCATTAATCGTATAACGAACCACTGAATAAACACTGCTTTTTGGACACGAGTCAAATTAAGATCAATTCACGCTGAAACGTGAAGATCAAATATTGCTTTTAAGCGCTTACAACGCTTTTTTATAAGAACACGTAAATTTTTGTTACGGCTCGGTTTTTCTACACGTTTTGTTTTATAAGAACATCCCAAATTTTTGAAGCCTTGGGATGTTCTTAACTTTTTGAGTTTTAAGCCTAAAAATATTCTTAACGCCATTTTTTGAGCATTTTTGTCCATTATTTTAAGGAATCGGGTGCTTTAAAGTCCGGAAAGCCTTAAAATGTTCTTAACTTATTAACATTTTAGCCATCAAAGCCTTATGTTCTTATACAGTTTGTTCTTATTGAAAAAAAGGTTTATTATTGGCACCTTCAGTCTCAAATTGCTCTCTTATCATTAGGGCAAAAATGGAGGTATAATAGGATTCATACATATTTTTTTGATACATCGACCATTAAAATTCTTGAAACTCAGTAGTTCCAGTTCTTAGTTTTGTCAATTTTTTTAGCCTTATTGTTCTTATAAAAAAAAAAAGGTTCTTGACCAATACATACTTTAAAATTTTCCAAGGACTTAAATACAATGGCGTTTTCTTTATCCTGACTGTGTCTAATCTATTGAAATTACGTTTCACATTTTTATTTTGAATAAGTCCCTCTCAATCCAAGACCCATATTTAGTTACTGAGTCTTCCGAAAATGAAAATGGAGGATACGGGTAAACACCGCCCTTAAGAGTACACCCTCTAATGACGGGGAAAACTAAATTAGCCATGAAAAAGCCAATTTTTTACCTTTTATCTTCCATTTTTGACCCTAATATTCCCGATTTTTAAGACATGGGCGGTAACATACTTGGTGGGGTACGGGACGAGCGGCGGAGGGGGTACGACGTCTGATTTAAAGTGTAAGTCCGTCTCTTTATACCAACTTACGTACAACGTACAATAATAATGACAATTTTCAATTTAGTTTAAGTTTCATTTTTAATATTGTATTTTACAAATAAATTATGTTACAAGGATATATCTAGAATAATATTATTTTAAAACTCTTACAAGAACAACAAAACCTAAAGTCCTAAAAATGGAAATAAATTATATTTTAATAAATATGACAAGGATCGTTTTAAACGACATGCTTTCAAAAATCCATCTTAATTTAATGTAGGTCTTTGTTGCATTGTTCACAATGTCGATCAGAAATCGCACGATGCCGATAATCCAGAGGTGTTCTATAGAAGTCTGGTACCAAACGAGGTCTATCGACTAAAATTCGTTTTCTTGGCACAACAACGTAAGGCTGGATATGACCACGACTAAGTTTATGATATGATGACGTCAATGCTGGTGGCATTAGCCTGTATTCTGTACGTGGGAGATGATGAAGTGAGGCTAGATATGGATGATACGGTGTCGGAGTCATGAATAGTCTTCGCTTTGGTGATTTTGTATGGTGAAGCAGGTCCTCCGTCATTGCTGGTAAATGAGGAATAGGTTTGAACGGTGGTGTTGGTTTCTGATACTCCATTTTTATCATCGGTTTTAAAAGTTGTTGTGGAGAAGAACATCTTTTGGGGATCGTCGGAGAAGGAAGGTTATCTTCAAGTTTGATAGTGTGAGTATGATGATGATAATTGTCATCTAATTTGGTTCTGGTGATACTGGCATCTTCATTGATGCTGGTTTCGGTACTAAATATAATAAAAAGATACAAATTATAATTTTTGATACAAAAAGTTTTTTAAAATAGTTACCAAGACATAGGGAAGGCAGTTCTGTGAAATAAAAATTAATCAGAAATGTTCGACCACCTTAACGCAAAGATTTTAAAAGTATAAAATTCACAATATATCCGTCAATTACCTGTCTTTAGCTTCAGCTTTCTTTGCTCGAGCACGCTGTCGTTTATTCTTGAACCAGTTGCTGACTTGCGTTACACTCAGGTTAGCACGTTGAGCGATGCTATATTTCTCTTGGGCGGTCGGATAAGGCGTTCTTTTATACATGGCGTTCAAAATTTCACGAGCTTCTTCACGGAAACAATAAGACATGCATTCTCCGTCCCAGATGGTGTAAGGTAACGGGAATTTCCTGCGAATCCGATACTTTCCCACGCTACCGAGCGCGCGTCCTCGTGCACGTTCGGCTTCGATGTAGCGGGCGGTCCGCCATAGATATTGCAGTTGCCGGTGATACTTTTTGGCGAAAGGTCGTCTTTGTAGAAGCTCGTACAGCAATTCGAACTGTCCACTACGAAACGCTAAATAACTTTTAGCTATCAATATAATTTCCGCATTACGGGATTTCTCAGTAGCCGGAACAGCCCATATGAAACGTTCAAGGCGATCAAATTTACCAGCATTTATCAGATTTTCACAAACCAAAGTGACGTGTTGGTCATCTGTTGTGAAGAAAGTTGGACTGCAATGTCTATCAGTTGAAGGTGGCGTCTCGCCACCACTTGAATAACAACTGTCAGGGCGCTTCAACGTCGCTAGAGATGGCGGTGGCGTACAAGAGGGCGTGATTGATCTTGTAGGTGATTCCATTTCGACGTTTAGAATGAAAATGATTAGGGAATGATGCCACCAGAATCGTTTAAATAGCATACGACAATAATATAATACAATATAAATGGAAACATCGCACGCGCAAGAACTAACCAATACAATAGAAAAAAGCTCTTTGTTAAGGTACTTCTTTTATATAATTTATATCAATTCTTTTATTAAATGGATATTAAATGTTAATTCCCTTTAATTTGGTTGCCTGTACTAACATAGCAAGGCTTTGTATATAGCAAGTGATAGTAGCCGGCACACTTTGACTTGATTCCATTAAAGCCTCTTAATGTTATTATCAAAACACTGTTCAAATAGTAAACATTGGCCGTAAAAAGACATGCAATAATAATACGAAGAAATTAAATTATGATCAAATTTGACTTAAAATTTCAATTGGACACTCTCTATTTCTACAAGAACAATTTCATAAGAACAATAGACTGTACAATGCCACATATTATAAGAATAATTTAAGAACGGTCATAAGCCTGTTATTTTTTAAGTTTAAGGAAGAAGAGTTTAAGTAGGAAAACACACAAGAACTAAACTATCTGGAACTATCTATAGTTTGCCCTGAAATAAGAACAGGATAAGAACAGTTTGAGGCTTAAAATACTAAAAAATAAAATGCTGCAAACTCTCTATAATAACTCTTTGGTTCTTATAAAAAGTGTTGGAAGAGTGCCTGAGGGTGCTAGTTTTCTTTGAAGGCAATTTATGGGTGGTTTTTCGATTCTTCTATATTCCTCGTTGAAAGACTGGCTGTATTGATTCAGGCCTTCGCGAATTCATATAACATTTTTCAGTGTCTAAATATTATCGAATGTGCTATTAACACTTATTTGCGAGTTTATAATTCCATTCAATATCAAATTTAAATTCGAAAAATGTTATAAACAAATTATTTTATTAAGGTTATTGATTAAGGTATAAAAATTAATCAAAAATTGAATTAAAATATTCTAATTCAATAAAGCTCGAGCCTGAAGCGTGACTATAATCAATGAGTTAACCCAACAAAAAACAGAGGTATATATTTGTAGGGTTAATATTGATTTTTAAGAATTTTGTGTAAAAAGTCTGGTAAGTCAGACTGGAGACTGTGTGTTATTCAAGGATTTTTAACATCCTTTTGCTAAGTTTTAGTGAGATTTTAAACCTCGTTTTTTCTTAATGGTGCCCTCACAAGGGACAACATGTGAGAATCAGCTGATTGGGAAATTAATAGAAGTCCTCTAGGGAACACAATCTTTTTCATTTTTTTTAACATCTCGTTGTGAATACAAGACACTCTTTTTTACACCATGGACACATTTTCAAGGCGTGGCAAATAAATCTTTGTCTCTGTTCAATGATCAACTAAAACTTACGAACTGCACTATAGTAAGGCTCAGAAAATAACAAAGAGATAAAAAGGCATATTATTACCCCCCCCCACACTATACACTCTCTCTCTCTGGTGATGTGGCTTAGAATCGCAAGAGAATGGAAAAAATTCAGAACAATTTTGAGCGATTTTGGGCCTGAAATGTAGAATTTTCAGCAGAATAAGGTATGGATAGTTCATATTGGTCACAAGACTAAATCACCCCAATTTTGCTCTTCAAACAAGAAGGTCCAGTAGTTTGAAATGAGAGCATTCTTTAGCTTAAGAAAAAGTGATATAAATATATGTATAGATTTTCGACCAATGAGATATTAAAATACAGTATAGAAAAGAGAAAATCTTGAATATCTTAAAAAAAGAATGTTTAAAATCCGGCTGCGAAATCATCATCATAATCTAGCTAGCAAAGGTGGAGGAAATTTTTAAAGAACATTGTAAGGGTTAGGATCCCTAGAGACCCTTAGAAAGTCGAAAATTGACTTTGTAAGGGTCTCCAAGCCAAATTAGACTTATCCTTTTTCCATATACTACTTGTTAGGATCGACAAATACCGTCCAGACTATATTTGGAAATTGTTTTTTTTTAACTGCACTAAATATGTTACATTTTAAAGATTTGAGGCCAAAGAGTAGGCAAAGGTTTCGCTAATTTGTTAGGAGTTCTTATAAAATAATGATAAGGAAAACAAAGTTATCTGATAGGTAGAACAATCAGCTGTCTAGTGTTTGAGTGTGATATTCCTAATCAAACAATCAAATTCATTTAATTTAATCGCCTTTTATAAATTTGATAGACGATTTAAAGAAAAATTGGAATTTTAAAAAATTACGACGCGTAGTAACTTATCCGAAGTAAATTCGTTTCAACGTTGTTTCGTAATGCCATTTTTTTTGAATGAATCAAAACATATCATGAACCAGCAGAAATTAATTTGGTTATTGCTAAAATTTTCAGACTTTTGATTGACTGAACCGACTTTAAAGTTTTGTATGTACCATCAAAATTTAAGTTAAGTTTTCCTCTATAAAATAAAAAAAGAATCAACGAAAAACCTTTAATGGTACACAATTTCATAAAACTGTATATTTCTTGGCGCACCCGGTATACTATCTGTGGTTTTGGTCTGCGATCCAGACTATTAGTAGGCCCGATTTGTAACAAATTCCATAAAAATCGTGCAAATTTGGAACAAAGCACCAAATTTGGACCAGACATGCCTAATACCCTATGGATTGATATTAGAAGGGCTGCCTAGAAAGATTTTAAGGGTAGCCTCTATTTTTGGACCCATTATCGAAAAACTAGGCTTAAGCCCAAGGGCCCAATTTTATGGAAATTTCAAACTCATTTTAGGCCAAGACAATGATGTCTGGTCCAAATTCGGTGCTTTGTTCCAAATTTGCACGATAATTACACCAAATAGGCCTACTATATAAATTAGACACAAGATCAAACTATCGAGCAGGTAAAAGATTAATTTTTTTTATCAAACAGACTATCAGCACAGAGTGTATTACGAAACTGGTGAATGTCTTAACAAACTTACAATGAGGTGGTAATCATGACCTCGTTTGTGATTGCCCATCTCTGCACCCGATGCGAAACACTGTTGAAAAAATAAAAAAAGCCGCATTAGAAAGAAAAGAATTTTTCTCATTTTAAAGTATCCAAGTGTGGAATTTAGCTACTAATAACTACTACTAATAGCTACTCACGTGTAATAAGTCTCATATGAATACACTAGATAGAGCTACCCTGTCCCTGGCTGAAGCATCATTGATCAACCTGGATCAATGGCAATGGCTTAAGAAAAACAGGATGGCTCTATCAAGTATTTTATATAAGATATATTTGCATTTTTCCCTATTATAAATATGCAAGTGAAGAATTTAGCTATTCAGTTCAATTTCATCGATATTTTGAATATTTGAGCATCATTTTCTGAAGGCCGTGGACACCTTATCAAGACCGAAATTCATCAAGGTGCACTTCTTTAAGTTCAAGATTAGAACTTCCAAAATTTTCCTTGAATGAATGCAGCCTTGCTTGGCATACTTACTTGAAAACCTCAGACTATATACGGATATTCGGTCGAGTCAGATAATCTAAATTTTACAGACCAGGGGTTTAAAGCTTCTTTATTGATAGTAAAGGGGAAAAGAAATGAAAGATTGAGAAAACAAATGAAAATAAAAGAAATCGTACTTGAATACAAGCATCGAAGTCTGGACACTCAGCACACGACACCCTCAATCCAGAGCAATCTGCGTGGCAATAATTGCAATGGTACTTTGCTCCTGTAAAAAAATTAAAAAGATTTTAGACCTGCCAAAAATACATTACATTAGCACTATTATGAGAGAGCTCTATCAAGATTTAAACTCATTCTATCTTCATTTTCTGATCGATTTTCAACCTGATTATCAGAAGCATAACATATAAAGTATTTTTAATTCTCAATATTTCACTCACAACATTTTCGTCTTTATTTAAAAAGTAGAATCATTATCAAGAGCTATGTTGAATCTTTTCAATATCCTGAGGAGTCAGGAGGAGTATATAGAGGGTATAGAGGAACATTGACAGTATGTGGGACATGGTGATCGAAAGCAATTTTCTGGTCTTTTTTTCGAAATTTCGATGAATGATAACCTTCCCTTTGGGAATTTGCATATGATTTTTTTCAGTGGATTTGAAATTGTTCCTCGAGAATTTTTGCTCAGATATATAAAAAAGCCCAAATTTTTAAAACTTTATAAAGATTGAAATTGTTTTTTTTGTAATGAAAAACTTTTGTTTGTAGTATTGGAGTTAGTAATTTCCAAGAAACTCATATGGATGAATCTTTAATAAACCATTATAAACATTTGACTTTCTTTAATTTCTATAAGAAACCATGAATCATAAAATCTTTCCAAGCAGTTCCTAGCCTTCATTCTAGCAGCAAGTCAACAATCAACCTACAGGATAACTTGCACAAATATTTATAATACACGTTACAGTTAAATACGGTGATCAAATGGAAATAGTTATCAGAAAGTAAATTTAGAAAAAATCAAACCAGATATTTTTTCATATTCTTATAATTAAAGCAAAATGTACCAGTGTATTTACAGAACTCGTTTAGTTCCTGGATACTCAGATTATGACTTCCTTTTTATTGTAAACATTAATTATTACTCCCAGTCAAAAGAAGAATAAAGTCTAAATGAAAGAGGCGATAAATAACATCGAAAAGCTTGCTAATTCTCACATCCATAAGGAGCAGGTATAAAATGAAGCAGCTGGGGAAAATTGAGAACAGAAGCAGATGAAAAATTGTTAAAGGGATAACCTACAGCTTTAAAACTCGCCAAGATTATTATCCTTTCTTCTCATCAAGTCAAACGAACTGAAGTAAGACACGTTCAGTTCAACTTTTAAAACATTTGGACTTTGAGTTTATGGATTGATCTAATAAACTACAATCGAAAACCAGATCAAAGAAGCTAAATCCTTTTCCCTTTGTATCCAGTTCTGAAAAGGCTTGGTTTTGTTTTGGAAAATATTACAAAATGATTGGTACAATGTCATTGGGGCCATGGTTCAAATACAACATTTTGTTAACAATGATTTGTTGCTGTTTTGCGAACAGCACTACCACACCAGAACCAGACTATTACATCATTGGCTTGTTTTCAACATGCTCTTCAGAAGAAACTCGAAATTCAAACAAACCAAATGATTTACAGGATCAGAAGTTTTACAACAGAGCTTACCAAACTTTCTTAGCATTTGAAAGAACAAGTGCATATTACAATCAGTTATTTCTCAAACGTTATAATGTAACTGCTGAGACAATTTCTATTGATGTATGTGCAAGTCAAAATTTATTGGTTTCAGCATTCTTAGATCTGTATTTACGAGATGATTTGTTTCAAAGAGAAGCCTCGCCGACAGAACAAGAGGTACCAAAATACTTAGTCATATACAGCTTCATGACTGAACATTTAACATGGCTTGCAAAGAAAATATTTCAAGTGCCAAGAAGTAAAACGCCCTTTGTTATCTTAAATACCAAAGACAACAAAACTAGATTCCAGGAAGAACCATGGGGAGATTTGAGAAACTTAGAAAGGATCCATCAAGTAGGGACGGAGCATCAAATAGCATACAAAACCAAAGTCTTCTTTGATTATTCAGAATGGAAATCCATTGTTATTTTAACTCTATCACAAAGCAAAATCTATCAAAAAAGGACACAACTTTTTTATGAAGCTCTCCAACAATCAAAATCTACCTGTATTTACAGGATGGACAACGTTGCGACAAAAACAAAACTTGACAAAACAATCAGATTGCTTCAAAATCGAACAGATTTGAAAGCAATTTATGCAATGGGAAATAAAAAGGATACACTTCAATTTCTCAAGGCGCTTGATCAAAATGGTGTTTATAACCGTGTTCTGTTTTTAGATTCAGATTCAAAGAGCTGGTCAATACCAAGGAATTTAGCTAAAGGTTTGTTCTATATCAGTAATTTTGGTCTAACTAATGATATTAAAGACATTCCAAGAGATTACAACCATAGCTATTTGACAAAACCGGTATTGAAAATTGGATATTATCCTACTTGGGTTTCTCAAAAAAATGAAAGTAAGACCTCAACTCTCCAAAGGCTCCAAAATTATGAAGATATCACTTTAAAATATGCTGTATACGAAACCTTCAGCTACTTAAATCAGGTATATGAGCTTGAACTACTTAAAGCTTATAAATGGTTCACTATAAATAACATTGCAGGCTACCTAAATACTCGATTTCTAGTCAATCTTAAAATGTTTGCAGTAACCAACATGAAAAACCTATACCAAGAAGGAAAGACACTTTTGGATGGTTTATCCTGGTTATATGGTAGCGTCATATGGCCTGGAAACCTGAAAAAACCTCCTAAAATAGTATGCAGAAACCAGAGTAATATACCCCCTGGTTTTTATCAGGCATGTGGCACGGTACCATCAAACAAAACTCGATGGGATCATCAAGTAAGCTGGTTTCTCAGACAATGTGAAGAAGGTTTTTACAAGGATGCATATGGAGATTTCAATTGCAAAAAATGTCCTCAATACACGAAAGCAAATGCTCTACATACTGGCTGTTATAGCCCATATAAGAACTTCACACCTGTTAACTTTGATACAATTGAAGGAGTTATGCTTTTCATTTCTTTATTGGTTGGCATCTTAACTTCTTTCTCATACTTCACATGTTATGTTTGCCACAGGAATACCCCTGTTGCAAAGTCCTCGCAATTAAAACTGACACTTGGTCAACTTCTTCTACATTGTAATGTATTTATTTTGATAATATTAGGAAGTATCACCCCTACTAATGTATCGTGTTGGATACTGGGGTTGGTAGTAGGTCCATCAACTGTTCTCTTATTCAGCATCATATTGGTTAAAACGCAGACGGTCATTTGGATTTTCGAATCAAACACACGTATTTCAATGGGAGAAAAACGTAAACAAACAACAGTGCTTGTTATGATCGTCACTGCAATCACATCAGTATCTTTTTTGATAACCATGGTCTCTATGATGCAAAATGATTCAAGAACAATGATTCTTTATGACCATGAGCTTTTGACCAAGTTCCAATACTGCAATGTTGGAAATCAATTACACATCCAATTGATCTACACAATGTTCCTATCAATCATTTGCACTGTACAAGGAGTCCGTTCAAGGAGGTTACCAGAATCATTCAAAAGTACAAGATACATCATCTATGCCATGTACACAAATATTGTCATTCAAATTGTTTTCATAACTTTGTTCAATGTTCAACGCCAAGACAAACATCTCCAAACCTATATTTTAAATTTCACATTGGTTCTTTCCCACCTCTCAATTTTGCTGATCATGCACACACAGCGTATCATAAATTTGTTGGATCGTAAAGAGAATGATGTGACAGTTGTTCGACAACAAATTTCTTCATGCATGACAAAACAAAGTGCAAGTCTAGTACTTGGAAATCAACGAAACAAGTGACTTTTTGTAAAGTTTATTGCAACTTCAAATAAGAAGTATGCACATCTAATATGGGTACCACAAGTACTTTATCTTTAAAGAAGATGATATATGCAAAAGAATTAAACGATTTCTCCACATAATTTAGGAGAAAATGACTTATTTGTAAATAATTTATGAGTCTTTTAAATAATTTTGGACAGTTTTGGATACTTGATGAAGACAAGTGATTTGGTAAAATATATTTGATTTAAAAAATATTGTATTTGTAAAGTTTTTACTTAGGGTGGCAAAAAATGTGATGAAAATGATGTTATTTAATAGAAAAAACTACCAGGTGCACCAAAAAAAGTATTCAGTTTTGTAAAGTTATTGCGATCTTAAGGTTAAAGGTTTTTTGCTAATTCTTTTTTTATTCTATTATTCTATTAGGAAAGGCTAACTTTTATTATGTAAAACTTTAAAATCGGTTCATTCAATCAAAAGTTGAAAAAACTGAAAATTTTGACCTATCCAAAATGACCAAATTCATTATAAACAGTGAGAAAAACTAGTTAATAATTACCACTTATCTTACCACGATCGATTTTATTGATTTGTAGATTCTTCATCGATAGGCTGGCTTGTATTGATAAGCAAGTTCAATGAAATCTATCGTTGGAAAGTCTTTCCTCTATAAAGTTTTATTGTTAAAAAATTCTATCGATAAATTGTACTGCTAAAAATGATAAGGCTTTTTCAATGAAATTGGTCACAAGACGTTTGTAAAAATTACAAAGAAAAGTTAGAATGAAAGCAAATTGATCAAACTAAGCATTTGAGAGACGCTCGTGGAAATTTAATTACAAAGAAAGCGATTTGATAAAAGTATGCATAAGAGACGCTCGTGAAAATTTAATTTTATAAAAAAAGCAAGTTGACATTTGTTGACTTTTATTGTTAAAACTTACAAAGAAAAACAAGTTGATAAAAGTGTGCATTAGAAACTGTAGGTAAATTTATGAACAAAAAAACAATGCTTTAGAGAAGCAAAATGTTACAAACGGATCGGCAAAACAAAAGTTGTGGCTAAGAAACAGGGGTGTTAAAAACTTGGTTATCGTAACTCATGCAACCAAGTGCATCGCAACTTTTTGATAAGCATGATTTTGCATCCTAAAATGGATCAATTTTCAATTTTTAGTTTGTAAGTAATCCAAAAACGCATCGCGAATTGCGAAATGCAATACGCTAATTCGGTCCCTGCTAAGGGGGGGGGGGGGTCTTCTTACCTAAGGGGGGGGGGGTCTTCTTAGATAAGGGGGATCTTCCTTGAATTATGACTCTTGTACAATCGTTTCATTTATACTGATTTTTTTTTGTCACTTAAAAGTTTTAACTGTTGTGTTGTAAATAAAATACTTTGAGTTTCTTAGGATCAATTTCAATAGATCTTTCATAGACTTTGATGATCATATCATTCAAAAGTTACTTGAGTCTTTAGATGTTGCTGATGATAAGTTTGAGCATTAAAATACCAGCCTTCATTTTTAACAATTTTTTTTCTTCCTATTCTTGTTATAATTTTTGAAGGGGTGAAGCAAATTCTATGCTATAGCTCAAAATATAAGCATTTCCTCTTTGAAGAGATTTTAATTGATAGCACTTTTTGTTAAAAACACCACGTACCATACCTTAGTTCGTCTAATAATGTTGACATCCTTCTCATCTAAGAAGGGAGAGTTTGCACAAAAAAACAAAACAATAAAAAATGAAACTATTCCATGTTTCACTTTTTAGCACCTAATCTTCAAAAATGAAAATATTTATGACTGTAAATTCTTCTTCAATTAGAGGATTTCTTGCAGCACTGACAATCTAACTTCTGCATCAAATTCCCAATTTCTTCAGCTTAGAGAATTGAAAATGAGAAAAAGCCTACCTCTAAAGGATCACAGACTTTAAACATATTAAAGAGGCATTTTATAAAGTGACATTTTACAGCTGCCAGTCATGCAAAGCACTGAATGACCACGGTTGCCAAAAAAAGAAGGGCCGTATGAAATGAGGAATCTCGTTGTTGGAAATTTCATAAACAGTCCATGAAGGAGCACCCGGAAGCAATAACTAGAAGAGATAGACCACTTTTGTTTTTGTTGCAGATTTTGATATAAATTTCTCACATGGATTGTCTGTCAATGTATTGTGTCAAAAATGGTATTTTCTTAAATTTTGGTTGACACCATTTTATTGTCGGTAATATCTAATAATTTAAATACGCCAACCATTGGATGATGTCATTAAAAAATTCAAAAATGTTTTCATGAAATATTTCAGAATTAATAATCAATGCCTCCAGTCAAAATTTGGTGTTGATTGCATTAAATATATTTGAAGTTATCACCGCTTTTCAATACGTCCAACTTGAATCTTACCTATGACGTGTTTTTTCGATATCTTGAAATTAGCTTAATCTAAATTTTGACCCAGCACTTTCCGTAACCATCTCGTTTAAATGCTTCTTTTGAGCTATATGCGAGAATAAAGTAACAATGGGAAGAGGTGTGAAAATCGGGCAATAGGTCTTAGATAAGGAGGTTTAAGCTTGTGCCTGTGGCAGTAACAAAAACAGAATTTTTGAAAAAATCTTCCAACTTACACAACTCCAGTAAGGAAACTTTTTTTAGCATAAGTGTTTTTTCCAACTTCAATTCAGCTTTCTTTTGCAAAAGAAATTATCAAGATATGTCTTTTCATTCTTTCAAAATTTGAAAATGAGTACTCGCGGGTGCGCTTTTTCAAACTTCTTGTTCACAGCACGGGAAAGTTTTTACCAGGGGACACTAAAATCAAAAGTGTTTGGCACCAGATACAGATATTGGCCTGATTTTTTTGCATTTTCCCCGTGATATTTTAGCTTTCGAAGCGTACCATGTTGCCTGACTAGAGCAACCTTTTTCCTCTAAATTTACAATTTTTTTAAAACCAACTTTAATATTTCAAAAAGATATAAATGTTCTTTCTTTCCGCTAAGGGAAAGTTAATGGTATTGTACCCCGTCTATGGCTACGAAAAAACACTCTTGAATTTTGGTGCTGTGGGGATGTTACAAGATGGCGGGAGGTTTTTGTATAGAAATTTAAAAAAAAGGAGCTTCAGAATGGAATATCTGAAAAACTAGTAAGGTTGAAAGATAAGTGACCCCTCATTTTTTTCTGAGGATAAGGGCTGTCATTAAACTTGGTTTGACATTTTGCAAATGAGTCTGAAATTTCGACTGACCTCAGAAGTCACGATCTTTTGCGTGCATGAAAATAAAAAAAAATATTTCTTATTTTCCTTTCTTCATATCTTTACCATAATCCACTCAAACTGGTTCATTCTTTTTTTCAATCAGTAGAAAATTTATCAGAGAATACAATAGAGAATACAATAAAAAAAGAATGAAGTTCCAACAGTTTGCCTTAAAACGGTCGTCGCGCTTGAAGTGATTGTTTTTTCGTGCCAATTTTTTTTGGAGAAGACATACAAAAGAATAAGCTTTCTTTTGATACTGGTGTAGCAACTCCAGAAGATTTTCCAAATTCTATTTCAAAACCTTGAAATTTCTAATTCAAAACCTATTCTATCTTGTAGAGCTTTGAAAAGGAAAGAAAATGAGGAGTCATAGGCCTCCAGTTGATAAGTGGTTGTAAAGATATTCAAATTTTAGTGTCGAAAATTTGACTAAAAGTGTCAAAAAAAGGGTTAGGAAAATAGCTTGGAATAATTCGAAAAATGTGTCTAAAAAGAAAAAAAAAATTTCCAGTCATGCTTCTTTAATTTTGCATATCTCTTTTTTTAATGTAGCTAGAGACCTGAAATTTGGAGGGAGAATTCTTTGATGGTGTTAGAATATAATTATATAAAAATATTTGTAATTTAGTTGAAAAAAGAAGACATTGCATTGTTTTATTTTTGTAGCTTTTGTAGCTTTTTTAGCTTGGAAAAGGTTGAAATGAGTCAAAAAAAGTGGTAGGACCCATTTTCAAGGAGCCTCTGGAAATGAAGGAACAAAAGTTATAAGTAAAGAATAAGTTTTTCTGAAAGGAGAAACCCCAAATGAAAAGAAAATCCAATTCGACAGAAATAAATAAAAACTTTTTTTGGGACATTCCCATGCTAAAGAAGAAAAAAAGTGAAAAAAGCTACATGAAAATGAAAGAACTAGAATATTAGTGAATGTGATTTTTGAATTCCTCACCGGCTTTTTCTGATAAACATACAAAGTTTTAGTGTAACTGCCAAAATGCAGTTGTCTTAAATAGTTTTACGTTTATTTTTATCGTTTCCTTTGTACTTAGATTTATTATTTGATAGGACTTTTGTAGTGAAACTGTAAATGATTACTATATAATTTGTATTAGTTCCACGTGTATTGTCTATATTATGTGTCTAGGGAGTTGTGTATTGTATTGTATAGTGCCGTATTGTTTGTATATTTATGTGTTTGTCCCTTGAGGATTGTCTAGTAGGCTTCGCCATACGAGGCGTGCGAACGCACGCGCACGCCTCCGCACACGCCTAAAAGCCTTTTAGGTGTGGAATTTATCACATGCCATAAATCATGAAAATCTAGCCAAGCGTGTGATCAATCGCACGTGTACAAATTTATTCTAAAAATCTTTTTTCTGCTTGTTCAGTAAGTTATGAAGTAAGCAATCCGATAAAAGTGATCTCAGAAACACTTTTGAACATTACGAAGAAAGGAAGTTGACAAAAGTTAACTTTGAAACACTCTTGAAAGTTATGAAGTAAGCAATCTGATAAACGGGATCTTAGAAACACTCTTGAAAGTTATGAAGAAAGCGAGTCGATAAAAGTTAACTTTGAAACACCCTTGAAAGTTATGAAGTAAGCAAGCCGATAAAAGTGATCTTAAAAACACTCTTGAAAGTTACGTAGAAAGCGAGTTGATAAAAGTGATCTTAGAAACACTCTTGAAAGTTACGAAGAAAGCGAGTTGATAAAAGTGATCTTAGAAACACTCTTGAAAGGTACGAAGAAAGCGAGTTGATAAAAGTGATGTTAGAAACACTCTTGAAAGTTACGAAGAAAGTGAATTAATAAAAGTTAACTAAGAGACACCCTTGAAAGTTATGCAGTAAGCGAATTGATAAATTTAATTAATAAAAGTGATCTTAGAAATAAAGAAGGTTACGAAGAAAGCAAGATGACAAAAGCAATTTTAGAAACACCGAAACACCCTTAAAAGTTACAAAGAAAGCGGGTTGATAAAAGTGATCTTAGAAACAAGAAGAAAGTAACAAAGGCTCCAGGGCTGGCGTGACACGTGAATGAGCCTTTTTTCTGACGTGAATGCGTGAATTGGACTTTTTTAGCATGTGAATACGTGAATTGAGATATCAGTGTGAACGTGAAAATAAGATTTTTCCACCTGAATTCGTGAATCGAGATTTTTAGCGTGAACGTGAAAAGCAAATAATTGTCTGAAACACAAGGAAACTCTAAAAATATATCTAAGACCTCGATAACTAAATCTGTAAAGTTTTCTTGCTCGCTTTACTAGCATAGTCTTGGATTAAATCATTGTCATATTAAGTTATTGTCATTGTAAAGTCATTCAAAATAATCAAGACTTTATAACATTAAAATTCTCAAAGATTTCTAAAGAAATAGTTTCGCGATTTTTTTGAGGGTGTATTTTTTCATTTTTAATGACAATTTTTGTGATGCTGCATCCAACGAGATTTGGAAAAAATGGATTAACGGGGGAAATTTTTCCCACTTGGAGCTCTCCCACATTTTTGTGAGGCGAAGTTTGGCCAGGCCCAATTGATAGTTTGGTTCGTGTCCTTCGATCGACTCTAAATTTTTGAGAAAAAGTGTTTCACTTTGAGTTAGAAAAATCACGAAATCAAAACAATTTTACCTCCTTTTCACATGATAACAACTATCTCTGCGATTCTTTTTTAACTGAGTGCTTTGATTCTTCTATAAACAACATCCACTTCGTACAGAAAATGTCCCGGTGTAACCCGTATTTAAAAACAAGTATGAGGCACCTAAAAGCAGAGAGTCACAGCTGTATTCCTTTAAGCACACGCCGTGAACGCCCTAATCTCCACTTAGAATTATCTTGCGATCGCGACGCATGCCTTTATGGATCCGGGCTTTAGGCTATTTAACGAATCACGGCATGGCCCGAACATGTTTGGGCCATGCTCGGGCCACAAAAAAGTATTATTGAATCGGCCTAAACATTTTTGTTCGGACCATGTTCGGGCCATGTATTTACAATTGATACGGATTTGCTCGGGCCATCATAGGAATAGTAGAATTTAATTTTATTTACCTTTCCTGCTTTATCATCATCCATTGTTAAATATTTTCATTAGACAAATTCAAAGTTCCAAATACCAGTTTGATTCACAAAGTTGTACAACAGTACAAAAAACAATCCAGAAAAATTCTGCTTCGAATAGGAGAAGACCACGAGAAAAGGGAACGGGATAAAGAATAAAAAGAAGACCATATTATGTAAGATTCAAATCATTCTTTTTAATAATTTTCCTAACTTAATTGGAAAATAGATGATTAACAATATATATTTGAATAAAGATGAAGATTTTTAAATTTGTTTGCTAAAATAAGGAATTTAAAATATAAATATGGGTCCCGAAATTACACGCGCGATCGTAGCAAGTTTTTGAAAATCTGGCCCAAACATGGTCCGAAACTGCGCGGGCCCGCGCGGGCCATTTTTAAAAAGTATTAATCAAGAGGCCCAAACATGTTATTTTTTATTTCTTTACATTTGCGGTTGGGGATTCCAGGAGATTTCGCTGATTAGTCAGAGCGCGACGAGCATTTTTTTCCCCGAAAGTTTTTCCTATCCGTCATTCCGTGATTCAGGGGGTATAGGGAGGTAGGGTCATGGTTGCTAGTAACGGCTTGTCACTGTCATGGCTTGGCAGCAGGTTTTAGGTGCCCCCTAAGAATTCAGGTGACCCCTAAGATTTAGGTTACCCCTGGTTGCCAAATATTTTAGGTGACCCCTAACCCGAAAATCCTTTTCAAACAATCAAACAAATACAACAGTTAGTTTAGCCAACGATGTAAAAATAATAGATAACCAACTACCTCTACACAGCGCGAAACATAGCTGAATACGGGAGTATGTCGATTTCTGTTTAGATACGCATCCGTGAGTATACAGTGCCGTATACAAATAAAACGTATATGGAGTATAAATTTTCCCGTAAACATATCATTAGGATTTATATTCCCGGTTACGTTATATTCTTTTCGGATAACCCATTATAAGTATACTGTGTTCGGATATCATTTTATACTCTATGGGTGTCGCTACACTCACGCCCGTTCAGAGAAAAAACATCCGCCCTTGCTGGGTTCCAGCTCCTTTTTTGATTTTATCAAACGCACAAAAACAACAAAACAGTCTTCTTGAATTTGGCGGCAAGCAAGATGGCGGAAAGTTCCCATTGAGCTTAAGATTTGAAGTAACACGAAGGACTTTATTGTCAAGAATAACAGAATTAACTCCAAGCTAAGTATATTTTATTATTCTAAAACTTACTCTCGGGTACCTAATAGCCGTCCCCCCCCGCTAATTAATTTTTCGAAAATTTTCCACCCAGGACATTCTTATTCCAACCCCCCGCTTATTAATTTTTGGGAAAATGTTTTTGAAAGTCCCCTTTTTTGTCTTAATTCTGCTGTATTAGCCTTATTTTCAAACATTTTCCACCCAGGACATTTTTATTCCAACCCCCCCGCTTATTAAATTTTGAAATTTTTTCCAACCCCCCTGCTTATTCCAACCCCCCCGGCTATTAGGTACCCGAGAGTAAACTTCTATTGTTTTTTTGAGATTGAAGACATTTATTAAAAAATGATAAGAAAGATTTAAGGCAGAAAAAAGGTACTATACTGTTTGAAATTTTTTATGGCTTAGTTTTGATGCATTTTTTTTCAAGGACGGTGTTGATATTATTTCATTGCTGTACATTATATGCTGCATTGTATAGTAAAGAGAAAAGCAAGCTTGAATTACAGATTTTGAACATAATTTAGAATAACTGTAGCTAGGATTCTGTTTTATGGCTGTGTTGTGTTTGTATTCTCTTCATTTTGGTTTTACTCATATTTTGATTTCGTCCATATTATAGTAAAAATCTTTTGATGTATGTAAATCTTTAAACAAATATTTCCAGTTATGGTAAATGCAAAAACTAAATTTGAGTAGATTTTTTGATGGATCATTATTTCTCCCTTAGATCTTTTTGAAACACTGTAATATCTGGTATATGTGTAGTCATCAAGCATGCCAAACACATATCAGCATTAGCCATTCAATAGAGTGTCAAAATGTGGATATTACTTTGTTTTAAAACTAAGGGACTAGCTATGATTGTAATCTTTGGAACAATACAAAATCTTTGAAGTTCTTTTGAATCAGATGTGCATGTTGTTAGTCATTTTAATGCCAAAACAACATCAACAGTCAAAACATTCTAAACCATGTTTAAACTGTAGAAATTATGATTCAATTGGACTTTTTTTGTTTTCTTTTTTGTAATTACTTTCAAAGCTTAATTTTCTTAAAAATATTGGAAAGCATAATGCTAAAAAGCTGTTTCAAAAAAACCTTGTGTACTATAACTTCTGAATAACATTTTTGTAAACAAAATAATTTCGTTTGAGATAGATTATTCTGCAAAGTTTTTTTGTGCGTGAAAGTTATTTGACAAGGTGTTGAGATTTTCTCTATTAGGCAAGTTAAATTTTTTAGATAAATCTTTAATTATAAGTGCAAGTTTATGCTAATCGGTAACCAGTCAGTTAGCCATGGCCAGATATATTTTGGATTGTATTTCCATTATCCTGTTTAGCCTGAATGTCTTGGTTGTAAACTGTTTTTGATCTTTCTTCTATTAACTCTGCCTAAATCCTTGTTGTAAGGCCATGACCAAAAAATCTGTAGCTTCACCCAACAATTGAATTAGCACTTTTTGTTATTTAATGCTAATAATTATAAAGTGTTTATATTTATTTTTTATTTTAGCACTAAAGTGATGTTGCGTGTACATGGACATTGTTTAAATTTCAAGGAAATTAACCCTAAACTAAGTAAGTCATTATTATGTCGCAACATGGTCTTACTCAGTATTTTGACTCTCAAAATTTTATTTTACTTCCTCTCCAATGAAGAAAGTGTTCAGTAAAAGACTACTTTAAAACAATAGAAATTCTTTCCCCGTTGGTTTTTTGATGGAAATGTTCATCCCCACTGTGAGAAGAAGTTCCACCGGCGCTGCAAGACAGGGGTGTTATTAATAAAAACAAAGCTTGAGTTAAAAGAAGAGTTCAAGAGTTAAAATACCTGGACTTTTTCATCAGTGAAATATTTTTCCCTAAAATGTCTATCAAAAAAAAATTTTGAATCACCTCTAGATATGATTCTCAATAAGTTCGCTCAGTCTGTAAATGTAACTTTTCAAATTGGTGGCCCCTCCCAAATGTTTTCATCAAAAGTTTCAAAAGACACCCCTGTCTCACTGCCTCTTTGGAACTTTTGCTTTCAGTGGGGATAAAAACTGTTATCAAGATCCCAATGGGAATAGAAATTATATTGTTCCAAGGTTAAAAGATCCAGTGGGGATGGTTTTTGAATGCAACTTTTAAACATTGAATTTAGAATGGGGATGAAATGAAAGTCAATTTTTATAGTGGACTGGAATCTCAGGGTAATTTTCCATCGGGGACGAAGAGAATTTGACCTATTATTAGAACACATACCGTCTGGTCCCTCAAGTGTAAGGTTTTACTTATGATGTAAAGTACGATTTAGCTGGTGAAGAACTTATGATGTCACTTAAACTATAAGATTTTGTTTTTGTTCCTTTTTAGGAGTTACAAATCCTTTTGTTTGCACAAGTGAAACCAACTGGTTAGCCGAGGTAAGAATAAATATTTTTGAGTTAACTTTGATTACTTGCGTATAAGCCTATTATTCCTTTCCCCATGTAATAACTATATTGAGAAATGTACAATTTTAGATTGTTTTTCATAAGGCAAAAGGATCTAATATGGTCACACTTTGTTTCACTTTTCAAAGATATTTAACCATATGAACACTTGAGCTGATTTGTAACTCTCAAATAGCGCTCCGCAACGCATACGTCATAATAATTACTTTTAAATTTTTTACATTTGTACGAGTTGCAATGCTGCTCAATTAAAGATACATGCAAAGTCTTACATATCTTTTGTCAAATGAGGCAATTAATGTGCAAAAGAAACGCAAAAGGATTGGAGCTCGTACAAACACATCAAGAAGAGTAATGATTATGTCAAAAGTGTGCGCTATATAAACCTTAAAAGATGCTTGCCCTATTTCCCATTCAAGCTACCAAATTGACAGAATTTTGGAACTCCTTCTGAAAATTTTATTTTGTCTTTCAGCTATAACTTGGAACCTTGACGTAAAGAAATTATCAAACGGCTGAACAAGACAACATTTTGGCTGGTGATGAATAAAGATTCAGACGCCAGCGACTTTAATTAATATAAGCATAATGATCAAATGATTGATAAATATATACTGTATTGTGTCACAGACCCGTTGGTACTTCTACATACTGTAAAAATCAGACAAATTGTACCCGGTTAGAGAACCCACCCGGTGATCTATAATGAAGGTTTTTTTAGCCTTGGGATGTTGTTAACTTTTTTTCTTTTAAAATCCTAAGAATATTTTTAATTTCATCTTTTAACGGGTATTTTATCCATTTTCAGAGAAATTGGGTCTAAAATGTTCTTTCATTTTAACAAACTATAACTATATAGCTATAACTCTCTAACTTCAGCCTCTCCACTGTTCTTAAATTGTTCTTATTTTTTGGCATTTTTCAGCCTCATTGTTCTTATGAAAAAAAGTGTTAGTTTTTCACCGGATCACTGATACAGGGTTGTTAAAATTTTGTATTGTTGATTAGTTGTTTGATCTGTTCGAGGATACTTTTAACACAATCAATAAATTATTACCTCTATTTTTATCTATTAAACATTTCAGATTTGTTAAATATTTTTTTGTACCCTCTGCTTGGTCTATTATGTTACAAAAAAAACAACTTCATTACAATATTTTTGTCTTTAATCGTTTTATTTTTCTTCCTCGATTCCTCCTATGGTTTTCGTAATTACAGTGCTCTTTTTGGCAAACAAGATTCTCTCGTCTCCTTCAGTACTTAATGAAAGGTTATCAAAAATATCTATACAGCAAATTTTGAAAAGTTGAAAAGGTTTGTGTGCTAATAAAAAATCGCTTCCTCTTTTGTTTTTGTATACTGGAGTATAATACAGAAAAATGAAAAACCCTTAAAACCCTATCATTCTCCCGTTTTCATATACAAGGGGTATGATGTAATATATTGGTAGTACACGGCTTCCCTTATTCACGTTGCATACGTATCAGGAATATACAGATATATACGGAATAAACAGTGCGTCTCAAACCGCGATATTTCGAGAGCACGGAAGCGCGTCAAAACACCAGCTTTTTTAGAGTTTTGTCTCGTTTACCCAAACGCTGCAATCCTGCGTAGGCTTTGGGCTCAAGACTAGAACCCCCAGTACGAGACATTGGCCTGACCGAAAAAAAATCATCATCATCAATTTTGTTAATTGTCAGAGTCGTTTACTCACTGGAAATACGCAACTTTCTGAAGTTTCGTTTTTTTTCGGTTGTGCTTCATTTTAAAAATAATGAAGATGAAAAGTTACCATCAATCCCGCGAGTAAAAGAAAGTACTCCGACTAGTCTACGAAAAGTGCGCTCGCGCGGCGAATAGAATATCTCGCAAATTAATATATGCATAAAACTGACGAAATCCTTTCTTTTTTATGCTTAGGTGACGTCACCATCGATTCTGACTCGACAATGGAGAACCAAATTTGGCAATGTATAATTATTACGAGCGGCCGAGAAAGTTTGTGTGACGCAAAAATTGCGCGATAAACGAAGCCCTAGAAGAACGCCCACTGAAAATTGAAACCAGGAATTTATTGAATATTTCACTAATGAAGTATCAAACTTTTTGTTTTTTGTAATTATTATAAATTCATAATTTTTAAATACTATTTTTTGAATGTCAAAGGACAATTAAAGTGAATTTAAGCTGATTGGGTGGATATTGGGCGGACGGGCGTTTTGCACGTGCCGAGATTGGAAATTAAATGAGAGTAAAAGACGGGGGCGTCTTAGTATGTAATATTAATTCATTATTCTTTTATTTTTATTTTCCGCGAATGAAAAATGAATTTTTGCTTTTTGAATTAAGGAAATATAGTATAATATATTGTATTTGATTGTCAATGCCAAAAGATACTTACGAATAATCTGCTGTGTTGCTTCGCTATTTACCCCCGGATTGTTTTAGTAGGCACTTCGGTCACGTAAATAAAAACACGTGTATATGTTGAAGCCGACTGTGGACTGACCGCAATTGCAATTACATAAATTATTGTGGAAGGGAACGCTTGAGACGAATGTTTGGGAAATCAAAAAGACAACTTTTGTGAGAATGTTGAGTTGTGTTTATATGGCTGTTTGTGACGCACTGATAAAATATACGGTCAATATGAAAGATACATCATACGTAACCGATATACTATACTCCACGGATATGAATTCAGGGGTATATAACAATATGCGGAGTCTCACTTTGGAGTATGTGGTAACACGGATATTATAATATGCGGGATCAAGATTGCAAAATATATTACAGTATATTTTATTTATGCGGTAAAATGTAATAAAAAAATCGTACCGGATATCGACCCCTTTCACGCTGTGCTGGAAGGCACTACTCCCAAGAGAACAACCATTGTTTTCCTATTGAAATGAGCACTCCTTTAAAAAGCTCTGTGTGCAGTGCGTGTTATGCTTTTAGCTAGATTTTGACACACTTTTTGACATCCACTGATAAATTGATAGAAAATTTGAATTGTTATTTACTGCAAATTTTGGAATTGTTTTCAAAAGATAACAAATAGACAAATTGACTACGGATCGGCCTGATTAGCGACTCCAGAAGTCATGCAATTTTTTTTGACGTTAAACCAAATGTTTCATTTTTCCGTGAACTTTGAACCCTTCAAACTTTTTTTCTATGTATGCTAAAGTGTTCCGGTTTTTACTAAATGAAAGCCTGTGATCTTAGCTTTCCAGCGGTATATAACACTATGGACAGGGGCTAGACGGCAAATTGGTAAAATACCGAACGTTTTGCAACATTTTGAAAATTGTTTGCCGACGGGAGAAAAAAAAATTGCAATTATTGATGAACAAATGTATCTGGAAACGGAGGAAAATGTATTTGAAGGCTGAAACTTTGTATGTTTATCAGAAAAAGGGTGAGGAATTCAAAAATCACATTCGCTAATTTTAATTCTTTCATTTTCATGTAGTTTTTTTCACATTTTTGCTTCTTTTGCAATGGGAATGTCTCCAGAAAAAGTATTATTTCTGCCGAAATGGATTTTCTTTTCATTTGGGGTTTCTCCTTTCAGAAAAAGTTATTCTTTACTCATAAGTTTTTGTTCCTCCATTTCCAGAGGCCCCTTGAAAATGGGTCCTACCACCTTTTTTGACTCATTTCAACCTTTTCCAAGCTACTTTTCTTCAAAAACAAAAATAAAACAATGCAATGTCTTCTTTTTTCAAAAAAATATATATCTTTCGTTATTTTGATAAATATACTAAATATTTTACAAATATGTTTTTATATAATAATATTATAACACCATCAAAGAATTCTCCCTCCAAATTTCAGGTCTCTAGCTACACTAGAAAAAGAGATATGCAAAATTGAAGAAGCATGACTGGAAAAGTTCTTTTTTTTCTTTTTTGACACATTTTTCGAATTTTTCCAAGCTATTTTCCTAACCTTTTTTTTGACATTTTTAGTCAAATTTTTGACACTAAAATTTGAATATCTTTACAGCCACTTATCCTCTGGAGGCCTATGACCCCTCATTTTCTTTCTTTTTCAAAACTCTACAAGATAGGATAGGTTTTGAAAAAAGAATCAAAATTTGAAAAATCTTCTGGAGTAGCTAGCCTGATACCACTTAATCTTCGTCTGGATAAATAAATGCTCATAAAATGCTGTTATCTGAAAAATATATGTGTGATTTGAAGTGCGATATCTCACGAATGAAAAGTGGTAGGTAGGTAGGTAACCAAACCCATTTTTGCATATAATAAATGATTAAAACTGTAAATAAAAATACTCACCATCGGTCGCGCTTGAGTTTCCGGCAGCCATCTTTGTTGTGAGGGTTCCACTCATTGCCTCTAGCGTTCACTTTACATCCTAGATATTTTAATCCCAGGGCGTAAGTGGGCGTAACGAGACCCCCGGTGGGCGGAATTGCCGAGTTTTTTCCGAGTTAAAAAAAGAGTTACGAAAAAGAGTTATTCTAAGTTATGACGTCATTTTTGGAATCCATTGACGTCATTATTACATTCCATTGCTCGGTTTTTCTTTGCTTCCTTTAGCTTTCCGAGTTTATTTATCGTTTTTTAACTCGGAGTTTTTGCTTCCTTTATCTTTCCGAGTCCGAGTTATTTATTTTTGAATTTTCAACTCTAAATTTTTTTTCTTCCTCTCCTTTCTTTTTGAATTTTTGGAGGTAAATAATAGAAATCTGAACACAAAATAAACTAATTCTGAAAGTATTTGAATATTGTTGATATAAGAAACCTGGTTATGTTTTAGGACAACGGACAGGGCTATCTTTTGCAGCCGTGAGCCTTCAAGCTTTGACAACCTGGTTGCTAGGACAGCGAATACAATATTCGGAAGATCGTTAAGCTTCACGCAACACCTTGATCGAATCATATATTATTTTGAGTGCAACGACATTTTGAAAAAGCACTCTCACATATTAAATTAAATACGATAATCTCAAAGTTCGGTACACGACCCTGTGCAAGTTTTGATACTAATATGCACTTGGGCAAATACTTATGTATGATTGTATGTGCAGTGTATTATAACTCCCGTGTATGTACCTTTAAAACTTTTTTACACCTTTATTTACCGAAATTGGTGCTTTAAACGTCGAATTACGAGATCCATTTTCGAGCTAGTGAAGAAAACCATTTCTTTTGGACAATTTAATCGGGTGAAAGTGACGAATATAAAATTGTGGTCGGGGAGAAGTAACGAATTTGAAATTTTGGTCGGGGAAAAGTGACGAAATTTTTCTCCGACGAAAAAAAAAACGAATAAATAAAACTACGACATTATTTCCCCCGATAAAGTACGGCTTGTTTGTTTCCTTTGCAATTTAAATTGAAACACACTTTAAAATTTTCGGTTATCAGAGCCATTTGATTTTGGAGTAGAAATTAAAGAATGACACAGAAATGTTATATTACGAGTATTAGAGTGAGTATTGAAAATAACAAAATAACCGCGCTTTCATAAATCGATATGCTATTTACATTATATTTTAGAAAAAAAGTGATCAGAAACTCTCGACAATAATTTTGATAAAAGAAAGCTATCTGGACACAAAAACTAATAAAATTTACGATATAAAACGTTAAAAATTTAATAAAAGACGCATTACTAAGATGCAATCGAACAGTGGCGTACGAGAAGGAAAAGCCCTTTTATATGCTTCACAGAGTAACTAATTTTTACGGGGAATTTTCGCGTTTATAGGTGAAGATTACTTCCACGAAATGCAATCTTTACTAAAAATCCTTAAAAACCCTTAGAAATATGAAAGAACTTTAGCCCGTGAAAATTAGGTCCTTTAAGGTATCTTAATCTGTAAACAACATGTACATCAGGCATACAAAAAAACGCATACGTCAAAAATTTTGTGTAGAAGATTTCCTTAGTACCAAAAGTTCCAACTTAGAGATAAAAATAATAAATGAAATAAATTATTACTCGAAATCTTAAATAAAACCTGTTCATCATTTTCACAGCTCTCTCATTTGTTGCATATCAACGTCATTATTTTGCGTGATCAAGATAATCGTTTCTTGAGCTTGTTGTCGATCAGCATGAACAACATTTTCATTCGTTTGTGAATTATCTGGTGTGTTTAACTGTGTCCCTGTATTATCAATCGGGTTGGGCCCTGCTAGTGTTTCTAAGTGTTGTTCAGCTGGCATTTGCTGTAGATCAAGAGTATTGGAGACGTTCGTGTATTGCATTTGCTGTACAGTTTCATTCGTTGTCAAATGATGATGAACGTTTTCTGTGGCTGCCATGTGATGCTGAATGGTCTCAGTGGGTGTTAAATGGTGTTGTACAGCATCTCTAGCTGCCATTGCGTGATGCATACTTTCCGTAGCGTTTAGATGATGTTGTACAGTTTCTCCTGATGCTAACTGTATGGATAAATCGACTTGTTGTGAAGCAGATTGTAAATTGCTGGCGATGTCAGAGCCTTCGATGCTGGAACCGATTGCTTGAATCACCTGTGAGTTGCTTTCGTTATCTGTCTGAACTTGGAGATGGGCAGGGACTTGATCATCTCCTCCCTCAGCTTTTAGATAAAGAGCCGTCAATGCAGATACGGCAGATCCAGTTGTTTGATCTGATTGCTGAACAACTTTTCCAGACGAGGCAAGAATCTTAGATAGAATCTCATCGCTTTGTTGCTGAGCGTTTGGAACACCTACGACAACGGATTGATTATGAACCATACTGCCACCACCAGCACTGGCAGGGATGACCATAGTCTGATGGTGATGGTGCATGGGCTGGGATTGATTGTCAGATGGATTTTCTTCATCGTCCGATTTACCACTGTCGTCTTCTGATATCGTATCATCGAACTTTTCGTCGTCAAACTCCTCACCAGCAATTTTAGCAGTGGGATCATATTTGTCTGAATCAGGATCGTGAAATTCTGCATGAGCAAGGTATCGGGCTCTTGATTTTAAAAATTTCTTACAGGTTTTGCATCTATGATATTTCTTTGCTTTACGATAGTGATCACGCAATGCTTTCTTATTTGGAAATCGGTCATGGCAAATTTCACACTTGTGTTTCAGATCCTTATCCTCCGAGTGAGCTTGTACATGCTTTTTGAAGTTTCGTTTGCATTTCAGCATTTTTTGACAGACAGGGCACTTGTATTTTTTCTCTTTGTTATGTGTGAGCTTGTGAGCCCTCCATGAGGAACCATCAGCAAAGAGTCTCCCACATTCGTTACATTGGTACGGTTTTTGTCCTGTGTGCAAGAATAAATGGCGCTGAAGGTATTCATTCAAAACGAATGCTTTTCCACATTGGTTGCATACCCATGGTTTGTCAGTACTATGTGTAGCTTCATGCCTGGCTAAGCCACCTTTCTCGATAAACATCTTCCCACACTTATTACACTGGTACGATTTTTGTCCAATATGGATGAGAATATGACGCTTAAGATGAGCGTTTTGACTGAATGCTTTGTCACAAAGCTGGCATTTGAAAGGTTTTTCACGTGTGTGAACAAGCATGTGACGTGTCAATGAAGTGTTCCTGTCAAATGCTTTTTGACAAACCGTACAAATGTATTTCCGCTCTAAAGGATAAGCACGTCGCGATTTCTTGTCACCTGTGATTGAAGTCGTTCCAACTGTGATCAGTCTATTTTGGTATGTATGATCCACTTTATTCTGTGGCATTTGGAATTCCAAGATGACATCATTACTTTCGCCAACATTTCCAGTGGTCACTGCAGATAGGACAGCTCCATTGACAACTGAAATAATGAAGAGTTACTTAAATGTTAATGAAAAAATACTGTAAAATATATAATACTGTTTTATTTCAGACAAGGCAAAGCCTGAATTTGACTTCAAATGCTTGTAAAATGTATTGTTGCAGAATTTAAAGTAGATTTAAAAAATGCAATAATAAGCGAAGTTTTGTATCAAGAAGTTATGACCTCTATTATGAGTTAACTCAAAGAACACAGCAAGCTAGCGCATTTAAAAGATAATCATCCTTTGAAAATAGAATTACTAACATACTGTCATCAACCCCCCAAGAAATCTGAAGGGCACCTAGGCCAGGTTAGGTGGGTAATATTTTGCAATTTTTTGGGGTTACCTATTCATTCGGGGTACCTAGCTGTTTTGATGGAGACTATGGGGGCTGTGTATAATTGTCCAAATTGAATACTTCAAAATATTTCAAACTATTGATTTTTTTACCCCAGCGCCCAGTTTCCCATCCAATTTTGATTCTTGTTTTTATTCCACCTCATCTTTAGCTATATTTTTCAAATGTGACTGTTTTGATTTACAGTCGCCATCTTTTTAGCATAATAACAAACCACCTCAAAAATCATTAAGATTTTAGGAATAACAAAAGAACAGAAAGTGTCAATTCAAAAAAATGTGCACCTTTTTGGGTGCATTATGCTTCAATGGGGGCACCTGAAAAGTGGGTCGTAACCATGACTAACTGCCAATTACCTGTTGCTTGGTCACCAGAAACTGTGGTTATTTTTGTGCCTTCTCCCTGTCCTTGAGTGGTTGAGAGTTGAACAGTTGCTGTTCCTGCGACATTTCCTGCAGATGGCTGTTGAACTGCAACTACAGCCTGAAAAATAAAAACATAAATTTTCAAACCAACTCCCTCTCCCTACTTCTCTAAAGTTGCGATTATTTGTTGTTGCTGTAGTGCTATAGATATCAACACCTCTCAACATCGCTTGACAAGTAACACTTAGTAATAGTCTCCCAGTTTTTTTAATAACTTTTTACTCAATCTCTCATCAGATTTAACTCTTAACCACACCACCATACAGCTCTTAATAAAATTTATGTGAGACCTTAGTGGAAAGAAAATACATTGTTACCAATCATTGCCTTGTTAAGTCACTCAAAATTACTTCAAAAATGGTGAGAAAAAAAACACCTATCAATAACAATTTCAAAGCTTTTTGAAGGACTAATGACAAATTTATTTTTTTCATCAGTGAAAAACGAAACATCTGCGGAAGTTTACCTTTTGTGCATCAGTTCTGTTATCTGTTTGATTGACAACCACAGATTTGTTACGAGTAAGGTCTGTTGATTCTGTTGTATTAACAGCTGTAATTCCACCTGTATCAATGACAGCTTGGTTTATGTTTTGGTAGAAGTGTTCTCTCCAATATCCATCAATAAGATGAGGAAGATGTTGAATGCTTTCCTCTGCTTCCCATGTGTATTTGACCCATTTGACTTTGTAGAATAGTTGCCCATCCTAAGAATGAATTAGTTACTTTGATCATTAACTGGATCGGTTGTTGAAAACTAGATTGCGGGTTTTTCGTGTGTTTGGCAAAGGTTTGGTACATGATCAACGGTTAGGGTTTTTCAAATTGGTATAGCTTTTTCTTACCAAGTATTTTGAAGAGGTCAAGCTACACTGATGATGCTACCCCTTTACAGCCACTTGTTACAAATAAACACCCCTCCTGGAGGCATTTTTTCTAACCCTTCCTGTTATTCCCAGCTCCAAAGAATGGTGTCAGAATGAAATGAGGGATGTTTCATAAGACCAACTAACATGAACGCTGACGAAACGTAAATTTGGCTTTTGATGACGTTAAAGTACTTACTTACTTACTTACCCAGAATTTTTTGCCAACACAAATAAATCTGAATTAGAAAGGCTGTAACAGTACCTAGGAATTGACCATTTGATTGAGATGCAATTGCGTTTGACAATCGAAAAGCAATCATTCAATAGTGTTCAATTACATTTCATTTATTCGATTGTGATTTTTGTTTATCAGTACACCTTTCCCATAATTCTCAAAAAAAGTGTGTGCATTATTTTGTTGCTCTCCATTGTTTGGTCTCTGGAGGTAAACCAACTTGTATTTGCTTACTAGGGGTTTCCTTAGGGAAAGTCAATTTTTGGAGCTTTTCTTAAATTTCGCTGAACAAAATCCTCTCAAATTTTAGTGTGTTCATTCTATTCATGATATTATAAGACCCTGAAAATATTTTTGCCAAAAAGCCAATATCAATAAATCTGATTATTGGCGACCACTTATCGATTAACAATCAAATTCGAGTATCAAAATTTCAAAAAAAATGTGAGTATTTGATCACTTTCTTAACAATCCTTCGAAGACTTGTTCGAGCACTTTGATTGTTATTGATTAATTTCAATAACTTCAATAATCAATTGATTACTTCGATAACCAATTACTATCATATATCTTTAAAAAAAACAAAAAACATTGACTTAAAACCACTGAAACAAAGCAGAAAAAGAAACGCCAACCATAAGATTGACCCCCTTATTTCCCGGCCATTTCCCCGCCATGTTATGTGCTTTTGCCCTGGGTTTCCTCAAGTAACTCATATCGCGCATTCTAATAGACCTTTTCGCCTTTGCGTCCGCCATATTGAATTGTATGCAAAAATTATGGTTGCCGAATTGCCGTGGTGAAATTCCCTTAGAAAGTATGCAAAACATATGCAAAAAGAAAGTATTAAATAAAAACTTACATGCATAATTGGCATTATATTAAAGTGTAATCTTGTAGAAGAAAGATTAAATTTGCTTCTCTTCAAAACTAAAAACAATTATATTCACTCATCTCTTAGAACAAGCACGTCAAAAGACCATAACATTAGACAGAATCTCAAACTGAAAAATCACCCGCGAAGGTAAAAAACAATCCTTATTCGGCTGACGGCAAATTATTCTCCTGGGAATAGAGCCGCCAAATGATCAAATCAAAACATTGATAAAGTGTGACGTCATAATTACTGCTTTCAGTTTGCGTGTTTTGAAAGTTTGATGTGTGTACTCCGTCTTCGTGGAATTTCTTAATGGCATGAAAACAGAATATGCAATGTCTCTAAGAACAAATTCCTAAAAGGCTTTTGTTGTTCTGCAAATATTTCCTTTTGGATTAAGAAATTCCATCTTTTATTGTTCTAATGATTATAATATTTATTTATAAGATGCTTTGTTGTCTTTTTAATCTTTGTGTAAACTTGCATATGTTTTGCATACATTCCAACTAAATCCAACCACGGCATTTGCGTTCCTGTATTTTTGCATACAATTCAATATGGCGGACGCAAAGGCGAAAAGGTCTATTGGTCGGAGAAAACGAAAGTGGTGAATTGCGTGTTTTAATTGGGCGGGATAAACTCAATTTCAGATTATTTTGACGAACTGCTACAGGAAACATATTATATAAAATCGAAGGTATATAATCGAAAAGTAATTGAAATGATTGAACAAATTGAAAATGGTCGTAGAAAATGCCATACTCTGGAGTCGAGTGAGTATCCGATGGATTACTTCGATCACAATCAAAGAGATCTCTATAAAAAGTTAGAAGCTGAAAATCCACTTTCCCTATCCCCTTGTAGGCAAAACGTTCATTACCTCCTAAACACAACAGTGGAAGGAGCGCACATTTTCCCACAGGTCATTTCTGAGAAGTTTGAATTATGGGAATGCTGTCTGTACCGGAATCAATCAATATCCAATCCATTGATTGGTTTTTGATTATATAAAGTGGAGAGTCTAGGATATACTGTAGGCTGAAAAAACTGATGACCAGTTATAAAACTGATGAGTTCTCCCCTAACTAAAGAATCGAGCCAGAAAAAACTGAAGATCAGCTAATTTAAAAACAAATCACTGACTGACAATGTTTATGATTATGGTGGAAATTCAATATCAGTACATCATTAAATTATAATTTCTCTCTTAAAGTTTTTCTGACCTAAAATTATATTCCAAGCAACATGGGAAAAAAGTGGCATTGAAATGAAAAGTACATACTAGTAGTAGTTATCAAAAGAGGTTTATAAACAAGCAGTGGTTTCATATCAAGTACCAAAGTACCTTCTCTTTATAGGTTAGAAGCTACAAAAGACCAAAAAGTGACTTACCTAGTTTTATATCTTGATTTATGTTAGATATGCTATATACTCTTTTTACGACAAGAGATAAACACTTTTCAAAGGGCAATATGTTTAGCTGTTCATTGCAAAGAAGAAGATAGTGTTTTGAAAAATTTATAATTATTTTATCCTAATTTTAGGTGTGGGGGAGACACAAACATAATAAAGAGGGTGAGGGGTGAGGGTTTTTACCTTCTTCTCCGCAGCAACTATTTTTTCGATTTCAACGCTTTCACCTTCTGATATTTCGAATGTATGCTTTGTTGGAGGAGCTAATGGTGGTGGTGCTTGTCGAAGGTTTTGTGCCATAAACTGGCTGATGTTCATAACATCAGCATTTTCCGGTTGTAAGTACGTAGGAGAACCTTTGTGGAATAAAAACTCCGCCATCTTGTTCCACTCCGTTTGCAAAATTCTCACTCTACATAAACATCGCAAACTTTCCTTGTGGGGGAGTGGGGAGTGGTGAACTGAAAGGAAATCTCCACCGCTCATTGGTCAAAAAATCAGCGCCCATTCCCAGGCTACCCTGCGCGGTCGCGCGACATTTCTCAGAGTCTCATAGTTTTTTCTGACATTCCATCCGATGGTGGATTGGCGGCCGCCCTCGATAAAACTCTAAAACGTAAAAGGCGAAGGAGTATATAAAACTTTTTCGCTCGGGATGCCGGAACCCAACTGGCCGGGCGGGTCAAAACGACCCCTCGCAGTCACAGCCCCCGGTGGAACTTCTTATGTCACATGAAAATTTTTTATGAAAACCCAGTTGATATATAATACCCGTGTGACGCGTGAGTTACCACACCTCGAACAAATATTTCTCTTTTGAAAACTTGACCTCTGATACTTAACTCAGGCGGGGGAAGGGCGTACGGGGTTTGCGATTTCCGAAATACCGAATAATTTTGCTAAAATTTCCGAGATTCCGTAAAAAAATACTTGCATAATTCCAATGCCGATTTTTTTGGGTATTTTTCCTAGTTTTTTTTTCATCAAATTTTATTTTTTATGTTCATGTATGAATTCCAAAAAAGGTGGATAAAAACTTTAAAGATCCGAGATTCCCAAGCAAAAATTCATGGATTTCCGATACCGAAACGATTTCAGCATTCCGAAATACCGAAGGAATTTTGCCCGATTTCCGAAATTCCGAAGAAAAAAGGGTACCTCCAACTCAGGGTACTTGATAAATAGAAAATCAATTTTTCACAATATGTGTGTCGAAATTTTTGAGAATTTTGGTTTGCTTTGTTATTTTCTCATTTTCAAATTTTGAAGTTCGGGCGAGAAAGTCACTTTCCTAATGTCTTATTACTCTACCCTTCTAACCTAAGCTAGAGCGCTTCCAAATCGTTTATGGCTACAACAAGTCTCCCTTTTTTCACCTTGATTATAGTGCAATTTTTTCCCAACCGGTTTTACCGGTACAGTTTCACAACACAGGGGTTTGATTTATCAAATTAGCTCATCAAGTTTATTTGAGAACATACTGTAAACAAAGAAAAGAAAGTAATTATTTTAGCCAAACGAGAGAGGGGTTGAAAATCATAGTTATCCTTGTCGACACAAACCGTGGTTGCACCTCCTTAGACGCCTGTCTTCTTTCTTTCTTTAAACCCAAATTCTAGCCTCTTTAAATTCAGATGAGTGAAATGGAGTTTTTATAAGATACTTTAATGATTGGTCATATTTGAAGTAATAAAAATGATGCGTTCTTTAGAAAAAGTAACAAAATTGTTTTGTTAAAAATTTCCCGTTTTCCAAAAGGGAAATATTTGTTAAAATGGGCTTTCTCCATTATAATAATTTTCAGTGTCAAAACGCCTTCCGTACGCCCTGACTGACGCCCGTTTTAGCGCCTAAAGAAAGCATACTTTATAAGAATCAAATCAATATCTCTTGATTGAAGGCAATATGCCTTTCGGTAATTAGTCCTTACAAAGTAAACAAAGGATGGCGAAAAAGATGAGCATATTTATTTTTATTATGAGCATCTACTTTATAAGAATCAAATCAATAACTCTTGATTGAAGACAATATATCTTTCGGTAATTAGTTATTAGAAAGTAAACAAAGGATGGCAAAAAAGATAAGCAGATTTATTTTTATTATAAGCATCTACTTTATAAGAATCAAATCAATAACTCTTGATTGAAGGCAATATATCTTTCGGTAATTAGTTATTAGAAAGTAAACAAAGGCTGGCGAAAAAGATAAGCATATTTATTTTTATTATAAGCATCTACTTTATAAGAATCAAATCAATAACTCTTGATTGAAGGCAATATATCTTTCGGTAATTAGTTATTAGAAAGTAAACAAAGGATGATAAAAAGATTAGCATATTTATTTTTATTATAAGCATCTACTTTATAAGAATCAAATCAATAACTCTTGATTGAAGGCAATATATCTTTCGGTAATTAGTTATTAGAAAGCAAACAAAGGATGGCGAATGTCGAGTGAGTAAACGTAACAAGAAGCCCGTTAGGCGTGAAGGCCCAGCAAAAGCGTAATTTACGCGATTTCCAAAAATTCCAAAAAATGTTTAACAAGATTTCAGGAAAGGGATGTCCAAAGGATTTAAAATTTTACTGCGTCGAGCAAAATAAAATGAAAAATAAGTCGACAAGGATAATTCTCCCTTTCTTCATTTCTTAGAACAGGGAAGTGAAAAAATAAACGAAACATAATGTACAGTAGTCAATCAAAAATAAATTGAATGTTGAAAGCTCGAAACTTTCTACCCGAAGGTAAACAATCAAATTCAAAATATCATTAAATTCAACTTCCATAAGAAACAACATCATTGCATGAAAAAAGTTCTAATCTTGTTCAAATTTACACATGAGCTGCATTTTAGTCTACATTTACCATGTCCATATTCCATTTAAAATTAGTATTTATAATAATTCTGTGTCGAGTTTGAAAAATCAAGCCGCCAATTCGTAAAACACAACAGATCCAGACAGTTAGGGAAACCATCCAGGATCCTGCCATTCTATAAACCAGCAAAAACTAAATGACACTTGTAAACTTAAGTTTCTTACCATTTCCCATTGAAAACAACCAAAAACATTGCTACTTCCCAAAGCCGGAGACCAAAACAAATCATCTTCCAAGATTATGGCGCCCTTTTGGATCTATTGTTAAGACCATCTAAAATGGTGGAAAGAGTTGCGGAAAGACAGAGGCGCCCGCTGCTTCAATGGGTGGTAACGCCAAAACGCCCAATATGATCTTCCAACAGAAGGCGAGTTAGTTGCCGCGCGAGTTACGTCATGCACTCCACCGCAGTGCACAACGAAGCGTGTTTCAATGAGTATCATTAATTATAAGAATATCTTATGTGCTTACCTTCAGTAAACTTTGAGTGCTTCATTGAAAATGAAGAAGGTAAGAAGATAAAAAATGCGCTGGATAATTTTCATTGTAACAGTTTGGTCAATCATCGCTGAAAGTTTGAAAAAGTTTTTCCGACGCAAAAAAAAATTTCAGCCAATTAAAAGCACAGTGTGCTTATACTTACTATGTTTGCTACATCGTCTAGGCTAAAAAAAGTGCGAAGAGACACGAACGTCGTTTTTTAATGAGTGATGTTATGATTTTTTTGATTGCGGCCGCGTACAGGAACTCGCCAAATGTTCCTAACTGCCAGAAACAACCATATTCACATGTAGCATCATGGAAAAAGTTCCAATCTTGTTCAAATTTACACATGAGCTGCAGTTTAGTCTCCATTGCCATATTCCATTTAATCGGTATTTGAAATAATTCTGTGTCGGGTTTGAAAAATCAAGCCACCAATTCGTTGAACGAGACAGATCTAGAAATATATAACCATTTTCACACGTAGCATCATGAAAAAAGTTCCAATCTTGTTCAAATTTACACATGAGCTGCAGTTTAGTCTCCATTGCCATATTCCATTTAATCGGTATTTGAAATAATTCTGTGTCGAGTTTGAAAAATCAAGCCACCAATTCGTTGAACGAGACAGATCTAGAAATATATAACCATTTTCACACGTAGCATCATGAAAAAAGTTCCAATCTTGTTCAAATTTACACATGAGCTGCAGTTTAGTCTCCATTGCCATATTCCATTTAATCGGTATTTGAAATAATTCTGTGTCGAGTTTGAAAAATCAAGCCACCAATTCGTTGAACGAGACAGATCTAGAAATATATAACCATTTTCACACGTAGCATCATGGAAAAAGTTCCTATCTTGTTCAAATTTACACATGAGCTGCAGTTTAGTCTCCATTGCCATATTCCATTTAATTGGTAATTGAAATAATTCTGTGTCGAGTTTGAAAAATCAAGCCACCAATTCGTTGAACGAGACAGATCTAGAAATATATAACCATTTTCACACGTAGCATCATGGAAAAAGTTCCAATCTTGTTCAAATTTACACATGAGCTGCATCTTAGTCTCCATTGCAATATTCCATTTAATCGGTATTTGAAATAATTCCGTGTCGAGTTTGAAAAATCAAGCCACCAATTCGTTAAACGAGACAGACTTAGAAATATATAACCATTTTCACACGTAGCATCATGGAAAAAGTTCCAATCTTGTTCAAATTTACACATGAGCTGCATTTTAGTCTCCATTGCCATATTCCATTTAATATCGGTATTTGAAATAATTCCGTGTTGAGTTTGAAAAATCAAGCCACCAATTCGTTAAACGAGACAGATCTAGAAATAACCATTTTCACACGTAGTATGATTGAAAAAGTTCCAATCTTGCTATAATTTACACATGAACTCCATTTTAGTGTTCATCAGCAAATTCCAGAATCAAGTCTTTTTGAAAACAAGAAACTAAAAGTGAAAGTCAGAAATTGATTTAAGGTATAGAATTTTCACTCAGAAAGCTTTATGAAAACTATAACATATGACAGAATGTTGAAAAAGTTTACAAAAAAAAATCACTACAAAGTTTCTTTGGTTTGAAAGTCTCTTGACCACTAAAGCAAAGAAAATGTTCAAGAAAGTAAGAATCAACACATGAAATCAATCTCCTCGCTTCAACCGCCATCTTGTATCTGTTTTGTTTTGAAAACGTTTGTTGTTTAAGGAGAGCGAAATCAGAAAATATATCTTTTTTAGCCAGTACCCGACTTTCGCAAGCTTTTCCCTCTCCAGACGGCAAAAAGTGTGTTACTGGTATAAAGCGCCGTTTCTACCAAAACGGACACACAGAAGGAAACACGGAAAAAAAATAGTGATCTTTTTCGGGTCGATTTTTCAATTTTTGGTTTAAATTAAAGTTTGAACCTTGCTAAACAATATCCCGAAGTTTTATTTCATATAAAGAAGAGGAAAGTCGAAAACTTAGGTTTTTAGACACGTACCTGAGCAGATTTTGTGGTCCGCCCCAAACGCCCACCTCGCCGCCCGTCACGAAAATTGCAATATTAGCCCTTCTGGTTCTTGGAGCGACTCCAAATTTTTACTGTCGCTACTTAGAGCCACAAAGAACATTCCCGGAAAGTTTTACACCGGTACTGCTAATAGTTCCGGATTTATGACAATCAAAACAAACCCGCCATCTTAAATCTTGTCAAATTTCAAGTGTGAATTTTTGGTAAAGGGAATGGCTGTTTCATGGCTTATTTTCTTGTAGTAAGTGATGGTTTGATGCTTCCTTTTTATATAAAGAGCTTCTCAAAACTCCAAGGAACATTTTTACTTGATAATCTTTCTAATTTCCTTCCCATTGGGATAAAATTTCAGCGCCACACAATGTGCAATTGCACAACAGGTACGTGTAATGTTTCTTCTGCTTTCTCTCTCTTTTTAGTTATTTAATTGATAATTTATTGTTTAAAACGTCCATAACCTCTTCTTGAAGCTATCCATATACATTTAGTTGGATTTTGATAGTGATATAGTTGATTTTGGTGTGTTTCGGGGTTTTCGCAAAAGTGAAAGTGAAAGTGCTCTTTATTAGAATTGAACGCAGCTTGTATTTCAAGTAATAGGGATAAAGATTTGCTTTGTTACAGTGAAATGTGTTACTTTAACCAATGAAAGGGTTAGGGAATACTTTTCAATCACTTTTCACCAAATTCAAGCTTTTTCGCAAGCAAAAGTAAGGTTTACGCAACTTTTTTGTATGTTTGCGGTAATTTCAGGGTTCTGCGCGACACCATAAATTTGCTGAGACATGCAAAAGAAAATGGCTTTACTTTCTTTCTGAAGGTGAAAATTGAATCAGTGCATCAAGTTCAACTGAAATCTGTCAAAAATCCCATATTGAAAGCTTTTTTTCCTCTTTTCTACAGCAAAAAATAGTTTTAAGGCCAGTTTACGCAAAACAGCAAAACCGGGGGTTTTCAATCTTGTGGCGGAAGAATCTTAGGATTGGCTGTTCCGATTTACTTGGAATTTTGTACACAGCTTTCTCTTAGTGCAAGGGGTGTTTTGAGTGAAACAGATTTTTCAAAAAATGTTTTGTTGATTTCAAAATAAAAAAAAACAGTTTTTTGCGTTTTTACCCCCGGTTTTTGATTTTTTTTAAAAATTTTTTCACTCAAAACACAGTAGGTCAATATTGTAACATAACTGCCAAATATCAAAATCTAACTCCATCTGGTTGTTGAGATTCTTCTGCCACAAGATTTTGATATCTATTTTTAGAAATGACCTCATGACCCCCGTCTTTTAAATTTCTAACATTTTTTTCTATTTTTAGATCAAGATGATAATGAAGTATCATCATACAAAATTTCTACAATATATCATTTATACTTTTTGAGATATTTCAATTTGAATATTTTTTGACATTTTCAAAAAGTTTGTTAACGACCACCTTAAAGGCCCACTCGCTAGCGCTGGGCCAATTATCGATGAAACCCAAATTCTCAAGGGAAAGTAATTACGAACTTGTTGCTCTCCATGGGAGAGCCTCGATAAAAATTTAATGACTTTCATTTGGAGATCAAGTTAATGACCATACGATGGAGAAAGCTATTAATTTTTTGTAGGCGTTAGAACAGAATCTTTTTTGCAACTTTGGAGATAAGGTTGTTGAGAGTTGACGATGTCAACATTTTTTGTCTTTGATTTTATGTTTGATGAACAATATTGATAACTTTTCACTGTCACCTTGAAATTGTGGTGTAGTGTTCTTGAGACGTTTTACACACAGCATTTATGCAGTCGCACGCTGGTAAGATAATATTTCATTTTATTAAGTTTGATATTTTTGCCCTATTTTCTAGACTTAGAATATTTGGCTTGTCAAACAATATTTTCTATTTTCACTGAGATTTGTGAATATTTATTTTATCAGATTGAGGACAATTCTTGATTTGATTTTGTACAAATTTTGATAAGATTTGTGACCAAAGAATTTTCTTTTGTTCTTAGTTTGAACGCACTGTTACAAACACGTCACGTACTGACTCGTCTCAATTCGCTGTTCCCACAACATTCAAACAGCAGACCGTATGATATAAATGAACAAAAGAGCAGCCGCTAAACGAATCGATTATAGCGCCCTGCATAACACAGGCAAACGTGTGCCCTTAACCGAACCGTCAACTATGGCAGACGAAAAACAAGAAGATGGCAAACAACCCATCGACCCGTTGGACTTATTCGTTGAAGTGGAAGTCCTGAAAGATGATATTGGAGATTTTGTGGACGAGATGTCATTTGATGTAACTCCAGCACGTGAGATAATCGCCACATTAAAGGAATTGAGGTCCGAGTTTAGGACCAAGCACACCAAGATAAAATTATTAATTGGCACTCCCAGGTACAATACTGATTACAAACGAGAATTCGATGACGTCATCCAGAAGATCAAAACTGGTATCGAAATGTCCAAGGAAGCTCAATCAAAGGAAGCAGCAACCCAGAAGACCATTCTCAACCACCAGGAGAAGTCGAAGCTTTTCCAAGTCAACACAACCCTCAGGATTGCAACAGAGCTCGAGTCCGAATGGTGTGAGTCCACCATTCCACAACTGACTGATGACCAACTCTTGAAGCTACAGGATAACCAGAAGGTGTCGGCAAAGAAATTGGAAACTGTGACCCAGAACTACCAAGAAATCCTGAAATACCCTGCTGCATCTGGTGCAATGAAGAAAGCAGTAGAAGAACTTGGTAAGAAATATGATTTTATTATTTCTAAGAAGACTGACTTTCTGAAGGACCTGGAGAAAGAAGTGGATCAAAGGGAGCTCAACAAGAGGGATCTAATCAAGGAGGGGAAGCTGAATATCAATTTGGCAAAATTTTCTGGGTACGATTCACCTTTGGACATCTATACCTTCCAAACTGAGTTCGAGAAGCTTTATGTTCGTACTACAACTAAGAGAATGCTACCGGACCTTTTGATTAATAACCATTTATCAGAGCCAGCATTGTCTCTGGTTAAGCATGTTGATAAAATCTCTGAGATCTGGGAACGATTGAAAGCAACTTATGGGGACACCAGATTTCTTTTGGCCAGGAAGGTTGCCAAATTAGACAATATCTCTCAGCTGGGGAAAACCAAGGACCCTGAGAAGTTGATTGCCGGAATCAGTCAGATCATTAGCCTGATGAGGGATCTCTTAAATTTGGCTTCCAAGCACAACATTGAAAAAAACCTATTTTACGGGGAAGGTTTGGAAAAGATCTATCGTTTAATGGGGAATGCTCGTATGACCCAGTGGCTGAAGGAATCCTGTGAGTTAGAGGCAAATGAGAAAGTCCTATGGAACCAACTTCTACTTTTCTCGAGAAGGAGCTTAAAGTTGAGCAACAGAGGCTGAGATTCTGTGGGAACAATGAAAAATCACCCCAGGTCCAAAGGGCGGAAAAGGCTCGTGTGCATTTTTTGGGGAAAAGCAAGAATGCAAGAAATGTTTATTGTGTGGGGCAAAGGATGGGGAACATGATCATGTTTCCACTGGATCAATTGGATCCAAAGTAATCCAATACTTTTCCTGTCGTGCTTTTGCTGAAAAAACACCCTCCCAACGATTCTCGATGTTACGAAGGAAGGGATTTTGCTTCCAATGTCTCTACCCTGGGGCTGACTGGAACAAAGGGAAACATGCCAAAGGGGAATGTCAAGCTGAATTTATATGTCCACACCCTTCACACACACTGGGCGAAATCTTGTCTTTCCATTTTCGAAAGATGTTGAGAAGATCAACTTTCAACAAATTTCCAAAATTTTCGAAAGATGAAGTTTCAAATTTGTTGAAAGATATTGGAAGCTCATCTTTCGATGTCTTTCGACTTTTAGGAAGATGAACTTCTCTATTTTTCCAAGATTTGGAAAGACGAACTTACAAGTTTGTTGAATTTTGTTGAAAATTCATCTTCCAACAACTTTCTATTTTTCGAAAGACGAACTTCTCTGTATTTCAAAAGTTTTGAAATATGAACTTTCAATTTTTCAAAAAGATGTTGAAAAGTCGTTTATCGACGTCTTTCAACTTTTCGAAAGATGAACTTCTATGTATTTCAAAAGTTTTGAAATATGAACTTTCAATTTTTCAAAAAGATGTTGAAAAGTCGTTTATCGACGTCTTTCAACTTTTCGAAAGATGAACTTCTCTGTCTTTCAAAAGTTTCGAAATAGAAACTTTCATTTTTCAAAAAGATGTCTAAAACTCGTATATCGACGTCTTCCAACTTTTCGAAAGGCGAACTTTTACACTTTTACGTTTAATATTTAATGTTTAATATTTTTTAAATACACGCTTTTTTATAGGAACAATTTTAAAAGAACACGAGTTTGCTTATTTTAATGGGTTTTAATAGATTTTAAGCCATTTTAATTTCTTAAGGAAGAAAACTAATTGTAAGAACATTTAAGCCTAAAAACCTCGAAAAATTAAGAACAGTCCAGACAGCCCAGCCTGAGCCAAAATTTTCTGGTTCTTCTTATAAAAAAAGCAAAAATTTCGACGCTCGTATTTCGACGTCTTTCAACTTCTCGAAAGATGAACTTCTCTTGGTTTTTCCATGTTGCTGAAAGAAGGACGCGCCAAAACGTTTACGAACCAAAGTCCGCACTGATGATTACCGGGGATCAAAAAGACTATCTGAAGCATAATTTTTGACGTTTAAAACACAAGACGATACTAAAATATCTAAATTTCTTGTAAAATGAAATAGTTCTAAGTGTATTACATACACAGTTTACACAGTTTATGGTTAAATACTGTAAATATAATATCCACATCATTGGAAGTACTGTACTTTTGCAAACCCCCGGAAAAAAACTTAGATTATTTTCGAATGTTATGATTTATGATTGCCGGCAAACTTCTTTTTGTAATTTTGAAACTGGAAGCTGTGGAGTGGAAGGCAGTGTGTGTGTGTGTGATGAGGAAGACAGCAAACCAAAGCAAAGCCAAAATGCAGTGCAAATGGAAACTTTATTCTAAAGATATGAAATGGGAATCAAAAGATGCTAAGGTGAGCTCCTTTTTATATATTTCTAATTATCAACCACACTTCAATCATACTTTTTGTGTCCAGTCTGGACACAAAAAGTATGATTGAAGTGTGGTATGTGTCTGTATGACTATACATACACATACACATGGCTACACCACAGCTTTTTAAAGCTATGGGCAGTTCCAGTTATAGTCTGTTAACCCCAAGTGGACGATGTGGAATTTCCACAACAATTTACTTTTGAAAAACTTCAGGGTATTAGCCTCCCAAGCCAAGGGGAGGGAGGCACTTAGGCAAAATTGGGTATGGTTCGCTGCTGGTGACAGGGTCACATTTTTAGGCTCCATAGCCATCAGAGGGCTGACCAATTAAATCAGAAAAATTTCAAAACAAATGAACTACGCAGCTCTGCTAGTAGTAGTACTCTACCATTTTTGTTTTGATTTAATGTTGTATTTTAATGACCAAACCAGCCAGGTCAATCATTCGAGAGCTATGCATGTTAGCCTCCACTGATGCAAGTTCCAAGTTGCCCAATTTCACGGTATATGACAGGTTTCCCAAAAATTTAGATTTTTGATTATTTTGGACAATCTTCAGGTTGGAAATCAGAAAATCTTTTAATTTTCCATCTACTTTTATTAATTTTTGCCACTTTTCAGGGTGAAAATGGGAAACATTTTCAATTTTTCGTTCTGACAGAGTCCCAATTTTGCCGAAAATTCATATCTGATAGGGTCCACTTTTCAAACTCCAACGGCACATCCCTGTCGGCTGTCTAGATCAGTACCCCCTAGGTGAAAGCCTCCTTTTCAAAAGTTTTCCACCAAGGACATTTTAATACCAATTTTTTATCTATTATAATGACGTTTATAATGTGTAATGTATATACAGGAATTCTTCTTGATAAACAACCAAGTAGGGGGTCAAGCAGCTAGTACAAGACATGTCATCTAAATGCATTTTCGTAAGAAGCTGGTAACATCATCACACATACCATGAGTGGTCCTAAATCTGACAGCCCTGCCTAAATCCGACGTGGTCTTTCAAAGATACAAACTAAAATGAAAACAATATACATATACCACGCGGTATATGCGTGGCGCGTCCCGTGCGGCCGTATGCATCTGAAGCAAACATTTTTCATACCCGTTATTTGGGGGGTTGGAATTAAGCAAGGCTGTCAAATTTAGGACCACTCACGGTATACACTTACATAGTTCGCGATGTTCAGAAAATCTCAGAAAGGGGGGGTAAGAGAATTTTTTCTAGAAGGGGGAAGTTTTCAGAAAGGGGGGGTTCAATTTAGTGTATATATACCAGTTCTGGTTACACAGTCTGAAAGAAGTTCACTTTTACCTTTGATCAAAGCGTACACCACCAAATTCAGATTTCCTAATTATTTGCTTATTTACACTGAATGTTCTTGCTTTTTCACCGGTAGAATTATGGTAGGATTTTAAAATTTTGAGGGGGGTAGCATCAAATTTTAAAAGGGGGAAGAACCTAGGGTAGGGGGGGTAGCTCTAGGGTAGGGGGGGTAGTGACCCCCTTCCGAACTATGACTTAGTACTACCCTTGAAAGTAGGCTTTCGACCGTTACAGTGACAGATAAAAAGAATATAATCAGATAAAATAATATCTGGTCCCTTTAGAACCTTTGAATTTTTTCATCTTTCAATATGAGATTACAACATTTTAGGAAATATTTTAGATAATAAATTTCTCTGACAACCCGCAAACCTATTTTAAGATTTTTGTAAGGAAATCAAATTCACATAACACACCACCAGGCACCAACTGGTATGATGTCTTGTACTAACTGCTTGATCCCCCTGGACCAGAGCTGGTCACTTTTGTTTTAACTAGTTGTCTTTCCATTTTCAGGAGATAAAATAAAAGTTGGTTGGTTGGAATGCAAGCTGTCAGATCATTTTATTTTGGAAAATTCTTATTCTGACTTCCCTGTTAGAATTAATGAAGATTTTGTCATAACATGGTTGAAGTAAAAAATGATGTTGAATTAAACTCAAGGTGGAATATCAAATGATAACATAGCTGAAGGTAGGCCTTTTAGTCTAAAAACAAAGAAATGTTGACGTTTTTGTTTTTGCTATGGAACTGAAAAAGATGACATGATTAAATACACATTTTTTAATAAGCAACTCCAATTTTCTGGTCAGGCCTAGGGTTACTTAGCATTCTGGTCCATTTTCTAAAAAAATTGCTTTGAATACCCCTAATATTATACCATATTTATGTGTATTGGGTCAAAGGGCTATAGTTTGCCATGGTTAGACCATCTAAAACAGCTGTCACTTTTCGAGATAGTGGAAAATATTGACAAATTTGAGGCCTCAAGCCTTAGCAGCCTGATTGCTTATAATAAATGTGTAGAACAGAGAAATTACTTTTTAAACTCTGAAGTGGCAAGCTTTACAGTGTGTCAAATTTTCATAAAACTTTCATGTTTATAGGATACATTGAATGTGTGTCGTCGACATTGAGCCATTGAAGTTTTGGGGATTTCATTGAAAATAGATTAATTTTATCCATTGAACAAGGAACAAAATACAACACGGTAAGTATTTTTTGTAATATAATCCAGTAATACAAGACTATTGATGATACTATTCCATTGTACATCAAAAGAAGCTAAAATTTTGTTACAGTACACAAAGTCTTGACCTAAGTTCAAAATATTTTTGAAAATAGGTTTTTGTAACCTTTTTTAGAACTCTTTAGAAATAGAAACAATCTGAATAATTTGTCTTACTAAAGGGTCTTTTTACTATAGTCTACTGAAAGCTGTAAATAACTTATCAACAATTTTACAAACCTCTTTTAGTTATGCACCATTTTGTATGCCTGGATTTCAATACTGATTCAATTTCTATTTGTTTTATTAGGGTCATGACGTAAGGACAGTTACTGGCTGATTTTGAAATGCACTTGAAAAACGATGCTGCAAAACAAAAATGTATGTTGCTATCATGCAATCAAGATATTTATATGCTTCATGTGGTAGTTCGTTTCAACTTGGTAATATTTTCATACTCTAGGTCCCAAGTATATTATAAATTATGATAAAATATTGCAAAATCTAATAAAAGTGGGGGTCTGAATAACAAGGTGGAGTTGAAAAATTTTCGGTCTGGTTCAGATTTATGCTTCTTTTACTGTGTAGATTTTTCGTTGGATAATTTTGTTCCACCATCCGCCCATTTAAGAAACTTTTTGACTTTTTTCTAGGAAGTTTGACTTACCACTCGGATTGAATCTTGTTTTAATTATCAAAAAAATATTAGAAATAGTTTTGAAACACCCGGTATATAAGTTGAACCTTTTTGACGACGATGTGAAGAATCAATTCCAGTTTTCCAAACATTGAAAGTTTACTCTCTCTCTCTGTCTCTCTCTCTCTCTCAAACTCGCAAAGGGATCACACAATTTTTTATACTTATGTATAAGGGGTATTTTAAATAGTGCAATTTACACATTATGCTTGTTTTTTTTGTGATTTAGGAGATTAAATTATCTGAAACTTTGTTAACTGAGGCTCAGCATATGCTTTATAGGCAATGTTTAATTTTTTCCAAGAGATCAGTCTGGATATGCTTGTTAGCAGTATGCTTATAAAATTGTCTATAATTTAGTAGAATTGATCTCCATTGTAGAAAGCATTCCCAAAGTATTTAACGAGGATTTCGCACTTACGGGAATAGAAATTTCAATGTATCATTTAATGTCCTTTGAAGCCCTATGGCCAATCTATTCCTTGATAGGGACGAAGATTCTAAAAACTTATAATTTAGATTAGTTATTTTATTATTGAAAATGAAATTAAATTATAGAAATTACACGCATTTTTTTATAAGAACCAGTAGATTCTTGCTCAGGCTGGGCTGTTCTTAATTTTTGCAATTTTCCAGGCTTAAATGTTCTTATGATGTTCTTAGCCGCTTAGTTTCTTTACTTAAAAATCAGTTAAAATCTATTAAAATAAGTGTTTTCTTGATAATTTCTGAAAGCTGAGGCTCAGATTGCTCTTAATTGTTCTTAGGTTTTGGCCAAATTTCAGCCTCGTGTTCTAATAAAATTGTTCTTATACAAAACGTGTAATTTGTCATTCAGAATTATTTTATTTAGACTACTTAATTTTTTAGCAAAAAGTCATCACTACCGTACTATTTTGTTTCATATTTTCTGTTTTCTATGCTTTGTAAATATATGAATTGTTCGTTTTAATGTCACAGAAAAAATTTATCCGCACATAAACACAAATTATTTAAAAGATCTCTCGTTTACTTTTGAAGACTTGTTAATGAAAGATTTCGAAAAAAGCAAAAATCATCTTCCAAGATATTTAGAAAGTTTCGGAATATGACATTTCAACATATTAGGAAGTTAGGAATTTAATTTTTCAAGCCTGTTTGAAAGTTTGAGAATGTGGTCTTTCAACTTTTTTGGAAAGTTGGGAAGACGATCTGGTCGAAAGATGTTGGAAGGTAAGGTGCACAAATTCCCAATCCTTGTTGAAAGACCAACTTTAAAACCTGTCGAAAGATGTCAGAATATGAAATTTCAACATATTAGGAAGTTGGGAATTTCATTTTCCCAGCCTGTTTGAAAGTTTGAGAAGGTCGTCTTGCAACTTTTTTGGAAAGATGGGAAGATGATCTGGTCGAAAGATGTTGAAAGGTAAGGTGCACATCTTTCCAATTTTTGTTGAAAGACCAACTTTCAACTCTGTCAAAAGGTGTGGAAATGTGACCTTCCTACATCTTTCCGACGATTTGAAAGACATTATTTCGCCCAGTGACAATTCTTATCCCAAAAAGAAGCACGTCTTTCTCTGTGACGAGCATAAAAATTCCAAGGATAACGAGGAATTACTGGAACGATATAAGGCAAAATGCATGAGAAATCCTAGCTTACCGTCCTTTTCCAGAGAAATTAAATTATCATTTCACGCGAGCAGCGCAATCCTTACCTCTGAAATCCATCAGCCAGTTGCTGAGAAAAATGTCCTGCAACCGAATGTTCCTGTGCAGAACTTTGTAGAATCAAACGTTGCTGATTCAGAGGAAGATATCAAAGATCGTGGAATCTATATGCTCCAACAGATCAAGCTTCATAGCGAACTGTTCAACATATTCTTCGATTCAGGCTGCAGTGATTTCCTGATTACCGAGGATGCAGTTAATCGTCTTGGTTCCAGTGCTACAATGCTGTCAAAAGTTCCTGTTTCCGTTGGAGGACTTGCTGGATCAAAAACAATATCAGATCATGGCTTGTACCGGATTAAATTACCGTTATCTACCGGGAAACATGCGCAGTTATCCGGACTCTGCTTACCGAAACTGACCGATGAATTTCCGCGATATTCACTATGTGATGCGGAGAAGAGTCTTTTCGATGCAGCGGGCGCAATAGCGAAAATATTCCCAAAATTACCAAAATCTGCCGGTGGCAAAGTCGATATGATGATCGGCATTTCCTACTTTCGCTATTTCCCAAAACTTATATTCCAATCACCAACGGGTTTATCCATATTCAAATCAGTTTTCAGAAGTTCTGATGGAACCACCGGTGTCCTTGGCGGTCCACATGAATCATTTTCGCGTACTTTCGATGCTCATCTGTCAGCAACTTTCTATACGGAACTCGCCCGTATCCGCGAACTCTCGATTGTGGAATCCCCAACTATCCAAAATTCCACTCCTTTGATTGATCATACAGCTTATCGATCAAACATTCTGAAATCTTTTGAATCTGCCGAGAACGCAGGTTCACAGATAACGTATCGTTGTACAACGTGCAGAAATTGCAAAGATTGCAAATCCCATGAATCGATTGAGGCTATTAGCATAAAAGAGGAAGCTGAGCAAGCCATAATTAATTCATCCGTATCGATTGATACAAATACGTGCACGACCACTGCCAGGCTACCGTTTATGTTCGATCCAGTAAAGCGCCTCGCACCCAATAAATCGGTCGCTTTGAAAGTATACAGCCAGCAGATAAAAAAGCTTAACAATCCCACGAATGCCCAAGATAAGTCGGATGTGTTAGAATCAGAAGCAAAGTTGCAGAAACTTGGATTCGTTGATTATGTGAAAAATCTCCCTGCTGATGTCCAAGTCGACCTGAGAAACAATCCTGTCCAAAATTTTATCCCGTGGAGGGCAGTGTGGAAACCCACATCTATCTCAACCCCTTGCCGTATAGTCTTTGATGCATCTATGGTTACATCATCAGGCTACAGTCTTAATGATATTCTCGCTAAAGGAAAGAATGGTTTGAACAAATTGCAGGAGATCGCCATTCGTTGGTCAACACACCAAGTTGGTATTCACTCAGATATCAGCAAAATGTACAATACCATTCGGCTCGACCAAAGAGATTGGTGCTTGCAAAGATATATCTGGCATGAGAATCTCGACCCCACAAAAATCCCTGACGAAAAGGTGATCAAAACACTTATTTATGGAGTGAAGCCAAGTGGGAATCAAGCTGAATATGGGCTTAGAAAGATTGCTGACATGTCGAAAAATGAATTTCCTGAAACCAGTAGAATCATCAAGAAGGACATATACGTTGATGATTGCATTAGTGGTGCAGCCTCACTCGAAATGGCTAGTCAAAGAGCTGATGAAATGGAGTTAATCGTCAATCGTGGTGGTTACAAACTGAAAGGCATTACTTTATCCGGTGAGAATCCAAATGAGAACTTGTCTGATGATGGCAAGTCACTGGTTGTTGCTGGACTCAAATGGTTTCCAAAAGACGATGTGATATTGTTGAACATTGGAGAATTGAATTTTGCCAAACGCAAACGTGGGAGGAAACCACCTGTCAGTGATAATTCAATTCCAGAACGATTAACCAAACGCCATTGTGCCTCCAAGGTAGGAGAAATATACGACCTTCTTGGAAAGATGACGCCAATTTCAGCAGGATTCAAATTAGACCTTCATGACTTAGTCATCCACAAGCTTGACTGGGATGATGCTATTCCAAAGGAGCTGAGACCAACTTGGATAAACAACTTCCAAATGATGCAAGAGATGAAAACAGTTTACTTCAAGAGATGTGTTGTACCTGAGGATGCCGAATCATTATCGATTGAAACGATTGACACAGGTGATGCCAGTTCAAGTATTGCCTGCTCAGCCATCTATTCAAGGATCAAAAGGCGTAGTGGTGATTACTGCTGTCAACTTCTGTTTGCCAGGTCAAAAATCCTTCCTGATCATACCTTCCAACCAAGAGCTGAGATGATTGCAGCTCTACTCAACATTCACACCAGTGAGGTCGTAAAGAGATCACTTGGAGATCTTCATAAGTCGTCTATGAAACTTTGTGACAGCCAAATTGTACTGCACTGGATTGGCAATGATAAAAAACCACTCAAACAATGGGTTAGGGACAGAGTGATTGAGATTCGTCGCTTCTCCCAACCATCTGACTGGTACTATGTATCATCCAAGAACATGATTGCTGACTTGGGAACCAGAAGAGGATGCTCAATTGAGGATATATCAATGGATTCTGATTGGATTAACGGATATGAATGGATGTCGAAAGATCAATCTGAATTTCCAGTCACTCCAATCAACAGCTTGAAGCTTGATGCATCCCAGATAACAGAAGCCAACAAAGAAACATATCCTCAGGAATCAACGTTCTTGAGTAACAAATCAGTACCTTCTGAAGTTAAGAAACACTCCGATTTTTTACAGTATATCATTGATCCAAACAAACACTCGTACAGCAAAGTAATCAGGCTAATGACAATGGTTATGAAGTTCATCCGCAAGATCCTTTCACGTAAAGTTAATCCTTCCAAACTGAAGTCCCACCCATGGTGCAAAGTTGTATCGACATCTGACACTGACAAAGCCAAATCTTACTACTTCAAGAAATGCACGGCAGAGATTCAACACTTTCTGCCAAAGAAAAAGTATGAGAAGATTTCAAGGATGAAAGATGGAGTTCTCATTTACACCGGAAGAGTCTTAACATGTGATGACATCACTGTTACCGGAAGATTTACAAAGGCAATGAAAGATCTCTCATCCACAAGCTTCTGCGTCCCCTTGGTTGATAAACACTCACCTGTTGCATACGCCATTGTTAATGACGTACACTGGAATGACCAGAATGCTTCTCATCGGGGAATAGAAACAACTTTGAGAGCCGTACTCAGACATGCTTACATATTGGAAGTTAGATCAATCATCAAAGCTATCAAACGATCGTGTCCTAGATGCAGGTACCTTGAGAAGAAAACTATCGAAGTTGCTATGGGTCCAATTCCAAGCTCAAGACTCACTGTTGCTCCTGCGTTTTACATGTGTCAAGTTGATCTATCGGGTCCATACAAAGCATTCTCTCCACACAACAAACGAGCCACGATCAAAATCTGGCTTGTAGTATTTTGCTGCTCAACTACCTCGTCAACTTCAATTAAAGTCATGGACGATTATTCTACACCTGCTTTCTTACAAGCCTTCATTCGTTTCGCCAGTGATGCAGGCTTTCCAAAAACCCTCTACTGTGACGAAGGAAGTCAATTGCTCAAGGGTTGCAAAGATACGAGACTGAAATTCAAGGATACTGTGAATCAGCTACATCAAGATGTGGAAGTCGAATTCAACTCATGTCCAGTAGGTGGCCATAATTTCCATGGGAAAGTGGAAAGACGAATTCAAGAAATCAACAAGTCATTAGAACGAAGCATCTCCAATGAACGTTTATCATTGCTTCAATGGGAGACTTTGTCCTCTCAGATTGCCAATTGCATCAACAATCAACCTATTGGGATCAGAAATGAAGTTTCAGATTTCGAGTCGATGGATCTACTCACCCCAAACAGACTTCGCTTAGGACGAAACAATGAGCGAAGCCCTGAAGGAGAGATGCTAACAACAATTCACCCAAACAAAATCTTGGATGCCAACCAACAATGTTTCGACACATGGTTTGAAGTTTGGCTGTCAACTCATGTACCCAAGCTTTTGTCACAGGAGAAGTGGTTCACTTCAGACAGACAACCATCAAAAGGAGATATCGTGCTATTTCTCAAGCACGAATCCAACATCAACAACACCTATCAATATGGGATGATTGACAGTGTCCACAAGGGCAAAGATGATGTCATCAGACAAGCAACTGTCAAGTACAAAAACCATCAGGAACAAGCATTTCGACTCACCAAACGGGCCATTCGTTCACTCGTTCTCATCAGATCGTTTGATGAGATTGACATTATGAAAGAGCTCGGTACAATGGCTGCACTCGCTGACTCTCGTTTCCACTGGAGCAACTGATGATTTCGTCGTTGCAGCTATTCCAGGTGATGTATTACTTATTTTCATTACTGTACATACTACTGATACTACTCGTGTTCGTGATTTCTACAAGATGACGTCGACGCTTCACATCGACGTTACAAGGCATTCAAATTTGACATCGGTGATGTTACAATATCGTTGACTGAGCAAAGCCAACGTTATGCATGAAGTCCCTATGTTGAGAACCTATGATAACTTCTCTGAAGCTGAGTTTATTTAGATTCATTGGTGATCAACTCGTTCAATTTCGTGATGTACAACACTCGTTCAATTTCGTGATGTGCAACACTCGTTCAAATACGTGATGTGCAACACTCGTTCAATTTCGTGATGTGCAACACTCGTTCAATTTCGTGATGTGCAACACTCGTTCAATTTCGTGATGTGCAACACTCGTTCAATTTCGTGATGTGCAACACTCGTTCAATTTCGTGATGTGCAACACTCGTTCAATTTCGTGATGTGCAACACTCGTTCAATTTCGTGATGTACAACACTCGTTCGTGATGTACAACACTCGTTCAATTTCGTGATGTGCAACACTCGTTCAATTTCGTGATGTGCAACACTCGTTCAATTTCGTGATGTGCAACACTCGTTCAATTTCGTGATGTACAACACTCGTTCAATTTCGTGATGTGCAACACTCGTTCAATCTCGTGATGTACAACACTCATTCAATTTCGTGATGTGCAACACTCGTTCAATTTCGTGATGTGCAACACTCGTTCAATTTCGTGATGTGCAACACTCGTTCAATTTCGTGATGTGCAACACTCGTTCAATTTGGTGATGTTCGACAACTGGGTTCTGACGATGTCAGAGTTACTTATGTATTGAGAAAATTGTTGTTGTTTTGACACACCCTTTCGAACTTTGATTGTTTCATGGTGGGGAGTGTCGAGTGAGTAAACGTAATTATCGATGAAACCCAAATTCTCAAGGGAAAGTAATTACGAACTTGTTGCTCTCCATGGGAGAGCCTCGATAAAAATTTAATGACTTTCATTTGGAGATCAAGTTAATGACCATACGATGGAGAAAGCTATTAATTTTTTGTAGGCGTTAGAACAGAATCTTTTTTGCAACTTTGGAGATAAGGTTGTTGAGAGTTGACGATGTCAACATTTTTTGTCTTTGATTTTATGTTTGATGAACAATATTGATAACTTTTCACTGTCACCTTGAAATTGTGGTGTAGTGTTCTTGAGACGTTTTACACACAGCATTTATGCAGTCGCACGCTGGTAAGATAATATTTCATTTTATTAAGTTTGATATTTTTGCCCTATTTTCTAGACTTAGAATATTTGGCTTGTCAAACAATATTTTCTATTTTCACTGAGATTTGTGAATATTTATTTTATCAGATTGAGGACAATTCTTGATTTGATTTTGTACAAATTTTGATAAGATTTGTGACCAAAGAATTTTCTTTTGTTCTTAGTTTGAACGCACTGTTACAAACACGTCACGTACTGACTCGTCTCAATTCGCTGTTCCCACAACAGCGAAAAAGATAAGCATATCTATTTTTATCATAAGCATCTACTTTATAAGAATCAAATCAATAACTCTTGATTGAAGACAATATATCTTTCGGTAATTAGTTATTAGAAAGTAAACAAAGGATGGCAAAAAAGATAAGCATATTTGTTTTTATTATAAGCATCTACTTTATAAGAATCAAACCAATAACTCTTGATTGAAGGCAATACATCTTTCGGTAATTAGTTATTAGAAAGTAAACAAAGGATGGCAAAAAAGATAAGCATATTTATTTTTATTATAAGCATCTACTTTATAAGAATCAAATCAATAACTCTTGATTGAAGGCAATATATCTTTCGGTAATTAGTTATTAGAAAGTAAACAAAGGATGGCGAAAAAGATAAGCATATCTATTTTTATTATAAGCATCTACTTTATAAGAATCAAATCAATAACTCTTGATTGAAGGCAATATATCTTTCGGTAATTAGTTATTAGAAAGTAAACAAAGGATGGCGAAAAAGATAAGTATATTTATTTTTATTATAAGCATCTGCTTTATAAGAATCAAATCAATAACTCTTGATTGAAGGCAATATATCGTTCGGAAATTAGTTCTTACAAAGTAAACAAAGGATGGCGAAAAAGATGAGCATGTTTGTCTTTATTATAAGCATTTTCTTTATAAGAATCAAATCAATAACTCTTGATTGAAGGCAATATATCTTTCGTTAATTAGTTCTTACAAAGTAAACAAAGTATGGCGAAAAAGATGAGTCTACTTTATAAGAATCACATAAATTTCAGAATTTTTGGCGTTTTCACTGTGATAACATGTGAGCGATAACTTCTCTTTTTGAGATGTGAGCAACCGTCTATCCCATGTCATCTCAAAAGTAAAGTTGAAACTAAGCTTTCTTCCTCCAACTTAAATTTTATCGATAAAACGAATTTAAAATCTACACATGCGTAATTTTGCTTACTTAGGGATATTTCGATAGGAAGCTCTGCGAGGCATTCTTAGCGACAACTACTTGCTAGTATATGTCAATAATGACCTTCATTTTTAAGGAAATATTTAGTCGCAATTTTGCGATTTTTGTTACTGGTTAACAACAAACCAAATCAAAAAAGAGCTTGTAAAAACTCCATCTCGTCCCGTTAATTTTAGAGGTTTTCTCAATTACGCAGATACTGAAAGGAAATACTTTTATTTTCGTTCCAAAGTTATAAAATTTGATATAACAAACATACTCTCCCTGCTCAATAGCCCCTTAATAATTGATTCATTTGATCAAATCAAATCCAAATGATATACTTATATACTCATGCAAAAAGCTCTTAAAATTTTTCTAATCCAAGTAAAAATGAAGGAGAATTTACAAACCCACTCAATCTTGCACCCCAGTGATTTTCAGAGATTTAAAAAGTTTCACCCAACTTGGTACTCCACACTGTCAGACGCACCAACATTGACATTGGGGTGTTTTAAGATGGGAAAAGTAAGAACCCTAAAGTTTTGTGTAGAAGGTTTTGCCTTTTCCTTCTTACTGTTCTTTAAAAGAGAGTCGAGAGAAACACAACACAACAAAGATTTTTAAGGCAATTCTCTTCCTGGTATGAATTTTTAGTATTTTATTATTATAGGGATGAATAAATGCACTACTTCAATATATATCAAAATATATGACAGGGTTGACCCAAAGTCAAAATGGTATGAGAATGATTGAAGGTACTCTGATCCATCAGTGTGGGATCTTTACACCTCCCCAAAATCGTTGGATCGTTGTCTTGTTTGTATGATTTAGATAGGGTAATAACTAAAGTCATTCATTCTTTGCAAAATACCATTTTCCTACTGCTGGAGCTTCACTGTTTTTCTTCGTCTTGGATTTCTAAAACGAGAAAATATTTTGGTGGATTAGTAAATATATAGATGAAAGCCTCAACAATGTCAAAGAAAAGTAGGACCTAACTCCTAGATTATCCAGTTTTAACCATAAATAATGACTTTGTATATGGGTCTCAGACAGTTGGAAAACCGTACAAGTATACTATCATCAATCCACTATTGCAAAATTATATAATGATAGGAGGATTACAATTACCGCGTGACCATCTCTACTATACATAGTGGAAATCACAGACCTCTACAAAACCACAGGCCACAAATCATGTAGTGGGTTTAGACAGCTTTCATTTCACTAATTTTCACATTCGCTAATAATCGGATAGGGGCCCTAATCTAGCCCTTTATTATAAGAGCATCCAAGATTTTTTAGGTCTTCGGATGTTTGTAGCTTTTTGAGATTTTGAGTTGCAATTCCCTAAGAAACTGGGTGTTTTAACTTGTTTTTAGTATTTTGGCCATCGAAAAAGAAAGAGAAAGAGAGAGAGATGTACGTGTTAAAATCAAACATACCTTTTTGTCAAATGGTGAGAAGTAATACCAAACTTCTTGATATTGAAAATCTTTGACCATTGATAAAGGAATATGAGCTTCACCAATGATCTTCTTACATTTACCATAAGCTCTTATCCTCAATGTTGAAGATTCAATTGCTTTATTGTTGATTTTTCGAAATTCATACGTTTCGTCAAATCTTGCTTTAGATGTTGATTTCATCTTTGTTTTATATCGTTGCTTGGAAGCTGGTTTTAGGCAGAGATGGATACTGACATCTTTTGAACCACCTTCTGTAGTAGATGGCATTTGATCAACACGAAAGACCTTCACATTCATAATATCGTCTTCTGGTTCGCGGAAGAATAAGAGACGAATTTTGCCATAGCTGCATTCACCATCTATAGAATCTTCGACTTCCTCGACATTTTTGTCGTCCTCATCACAAGGACATGGACTAGATATTCCGACTGGAACAAGATCTGACACATTTTCAGAGCCTTCAAGTTGTTTTGAATCTTCATGAGAATCTTTGCCAGATTCTTCTTCTTTTGGAGTTTCCTCAGCAACAGTAATCTCTTTTCTGTCTTCTCCATCTTCAATGTCTTCGGTTTTTCCTTCTTTTGCAACTTCTTCCTGTTCATCTTCACTTTCTTTATCTTCCACGATGGTATCCACTGAATGGTCCACCAATAGACTGATGGATGGTGCAGATGGTTGGATATGATCATCATCTTCATCCTCCAAATCGATATCCACATCGTCGATTCCAGTTGTTTCATCATTTACATTTTCCCCGTTATCATTTTCTTCTCCTTCTTCTTCTTCTTCAATATTAGGCTCCGCTTTTACAGCTTCTTCCTCTTGCGTTTCAACCTCCTCTTCTTTCTCATTTTCTTTTTCTCCAACATCTTCCTCTTCCTCGGCTTCGTGAGCATCTTCCTCTCCCTGAGGAGAATCAGATGCATCAATTTCATTCTTGGGAGGTGCAATTACAACAGTAACAGGGCTAAAATCTTTTGAATCAACTTGTTCAATAACCTCTGCGTCAACTTCTATATCATCTTCAATAACAATTGGTTCAGAAAGTTCTACTTGCTCTGACACTTCAATAATATCATATTCTTCAGTGGTCACTTCAATTGTTGGTAAGTCACCAGAAGATTGCGTGGTATCGTCCTCTGACATGTTTGATAATTCCACACTTAGTAATACAGTGAGGTCAGTGATCAAATTTCAAACTGGAAACACTCACAAATCTAATTTGAACATCTTTTTAATATCTTCGCAGACATATTCATGTATCAAACAAATCGAAATGAAGAGTGATTTTCACTTTCACAATATTTATAAGTAGATTGCAACTGTTCCAGACCTTTTTGAATAATTTATTTTTGAAGTTATTCAGTAGATTATGAATTTGCGATTCGATCGCTATTTTTGATCAATTAAAACATAAAACGATGACAAATTAATAACTGATGAATTTTTTAAACATTATTTTATATCTTATCCAAAATTTATGACCTGCCCCATGTGGTATCTTTGATTGGACATTAAACATCCTATTTTGGACGTCAAAGAGATGTTTCTAAAACAACTGTTGTTTTGTTTCTATGGAAATAAACACAATCTTGTTTTTGACCTGGGACAGTGGGAGGACTTAACTGAATTGGGGAACAGCTGAGTTTTCTCTTAGGGGGTCTTACCCTAAATAAGTTCAGCTATTTATTATAATTTTTAGGGTTGTCTGCAGAAAATTTACTTGAAGCTGGTCAACCCGAAATACTCACAAGTTCAAAATTTACATACTCAAAATTTACTCACTGCCCCAGTAATAAAGAAGCTCATTACTTTATTCTAGATTGCTGTCCTACTCAATAATCAATTAGTATCTACTTAAGTAAAGGATAAAAGATATTCCAGGCGGTTTACGGTAGTTTTGACAGATAAATAAGTACCTTTATAATAGAATACTTACAGAAGGTGGATCGGGTTTCCTTAAGAAAATTAAACAGAATATGGGGATTCTAAACCTATCAAGAATAAGTCAGCAGCAATTTATTTTGATGTTAAGGGCAGTCTGCACCAACAACTTTTTGCCCTAAAAAGATCAAAATTTGGTTAAATTAGTCCCAACAAGGGTCGTAAAATTCACAAAAGTTTTCCTTTTTATTCCTCCTTTTTAGTCCCGTTAAGAATATCTGGAGGGTCGAAAGTCGGGCGGCACACCTCATTCCGCAACCCTAGTACCCCTCGCGGGATTACAACAACTATTGGGGATCCTATCCTATCAATATTAAGTTAACAAAACTTATTCAAATTTTTAGAGCTGTTTAGAGTTTGGAACAGCGAAATGTCAGTCGACCCAAAATCTCATACAATCCCTTTCTTTTCTTCTAAACGTTCTATATAGCATTACAATTAGTATCTTCCAGGTGGTTTTGTGGTCGTTTTAACGGATAAATAAATGCGCTTTATGAAATGACATAACTAGCGAGAACTGAATATGAACTTCCTTGAGAAAATTTATGGAAGTCCGGAAAACCAGAAATGTCATTATTGACACTTCTTACTTATGGTGCAAACACCACTTGATACATTGATACATAAACAAGAACGTAACATCAGCAAATACAGCGATATTTAAGGATTTAATAAATTTCTATTAGCTTTAGCACTTTCAAAAGAAACCCGTCAAGTTTAAGGAAAGTAATTCCTCACCACAAAGAAAAATTTGGCCAAATTTTCCAGTGGAGCTGGCCTGGGGTCCGTGGGAGCACACAGTGCTGCTAACACCGAAGTACAAACGCATTTTTTGGGATCCCGTCAACAAAAAACTTGTTTAGATCCTTAGCCTTGATTGCAACTGGTTGAGCTCAAGGAAATTTGATACTTTGTTTAGTCGGTAGACTACTAGACAGGAGACTTGAGGAAGTGACGCTTTTGAAAGGAAATGCGATAAATTCTTTCAACAAATGTGACAACCAATGTCAGGTGGACCTGAAGTGGATGGATCCTTTGAAATTTGATGCGACACTTGAAAAATTGACGAGAAGCGGAACTCAGTGTAATAAATATTCTATATTGATGAAACAAGAAAATACATTTTTTACAAGTTAGTCACATAAAATTGGCGAGCTATCATCAATCATTACACCCATGTGTTACAGCTATTGCTTGGTTTCCTGCTAGACGAGCAGTAAATTGTAGTACCTTAGCGGCCAAAACTTAGTCGGCCCTAAGTGACTAAATTTTTGGCTTGGTGACTAAAATTAGGGCCGACTAATAAATAAGACCGACTAAGTTTTGGCCGATAAGGTAGCACTCCAAAAATTTTTTGACCGAAAATTCATGGTATAATTCGCTGGCATATATAGAGTAAAATCCTCATATTTTATACAAAATTTTATAACTAATATTTCAATCTCAAAAACCCATTCAAACATTTTGGGAATTGGATATATATTAATTGAGCAGAGAGTTGTAATCTTATATTTCAATTTTCTAAGTCCAAATTAGATAATGAATTTGAACCCTTTGAAGGATTTTACTTTATATAAATTTGTCCCTTTTTTGGGACACAATGTATTTTGGAAATACTCTTTACTCAGTAAAATTAAGATTAAGCTCGAATCATAAAACATATGAGCACATAGTACATAGGCCATTTCACAGTCGAAATGACTGGGTAATCAGGACTGATTGCGTCTCGATAACAGTTTTTCGCAAAAATCTTTTCAAAACATTGGACCAATAGAAAGTCGTTATTAGCGCGCAATGGTCCTGATTACCCATTACGCTTTGCGACTGTAAAATGGCCTTTTCTTGTTCGGGATGACCAAAAAGGTAAATAATAATACAGTGGAATCACCATAACTCAAATATTCACGGATGAGAACACAAATTTGTTTCGAGTTAAGGAAATTTCGAGTTATGGAATAAGGTTTATTACGAGGCATTTCTAACTGAAGGGACGAGAAAACTTGTTCGAGCAAGGAGGTGGAGGGACGTCCTTGGTTCGAGTTAAGGAGACATTCGAGTTATAGAAGTTTAAGTAAAAAAAAACTCTACAGTATTAAATTCGCTAGGCAACTCAGGGCCCACGCCACTAGGGGGGGGGCATGACCCCCCACTGTTTTGCAAAGTAAAACATCCATTTCAATTTCATGGCGTGGTTCCTGAACTTATGTCCCGGGGGGGGGGGCACTGGGTTTGCGGACTGACGGTATGTGCGGGCCAAAAGTTGGCTTTTAAAATTGCACCCTTACAGTGCAGCAAAAATCAGTGAAAATCATACCCTTAGAGTGCATTTTCCCCCAAATTTTCGATCCCTTTCGTGTAAAAAATGGTCAAAATTCTAGCATTTTTGGTCAAAATATCTAGATTTTTCAAGAATTTTCTGAAATTTCTACCCTTACAGTGCATCTCTAGTTTTTCCGACCCTTACAGTGCATTTTAAACATATTGGAAAAGGTACCCTTAGGACCCGCACATATTCGTCGGTCCTTTTGCCCAGCTGCCCCCCCCGGGACTTATGTCCAAGGTCTTGCACTATTCTGGATTTTCTTTCTGTATAGACGCAGTGAAATTCGAAGACTAGTCGTGCGAAAGCGAAAGTTGGAGTTATGTAAAAATTGATCAATTTTATTGCAGGGTGACGTGATAGCCCATGTATCATTACAAGCGTGTCTCTCAACAATCTTTCACTCAGCATTGATAGATAATTGAAATACAAAAGAAGGAAGAACGATTTGCAAGAGTGAAAATTATCCTTTCTGATTTGATTACCAGCAATTTTCGAATGTACGTCGATGCTACTAATGGATGAGGAAAGTCGGAAATTGTCGCTTGACATTTCTAAGTGCTTCTGTGCGTGACGTTTGATAAAGAAATCTAAGAGAACAATATACCTATCCGGTGGAGAGAGTGTATCTACTGACAATTTATGATCAAAGTAATTGGTTGCACTCTTCCGCAGAGAGATATAACTGTAGGATGGAGAGTAAATCGATGATAATATTTGTGAGGAAAGAGAAAGACTTTTAGACGTTCTCCTTCGTAAATCAATTTGTCCAATTAAACCGCTTTCGACGGTTAGAGACTTTGATTGACAAGTTTAATCAGTATAAGAGAAACATGAAATTATTAAATCCTCTCATTTGCAACGATCAACGGTATCAGACACAGAGCTTAAAAAAGTGAAAAGTGGTGGAAAATTTCAAAATGCAAGTTGATATGAGCAAAACTACCAAATGTGGTAAAACCAAGAACACAAAGAAGAAGTGGAACATACAAGTATTACAGAAAATTATCTCGTTCTGCAAATTAAACGCAAAACCATCAAACAATCAATCCAAGGATAAAGGAATGGCATTGGGATTTGGAATCAAGATTTTTCAAATTCCAAGATCGAGATTTATCACTGACCAAGATGAAGGGTGGGAATGGTTTCCTGTCAACTAAATCGTGGATAGTTGCCAAATCAGGAGCCAGCGTTAATAGTGAATGTCCATCAAACGTCCATAATATTCAAATAAACTTTTATGGTGGATAAACCAACGCTTTTGAAAGATGGTCGTGTGCCGAAGATGTGAGAGATATTATATAAACAAAACACTTTTACTGGCGACTACGACACACTGGTTTTTGACTGAGAAAAACGAGAAAGCGGAAAGATCGATTCCTTGTATCGTGGAACAGATATTGGCCCGGGGGTACTCATTCGCCAACCCTAGTACCCCCCGGGATATTGGTCATCAAGAGACATAAAAAGAGTCTAGAAGAATATACTTTTTGCCTCAAGTTTTGGACAGAAACGCCAGAGATGAATGGTTTATCGTTGCGCAAGTAGCCCACGAAGAGGACCAAAAACATACTAAGACCTTTATATAGATTATCACAATGATTGACATAATGAGAACACAAAGACATACATACAAATCATGCATATAATTTGCAACTTAATATTTGCACATTTTATACCTTTATTTTATGGCTTTTATGCCTGTGAGAATATCTTGTAACATTTTATTTACTTTATAAACACCAGACAAGAATAACAAAGTGCACTTAAATAATCAAGAAGTCAAGTTGTTTATTTTTATACTTAGGAGTCAAAAGTCAATGACATTTTCCCCTAGCAACCTCTGTTTATATGCGTGCGTGGGATAAGGCTTAAGAAGCTGTATGCAAAAACACTTAAGCTTGCCAAGGTTTAAAAGATCATCTTCCTTTGGAAGATTCTTATCTCATACTAGCTATTTTTCAAGTCTTGACAAGATTAAAAACAAAGTCCAGATGCTAATTGTCTATAAATCATATGACCTGCACTTTTCGCCGATTCGTAGGAGTTTGAGTTTCTCAAGAATGACGAATAGTTGGTCTTGAATATAACCACGCAAAATTCAAGCTATGAAAGTGTATCATATAAGATAAATGAATGACTGCGAAAGTTGATTAACAAATTTTGTGTGGTATTATGTAGGAATTACGTCTAATTGATTACAAACGCACTGCTGTTCAGTTAAGAGCTGATCATAATCAAGTTATCTGAGGAATTTCTGTTTGTTTTGAGAACTCGCTTCGTAGCATTTAATCCTGTTGTCGCCTTAAATTTGTTCAGGTATCTCAAATATAATAAACAATTGGTTAGTGACCTCCCCTACACTATACTATATACTATGAGTCTCAAAATATACCATATCTTGGTACCTTATTAACTTTGAGTGTTGAAATGGTCTGTTAAAGCTCATAGATCAGGTTTCATTTGGTTCTTGCGTGACTTTTTGAAGAAAATCAAATAGTGCTAAAGGGTTTCATATTTTCTCGAGGTAGATGAATTGTGTCAAAATTGAATGTGCTTGCTCCACAATACACAGTTTTCCAGATTCGGAAAGGTCAAACAAACAACACCCAAGGGGGTGTCCCTTCTAACAGACCCGCTGGGACCCCTTCCCACTGGAAAAATTAGCCAAAATATCGTCCCCGGTGGAAAATAATCCTCCGATTATTGCCCCCAATGTAAATAATCAAATAAAACAATCCTCAATGCAAAAAATTATGCCATTTTCCCATCCTCACTGACTTAAAAACAAAAGAATCGAAATCCCAAGCCCCATCGAGTTTCAGTCCGTTATTTTTACCCTTACTGGCTGACAAAAATCCTACCAAGTCTGTGAGAAGGGGGTGTCTCGAACGAGACTCGTTCCCACTTGATTAAATACACCTTAAAGATTTCTAGTATTTATAAAAATGCATGGATTAGCCATTAGCCATGTTCATTTCAAAGCCAAATATTCTATGAATTTGGATGGTATTAGGAAATCTGTCGATACAAAAAATACTTATTACATACGTCAAGCAGCACACAAATTAAGAAATTAATCGGTTTTTTACAGCTTTTGTACTGCCAAAATTTCTCAAGATATGTTTCTTGTTTTAACACGACCAAAATTACCTTCATCAAATTAAAGAAATTCAATTTTTGAAAAAAACGTTGCTTTTGTGTTTTGGGCAGCAGACAAATAAGTGGTTTAGCTATTTGCTCGAGTGCAATCGAGAAATCAGGGTAGCATTCCCAAAATTCATGATATATGCACCACTGGAGAGTTTTCTGAGAGCTTTTAATATTTTACAACCAATTTCACTTTAAAAAATAGAAAAAGTGACGTATTGGGTGGAAATTTTTGAAAATTCTTGAAAGGTTCTCCAACTATTAATGAAAGACCACATGCAATCTAATACAGATTTCAATCAACTCAAATCACTCAGGTGGAAAAAGCAATTCTATCGTTAGTTCTAAAAGGAATTAGCGAAGAGCTGTTAGTAATCCAGGCCTTGCGTTGTATTTAGAGCTTGCACGTACAAAGGAAATTTTTCGTTTCCTCTGTGATTCAATTACAATAACAAGTAACAAGTATATTGGAATTGAATAATGCTTTTAATTGGCGGATAGTGACTGATTATTCTTCCGCAAGATGTATTTGTTTTGAGATTTGAGAGGTCTTTGTAGAATGTTCATGCACGTACAGTCGACGCTCTCTAATTCGACGCTTCTACTTTTCGATACCGATTACTCCATTATTCGATGTATTGAAAGTCACTGTCAACAAGAAACTCTCATAAACGGTGCTCTACTAATCGATACGCCGAATCCAATTTTCCTTGGAAATCGAATTAGATAGCGTCGACTGTACCTATAAACTTCTACAAAGATAAGTAGAGTCCAGTTGGAAAGAAGAAATAGAATGAGTAATTTCAAAGCAGACGCCGATAAAGATTTCTGAAGGAAGTATGTTATTTCCAATTGGCTTGAAATAGAGAGACTTTATTCGAAGCATTCCCAATCGACCATTCAAAAGTAGATTTGAATTCTCAATTTGAATTTCCCTCAAACCGCCAAAAAAGTTTTCAATAGGCTCGCTAAAGAAATAATAATTCAAAAGCAACAAATAGTATAGGAATAGTTGAGTTGACCGTTTTATCAAATATTATGGTATTAGAATGTTTAAGAAAAGCTTAGCGTTTAACCACAGATTTATGAAATAAAATTTGTATAATGACTTCAAAAACAAAACTTTGCGGCTTCTTGTAAAAGAATATGCCCCCACTTCACTTACAACATTCGTTTCGACCGTTTAACATTATATACAGACTAGAAGAATACTACCCAGCGGGCCAAGCCGGCAGGAAATTCCAATGTTCAAAAATGTTAGAATGTACATACTTATGTTACTGGCTTTTAATACCATTTAACCCATTTGTACCAGATGGATAGTGGTTTGGAAGCACAAATCTACTATCGAATAATAGGGAAAAACATTCCAGCTAAGACACTCGGGACGTAAAATTCACGAGGAAAAATTACATATACAATCATGGTCGTAATATTTGAGAAAAAAGGGAAATCCACCCTCTAAAGTAGGTTTGAAGGAGTTTTAACTCTGAGTTTTAGGACCTTAGGATCTCAGGATCTAAAAGTTCAAAAATAGTCCAATAAGGCTCAGAATATAGCCTGGAAGTCTGCCAGCCCCTCCCAAATTGAAAAATTCGATTAAGTTAAAGAGATTAAGAGAAACTTTAAATCTTGAAAAGCGTTAAAATAACCGGAATTCTCATTCTATTTCGACCATGATTGTAGTTAACATCTGAGCTTCAACAATAATATCAGGGAATTGGAAGAGTTAAAATACTGCTTTCGTATGCGATACGAGAGTGACAGAAGTCAAGATTAAGGAGTGTTTGTCGAAACTTTAAAACGCAGATTATCGACATCTTCAGACATCATTGATCGATTAAGTTTGGGAAAAACACTTTTTCAAATCCTCTAAATCTTGTTTCTCAAATTTATATTTCATAATTAAGCTGACATAATAATCTCGTTAGAGGGAGAAGAAAAAAATAGCATTAAGACAAAGTTTGGCGTTGAGAAAGAAAAAAAATTGTAGTGGATAGAAAATAACTTCATTTGTTGGTTCACATAATGAGATTGTAATTATGAGTTGAAAATAATTAACATTCTACACCACTGAAATATTGGCCTTTCTCCAATAAAGGAGATACAGAAACCGGTAAATAGAAAAACAGCAAGAAAAAAATTTGATACATCCCAGTAGGATTTTTTCAGCCAGTGGGGGCAAAAATAACATGCTGAAACTCGATGGGGATTGAATCCAATATTTTTATGGCTGGGGATTTAAATTCTTTTATTTCAAGTCAGAAAATTCAGTGGGGACGCGGGAGAAATGGCATAACATTTTGCAGTGAGGATTGGTTCATATTTGATTATTTTCAGTGGGGACAGAAATTTTCCACTGGGGAAGAGTTTTTTGCCAATTTTCCGATGGGAAGGGGTCCCAGTGGATCTGTGAGAAGGTGGTGTGTTGATTCACAAACCCTAGTGAACAATATAAAAAATACAGGAAATTTGACGTCATCTTAATACGGAACAATTGGCTAAAGCTAAAAACATGAAAAGTAGAAGCCACCTACTGGTTATCAGATAAAGAAAGTACAATAGTGCTAAAAACATACCACAAACATGTCCTTTAGGAAAGGGAACCCCACAGAAGTCAATAGTGAAAGCATTTAAGTGGTATATTTCCTTCCACACATCTCTATTATGGCATTAAATTAAGAATGCTTCAAATTAATATATGCTCCTTTAGCCAGAGTATAACCAAAGATATAACCAAAGCTAGTATAGCCAAAGGTTCCTTCCTTCCTTATTCCTGATTTACTCTTAGTTTGGTGTTTATTTCGTCAGTGGAATTTTCCACAATTTAATCAATACTTTATTATCAAAGACCTCTCTAAACAAATCTCTCTTTTTTAATATTTATGTCATACTCTAATCCTTGGATTTTCAAATTACAACATATTACCACTGTGTCATAGACCCTGTGGGACCCCGCTAGAAATGCTATCTTGGGAAGAAAGTCCAGTGGGGATGGTTTTAAAGTATAACTTCTTTCCATAGAATTTCACATGGGGATGAAAGCAAAGTCAATTTTCCAGTGGGGCTGAAATTGTAGGGTATTATTCCCACCAGTGATGAAATTTTAGCTGAATTCTTTATAGTGGCCATCCCAATTTGGATTTCGACAGAAATTTTCAAAGTAAAAGGTTCAAACGGAAATGTGATACAGGGGTGTCAAGTATGACGTGCCGTATGTTGCAAAAATCATTTTTCCGTTTGCTGGTAAAAACATGGATTTTATTACAAAAAAACACTTTTTAGCATTGTAAGAGTTCATTTTTTAGCATTCAAAAAGTTGACATTTTAGCATTGTAAAAGTGAACTTTTTAGCATTGTAAAAAGTTCATTTTTTAGTATTCAAAAAGTTCAATTTTTAGCATTCAAAAAGTTCACTTTTTAGCATTCAAAAAGTTCACTTTTTAGCATTCAAAAAGTTCACTTTTTAGCATTCAAAAAGTTCACTTTTTAGCATTCAAAAAGTTCACTTTTTAGCATTGTAAAAGTTCATTTTTTAGCATTCATAAATGTCACTTTTTAGTATTCAAAAATGTCACTTTTTAGCATTGAAAAATCTCGCTTTTTAGCATTGAAAAATCTCGCTTTTTAGCATTGAAAAATTTCGCTTTTTAGCATTGAAAAATCTCGCTTTTTAGCATTCAAAAAGTCACTTTTTAGCATTGAAAATTTTCACTTTTTAGCAATCTAAAAATGTCACTTTTAGCTGCATCTCTAGTCTCTAATTCGAATTATCCTCTATATCTATATCGATCACTCCCTCTTTATCTGGCACCCACATGGTGAAATTTTCATCCGACACGCTAAAGCTCTGTAGGTCGGGAAAATTTTCAACATCTGGAAGGTTTACATTACGGAATTTTGCGAGACCGCGTCAAGAATTTTGCAGCGGGAGGTCTGGTAACCCAGCCCTCGTTTTCGGGGATTGGCGGGTCCAACCGAAATATTTCTAGGTTTACGGGCAAGGACTGTTGAACCCGACTGAGGATGCGGCACATCAAAGGCCGACTATCATTCCTCTCCGATGGGAAATTGGCCCGCTCCCTTTAGAGCTTTAGCGTGGGCGGCCGCCAATCCGCCATCGGAATATCAGATAATAGTTTCACAAGTGAACAAGGAATTTTATTTTGACGTCAAAAATAGAGAAGTACAAGTTTTTCGGTTGAGAATGTGAGATACTGTTAAACATGTTTTTTTGAAACTACAAGTGAATGGAAAATGAATAAAAGTGAGCCATACCATCAAATCAAAAAGCTAAAAAAAGTTTAGTCTTTTTTTAACGGTTTTCTCACATGTAGCCTCTTAACATCTGCAATGCATCGAGATTCATTTTTCCACGACGTCACGTAAATCTTCTCTTTAAATCAATCAATTGCATTGTCCAAGATTAGATAAAGGAATTCATTCCATTCCTCTTTTACTTCTGGGGTCTAGGTTTGCTAACAAAAGGCATGTGAAGCCAAAAATTGGCTTTGAACATCGCCTCCTTCCAGATCGGTATATTGTCAGTAAAAATCGCCGTTAAGGTGTTTCTACCCACTTCTGCTAGAGTACAAAATTTGGTCTTTTTGGCCCAGAATTTTGATTCTTCCTGGACTTATTTAAATATATAGGCTTACAGTACCTCTCTGTCATTGTAGATTCTTTCTGGGCATCCCTGGGGACTCTATAAACGCACTCTTATGCTCTGATCGCAAGAATAGTATTTTCTTTTTTGACGTCAGAAAAGAAAGGGTTTGATTGTTCGTTTATGAAAACTGTACTTTTTCTCCAAACTGTCATATTTTAACATATATCTGAACCTCAAATCTCACATGCAGGCTCCAAATCTACTAGGGTATGAGTGTTGAAAATTTCATGGCGATAAGGTAGACAGAAAAAAAGTTACGTCAAAAATTCTAGGGGGGCGGTTTTTTTTAATCACCCTGTAGCTAATGATAGATCTGTGACGACAGCCTGGGACCACAAGTATTTAGAAAATTATTCTATATTTGGCTACAAAAGCATTCAAAAATTGTTTTCATAAGCCAAAAGAACGTTCGCTATCTTCTTCGAATATTTTTCAACCGACCAAAACCGAAGCTGACGTCAGCGTGAGTTTCATCCAGGGAAGTGCCACCAAATCCCAGGTCCCCTACTTATTGGCATATTATTTCTTTAAAATGTCACTTTTTAGTTTTTGAAAATTTTGACAATATGTCGTAAATACTTACCATTCCCGATATATCGCGAAAATACCAAATGGTATAGTTACCAAAAGGAATTTTGGCCTTCGACTCCAATGGTAAGTATACTTATACCAATTAAAACTCGTTTGTATAACTATAAAATACTGCGTGGTTATTCATAATTTAACTTAGAAAAATAATGACCTATTTTTAATTTACGGGCCCTGAGATATGACCAAAATCTTTATCGCCTAAATTTTGCGTGGATTATTTCTAAGAAGCCGTGGTAGCTAAAGGGTTAAAATGAATGCAATACATGCGATGCCTTCTTTTGACGTCAATGCCATGACTTCTTTCAATCTAATTCAAACAAAGATTTGAGCTGCCGACTTTCCGTCGATCCTCTCTCACATCGAACAGAGGATAAAAAGTAGCCTGTATCAGACGTACATGGCCTTTTCTCTACACCGTTCCGACGGTAACTTTTTACCTTTCGTCCCACCTAAAATCGCGTGGGAAGATTGACGTCACTTTTCTTTTTGAAGTCCTTGTGGTACTGTTTCAGTCACTAACCTGTATTTAAAACCCTGGACTGAGTTATACTCGCCGTCTTTGACCAGGGTTTTTAGAAAATGGATGTGGGTACGTCGAATACATTTTCTGTAATAACCCAGTTAGTTAGCTAATTATATCTGTTTTGTACATGGCCCTAACAAACCACCGTACAAATTTAGTGAAATACACACAAAAACTATCTTGCTATAGAAATTTTTCTGTTATACATAGCTCTCTATCACTGACTCTTTTGTAAAAGAGTTGTGTTTTCAACGACGCGAATTAAAATATCAACTTTGACTTGGTCTAGGATCTTAGACCGTCGCTATGGTTACTTTTCTTTGCGTTGAATTCGAGCTACAATGCTGGACAAAAGGTTGTAGACAAATGAAATTTCAGTGGAAAATGATGAGAAATAGAGCAAAATGACTCTTCAATGTGTCTGAAAGGGATGGAAGTTAAAAAAAACACTTTGAAGTCGTTGATTGCTTTTGAATTGCTTTTGAGGGAACCACAAGCAAAAAATCAGAGTTTTGATACTGGTGTAAGCCAGTTATAAACCAAGCCCTTGTGGTTTGCCCTTGTGGTTAGACTGCAGTAGGTGACTTTGATAGACAGCTTTGGATGGGTTTGGAAAGCACCCAGAACCTCTTGGGAACTTGTTTTTGATCGATATTGAAGTATTTTGCAAATATTGCAGAAGTCTACAAACCTTTCGTCCAGCATTGTAAATAGAATCGCTACTTGTCGTCACAGGTCAATGTATGATTAACAAATAACAAATTTATAAAAAAGATAGGATTCAGCAAACGGCTTTTCATCTCTAGGTTTCCGGGCTAATTTTTGGCCTGATTTGATGAAAAAAGACTTTCCCAGGTATTTTTGCACATTTTCCCAATTTCCCAATAAGGTCTCAAAAGTTTAACTAAAGAATTAAAAGCAAAATTAGCGATCGAACGTGAATTAAGGGTCGACTGGGGGAACTGGGGACTATGAATAAGTTGATGTGTTGATGTTTGGATAGGTTAATGGTTTCATTATCATGGGTCCATACTATGATTGCCATGAATGTATATTTTTCCAATGTTGAAAAGTACATTTTCTTCAATGTTAAAAAGTACATTTTCTTCAATGCTAAAAAGTAACATTTTCGTAATGCTAAACAAGACGACTTGAAGTCGAAAATTTCTCCTAAAGTTTAAATTACATGGGAAAAACAAGAAGTAGAGATGGAAGCTAATCTGAAATCTACTTTACGTCGAGCCTTGATGAAAGAATTTCATAAGAAGAACGAGGCTCAAAATCGCTAAAAAAATTAACTAATTTAAGAACAATGGTTGTTTAATTTTTAAGAGCTAATAACCGAAGGGTATATCACCGTCTAACAAGAGCTATTAATTTGATTCTTATAAAGTTTATGCTTATTAGAAAAAATAAACATGCACATATTGTGCCCCATCCCTTGCCTTGTTCACTTTGTAAAAACTAATTCCCAAAGAGTATATCACCATCTATCAAGAGTTATTAATTTAATTCTTATAAAGTATATGCCTTTAAGAAAAATAAATATGCTCCCATTGTGCACCATCCTTTGTTTACTCTGTAAGAACTAATAACTGATATGTATATCACCGTCTATCAGGAGTTATTGATTTGATTCTTATAATATAAATGCTTGTAAGAAAAATAAATATGCTCCCATTGTGCACCATCCTTTGTTTACTTTGTAAGAACTAATAACTGATATGTATATCACCGTCTATCAGGAGTTATTGATTTGATTCTTATAATATAAATGCTTGTAAGAAAAATAAATATGCTCATATTGCGCGCCATCTCTGGTTTACTTTGTAAGAACTAATAACTGACATGTATATCACCGTCTATTAAGAGTTTTTGATTTGATTCTTATAAAGTATATGCTTATAAGTAAAATAAATATGCTCATATTGCGCGCCATTCCTTGTTTACTTTGAAAGAACTAATCACCGAAAGTCATATCGCCGTCTAACAAGAGTTATTGATTCGATTCTTATAAAGTATATGCTTATAAGAAAATAAAGAAAAAATCCAAATTGTGAAGCTGAAGACACAAATATATATGACGTAATCCAAAGAAAACCCGCCAAAATCGTCCGTGGTTATACGAGCGTGTAAAGTGCGAATTAAGTTTAGTGAGTTCGCCCACCGTATCGGGTACATTTTCCCGATTCCGCCATACCATGCCTATCGTATTACTTTCGCTATGCGAAATTAAAAATGACATTTTCGTAAAGTGACTTATTTTGAATGCTAAAAAGCGAGATTTTTTAATGCTAAAAAGCGAGGTTTTTCAATGCTAAAAAGTGAACTTTCTACAATGCTAAAAAGTGAACTTTTTGAATGCTAAAAAATGAACTTTTTGAGTACTAAAAAATGAACATCTTACAATACTAAAAAGGTCACTTTTTGAATACTAAAAAATTAACTTTTTACAATGCTAAAAAGTTCACTTTTACAATGCTAAAAAGTGAACTTTTTGAATGCTATAAAGTGAACTTTTTGAATGCTAAAAAGCGAGATTTTTCAATGCTAAAAAGCGAGGTTTTTCAATGCTAAAAAGCGAGATTTTTCAATGCTAAAAAGTGACTTTTTGAATGCTATAAAGTGAACTTTTTGAATGCTAAAAAGCGAGATTTTTCAATGCTAAAAAGCGAGGTTTTTCAATGCTAAAAAGCGAGATTTTTCAATGCTAAAAAAGTGAGTTTTGAAGGTTTTTCAATGCTAAAAAGCGAGATGTTTCAATGCTTAAAAAGTGACATGAATAACTAAAAAGTGACATTTATGACTGCTTAAATGAACTTTAATGCTAAAAAGTGAACTTTTTGAATGCTAAAAAGTGAACTTTTTGAATGCTAAAAAGTGAACTTTTTGAATGCTAAAAAGTGAACTTTTTGAATGCTAAAAATTGAACTTTTTGAATACTAAAAAATGAACTTTTTACAATGCTAAAAAGTTCACTTTTACAATGCTAAAATGTCAACTTTTTGAATGCTAAAAAATGAACTCTTACAATGCTAAAAAGTGTTTTTTTGTAATAAAATCAATGTTTTTACCAGCAAACGGAAAAATGATTTTTGCAACATACGGCACGTCATAGTCAAGCACTACCATGAGTATCCCTGAGTCTCTGACTTTGTAGGTATGGTAGCAGTAAATGACAAATGACCGAAAATTTCAAACATAATAATATTGTCAACACCAACCAACATTTGGAGACAGCACCAGAGGTCATTAGCTGCCTTAAAATTATCAATAACAATATAAGGAATAATATATTTTTGTAGAAGACACCCATAGTAACTAATTCTGGCTTTACCACCGCATATAAAAAGACCATGAATATATGTTGTAACATATCCAATTGCATCAAATTAGAATATAGTGTCCAGAGAGTTGATTGCATAAGAGGAGATTTAAAAAAAATTCCAACCGAAATTTAATAACAAGTTTTGGGCACTTATAGCTCATTAGAATCAATCTATCATCGATCGAAATTAATTGTCAGCGTCTACAACAAAATAATAGTCTATCGTTGACTTTTCTTTGTTGCACAATTCGTGTATATTAGGTTTTGGATTGTTTAAGGATTATCAGATAACTGCTTCAAACTGTAGATGATCAATTGAATGTTGTGTCAATGGAGCAAAAACACCTCTTGTTATGTTGACCAAAACAGCAAACTTCTCACACAAGAAAATGCAGTCAAGCGTCTGTGTACATCATAGGTCAAAACAGTTACTGTATATTTTTGATTGCTCAAAGTTCAAAAAAATTTCATTTCTTTTTATCGAAAAAACGAAATTCCCTAGAGGTCATAAAAACTATACAAAAGGGAAATACAAAAGAACATTAAAACATTAAGTCAATTTTCCAGTCGATTAACTTCACAATTAATTTGCCATAACAGCACAATTAAGTCCGTAACATCTAGACTAGGCTCCTGGGGGATACTGAGCTTACAGAATGACGAGGAATGCCGCCCGGCTTTCGACTCTCGGACCCATAGCCTAACCCTTAGGGACTAATTTGACCCAATCCCCCCTCGGGCTAGGCTCATTCCTATTCATAATATTTTTGGTGGTTCAGAGCTATACCACCTGTTTAGAAAACATTTTTGTAATTTTAAAAGGCTTATTTCAGTATTTAATTTGAATATTCAATAAATTACGGTTCAAACGATATATTAGACATAGTGAATAAATTTGAAAATGTGTTTATGACTTTATGACTAATTAGTGTCAGAGATGTCATCATGCTCAAGGTGTAAAAATTGGGATGACACTTAGCAATTCTTAATGTGTTCTTGAGGCCCTTAATTGGGCTTAAATGGGATTTACAACCTGCATTTCTTATCCAGATTGTAATTAATTTATTGATAGGTTTTGGACAAGACCTTACAATTTGTATTTCTGAGAAATATTGTTTTCTGTTCACTAACGTAAAAAACTGCACGATGCAATCATTCACAAGTCATGATATTCATAACGTAATGCTTTATACGGGCAGCACGGTGTATAGTCCGGGTGCTCACCACTAGTTTTATTGTTTAGATTCAATTTAGTGGAAAACATCCAGTCTTTTTGGGTGCTTCTGTATAAAACATTATGATATGAATATCACGAATGGCTTAATTCCTAGGATACACAGAGTTTTTTGTTTGACACCGGCGTCTTCAAATTTGGTGAAACATTTCTTTTTCGTAAGAAGCCAAGATAAGGATGGAATTTAAAGATATCAGTTAGAATCATGCTGTTTTACATTAATTGATCAAGGAAATTTTCAAAAATAACGATAAGATTCTCTCGCCTAGTATACAGGCTAAGCTAGCAATGAATTTTAGCTGTGTTATTTAATAAGCTTTTTCCTAACAAATCAAGATAAAACATTTTTTTCGGATAAAAAAAATCTAGGTTAATATATCGTATCAAAGAAATACACAGTCGTGAAAATCATTTTAAAAAGAAGAAAAAAGTATTAAAATTCGAATACACCTTTTCGACCGTAGCCACCAATTGCCGCGCGGGCATCCCCCCTAAACTCGATCCAATCCTTTTTTGACATTTTTTTGACATTTCTTTCTATTGTCTATAGGTGTGAAAAAAGACTGGGACGGTTTTAGGGTTGTAAAGTGGACAAAAAAATGCTCGCGTGGCAATTGGCGGCTATGGTCGAAAAGGTGTATTCTGTAGACGCATCGGTAATTATAATATCTTCAATGCTGGGGGAGGTTATATACAGTAAAGACACCTCCAAATGAGCACTGTTGGAACTTGTACATTTCCGTTCTTAATGAATTGAAATAGACCTTTTCATAAATTACGTCACGAACAACACTTGCCTGGTATTCGAACAATTGTCATGGTGGTTTGTCCCTTGAGACATTGAATAATTTTTTATGGGTCCTATGAATTAACGTAACGTCCCGTGGTAAGCAACCTACAGCCGCCCTTATAGGGTGCGTTTTTCAGGTTTCCAAAAGCGCACTCTAAGGGTGTAAAAATGTGTTTTTTGTTTGCTTTAAAATGATCAAAGTTTTCAAGAAAGTGCATTGTATAATAGAGGTTAATTTTTTGCCCAAATTTGTCTGAAGTTTATCTGCACTGTAAGAGTCCGATTTTGAAGGCCTTATAGTTAACCCCGTGCATGTTCATTACAAAATGATCATTCATCCTAGTTGCTGTTATATGTTTGATACATCAAAACCAATTAAAGTTGCCTTTACTGTTGCCATTAGATTCGTGGAAGTTTCCTTGGAAAAGCCGTAACTATTTTTTCGGTCTGTTTGTACGAAAAAAAGGTTTATGGAGTGAGGGAAAAAACAATCGAATACATTTGTCAAAAAGTTTAGTGTTCTTGTGTTCCAGAAACTCGTTTAAGAAATATGAACGAAATTTGAGAAATTGATTTTCTTGTTTTATCTTTCACACCTTCTTCTCGTAGACTCGGTAGGATTTTTTCAGCCAGTGGGGGTAAAATTAGCGAGCACCTCACTAAAAACCTGGATTTTTCATCTCGTTTCTTTATGAAAATTCCCCTTTGACGATTTTCGAAAAATAGAAGCCTTTCAAGTGTTTTGACGCAATTCGATTATTTTGCTACTGTAGGAGCTTCGAAAATTAAAATTGACGTCAAAAAATCGAATGTTTAGAGCCCGAAAACCCGGGCTCAAAACATTCGAAAAAGTCGCAAAGTGGAATAGACGTTAATTTTTTTTATTTTTTTTTTTAGATGTTAATTGCGTAAAAAAACGCGCGTGACGTCTAGTATAGGCTAGGGTAAAATTAACGGACTGAACAAACTCGATGGAGATTGATATTCCCATATTTTTTATGGTCGGGGGTTTGAATTATTTTGTTTTGAAGTCAAAAAATTCGGTGAGGATTGGTGTATTTGATTCAGTGGGACAAAAATTATTATTTTCCAACAGGGACTTTGGTCAATTTTTTCAGTGGGAAGGGCTCACAGTTGGTCTGTGAGAAGGGGGGTTTTCTTTCAACTTAATTTTCAATTTTTACTTCAGTTTTCTTAATTTGAATATAATATTCCGTAATCAAATATTCTTTCACCGAGGACAGGCTTTGACATACAGATAGATTGCGCCAGTTCATGCTTGATAATAGTATTTTCATATTTTTTAATCAAAGGAAATATTAAATTAAGAATTGACGAATGAAGAATTTAGAAAAATTAACTTCAGGTAGAATATTAGACACAAACACCATTTCCAGAATTCTATATGGTTAAATAAAGCCTCTATCTATATATTAATAGTATAACGCGTATGTCATTTTGTTTTCTGTCTGTGTGTCACTTTCGATTTCGCAAGCAATGTTTTGTTCTTTTAAAAGATGACTTTTGCTTCTTGCTCCACAAATGTGTTAAATCAGATTCGCGCCGTTTTATAAAGACTTTGTTTTGATTGATAGATTAGACTTTTTCTTTTTTTTATTTCTTTTCTTTTGTTTTATATTTTCGAATGTAATTAACGACCTATTTGATTTGAGACATTCGAATTCTTTTCAAAAAAAAGAAAATCTTTTAAACAGAATCTGTTAAAGAAAGAACAAATATAAAATAAAACATAAGATCACAAGACAAGTTTGTTTAGAACAACAGCACATTAAAAATACTTCAAAAGGGTGGTAAAAACTAAGTTCTTTCTTCGTAAAAAGGGACCTTTAAACATCTATGTCGATAATTATTTTGCTGTAAATCTAAGTCATTGTTGAATTTGAAAAGTTATCGAAGTTATGACGAGTTATTTTATAAAGCACCATAAAATTGCTGCCTTCGGGGGGGGGACTATGGTTGCGAGCTGACTTTCGGCCCTGCCCCTTGGAGCCTTAGCAGAATAAGAGGGAAGAAAACAAGGATATTGTGTGAATTTTAATTCACTTTTTGGGACTAATTTCACCAAATTTCTATCTTTCTGGGGGCAAAAAGTTAAAATTTTCCTATTTTTCCAGTTCTTAGTGGGACTGAAGTTTGATTTTCCGATTTTTCAAACTGCCATGTTTCAAAAAAGGCACCTTTAAGGCCGGCATATACCAATACCCTTCCTTCTCTTGCCTAAGCACCCCCCGGGCTGCCTTTTTTCGACGAATCGTGTGTCATGTCTATTATTTCACTCCGCTTATCTTGACATCAAAGTTTTCCTAAACATCAAGAAATACGGCAAATATAACGCGAGCGAAGCGAGAAAAAAAATCTAATTGCAGAGCCGTCTCGGACGTCGCTGGTCGCCGGTATGGTGTAATTTGGGAATGGCGCCCTTTCTGCTTTCTGATCATTTTTGCCACAAAAATATTTTTCAAAATATGGTTAAATAAAAGATACGTCACCCGGGAGGGATAGAGTCAAACTTTGAAGAGAATTCTTCCCTTTAATTTTGATTTCATCGTGTTTAAGGGGTGTTTAAGCCACCTTCCCAACATCCAAAGGACTTTAAATGCGTTCAGCAAACAGCTAAACTGGCGTGCGACGCCGGGTACCGGCTAGTATTTTTTTATTTTGATACTTTCATGCAAATATTTGTGGTATTAGAGAAAGAATTTCTAGAAAAAAATAAACATTTGATTTTGTACCTGCTTTCTTATAGGTAAAATATCACAAGAAACAACGAAAAATCTTTAAAATGACTACCTCCAGTTGCAGTAACTTAACTGGTACGTTTTGCTCTTCAGAATGTCAAAACATTGTATTAATGTATTGGAACACAAGGATCGCATTGGTGATTGTCTTTATCGGCATCGGAGTGTGTGCCGCCATCTTAAATCCTTTGGTTGCCTGGGCGATCACTAAAACAAAGCAGACAAGTAATCAATCAATAAAATTGATCATGTATTTATCGGTGATTGATTCTACGATTGCGATAACCTTAACTTCAAGTATTGTTATTCCATTGTTGAAAGTTGAATCAATATCGTGTAATGTGTACAAAGCGTTATACTTCATACGTCATATCAGCTTTTATAGCTCTTGTTACATAGTGTGTTTGATTGGTATCGATAGATATTGCCGAGTTCAATTCAAAGAGGATTATGATCGAAGATTTGATAAAAAGCGATTCAGAGCTGCCATATTTGTTTACTTTTGTCTTGTGCTATGGCAATCGATTTTAGCCTGTGCTTTGAACTTTGGGTCAAAACACGGCGCAGCCTCCTCGTATCTCATACCAATGAACGTTTCTGTGGTCGGAATAGTAATCATTGGCCATATTATAACTCTACGAAGATTGAACACTTATCGAATCAACTTAGAACAAATATCGAGCTCCATAAAATTTGTATGTAAAATCTCTAGCGTCTACTTCATATTGTTCTTAACCAGTTATGGATTTTTAGCTATATATCAGATCATCTCAAGGCGCGTTTTGTATAAACATTTAGGTCCTCATACATTTGGTCTTCTACCTATTTGGTATCATACGATAGTCGTTATGTTGAGTATCATCAATGCCGGCTACTTCCTGAAGATCAACCGCCCTTCTCAACGTCATTTGAGAGAAACAGCAAGGAAATTACAGCAGCATTTGGTAACTTCCAGTTCTAATCGTGTTGCTGATGTTGGAAGACCAGCCAGATCTCCAACAGCTATTCGAATCAATGTTGAGCCGTGTTAATAGACCCCTAGACGATGCTGTTGTCCGTATAATATATTATTATGATATAACATAGTTTGTATATTATAAAACGTAATATGTTGCGCGGCGGATAGAGTCAGCTACCCCGAAAAAAATCCCGTTCTCACTTTTGTTCTTCTTAGATGAAACTCGTGTTAGACTATAGCATAGTCTAATAGACCCCTAATAGCGAGGTTAAGTACGGGTTTATTTTGACCGTAAAGTGCGATACCTTTGCTTTGGTAAGTACATAACTTGCCAAAGCAAATCATGCAAGTGAAATCTTATGTACAGGCCTACGATATCGCATTGAACGGTCTAAATAAACACTTGCTTAACCTCGCTAATGTTGAAATGGACTTTTGTCAATTCAGTTAAAAGAGAACAAATATGACTAACAAGAGTATGTTGTGTTTTCAAATACCTTTGCTGCTCCGGGAAAATGTCAACTACAATTGGAGATCTCTGCCTGATTGAACTACCGGTGGAATCCAATTTTATAATTAATCTGATGAAAATATTACCTTCAACTTTGAAAGTATATAATATAATAAGAACCCCCCCTCGGGAAAAACTATTTTAACGTTTACTTCTGCTTTAAAAATCCATTGTGTACGAGCTGTTAGAGAAGGTATGGACGATCTGGTTATGGGTAATCACAAAAAAGTTAAGTATCATTGCATTCATTCATAAATAGTTGCAAATACAGGAAATCCGTGTACCGGATGGTAATTAGTGGCAACGCCCTGTCAAAATATAAATTGATTACATATTCCGTTCGAAAAAAAGTAATTTGGAAGAAAATATTTCGTTTTGAGGTTCCCCACAGGGCTTTATAAATAGTGGCCAAAAAAAATACTTCTGCTGTCAGATGAAATGAAGAATAACCCACAAATAATTTTTACTCTATGTAACTTCTCACAGACCTGGTAAAGTTTTACAGCCAGTGTAGTCTGAAAAACGATGGAGTGTGATATTCCTATGTTTTTATCGCTGGAAATGAATTCCTTTGATTTCAATACGCATAACGGTGACTGGATGTTTCCCCGACGGACGTTTCCCTGACCGAACATTTCCCCGACGGACTTTTCCCCGAACTGACGTTTCCCCGTGTGCATAGTACTACTTCGTCACATATCCTTACTTCGTCTCCTATTGTTATATTCTTTTCTACGTCATAATTCATACTTAAAAATTAAAAAGCTAAATATACATGGTTTCTACTAGATTATTGTTAATCATATTCCTATGAACATCGGACCAGACCAGACAGGAGAGAACCTTGACTTTAGATTGAAGACTGCTGTTTCATTGAATATAGCACGAAGAAGAGACAGTTATATACCATGGATATGTTTTTCAGTTTTTCAACCCAGTCGGTCACGTAGTCAGTCCCAGTCCCTAGTGTAGCGTTATAGCATAGCTACTTCTTTGACCTTCTTTTAAAACACTATAGCTAGGCCTTTTAAAAAAAAGATGATATGGGTTGCTGGGCTCTTTAAATTATAATATAATATAAATCAGTCAGGCAAATCCTTGCATTTGCACGGGGTCTGCTACGTTGCATTTGCAACGGGTCGAAATCGAAAGTAGCGCGAAAACCCGGTGCAAAAACACTGGGTTTTTGGAACTCTGTGCATTTGCACGGGTTGGAAAATTAGAAAATTTAAGATTTTGCAATGGTTTTACAATCAGTTAACACCATTGTTTTGTTTAGAATCGATATCAAGAAGAAGATGAATCAAATTCAATAAGATATACCAGGTAATCCTTCTTTATTGTCTTTGTATTTTGATTTGGAAAACAAGAATCGTTCCTTCTTATGCTGGCGTGAGGCTGTAGCGAAGGAGTTTATCCGCGCGGCCATACTTTCGATTTTCGAATGCGGAACATACGAAACTTAGAATACGGGCATTGTGAGATAGACGATGCTATCGTCCGTTTAAAGGTCAGTAAACGCGGGAAAAAGTTCAAGCGTCAGGGCGGTGTACGGGAAAAAAGTGGCGGTAGAGTTTTGGAACACTGTAAAAATCTCCGCCAATGCTTACTCCACCCGAATTTATCACGCCTCTCCTAAATTATTCCCTTTTCTAGTTTTCTTGTATAGACGATAGGATCGTCTAATTGTGAGACAACAGTGTTTCAGAATCCCGATCTCCCCACTCCATACTTATTTTTAGTTCTCCAGTGGTCAAGATAGGATGAATTACAACAATTCTTCTCTCGCCGTTTCTTCTTTTTCTTTTTTATTTCATTTTTCATTTTTTTATGGGGACATAATTGCGATCATATCCCAAGTGAGACGTGTATTTTCCACATTTTCCAACGTTGTAATATCATAATGATACACATTCATTGGCGAGGGCGAGAATATGATGGAAACCCTCTGAAGAATACCCTCGTGTCAGAGATCCGGTGGAGCCCCCCGCCCCATGTGCATAGCACTACTTCGTCAAATATCCTTACTTCGTCTCCTATTGTTATTTTCTTTTCTACGTCATAATTTATGCTTAAAAATTAAACAGCTAAGTATACATGGTTTCTACTAGATTATTGTAACCCCCCCCCAATGTAGTGCTGCTCCTCAAGTGATAATCGCTCACTGTCTATATCGAGTTGGGTTGATGTATTCAACGATTGCCTCGTGAACAAGCATTGTCATGGATGTTGTTAAAGATTGAAATTGGGTTCCATTGGTCGACAATAGTAAATATTCGCACTGTGGATTCAGACGTGGCCGAATGTGCTCTAAATATAGGTCGATCAATGCCATGACATCATCATCAATGATTAAGGTGTCAAAAATGTACTTTGCAGCAGTTTTGAACTCAGTTTAGTCAATAAAACCATCGTTAGTACGAGCCTTGTTTATCATGACGACGGTAAGAAATTGAAAAGTCATTGATCTTGAGCACTTAACTCCCAAAAAAAGTTAAGTGTTGTGATGAAGCGAATTGAAAAAACTAAATCACCTTTTGCTAACATCCTTGAACCCTCATCTAAGGTGCACTTGTATCACTTGTTTGAATGATCGGATATGGTAAGGGATCACTTCCTCCATTTCTTCGATGGATGCCCAGCTGTCTCTGGCTATAAGTGTTTCCAAATCAAGATTTCTGTTGCATTCAAAGTTCTTTTTCTTGCTTAAATTTTCCTTCGCTCGGCGTAGGTAAACTTCTACGACGGTAAAACAACGTAAAGTGCTATCCGGGACGCCATGAGATTTTTGAAAATCCACAAAATCATTTATTGCCTTCAAGTAATTCAATGAACCAGATGAGCTTAATTTCCATTCTTCTTCTAAAAGTTTTAAAAAAGAAATAAATATAGAAGTGGAACTCAAGCAGCAATCGACAAATTCCTCAGTTAGATCGTTATCACTTTTACTATTCCCAAGGGCGTGCATAAAGAATTTCATAGCTCTCTTGGCGATATGCCGGGCATCCTTTCGGTTTTTCCCTCCTCCGCAAGAAGTACATAACCATAGCACAAAGCGAAGTCCCTTTTCTAACGAAAATGCAGGATTTCCAGCTGTTACTGCTTTCTTTTTCGGAATAGCTCTCTGCATGACTTCACGTTTTACTACAGGTTGGTGATCAAAGTAGTAGTACCACGGATGTTTGTTCGATACATGTTTTCTCAAACCACGGCTACTTTTGAAGTCGGCGTGCAAACAAAGTTTTATAGGGCAGGTAAACAAACCTTCGTTATTTGGACGAATGATCAATGGTCTTTTCCTGTGTGCTGCGCCTTCTAGAGACTTCCAATTTACACAAAGTCTTCTGGAGCTGTCCATGTCACAGCTCCAAATCTGGAGTGAGTGTTTGATCAGATTTGACCTTTTTATTCACGATTTCAGACATCATTTTACCAGGGGGTTGTTTAGAGACCATAATATAAATTAAACCATTCATGGTTTGTAATCTTTACCTCCTTTCAAAATCAAACCAGTAGAAATACAACTCAAATCATGAAAGCTTTGTAGAAATTCAGTTTGTATCCTTGAGGCTTTTAAATGTTCTATTTCTGTCGTCCTAAGTGATGTATTTTAATACCTCTTGTTGAATCTGAGCAATTTATTAGTTCTTGTGTCTATGGCAACCAGATGAAATGCTAACATTACTTAAGAACACGTCTTACGATGTATATTTCAAACTAGAAAATACAAAAAAGCACAGCCTAAACTTCAGAACTAATCATTTGGAGAGAGATTTTCCTTAAAATATGATGCTCAAATTGGTTTTGTTTCGGACTTGTGCCCCTCACAAACTTTCAGTTTTACTTCCTCGAAGATCAGAATAGATATTTCTGAGTATATCCATGCTTTAAACTTATAAGCTATATACCGTTGAAAAGATAAGCTAAAGACTCTAGGCCGCTAGAGACCCAGCTGGCACACAACGTTGTTTCAACGTTTATTTAACGTTCACAACATCCATATAACGTCAGATGAACGTTGAAACACGTTGTGTGCCAGCTGGGGAGTTACCAAGCTGTTTTTTGCTGCTTTTTTTCACTTCAACAAACGGACGGGTACCATTTGAACTTTCAATGCGAGTATTATTTGGAAACGATAACGAATAAAAGACCTTTTCATAAATCACGTCACGAACAATACTTGCCTCGTTTTGAAATTATTGTCATGGTGATTAACTCCCAGCGGTTTTATTAAAACTTTTACTATTAAAACTATTCTATTCATAAAAAAAATCATTTCATGTCTCAGGGGACATAATCACCATGGTAATTGTTTGGACACGAGGCAAGTTATGTTAGTGGAAAAACATTCAATGAATTAAAAAAACGAAGTTAAAATTTTATTAGATTGTTCATTTCGACATTTTAGTTTGAATTTCTAATACTTTATGATCACAAGATTTCATAGGCACATATTCTTACGTCGGTCTTTTTGTATCTTCCAAGGTTTTGATCACCCAGTTTATCATATTTGTGAGTCAAAAGACTTTGCTAGTTTTCCAGGTTCCTTCGCTCTAATTCATCATTCTCTTTTGATATCCAGATCTCTCAAGTATGATCTCGGGTGGAAAAGATAATGATGGGTACCACGCCCCTTCGCCGCCATTACCATTTCGTCAAAGAGTTTCTTGTCACAATGCCCTTCAACCAAAACTGCACAGCATACAACAAGCCGGAATCTGTTCCGAAGATTTTTGGGAAATGTTTCCGGTTTTCCAAGCCAAAGCTCGATATCTGCTTGTGGATTCCTTAGCTTTGCTTTGGCCATCATTTCAACGGAAGCATCAACACCAAGATTTCTTGAATCCTCCAACCTTGAAAATTGAATCTCCTACAAGCCCATTCCACAGCCCATTCAGAACTTCAACCTCTTGTCGCTTGATCTGGGATAAGCTCAACGCGATCTCGTTAATTCTCATGATCATGATAACCAATTGTTAAGTACATCTCTTCGTAACTTTCAGCCTCCGCATTGTAATGTTCCACAATATCCTTGGCATAAGGTTCAACCTTCCCTGACCATTGAGACGTACGTTCTACAGCTGCTTTAACTATCTCGTTCACTTTGGTAACGTCGATGATTTCAACTGTTTGCGCCATCTTTCCTCTGCTCTTTATTGTTATAATCTAGAACGAAAAAAGGTTTTTTAAGTTGATGTCAGTTCCGCAAGTTGCATAGTTCTGCAGTGCTGCAATATTCCGTAAATTTGCGTTTTTTCGCAACGCTTAAACCGGGATGCGCTACACTATTCTACGCAATTTGCCAAACTGATGTTCGGTGACATGGCATGGTGATTGGATATTCTGTGGATAAATGAAAGCTCGAAAAAAAAATTAGTAAGTTTTCCACGAGATGATTCTTTGTCTTTATAGAATACAAAGGATGGAATCAATAAGTAGAATTTTTGAAAACAGGCCACATCAGTTTCTCAAGATATCTAACTTTAATTTTAAAGCTTTCGTATCGTCCGTTTGTTCCAAACTGTACTGCTACTTTTTTCAGTAAACCGCCATGATGGCTATAAAATCTGCGCATATATAATTTCCCCGCGTTTACTCTCTTGTTTACTTATCTCTCTAACGAACGATAGCATCGTTTAAAATGGAAGGGCAAATTTATCCTTGAGAAATTAAAGCTTTCTTGTTTGAATAGATTCCTTGGGTACCGCGGCTGATTTAGACAAGTGTGTTTGTGTTTAGACGATGTTATCGTCCGTTACAGTGATAATAAAGGCGGGAAAAATGGCGGTATGGCGTTATGGCAGTATACGGAAAAAAAAACGGCGGGAGAGTTTTTCTGTAAACATCTCCGCCACTGCTTACTCCACCCGAATTTATCACGCCTCCTTAACTATTCCCTTTTTTAGTGATCTTGTGTAGACGATAGGATCGTCTAGTTTGTGTTCTGCTTTAAACGTCTGGCCGCGTGTCTTAAACGTCCGGCCGCACATCTCGAAAGATCAAAAACGTGTGGCTGCATATCTTGAATAATCTTAAATGTGCGTCCACGTGTTTTAAACGTGTGGCCGTGCATCTTGAAAAATCTTAAATGCACGGCTACACGTTTCAAACACGCTGCGNGAAAGCGAAAGTGTTTTGCTCGCTGCTTTATCTACCATTTTGGAAAAAGAATAAATGGAATAAATAGAGATTTGTGAGCAGCTCCAATTGCGCTGTGTAATATCCCGCCATAGGTAAATATAGCCCCATTCATTTTTTACCTATTTTATGCTATACCGCCCGCACGATCGTATTTAATCGTAATATGACGTAATATTTAATGACATTAAAATGCCGAAAATGCAACTTTGTACCGTTAATTTTCTGGATAGAGGTGAATCGACTATATTGGGTCCTAAAAAAGTACCATCTCCTCCATTTTCGCCCATTCTAAACGTTTCTGTTCATCTTTCTACTGCTGGCAGTATCGTCTAAACTAAACTAGGTTTCGAGATTGTAAGAAAAATTCATCATATTATGAATTCATCATCATGTTACAAAAAAATCCATGCGGGTGGAATTCTTGCTCTATCTCTAACTCTAAGATCAAAACAGGTACAGAGAATATAGCGAGAATATAGTGTTTTTAGGGTTCACAGCGATCTGCTATCGGATTCAAAATAATTTTTGTAGAAAAATTCATCAATCAACAAAAACTTTTTGTTATATCCTTATTGTATTTATGATCTGGTCCTACATTTTAGGTCTGTGGCACCACTACAGTCGGAATTATGTGAATTCCGATTTGCGGGGTCTACTAAGAGGGGATTTCTAGTGATTTTGAGGGATCTGAGAAAATGAAAGTGCTCTGTTTCAAGAAACCTTATTATAGTTTTCGGAAATTTTAGGGTTTAGTCTATTTCGCATTAAAACTCGAGTTCAAAAAACGAGTCAAAGTTCCCCCGATTTTTCATACTTCCAGCACCAGATCACCGTGGTTCATCGATGCGCGAGGTTTGAACAAACTTGGCCCCAGTCCCTTAGTTCACTTTTTTATCTTATGAAGGTGCTTACGAAAGGTTTTTAAACAATTGTATCACGTCCACCAGTAAAATCAAGAAAATGAAAGTCTAGCGGGTGGCTCTAGGTACGAGACTGGGGTTTGAAGCAAAACAAAATGCCAAATGAGTGCAGATTTATTTGATATATCTTTTTGCTAATCATCAACTCATGCAATGACATAAACCATATGAAAACCATTCTCAATCATCTCAAATGGAGATGTGATAGGAGTCCGACCAACCTGACCCACTAGCTGCTGAGCCTTTGCCCGATGAAAACTGAGTGTCATCAATTTCAATAATCTCTGCTTCTTGTTCTTGAGAACCACTTTCTTCCGAATGATCCTTCTCCAAATGTAATTCCGATTTCTTTCTCGCTAAAACCGTTCCATGTCGGTTTACATCTGATGAGGGGAGCTGATTTTGAACATATTTATACGAAGAGATCTGTATTATATTGTCTCGTTGTAAGTCTAAAGATATTTCACGCCACTTGCGCTAACCCGAGGTCGTTTCTCTCCGTCACTTGCTCTACCCGAGGTCGTTTTTGCCGTCACTTGCGCTACCGAGGTCATTTCACACCGCCACTTGCGCTACCCGAGGTCGTTTTGCCGCCACTTGCGCTACCCGAGGTCGTTTTGCCGTCGTCGGAATCTTCAGTCTTCAGTTGTCCATCATCATTGCTTGAGAATGGTTTTCGCTGATCAGAAGAAGTTACAGTTGTTGGTAGACAGTGGTAACAATCTTTGAAACAAGAAAGAAATGCGGTTAGATTACAAAAACACTCATTCACCATAATAATTTTTATCTAATTACGGATACTCTTAGGTGCCTAATAATCGAGGGGGGGGGGGTTTGAATAATGTGGGGGGGGGGTTGGAAAAAAAATTTCAAATTGAATAAACGGGGGGGCCTAATTACCGGGGGGTTGGAAAATGGATTTTTAAAAACCCTAAAAAGGGTCAAAATAGACTAAATTTAGGCTTTTAGAGTAAAACAAGGAACTTTCCTTTTGGTAGCTGGGAATTTTTTCAAAAATTTATAAACGGGGGGTCCTAATAAGGTCCGGGGGGTCGGAAAAAAATCGAAAAGTTTACAAGTGCGGGGGGGGGGCGTTTATTTAGCACCTAAGAGTAAGCTTTTAAACACATCAATGTGGTTGCTCGAAATTACTAGCCTTAGGGATCATCGTGATTATAACAGGCGGTCAGAAGAAACACGAAGATCCTTTTAGTATCATACCGTACTTACCATTGAGTTTGGATGGGAAATAAGTGGCTTCATTTCCCATCCAGAAGTCTATAGTAGTATCAAGCCCTATAGCCCTTCGGGCTTGGACTTCAATGCTATTTACGCATAACAATCTAAAATTTTACTAAACAATTAAATAAAAACTTTTCCGCGAAAAAAAATTAAATCTCCGAATTCGAGAGACGAACCGAGCTGACTTGCTTTGATTATCTCTTTTTTCAAAGCGAGGGTACCGGCAGCACTATCCGCATTTTTGTTATTTTGGCCCGTTTGATTGTTGAGACAGTTGAGGGAACTTTTTGACTTTCAGTGTAATTTAAAAAGTGAAAAGTCACAGTGAAGCATAAAAATAATAAAAGAAAACAGCAAAACGAAGGAAGAACGAGTGGAGGCCCCACTCCCCGACTTGAGTGATAAATTGAGAGGGCCAATTCTCGGGTTGATTAATAGTAAAACCAACCATGGTTGCCTCGCCTTTAGAACGACGGATTCTATCTAGCAATTTCATCGTTTTTAGCTGGCATATTTCAAATCTAGCGGTATGTTTTACTTTCAATACGACGTTAGTGTGAAAAAACACACGGATCACGTATTTTAGATGGGAAATAATTGACTTCTTTTCCCATTCAAGAGTTCCATCTCTAGCCTAACCTCAAAATATCATGTAATTTTACTATTTCGTTTTCATTATAGTTGGAAAACATGGTGAAAAAGCGAAGTCGGCGCTCCTTGAAGAGGGATTGTAAAGCCATGATGTGCATCAAGAGTATTGTCTGTTTTCCTGAACACACTGTCAAACACTCAATTCAAAAAGCCTCCTCCAAGAAGGCCTGTCGAAAATTGAAAGCAAGCGCGCTCAACCAGATAAGAGATGCATTTTTAAACGGAGAAGCGATCGGCCATCCAGCGTTTTGGTTGCATTACCTGAAGCTCGCACTACGCATGATCCATTTCCTGAAAACGTGGAGGAGAGGTTGATAGAACAACCAACAGACAGTATGGATGCCATCACTCACATCTTGAGCGTGGCCGCACGTTACGGTAGTAAAGTACAAATGTCGAGTAAAGGTACGGATAACGTATTGGAATTACACTTGAATCAGCCGTCGGCTTCCCGGGAGGAGACTGGCTGAGAGAAACATTGTTGGCATCAGTGCGTCTCGCACAAACAAAATAACGGAAGTAACATGACGGAAACAAGTTGAATGTTTTAAGTTTCGAAGTATGGTATAAGTTAGTGTAATTTTCTAGTAGGAGCAACATCATTTGCCTCTCAAGGCATCTTTTATCATTTTCTCAGTTGGTCGACCGAAATTGGGCCAAACTTGGTAAGCAATTTTCGAAGCCCCCTATTAAAATCTTTGTAAAAATGACGCGATCGGAGCGAGCACGCGCACAAATTTTTTCTTTTGTGCTGAATAAAACTGCTCATTTTAAGGCGCAAAAAAGCAAAAGGGTCGCCGAAATTATTAAACAGAGGCCTTTTTGCACCCATTCTCTATTGGCACCCCCTCCCAAAATTAATCGGCCTCTTGCGGTGGAGGCACGCTACTGGGTAAGTGGTTGCAACAAATCGATAATACGAGGGTTTAAACAGAACTATGTATTCATTCTGAACAGTAAATCTTCAGGGTATGATAATTAAATGATTGTATTACTGTGTACATTGGGATGTTCCATTAAAAACCATACAGGGGGGTGGACGAACCTTTTCAAAAATTATTGAAAATGTGTGGATACCCCCTGGAAAATGGCAAAATTTGCAAAAACACCCTTGGAAAAATTCTCTTACACCTTAAAGTGAGGGTGGAGGAGGTAAAATCAGTCTTTTACCCCTGGAAATTTTTACCCCTTTGGAAAAATGAAAAAACACCCCCTCTCGGATTACCCTCTGGAAATGTTCGTCCACCCCCCCTGTATGGATATAAAATTGAATGACCCATTTGAACATATCAGAGATGAAATGAACCCGTTGACTCGGCTTTTTCATCTTCATTCAACAGATGAAAAGATGCCTAAATATTTATAGATCTGAAAAAATTTGAATTTTTATTCTGTAAATATATTTATTTCAAATATCAATATTTTATTATTCTAAAGATAAATGGTCCACGGATCCATGATAAGAATAATTTTCGTGTAGCTTTGGTATTATGGTGAGGGTTTTTTTTCAAAAGGTCAAATTTGATAGTCAAGTTTTCGTCGTTTATATTTTTGCAATGTGTATTTCTCTGTTAATACAAGAATCATACGGGACTGGCTTCTCAAAAGTAGAAAGGAATTTTGGAAATATTTTACAAGCTTGTTTTGTATTCTTCTTCAAATTTCATTAAGTTTGTTTCTATTGGGTTTGAAAATAAGGAAGGCGTCGTGAAAGAAAAAAATCACTGTATCCCTAATGAGTGACTGCGAAGAATTCTCTCCCGTCTCTCAAAAGAAAGAGTTTTTTCTTCTTTGTTCATTTTGGGGACTTGGTGTTTTTCCCTCCTCCTTTCAAAACAAAACTCTAGGCCCTACTTATAAAATGATAATTTTCAATGTAAAAAAAATGTAGAAAATGGCCTTCTAAATTACTTTATTATGCTCGGGCTGTAAAGATTTTGGAAAAGAAGTTGACCGTGTAATTTTCCATGGATGGGGGAGTGACGAATTTTGATCACATTTTCATTTCATGGAAAATTACTTTGGGTGAAAGTTTTTTTCCCTTGATTTTGTTGTTTGATTACACTTACATGGCATCACATTTTCAAAAACTGCAACACGAAATTACGTAATTGCAAACCACAGACTTTGAACAATCAGAATATCGCATTAATAGTCGCATTTTGAGAGATTTTATGATTTTGGTTTCAAGAGATGAATGTAGAAGTCAATGTCTACCTTCAAGCTGAATAATCAGTGATATTTGTAACCTGGTGCTATTGTGAAGTTTTCCCTATCCTTTTTTTATTGGCCAATCTCACGGTCGAAATGTATCATGGGTAATCAGGACTTTGCTTCAATAACGGTTACCGAAGCGGTGATTACCCATGATTCCTTTCGACCTTGAGATGGCCTTCAACTGAGAGCTAAAACCACTTTGGTATGAAAGCTTTGTAGAAATTCAGTTTGTCTCCTCGAGGCTTTTAAATGTTCTATTTCTGTCGTCCTAAGTGATATAATTTAATACCGTTTGTTAAATCTGACTCTTAAGAGCAATTTATTAGTTCTTGTGTCTATGGCAACCAGATGAAATGCTAATATTACTTAAGAACACGTCTTACGATAATAAAACTGCAGTTGTATATTTAAAACTGGAAAATGCAAAATAGCACAGCCTAAACTTCAGAACTAATCATTTGGAGAGAGATTTTCCTTAAAATATGATGCTCAAATCGGTTTTGTTTGGGACTTGTGCCCCTCACAAAATTTCAGTTTTACTTCCTCGAAGATCAGAATAGATATTTATGCTTTAAATGTTACAAGTTTTATACCGTTGAAAAGATAAGCTAAAGACTCTAGGCCGCTAGAGAGTTACCAAACTGTTTTTTGCTGCTTATTTTTTCACTTCAACAAACGGACGGGTACCATTTGAACTTAAAATGCGAAAATTATTTGGAAAAGATAACGAATAAAAGACCTTTTCATAAATCACGTCACGAACAACACTTACCTCGTTTTGAAATTATTGCCATGGTGATTAACTCCCGGCGGTTTTATTAAAACTTTTACTATTAAAACTATTCTATTCATAAAAAAATCATTTCATGTCTCAAGGGACATATCACCATGGTAATTGTTTGGACACGAGGCAAGTTATGTTAGTGGAAAAACATTCAATGAATTAAAAAAACGAAAAAGTTAAAATTTTATTAGATTGTTCATTTCGATATTTTGGTTTGAATTTCTAATGTTTTATGATCACAAGATTTCATAGGCACAAATTCTTACTTCGGTCTTTTTGAATCTTCCAAGGTTTTGATCACCCAGTTTATCATATTTGTGAGTCAAAAGACTTTTGGCTAGTTTCCAGGTTCCATTCGCTTCTAATTCATCCATTCTCTTTTGATATCCATAATCTCTCAAGTAATGATCTCGGGTGGAAAAGATAATGATGGTACCACGCCCCTTCGCCGCCATTATCATTTCGTCAAAGAGTTTCTTGTCACAATGCCCTTCAACCAAAACTCCACAACATACAACAAGCTGGAATCTGTTCCGAAGATATTTGGGAAATGTTTCCGGTTTTCCAAGCCAAAGCTCGATAGTCTGCTTGTAGGATTCCTTAGCTTTTGCTTTGGCCATCATTTCAACGGAAGCATCAACACCAAAGATGTTCTTGAATCCTCCAACCTTGAAAAGTTGATCTCCTCCAAGCCCAGTTCCACAGCCCATGTCCAGAACTTCAATCACCTCTCTTGTCGCTTGATCCGGGATAAGCTCACACGCGATCTCATTAACTCTCTCATGATCATGATAACCCATTGTTAAGTACATCTCTTCGTAACTTTCAGCCTCCGCATTGTAATGTTCCACAATATCCTTGGCATAAGGTTGAACCATCCCTGACCATTGAGTCGTACGTTCTACAGCTGCTTTAATTGTCTCGTTCACTTTGGTAACATCGATGATTTCAACTGTTTGCGCCATCTTTCCTCTGCTCTTTATTGTTATAATCTAGAACGAAAAAAGGTTTTTTAAGTTGATGTCAGTTCCGCAAGTTGCATAGTTCTGCAGCGCTGCAATATTCCGTAAAGTTGCGTTTTTTTCGCAACGCTTCAACCGGGATGCGACACATGATGGTTTGATATTCTGTGGATAAATGAAAGCTCAAAAAAAATTAGTAAAATTTCCACGAGATGATACATATCTTATTTTCATAACCTTTTCTTTGTCTTTATATAGAATACAAAGGATGAAATCAATAAGTAGTGCCACGTATAGACTTATGATTATGTTTAGTTTCGAGAATTTTGGGCCACGTCAGTTTCTTAAGATATCTAACTTCAATTTTAAAGCTTTGGTATATTGTCCGTTTGTTCCAAACGAAACTAACTTTTACTTAATAATAATGATTTTATGACAAAATGGTTAGATAAAATTTATTCAATACGTTGTCTTTTATTTTTTGGTATTAATCCATTTTCTAATACGTCCGAAACTCTCTCTCCATTTTTACATTCAAACCAATGAACTTGCGGTTGCCTTATAAACATTCTGTTATAACCACTTTCAACGGTCATTCGAGCATTGTCTGTAGTTAACGAATTTATTGGGTCACACATAATAAGTTTTCTTTTAGACGGTCCTCCATGTAAGTCTTTGTTAACAGCAGTATAAGCTCTGTTATCCATTTTATCTCTTTCAGTAGCATTAAGAGAAGGCTCAATTTCATAAATTCCAATTTCGTATTCAAATTTAACTTCAAATCTGACAAACATGTTACGTAACGTAGTACCATTATATTTTGGTTGAAACTTAAAATAGATTGGACGCATAGCTTTTTCTGACGAGAACGGTTGTTCTTTATACCACCATCTTTTTGTTGATCCAGGACCAGGCCATTGTTTTGGATCAGCCCAATCTTCTTTAGCATATAGTCCAGCGTGTTCTACATACGGACTCCAATCTTGTTTTGATAATAATCGATAAGGTGTTTGAGTTGTATAAGCAGATACATTACTTGGTATATATTGATGTAACTCATTTTCTTTATTTCGTTGACCTGTAACGGGTTTAAAACCAGGCCACCATTCGTCTGCCTCTGTTATAGTACCCGAAGCAAACCATGTGTTATCACCGGCGACAATTTCATCATTTGTTTCCGGGTCAAAGTTTTCTTCCCAACCTCCAATTTCAGAATTAGGATGAACTAAAACACCGGCCGAATAATCAAGAGGATTAATAACATAAGCTTTTCCGTGCATACGTTGCCATTTGTCTATTTCGGGATGGGTGACTTGATATTTATTGGCAGTATTAACAGTTTTATTTGGCTTTTTAAGGTCATATTTGATAAGTTGTTTGACAGGGGACCATAATTCATTCATTGACCGTAATAGTCTGCTATCGTTTGTCCATTGGGTAGCCCAACACGGTTTTTCAGGTTTATTAAACATTTCTTTCCAATCAGCAGAGGTAAACTTCCAAGACAAATCATCATAAACGAGGTCCGGTCCAACATTTTTAGCATAGCGGCCATTAACAAATAATTCTTTTGCTTTTTCAATTTTGGGAAATACGTCTTTAGTATATACATTTCGTTCTGTATTAGACCGAGCCAGTTTACAAAGTTCTACTTCATTTTTATCATCGTCGTTTGAACATACATTTAAACTATATGTCGGTTTTAAGCCCGGGGGGGGGTACTTAGGCAAAATGGGTGCCGGGTATGTGCGAGCCATAAGGGTACCTTTTCTCATTCCTCAAAAGTCTCTCAAAGGGGTACAAAGTCAAAAGTTAGTCTCTGAAAGGGTCCTAAAATCACAAAAATCAAAAATTTCTCTCTCAAAGGGTCACGATTTCCAAGAATTTTGACCAAAATTTGGTGAAAATCAAAGCAAAATTTGGAAAAAATGGACCAAAATTTAGGAAAAAGTCTCTCAAAGGGTCCCAAAATCACCAAAATTTTGTCTCTCAAAGGGTCGATTTTCGATTTTCGGCTCGGACATACCCGTCACCTCGCAAACCTAGTACCCCCCCCCCCGGGTGTTAAGTAATTTCTGTGATCCACAGGATCCCATACAAAGAATGTTTCATTTCCAACTTCTCTGCCTACGTCTACTTCTGCCCCTGTTTCAATTTGAGAAACTTGGATATCATCAATAACAACACTAGCTCGTATTGGATACCATGCTTTTCCTTTTTTTGTTTCATCTTTGATTACACTTTCGCCAATTGGTAATTTCATATCTTGCCAGTGTATACCAAATATGTTTTCGCCATCTTTATTGTCGGCAATTTTATGTTGTGCTAATATAGTTTGTTTAAATAGAATTTTACGAAATCCTGATTCAGGTTCTGGTGAATTGATTTGGTCAGGGACCGCGATATCTTCCTGTTCAGTGATCATCTTCTTCTAAATGAGCTTCGTCCATAGCACGTCTTAACTCTGCTTTAACATCGTTCGCAAATGGGACTAACTGTGTATCAATCATAGTTTTTATATCTTGTATTTTTTGATATAATGGAATAATTGCACCATTGTAAAAGTTTTCAATTGTTTCTTTCTCAATAACATAATGTCTCACAGGATCAGGCATTGTTGAACCGCTTGAGTCTGTTTCACCGTACGAACTGTTACTCGTATCGGGTTCTTCGTTTATGTTTTCTCCACTCGTCTGCGTCGAATTCGCTGGGGAAGAATTCTCCGGGGGCTCCTCGTTTTCGGGTTGTTGTTGCAACGGTTGATCCCTTGGTGGCATGAGTAACCCGGTATGAGTCGTCCAAGTTCCCCGTTTTGCCTTTTTGTAATATTTTTTGTCCGCTGGATGGTAAAAGTGCATCCCCCGCGTCCGTCGCGATCTGGTTGCCATATTCTTTAACTAACGTCTTGGACTTGTAACCAACAGTTGTGATATGAGTTTTTAAATGTTTTCGAGAACCATTACCGGTTTAGGTTTAAATAAGTTATTTACTAACTCTGAGTGAACCGGTGGTTTCTTTCCCAATTGTTGATAAGGAATTTCATTTGTTGTATGACTAAAGTCTTTTATATTTTCCCTCATAAAATTACTTTTTTTTAACAATGGTTCATTATCTGCTGCTGTATTTTTATATATTTCCTTTAATTCTATTCTTTGTTGCTTTGTCATGTTTTTTTTTAAATTATATCTCTTTTTTGCTTTACGAAAGTCTAATGTTCCTTTAATGGTTGCTCGAATATTCCCTGCAGTTTTGAGTGACGTAGCCGCTGTTTTTACTGGTGCTTTTACTAATGATTTCGTTTTTCCCCCAGATATTACTGACCAAAATGCAGAGTCAGCATAATCTAATTTGTTGGCGGTGTCCGGGTCTCCGTTTGGGTTGATCAAGTGCTTTGGTATAAACATAAAACGATTGTTGTCCACGCCTTGTAATCCTTGACCAAATAAGGGTTTTCCAAATTTATCTACAGTACCGAGTTGTTTTCCGTTACGGTCCTTTCTGTCCGGTCCAAATACATCTTCTGCTTTATTGTCCATCTTTTGATTGACGATATTTCTAAATTGCTTGTTCTTCTTGTAAATTGTGTTTAATTTTTTAAATGAACCACCATACATTTTGGCTGAAGCGCCAAGTACGCTTGATGTTGACAGTAGGTTACCCATTTTGTAAATGATGAATATTATAAAAATTGGGATATATATGGGAGCTAAGTAGGTGACGTAAGTACCTAAGATGACGATATTACTGACCCCAGCCCGTACCCGACTCGTTACCGGAACCCGTACGGTATTACAATAATTCTATGAGATCTCATAGTATAATTGTAATACCGTACGGGTTCCGGTAACCTTTTCATAAATCACGTCACGAACAACACTTATCTCGTTTTGAAATTATTGCCATGGTGATTAACTCCCAGTGGTTTTATTAAAACTTTTACTATTAAAACTATTCTATTCATAAAAAAAATCATTTTATGTTTCAAGGCACATAATCACCATGGTAATTGTTTGGACATGAGGCAAGTTATGTTAGTGGAAAAACATTCAATGAATTAAAAAAACGAAAAAGTTAAAATTTTATTAGATTGTTCATTTCGATATTTTGGTTTGAATTTCTAATGCTTTATGATCACAAGATTTCATAGGCACAAATTCTTACTTCGGTCTTTTTGAATCTTCCAAGGTTTTTATCACCCAGTTTATCATATTTGTGAGTCAAAAGACTTTTGGCTAGTTTCCAGGTTCCATTCGCTTCTAACTCATCCATTCTCTTTTGATATAATCTCTCAAGTAATGATCTCGGGTGGAAAAGATAATGATGGAACCACGCCCCTTCGCCGCCATTATCATTTCGTCAAAGAGTTTCTTGTCACAATGCCCTTCAACCAAAACTCCACAACATACAACAAGCTGGAATCTGTTCCGAAGATATTTGGGAAATGTTTCCAGTTTTCCAAGCTAAAGCTCGAAAGTCTGCTTGTAGGATTCCTTAGCTTTTGCTTTGGCCATCATTTCAACGGAAGCATCAACACCAAAGATGTTCTTGAATCCTCCAACCTTCAAAAGTTGATCTTCTCCAAGCCAAGTTCCACAGCCCATGTCCAGAACTTCAATCACCTCTTTTGTCGCTAGATCCGGGATAAGCTCACACGCGATCTCGTTAACTTTCTAATGATCATGATAACCTATTGTTAAGTACATCTCTTCGTAACTTTCAGCCTCCGCATTGTAATGTTCCACAATATCCTTGGCATAAGGTTGAACCTTCCCTGACCATTGAGTCGTACGTTCTACAGCTGCTTTAACTGTCTCGTTCACTTTGGTAACATCGATGATTTCAACTGTTTGCGCCATCTTTCCTCTGCTCTTTATTGTTATAATCTAGAACGAAAAAAGGTTTTTTAAGTTGATGTCAGTTCCGCAAGTTGCATAGTTCTGCAGCGCTGCAATATTCCGTAAAGTTGCGTTTTTTTCGCAACGCTTCAACCGGGATGCGACACGCATGATGGTTTGATATTCTGTGGATAAATGAAAGATCAAAATTAGTAAGTTTTCCACGAGATGATACATATCTTATTTTCATAACCTTTCACCTTTTCTTTGTCTTTATATAGAATACAAAGGATGAAATCAATAAGTAGTGCCACGTATAGATTTATGATTATGTTTAGTTTAGAGAATTTTGGGCCACGTCAGTTTCTCAAGATATCTAACTTCAATTTTAAAGCTTTGGTATATCGTCCGTTTGTTCCAAACTATACTACTACTTTTTTTTGTAGAAAGATTTATCAATCAACAAAAACTTTTTGTTTTATCCTTATTAATTTCGCCTAGCGAAAGTATTACGATCAGCTTCTGTGGTGGCTCGTGGTTTGGTGGATTGTTTTTGAGAAAACGAAAGTACTTGATACGGTGGACGAACTCACTAAAATTGATTTACAAATTACACGCTCGTATAACCATGGACGATTTTCGTAGGTTTTCTTTGGATTACGTCATATATCTTTGTGTCTTTAGCTTCCCAGTTTTTGTTTTTTCTTTATTTTCTTATAAGCATATACTTTATAAGAATCAAATCAATAGCTCTCGATAGACGGTAGTATACCTTTCGGTAATTAGTTCTTACAAAGTAAACAAAGGATGGTGCACAATATGAGCATATTTATTTTTCTTACAAGCATTTACTTTATAAGAATCAAATCAAAAGCTCTTGATAGACGGTGACATACCTTTCCGTAATTAATTCTTACGAAGTAAACAAGGTACGGCGCTCAATATGAGCATATTCATTTTTCTTATAAGCATTTACTTTATAAGAATATCATCAAATCAATAACTCTCGATAGACGGTGGTATACCTTTCGGTAATTAGTTCTTACAAAGTAAACAAAGGACGGTGCACAATATGAGCATATTTATTTTTCTTACAAGCATTTACTTTATAAGAATCAAATCAATAGCTCTTGATAGACGGTGACATACCTTTCGGTAATTAGTTCTTACAAAGTAAACAAGGGACGGCGCTCAATATGAGCATATTCATTTTTCTTATAAGCATTTACTTTATAAGAATATCATCAAATCAATAACTCCCGATAGACGGTGGTATACCTTTCGGTAATTAGTTCTTACAAAGTAAACAAAGGACGGTGCACAATAAGAGCATATTTATTTTTCTTACAAGCATTTACTTTATAAGAATCAAATCAATAGCTCTTGATAGATGGTGACATACCTTTCGGTAATTAGTTCTTACAAAGTAAACAAGGGACGGCGCTCAATATGAGCATATTCATTTTTCTTATAAGCATTTACTTTATAAGAATATCATCAAATCAATAACTCTCGATAGACGGTGGTATACCTTTCGGTAATTAGTTGTTACAAAGTAAACAAGGGATGACGCATAATATGAACACATTTATTTTTCTTATAAGCATTTACTTTATAAGAATCAAATCAATAGCTCTCGATAGACTTTAGTATACCTTTCGGTAATTAGTTCTTACAAAGTAAACAAAGGACGGTGCACAATATGAGCATATTTATTTTTCTTACAAGCATTTACTTTATAAGAATCAAATCAATAGCTCTTGATAGACGGTGACATACCTTTCGGTAATTAATTCTTACGAAGTAAACAAGGGACGGCGCTCAATATGAGCATATTCATTTTTCTTATAAGCATTTACTTTATAAGAATATCATCAAATCAATAACTCTCGATAGACGGTGGTATACCTTTCGGTAATTAGTTTTTACAAAGTAAACAAAGGACGGTGCACATTATGAGCATATTTATTTTTCTTATAAGCATATACTTTATAAGAATCAAATCAAAAACTCTCGATAGACGGTGATATACCTTTCGGTAATTAGTTCTTACAAAATATACAAAGGACGGTGCATAATATGAGCATATTTATTTTTCTTATAAGCATTTACTTTATAAGAATCAAATCAATAACTCTTGATAGATGGTAATATACCTTTCGGTAATTAGTTCTTACAAAGTAAACAAGGGACGGCGCTCAATATGAGCATATTCATTTTTCTTATAAGCATCTACTTTATAAGAATCAAATCAATAACTCTCGATAGACGGTGATATACCTTTCGGTAATTAGTTGTTACAAAGTAAACAAGGGATGACGCATAATATGAACACATTTATTTTTCTTATAAGCATATACTTTATAAGAATCAAATCAATAACTTTTGAAAGAGGGTGATATACCTTTCGGTAATAAGTTCTTACAAAGTAAACAAAGAACGTTACACATTATGTGCATATTTATTTTTCTTATAAGCATATACTTTATAAGAATCAAATCAAAAACTCTCGATAGACGGTGATATACCTTTCGGTAATTAGTTTTTACAAAGTAAACAAAGGATGATGCATATTATGAGCATATTTATTTTTCTTATAAGCATATACTTTATAAGAATCAAATGAATAACTTTTGAAAGAGGGTGATATACCTTTCGGTAATAAGTTCTTACAAAGTAAACAAAGGACGGTGCACATTATGAGCATATTTATTTTTCTTATAAGCATATACTTTATAAGAATCAAATCAAAAACTCTCGATAGACGGTAATATACCTTTCGGTAATTAGTTCTTACAAAGTAAACAAGGGACGGAGCACAATATGAGCATATTCATTTTTCTTATAAGCGTTTACTTTATAAGAATCAAATCATAGACGGTGATATACCTTTCGATAATTAATTCTTACAAAGTAAACAAGGGCTGGCGTGCAATATGAGTATATTTACTTTTTACAAGCATATACTTTATAAGAGTTCTTAAAAATTAAACAACAATTGTTCTTAAATTGGTCCTATTTTTAGTGATTTTAAGTCCCGTTGTTTTTGTGAAATTGTTTCATCAAGGCTCGATGTAAAGTAGATCTCAAGTTCTTATTTTTCCCATGCAGTTCAAATTCTAGGCGAAATTTTCGACTTTAAGTCGTCTTGTTGTATTTATGATCTGGTCCTACAGTCAAAATTATAGGTCCGTAGCACCACTACAGTCGGAATTATGTGAATTCCGATTTGCGGGATCTAAGAGTAAGAGGGGATTTCTAGGGATTTTGAGGGATCTGAGACAATGAAAGTGCTCTGTTTCAAGAAACCTTATTATAGTTTTCGGAAATTTTCGACTTTAGTCTAAAAATTCGTATTAAAACTCGAGTTATGAAAAAAAACGAGTCAAAGTTTCCCCGATTTTTCATACTTCCAGCACCAGATCACCGTGGTTCATCGATGCGGGGTTTGAACAAACTTGAATCCAGTCCCTTATTTCACTTTTTTGTGATTAGGAAGGCGCTCACAAATTGTATCACGTCCACCAGTAAAATCAAGAAAATGAAAGTCTAGCGGATGGCTCTAGGTACGAGACTGGGGTTTGAAGCAGAACAAAATGCCAAATGAGTGCGGATTTATTTGATATATCTTTTTGCTAATCAACTCATGCAATGACATAAACCACTATGAGATCCATCCTCAATCATCTTAAATGGAGATGTGATAGGAGTCCGACCAACCTGACCCACTAGCTGCTGAGCCTTTGCCCGATGAAAACTGAGTGTCATCAATTTCAATAATCTCTGCTTCTTGTTCTTGAGAACCACTTTCTTCCCAATGATCCTTCTCCAAAAATAATTCCGATTTCTTTCTCGCTAAAACCGTTCCATGTCGGTTTACATCTGATGAGGGGAGCTGATTTTGAACATATTTATACGAAGAGATCTGTATTATATTGTCTCGTTGTAAGTCTAAAGATATTTCACCGCCACTTGCGCTACCCGAGGTCGTTTCTCCGTCACTTGCGCTACCCGAGGTCGTTTTGCCGTCACTTGCGCTACCCGAGGTCATTTCACCGCCACTTGCGCTACCCGAGGTCGTTTTGCCGCCACTTGCGCTACCCGAGGTCGTTTTGCCGTCGTCGGAATCTTCAGTCATCAGTTGTCCATCATCATTGCTTGAGAATGGTTTTCGCTGATCAGAAGAAGTTACAGTTGTTGGTAGACAGTGGTAACAATCTTTGAATGCTTTGAAACAAGAAAGAAATGCGGTTAGATTACAAAAACACTCATTCACCATAATAATTTTTATCTAATTACGGATACTCTTAGGTGCCTAATAATCGAGGGGGGGGGGGGTTTGAATAAATGGGGGGGGGGGGTTGGAAAAAAAAATTCAAATTGAATAAACGGGGGGGCCTAATTACCGGGGGGTTGGAAAATGGATTTTTAAAAACCCTAAAAAGGGTCAAAATAGACTAAATTTAGGCTTTTAGAGTAAAACAAGGAACTTTCCTTTTAGTAGCTGGGAATTTTTTCAAAAATTTATAAACGGGGGGTCGGAAAAAATTGAAAAATTTACAAGCGATGGGGGGCGTTTATTTGGCACCTAAGAGTAAGCTTTTAAACACATCAATGTGGTTGCTCGAAATTACTAGCCTTAGGGATCATCGTGATTATAACAGGCGGTCAGAAGAAAAACACGAAGATCCTTTTAGTATCATACCGTACTTACCATTGAGTTTGGATTGGAAATAAGCGGCTTCATTTCCCATCCAGGAGTCTATAGTAGTATCGAGTATAGCCCTTCAGGCTTGGACGTCAATGCTATTTACGCATAACAATCTAAAATTTTACTAAACAATTAAATGAAAACTTTTCCGCGAAAAAAAATTAAATCTCCGAATTCGAGAGACGAACCGAGCTGACTTGCTTTGATTATCTCTTTTTTCAAAGCGAGGGTACCGGCAGCACTATCCGCATTTTTGTTATTTTGGCCCGTTTGATTGTTGAGACAGTTGAGGGAACTTTTTGACTTTCAGTGTAATTTAAAAAGTGAAAAGTCACAGTGAAGCATAAAAATAATAAAAGAAAACAACAAAACGAAGAAGAACGAGTGGAGGCCCCACTCCCCGACTTGAGTGATAAATTGAGAGGGCCAATTCTCGGGTTGATTGATAGTAAAACCAACCATGGTTGCCTCGTCTTTAGAACGACGGATTCTATCTAGCAATTTTATCGTTTTTAGATGGCATATTTCATATCTAGCGGTATGTTTTACTTTCAATACGACGTTAGTGTGAAAAAAACACACGGATCACGCATTTTAGATGGGAAATAATTGACTTCATTTCCCATCCAAGAGTTCCATCTCTAGCCTAACCTCAAAATATCATGTACTTTTACTATTTCGTTTTCATTATAGTTGGAAAACATGGTGAAAAAGCGAAGTCGGCGCTCTTTGAAGAGGGATTGTAAAGCCATGATGTGCATCAAGAGTATTGTCTGTTTTCCTGAACACACTGTCAAACACTCAATTCAAAAAGCCTCCTCCAAGAAGGCCTGTCGAAAATTGAAAGCAAGCGCGCTCAACCAGATAAGAGATGCATTTTTAAACGGAGAAGCGATCAGCCATCCAGCGTTCTGGTTGCATGTGCCATTGCCTGAAGCTCACACTACGCATGATCTATTTCCTGAAAACGTGGAGGAGAGGTTGATAGAACAACCAACAGACAGTATGGATGCCATCACTCACATCTTGAGCGTGGCCGCACGTTACGGTAGTAAAGTACAAATGTCGAGTAAAGGTACGGATAACGTATTGGAATTACACTTGAATCAGCCGTCGGCTTCCGGGGAGGAGACTGGCTGAGAGAAACATTGTTGGCATCAGTGCGTCTCGCACAAACAAAATGACGGAAGTAACATGACGGAAACAAGTTGAATGTTTTAAGTTTCGAAGTATGGTATAAGTTAGTGTAATTTTCTAGTAGGAACAAGATCATTTCCCTCTCAAGGCATCTTTTATCATTTTCTCAGTTGGTCGACCGAAATCGGGCCAAACTTGGTAGGCAATTTTCGAAGCCCCCTATTAAAATCTTTGTAAAAATGACACGATCGGAGTGAGCACGCGCACAAAATTTTTTCTTTTGTGCTGAATAAAACTGCTCATTTTAAGGCGCAAAAAAGCAAAAGGGTCGCCGAAATTATTAAACAGAGGCCTTTTTGCACCCATTCTCTATTAGCACCCCTTCCCAAAATAAATCGGCCTCTTGCGGAGGAGGCACGCTACTGGGTAAGTGGTTGCAACAGATCGATAATACGATGGTGTAAACAGAATAGTGTGTATTCATTTTGAACAGTAAATCTTCAGGGTATGATAATTAAATGGTTGTATTACTGTGTACATTAGGCTGTTCCATTAAAAACCATACAGGGGGTGGATGAACCTTTTCAAGTCAAAAAAAAGTTATTGAAAATGTGTGGATACCCCCTGGAAAATGGCAAAATTTGCAAAAACACCCTTGGAAAAATTCTCTTACACCTTAAAGTGAGGGTGGAGGAGGTAAAATCAGTCTTTTACCCCTGGAAATTTTTACCCCTTTGGAAAAATGAAAAAACACCCCCTCTCGGATTACCCTCTGGAAATGTTCGTCCACCCCCTGTATGGATATCAAATGGAATGACCCATTTGTACATATCAGATGAAATGAACCCGTTGACTCGGCTTTTTCACCTTCATTCAACAGATGAAAAGATGCCTAAATATTTATAGATCTGAAAAAATTAGAATTTTTATTCTGTAAATATATTTATTTCAAATATCAATATTTTATTATTCTAAAGATAAATGGTCCACGGATCCATGATAAGAATAATTTTCTGTAGCTTTGGTATTTTGGTGAGGGTTTTTTTCAAAAGGTCAAATTTGATAGTCAAGTTTTCGTCGTTTATATTTTTGCAATGTGTATTTCTCTGTTAATACAAGAATCATACGGGACTGGCTTCTCAAAAGTAGAAAGGAATTTTGGAAATATTTTACAAGCTTGTTTTGTATTCTTCTTCAAATTTCATTAAGTTTGTTTCTATTGGGTTTGAAAATAAGGAAGGCGTCGTGAAAGAAAAAAATCACTGTGTCCCTAATGAGTGACTGCGAAGAAATCTCTCCGGTCTCTCAAAAGAAAGAATTTTTTCTTCTTTGTTCATTTTGAGGACTTGGTGTTTTTCCCTCCTCCTTTCAAAACAAAACTCTAGGCCCTACTTATAAAATGATAATTTTCAATAATGTGAAAATGTAGAAGATGGCCTTCTAATTACTTTATTATGCTCGGGCTGTAAAGATTTTGGAAAAGAAGTTGACCGTGTAATTTTCCATGGATGGGGAGTGACGAATTTTGATCACATTTTTATTTCATGGAAAAATACTCTGGGTGAAAGTCTTTTTCCCTTGATTTTTTTGTTTGATTACACTTACATGCCGCGCAAGGCATCACATTTTCAAAAACTGCAACACGAAATTACGTAATTGCAAACCACAGAGTTATTTGAACAATTCTCTTTTTTTTTTTATGATTTAACATATTATCAGAATATTGCTTATAAGTCGCATTAATAGTCGCATTTTGAGAGATTTTATGATTTTGGTTTCAAGAGATGAATGTAGAAGTCAATGTCTACCTTCAAGCTGAATAATCAGTGAAATTTGTAACCTGCTGATATTGTGAAGTTTTCCCTGTCCTTTTTTTATTGGCCAATCTCACGGTCGAAATGAATCATGGGTAATCAGGACTTTGCTTCAATAATGGTTAGCAAAGCGGTGATTACACATGATTCCTTTCGACCTTGAGATGGCCTTCAACTGAGAGTTAAAACCTCTTTGGTATGAAAGCTTTGTAGAAATTCAGTTTGTCTCCTTGAGGTTTTTAAATGTTCTATTTCTGTCGTCCTAAGTGATGTAATTTAATACCGTTTGTTAAATCTGACTCTTAAGAGCAAGTTCTTGTGTCTATGGCAACCAGATGAAATGCTAACATTACTTAAGAACACGTCTTTACGATAAAAAAACTGCAGTTGTATATTTCAAACTAGAAAATACAAAATAGCACAGCCTAAACTTCAGAACTAATCATTTGGAGAGAGATTTTCCTTAAAATATGATGCTCAAAATGGTTTTGTATTTGTTTGGGACTTGTGCCCCTCATGGAATTTCAGTTTTACTTCCTTCGAAGATCAGAATAGATATTCATGCTTTAAATCTTACAAGTTTTTTACCGTTGAAAAGATAAGCTAAAGACTCTAGGCCGCTAGAGACCCAGCTCGCACACAACGTTGTTTCAACGTTTATCTAACGTTCACAACATCCATATAACGTCAGATGAACGTTGAAACAACGTTGTGTGCCAGCTGGGGAGTTACCAAACTGTTTTTTGCTGCTTATTTTTTTCACTTCAACAAACGGACGGGTACCATTTGAACTTTCAATGTGAAAATTATTAGGAAAAGATAACGAATAAAAGACCTTTTCATAAATCACGTCACGAACAACACTTACCTCGTTTTGAAATTATTGTCATGGTGATTAACTCCCAGCAGTTTTATTAAAACTTTTACTATTAAAACTATTCTATTCATGAAAAAATCATTTCATGTGTTAAGGGACATAATCACCATGGTAATTGTTTGGACACGAGGCAAGTTATGTTAGTGGAAAAACATTCAATGAATTAAAAAAACGAAAAAGTTAAAATTTTATTAGATTGTTCATTTCGATATTTTGGTTTGAATTACTAATACTTTATGATCACAAGATTTCATAGGCACAAATTCTTACGTCGGTCTTTTTGTATCTTCCAAGGTTTTTATCACCCAGTTTATCATATTTGTGAGTCAAAAGACTTTTGGCTAGTTTCCAGGTTCCATTCGCTTCTAATTCATCCATTCTCTTTTGATATCCATAATCTCTCAAATAATGATCTCGGGTGGAAAAGATAATGATGGAACCACGCCCCTTCGCCGCCATTACCATTTCGTCAAAGAGTTTCTTGTCACAATGCCCTTCAACCAAAACTGCACAGGATACAACAAGCCGGAATCTGTTCCGAAGATTTTTGGGAAATGTTTCCGGTTTTCCAAGCCAAAGCTCGATAGTCTGCTTGTAGGATTCCTTAGCTTTTGCTTTGGCCATCATTTCAACGGAAGCATCAACACCAAAGATGTTCTTGAATCCTCCAACCTTGAAAAGTTGATCTCCTACAAGCCCAGTTCCACAGCCCATGTCCAGAACTTCAATCACCTCTCTTGTCGCTTGATCTGGGATAAGCTCACACGCGATCTCATTAACTTTCTCATGATCATGATAACCCATTGTTAAGTACATCTCTTCGTAACTTTCAGCCTCCTCATTGTAATGTTCTACAATATCCTTAGCATAAGGTTGAACCTTCCCTGACCATTGAGTCGTACGTTCTACAGCTGCTTTAACTGTCTCGTTCACTTTCGTAACATCGATGATTTCAACTGTTTGCGCCATCTTTCCTCTGCTCTTTATTGTTATAATCTAGAACAAAAAGGTTTTTTAAGTTGATGTCAGTTCCGCAAGTTGCATAGTTCTACAGCGCTGCAATATTCCGTAAAGTTGCGTTTTTTCGAAACGCTTCAACCGGGATGCGCTACACTATTCTACGCAATTTGCCGAACTGATGTTCGGTGACATGGCATTGATTGGATATTCTGTGGATAAATGAAAGCTCGAGAAAAAATTAGTAAGTTTTCCTTTTCTACGAGATGATACATATGTTATTTTCACAACCTTTCACCTTTTCTTTGTCTTTATAGAGAATACAAAGGATGAAATCAATAAGTAGTGCAACGTATATATTTTTGATTATGTTTAATTTGGAGAATTTTTGAAAACAGGCCACGTCAGTTTCTCAAGATATCTAACTTAAATTTTAATGCTTTGGTATCGTTCGTTTGTTCCAAACTATACAGCTACTTTTTTCCGTAAACCGCCATGATGGCTATAAAATCTGCGCATATATAATTTCCCCGCGTTTACTCTCGCGTTTACTTATCTCTCTAACGGACGATAGCATCTTTTAAAATGGAAGGGCAAATTTATCCTTGAGAAATTAAAGCTTTCTTGTTTGAATAGATTCCTTGGGAGCTTTCCCAATAATCTCCTTTTTGTCCATTCTAGTAAAAAAGATTTCCGTTCGTGCAAGTGTTAGTTACAATATCAAAAATTATTGGCTCCTTTTAAAGGGATAATCAGATGGTCTGAGATATTTTGCCTGCAGATAGCTTCTAGGATTTTAGGAAAAACCTCTAAATTTTTTGGTGTACTTATTTTCCTAACTCAAGTTATGCCAATTTGAAATCTCGAAAAATGGGACTTTTCAGGGACTTTTCACACTTTTTTCTATTGTTTTCAAGCAAAAGTTCAAAATTTCAAAGTGGTATAACTTTAGTTAGGAAAATAAGTACACCAAAAAATTTAGAAATTTTTCCTAAAATCCTAGAAGCTATCTATAGGCAAAATATCTCAAACCATCTGATTATCCCTTTAAATGGTCACAGTCTGCCTTTTTCATGTTGAGGTTTTAATCCAATGCGTAAAATTTAGCAAACCAGTTAAAAACATGCCTCATAAACCAAACATAAGTTTCAGTACAAGTAACCATATCTCTAGCTTAACCAAAGCAAAAATATTTATAAAAGTTTTGTCTTAGCGAATGATTTTCGCAATATTCTCCTGAAATAACACACACACTTCCCAAAGTAAACCGCAGTACCTATCAAATAACCCAGGAAAAAACAATAGATTGCTTAAACGTAAATCAATATGGGATGTAGAAATTGGTAAACAATGCGATCTCGCTTCGGAAATTGAAAGTGCTCATCTTATTACATATTATTTTCTCTTTTCTAATAGCTGTGAAAACGTTCTGTAAAATTTAGAAACTTTTTCAAATGAGTCAGCATTCCTTTCTAATTACATTTAATCTCATAACCGATCACCATTGCTTAGGCATATGATGATCTGAAAAGTTTATTCAGCGGAATTTTACAAAACCGCGTTCGGCGGGGTATGGGAAAAATTATGACACGTGACCAGATACCGGTATCCGATTGGCCCACAGTTTTCAAAATTTATTTATCATTTTATAGGAAACAGTTTTTTGTAAGAACTAAGTAGCAAAAACCTCTGTATCTTTTGAAAAATTAAATATTTTCCAAGATTTTTTTCAGATGATAACAGGCAATTGTACACATGGAACAATCTGAATCTTCACCTGTCAAAAATACTAACTTTTTTGTTTTGAGACCTTTTCAAGCCAAAAAATAATTTCCAGAACTTAGACTGTTAAGCTAAGGCTACACTGGTAGTTTTTTCAGACGGCTGCAATAGGCCATTTCACAGTCGAAATGGATCATGGGTAATCAGGACTGATTGCGCCTCCATTACGGCTTCCCGTTGGCTAGACGCAAAAATCTTCAATTTTATTCAAAACTTTGGACCAATAGTAAGTCGTTATTAGCGCGCAGTGGTCCTGATTACCCATTACGCTTTGCGACTGTGAAATGGCCTATGCAATTAGCGTTGCGTTGCAAGCATACGAGAAATTGCAAAATGTAGCACGTCAATTTTTTCTGCAATTGCTCTGCAACACAATAATAATATTGCAGAACAAATTGCAAGTGTCTGAAACAAAGTCAGTTAGAACTGATTTTGTTGCAGAAGAATCTGCAATTTTTTTGACTATGTATCTGACATTCCAATCCCCGGGAGGGGTACTTAGGCAAAAATGGGTGCTGGGTATGTGCGTGCCTTAAGGGTAGGGTTTTTCACCCTCCCAAAGTCTCTCTAAGGGTTACCAAAACAACAAAAGTCAAAGTCAGTCTCTCTAAGGGTCGGTTTTTTCACAAACTCGGGTCAAAGAAAAGTGAAAAGTCAAAAAAGTGAGAACATTTTTAAAAAAAGTGAGAAAATTTTTCAAAAATTAGAGAAATTTTTCGAAAATTGGAGAAATTCTTTTAAAAATCGAATTTCTTTGGCCCATTATAGAAATTTTTTGTGAAAAAGTCTCTCTAAGGGTTGGGTTTTTCTACACTTGAGTCTCTCTAAGGGTCACCTTTTCACCAAAATTCAGTCTCTCTAAGGGTAAGGGTCCAGAGGTCTGGCACGCACATACCCGACACCCATCAATCCTAGTACCCCCCCCCGGGTTCCAATCTTATTACGTCATTCGAACGTCGGACCTTCGAATATCGAATGTTTTTGATAAAATCGAATGTTTTGTAATTCGAATGTTTTGTAGTTCGAATGTGTTGTAATTCGAATGTTTTGTAATTCGAATGTTTTTTTGACGTTTTTCCTGATTATGTTTTATGCATTTTGTACCTGCCGTTTTTTTATATGGCTAGACAGCAACAAGTTTCATAGACAGGCAGCTGACGACATCTTAAATCTGGACGACTTTGGGTTGACGTCGAGTTGATTTTTCTTGTTCCCATATATCTACTGATCCTAAAAATTTTACTCGGCGTCCGAAAATTTATTTAACGGACATGTCCGTTAGTAATTTGTCAAATGATGACGTCACCACCAAAAGTGAAAATTTGATTTCAGCATATAATAATGATATCTATACCAATCGACGCATTTTTCGATTTAGATTCTAAATCACACCAGTCTCAATAGGTAAAAATTTAGATTTCAAAAGTTATGACTTAAATTTGACATGTGATTTTGGTCAATCATGACCCCTCTCACCCCCTAAAAATGTCAAATTTCAACGTCATCAAATCGAAAAATAATTTACACCATTCGAAAGCTCGTCAAAAACTATATAGAAGACAATTAAACGGGTATATTCGATTTCTCAGCCTAACTCGAGAAAATTGAGATCGTAATTCCTTATAAAATGAGGCATTTTTTCAAAAATGACGTCATAGAAGAGCTAGGGACCTCAATAACTTTTCATATTCAAATTTTTACTAATCAAGATTGATGTGATTTGAAATCTACATCAAAAAACGCTTCAAATGGTATGTAACACTTTGAAATTTGGCAACATAAATTTTTCACTTTTGCTTGTGACGTCATCAATTAATAAATTATTCTCGGACACGTCGGGTAAAGATTTTTAAACACGCCGAGTAAATTTTTCTGACTCTCCAAACTATAAAGATTTCTAAATAAGTACTCAATATTTGTCCCTCGAATTTTCACTGATTCACTTTTTTTGATGTCATCAGCTGCATTTATGCAAAGCGTTAAAACTAAAACCTGTCCTGACTTATTTTTTAACCAATTTCCTCAAATAAATCATATATACCAAACAAGATACTCAAAAAATGCTTTTAAAATACAGGGTGCACGATTAGATGTCAAAAGGTTTGCTATTAGATATAGGGGTCCTTTTATGTGGAACAATGTTCTTAGTAGTGATCTCAAAGAAACTTGTGGAGAAAAATCAAAACTATGTTTCCAAAAGGCTGTAAAGAAATATATTTTTAACACAGATGTTGAGAAATATTACTAAATGACAATTTATCACATAGGTGTAAATAAATTATATAATCCTTTTTTTCTTCTTTATTCTTTTATTTCTCTTTTTCTATTATATGAAACATGTAGCAGATGTAAATAAACACTTTCGCAATCAAGGGGATAGGTGAAAAGGTAGCAATGCCTTCTTCTATCTCCTGCGAATGTTTTTAGCGTAAACATTTTTTTATCTCACAAACAATAGCTATAAAACTTTTAACGTGTAATTTTATGATAGCTTAGTGATTAAACGCAAATAATTAAACGGAAAAAAAAAAAAAAAAAAAAGCTGCCTGTCTATCAGTGCATTGCAGCCGCGCCTGAAAAAACTATCGCAGTGTAGCCTTAGCTTTAGAGTAATTTCAAAATCGTACTTTTGATGTATGTTATTCTTTTTCGGTAGCCGGTAATTTTTTAGCTCCCCAACTCGAAACTAGCAACTCCCTAACTCGCGACTAGAATAGTTTCCAAACTCGATCAAAATAACTCCGGAAAAGTCTTTTTGATGATCAGCACTTTCACAATCGTGGCGCGGGCCCTGATTGATGATAAAATAAAACAATAGAGAGACCGTTAGATAAGAATGCTAACGTTAAGCGGAACTAAAATACTGAAAAACACGCGCAAAATTACGAAATGTTTGCACAACTTCCTTATGCGTGAAGCTATGAATGCCATCCTTCAGAAGCTTTAGGCTTCCTCCGGTGGCAATAAGGTCCGGGAGGGTTGGAAAATTTTTGAAAAATTTACAAGTGGGGGGAGGGGGTTTATTTGGAACCTTTTAAAAATCTTTGGTCATTGAATTTAAAATCTTTCTGTAATTCGAATTAAACCGTGGTCGATTTATGAAGATCGGATTATGGAGTATTGGTCGGCAAATTCATTCCCCGCGCGCTTTGCCTCATCTCTTTATTTTTCTCAAAACAAGAGGTGTGGTCACATTGACTTAAAATGTGTAGACTCAATTTATAATGTGAAACGTGTGACCATGGTATCATATTCTACGGCCGTAAAATCGAAACTTGTAAATCAGCTCAGATTCAAAATTTGGTTTTTGCTTTGAATGACATGGCTTTTTCTGATGTCAGGTATATACATATTGTTTATCTATAGCTTTTACTACGTAGACATTTTTCAGATCAGTTCATTGTTCCTTTACAGAATTATTTTTTACATTGTCTTATTTTTAGGTTAAAAAGTTAAAACAAATCTCAAAATAATGAATTATGAAGAAAAAGAAGTTCAAGTTTGATGTGAATTTGCGCATTGACGAGTTGAACAGTATCCCTTACGTTACAGGAGTGTTATTCTGTAAGGCAAGACTTCTCTCTGGTGGTGACTTTTCTTCACACACTCAAAGGTATTGCTATTGTTAAATGCCCCAAATGATCTTCCAACAGAAGGCGAGTTAGTTGCGCCATGCGAGTTACATCTCATCATGCACACACTACTCCACACCGCAGACGTGCAACGAACTGTGTTTCAGTGAATATTGATAAATATAAGAATATCTTACCTGCCTTAACTTCAGTAGACTTCATTGAAGATAGAAGAAGAAGAAAGATATGAGAAAGATGTGCTTAGTTTTTTCCAGACCACCGCGCTCGATAGGATTGATCATCGGAACGGCTCGATGACGGATCGATATGTGATCAATGGATTACTTAACGATCTGGATAGAAGTTACCCAATCTCACAGTATCGATTCTTTGTTGATCCATTATCGAGCTAGTATTTCAATCGAGTATATCGATTTGTCATCGGTCGTTAATCGATTTGTTATCGATAGGGTCGATAAGATCGATGATAGATCAATAAATAATCGATATCTAGTCATAAGCTTAAAAAAATCTTGAGTATCAATCCCCTATCGATCTCATCCGGATCGTTAAGTAATCCATCGATGACATATCGATCTATCATCATCAAGCCGTTCAGATGATCGATCCTATTGAGCGCAGGAGTCTGTTTTTTTTTATAAAAACTGGTCTGTTTCTATCATTGTTGAAAGTTTGAGAAAATTCTACTATACAGAATTTTTTACAGCCAAGTAAAGGCACAGTCTACCTGTGCTTTCTATTTTTGCTATATCTTTTAGGCAAAGAAACGGTAAAAGTAGCTCGACGGAAACATAATTTTTTTATGAGTGCTGTTATTTTTTTTGATTGCGCCTGCCAAATGTTCCTTTTACAAAACATCAGTTTGATACCTAGAGACAAGATAATTTATTTCATTTGCACTGGCTGATGGAAAGTAATGTATGTGGAGTAATTTGTTATTCAAAAGACCTCTATTGACCTAATCAACTGTTGCATAACTCTTCGGTGGATGCAAGTAAAACAAGCCGGAAAGTAGATATTACCTTTTATAAGTATAAGTTTTGTTAATATTGACACACTGACATTCTCCCAAATTAGCACGCAACAATGCTGTGAATCCTTCCTGTGCAACGTCCTATAAAGTATTAGTTCGAGTATTAGGGCTTTATTTCCATGCTTACAAAGCAAATGATTTATGGCCCTTGAGTAATTTAATATACGGAGCGGAACTGAGTCAATAGGTTGTCGCGTCTCCCAAACGATTATAGGAATAGAAGTTATAGAAATGTTAGATTGCTGATGGAAACTTGGCTATTTCATTTTTAAATCTGGCAGAACACAACCCACGGTATGACTCAAACACACCTAAAAATATATTTGGGGTGTCATGTTCAGGCAAAATAACAACATTAACAACAACATTAGGTACGATGTAATTTTTAAGTCTCTTTCCCACATGAAAGCTATTTAATTAGAAAAATGGGTATAGGTATATAATCAGAAATGTTCAGGCTAGACTAGCATTTTCACACGTAATCGATCTTCAAAAAATTCTCTTTGGGCCTTGCTTCTCCCCTAAAGTTTTTGCTTGTTACTTGTCCCGTGGACCCGCATTACGAAACTTCAAAATAATTGAGTGTTCAATTAAGCTTGATAACTAATAAGTTTGAGTGAGTAGTCCGGAGTAGTTTGTGTTGCTTAAATTTTAACAATATTTGGATGAGCCTAATGTCCAGGTACTGTCAAAATAGAAATGTTTCAAGTTCAATATCTCTGCCAATGAAATGTTTTCAGATAGGGAAACAGAGCATTTTCTTTATATCAAACTGAATTTATGGAACATTTTACTGATCAAATTACCCAAACTTTGGTTTGGTCAGTTAGACTAATCAGGTCTTGATTAGGGGAGAGAGAGAATAGGAGTAATGCTGCTTGTGTTTAAAATTAAAAACACATAATTCTTTTTATTAAAATCCAATCAATCTAATCCCTACCAAATACAATATTACATTTAAAAATCAGAAATTTGATTGTAAGAACAAATTGGTGCGGTGTAAGGTGGTGAAATAATGCTTAGTTTGTGGCAAAATTAGATCTATTTGGGAAATGTTTTTGAGGAATCCTTTTGTATAAAAAAAAGTTGAAATTGATTTGTATGTCATTTCAAAGACTACATTCAATCTGCTTCATTTTTTAAAATGTTTCTAATTTCCTCAACTTCCTTCTTATAAGAGATATTACAGTTTGTTGCCATAGCATAAATCCACGCCATTCTGTTAATCAGTGTTTTAATTAAAGGTATTTAAGGGGAAAAAATGATTGACATCATCAAAGTGATTTGTTGTTGTTTATGGTTTATGGTCTTATGATGTTATCAATTTGTTTTGTTGCTTGGCAAGATGTTTTACAAAGCTTTATTTTTTTGCACTTTTTATGATAGCATAGCTTAAAATATCTTTCTTCCCTGAATTCTATTACTATCAATTCATAAATACTTTTGAATGAAATCAAAAGAGAGAGCAATAAATATTTAAATTTTTCATCAAATAACCTATTCTAGTACTCAAAATACATAGCTGTTTTCCTTTTCATTAATTTCATCATCAAGATTTTCTTCTTTGAATCCATTCTGTTTGAGTAAATTCATGTTGTTTTTTAAATTTTAATTCATCTTTTTGATTGACAATTGAATTTAGTCAATTCCTAAGAATTTTATTGGCTTTTTACACCAATTTTAATATGTGTTTTTTGTAAGCACAAGAATAAATGATTTTTCTTGATTCTTTTTAGGGCTAATATTGTTTCGCATTCAGTGAGATGGGAGCATGAAATAAACTTTTCTTGTAAATTATCCTCAGCACCTGGTACTGGCATATTAGAGACGTGTCTTTGTCGCATTTCTGTTAGAAAGGTAACCTATTTTTTTCTAATGGGGTTGTTGGTAAATCAACCAGCACCAGCCAGCACAGCTAAATAAACGTCTCTGAATTCAAAAAAAAATCTTGATAGCACATACCTGCATTACCTACAATCAATATACTATAGATATCATTTTCTTTATGGTTAGGCCTAGTAAACATTTCCCCCTGGCTTTCCAGAACAGCTTCATTTATTCAATTAGAACCGTTTCCCTTGAGAAATCCATTTTAACCGTGTGCTGGCAAGCTTTCGAAATTTAAAAGAAACTCTATCATAACTTGGTTGACATCATCTTTCGGGTCTTCTAAGGGTGGAACCAGTTTTTGTTTTGGTTTTAGCTCTCTTCACATTTCTCAAAACATTCCAGAGACTGTTTATGTTTAGGTGGACATTTTAAAGGGTACATATTTTGCTCCTAAAAATCCTTGTTCAGAAAAATAAAATCTTCTCTATTTTTAGTGTTTGGTTGAAAATTTACATAAGAAATTCAAACAATTCTTTTCAGTTTGACCTAACACTCTATGATTTCTCTTTTTTACATCTAAGTACAAATCATTTCTCTACTTTCAAAAATTACATAACACGAAGCTGTGTGAAGTGAAGAGACAGACCTTTTTTATCGCATATAATTTACACGATAAAAAATTCTTGAGATTTCTCTTGTTTTTGTAAAAAAAAATCTTAATCTTTCACGTAAGTTTTGTACTCTGTCGTACATTAAAATATACTTTGAAGAATTTTCTCAGCTATTAGTAAACGAAGAAATATCTGTTTTAAATGTGATTTACTCTAACCCTCATCCTGGAAAGTTTCTTTTTTAGTCTTTTCCTCGTAAGAAAACTTTCTTGAAACCATTACTCATATCGAATGGTTCTCTTCTAAGTTTTAATCTTGACCATGCAAATTTTCTTTCATTTCTACAGGAAATAAAAGGTGGAAAATCGCACGAAAAGGTAGGATTTAAATTTATTTTACGGTCTCATATTGTATTTTGAAAATGGACCTAATCCATAGACCAGTTAAGGCGGTTTTACGTGTCAAGTTCGCAAGCTTGCTCATCATGTTTTTAATTTCAAATTCTCTATGAAAATTAACATTATATTAATCCATCAATTAATCAATTAACGGTAGACCAAGTTCCGTAACGGGATGAATCGCAAAGGAATACGCATGGTCGAATTTCCTAATCTCATTATCAGCGCATGTCGCAACTGTGTTCCATTTGATCAGAATGAAAATTATCCTCTTGATTCAAAGATTCTATTGATAGAATGATAAAACAAAAACTGTCTTTTTATTTCTTGCCGAAATGAGATTAACATAAAAACATAAAAGGCAACAAGTTACTTTTAGTTTTAAAAATAGAAACTGTTATTAAAATTTCGACAGGAATATAATATGAGATGAATTATTCACTTGTTGCCTTTTTATCGCCCATATAACTCTCATTAGTAAGACCTGACAGAGATAACCAGGTTTCAAATGGGCTTTCCTGATTCAAGCCATGAAAATTTAGTCGACTGCCAAAAGCCTAGGTGCAGTCTAAAACTTAACAGGTCACATCATCTCAGAGATTTAGACGTCCACCATACGTCAAAAATTCCACACATGATTTTTTTTGATGAGATTACAAATTGACAATCTAATGTTTTGTCTGAATTCAGATTTACAGTAATCCCTTTCTCTCGGCTTGTTGTTTCAACGGGAAATGAAAAGTTTTATCTTTAATCTACTACGTCAAATATATTGGCATTCGGGATTACTTGATAGCTTCTTCGATAGGCTAGCCTACTTAAATGGGGTAAACTTTCGCGGGGATTAAATTTAGCGGTTCAGTTCATCTGCTAAATCAATTTCACGGGGACATGCTTTGGGAGATTATTTCAATAATTGTGCCTTTTACAGCCAAATCATGCATTGTTGGCTGTTGAAAATACGCATCATTAGCGCCTCTTTGATGCCAGAATACATTTAAAAAGTAGTTATTTGGCATTTTTTGAGTTTTGTTCGAAAACATTTCGCGGAAGACTGATAGAAAATTGGTGGGCCCGCACCCGAAACTTTAAAAAGATATGACCTCGAATAAAAGTTAGCCCATTTTCTTTTCTTTTCATAGCTTGGATATGTTGATGTCAACCTGGCAGAGTATGCAGGATCGAAAGGTTTATCACGAAGATACATCTTGGAGGGGTACGAAGGGAAAACTTATCGCCAAGACAACTCTATACTCAAGGTATATTACCATGAAAATATTCTTTTATGCTGTGATTTATTCTTGAGGTAAATTTCAAGTTATTAACTAATAGCTGATCAATATGCGTTAATGACATTCATACTAATGACGTCATTTAAGTGACATCACATCTATTAGAACATTCCTGGAATTTTCGGATGTTTTTTTTTCAAGTTGGTTATTTATTTTCGACCTCGACCTACAGCAATAAAATAAACTGTTGAAAGGGAGATGTGAAAAAGAACAAACCACTTCAGCTTGTGGTTGATATTTTTCTTGTGTCATTCGATCAGTCTGTTCTGTTTGTAAGAAATGAAAGTCACGAGTCATGCGCATGTTTCTCTCTCCTCTATCCCTTTTGTTTTTCTAAGGAAGGGCTGCGTTGTCAAGGTAACTTACCTCAACAACATCATCCGTCCTTCTTTTACTGAATTTTTGTTGATCTTATAAACTGAACATCGCATATGTCTCTCTGTGGTTCGATTGCGTAATGATTGCGTAATCTGGCACAGCTGATAATTTGATGGAGTAATATCCGCAGATTTCTAAAGCCGAAAGGGCTAGATGTCGCGCTTTAAGACATCGCAGGCAAAAAATATGAAAATCGCAAGAAATATAGTTGCTATTGTTTTCGAAAAGCTGCGAAGCTTCTGATTGGTCAAGCGCTGAAATACTATTGTAATGTCACGTGACCTAGATAGGATTTCCTACCGAGATACTTTTCAGCCAAAGCACGACATCTAGCTCTTCGGGCTTTATAAATCTGTGGTAAAGCCACCTCGCATTGAGGTATTTTCAGGCAAAGGTTGGATAGCTTAGTAGCCGTCAGAATGTGCTTAAATTTCACGACTGTTTATTTCGCTTCTGAATTAGATAACGGCTGGTATGAAGCTTGTATCCGGTGATCCGCTGTTTAAAGCGTAAGTTTATTTCTTCTCGTCTCTTGGTTTTGTCGATAAGGAAAAAATAAAACAGCTAACTTTATTTTGATAAAGTTTTTTCTTCTTTGTGCATACAATTCATCGTAACTTCTTTTAAGTGAATACTTCCCAGTAATTTCATATTTTATACTGTTCTGACGTCTACTATAAAGATTAATTGTTCTTACAGGCAAGAATATCGTGAGCAGCACGCTTCTAGCACGCTCGAACCTGAAAGTGTAAGCGCGGGCGCTTATCCACAGCATAGATTGAGCGGACTAGAAATGACGGACCAAATGAAGCGCTCACAATCAGACGCGGTCGCACGGGAAGATGTTCACAGCCCAGTACTACAACATTACCGGACGGCCAGCAACGGGAGCAATGTTTTTGCAACACATTCAAGGAATTCCAGCATTGATAAAAGGTTTGTGAAAAGTTCAATTAGGCAGCTTTGGTAATATATTTGATATCTTAATAGTTTTGTCAAACAGGCCATATCAAGTTCCTTATTTGGGAATGATTATTTTCAATTTCTGTTATTATTAAGTTTCTCGTCATTAGGCTCGCTACATTTTATGTTCTTAGCGACGGAATCGAAACCTTTTTCAACTTTTTAGGAGTTCCATGCACCATTCACGTGAGCCGTCGGGCGTTTCCAATGGTGATAGCGCATGCGCTGACCTGGACATGTCACACCTTCAAAGTCCTATTCAAGCAAGGGGTGTATACAAGGTAAGATGATAATATGCTGAATCAACAAAATCTCCCGATCGCGCTCTCTAAGGGGTAAGCAGTAAGCACCTCAAAGTAAAGGTTCCCTTTTCGTTTCATCCTATGTTCCGTTCAATATACAGATGACTGGATCGCGTCAAAACAATCACAAATCTGTCTTAACGTCCTAGATTTATAGACTTTCCACGGTTTTTTCCTTTTGACTCTATTCTACTAACTGTATAAAAACCAAGCCCCCGAAAAAAGAAGCAGGATATATGGGTGTTTTTTGGTCTATTCGCTCAAATGTTTTAAATTATGTTCTATTTAAGCAACTTGTTAACTTTCATTTTGTCTTCTTTCACAGCGTTCAGGAGATGTTTATAAACGGATCGATGAGACGAGGGTCAATGCGGACGACATTATCGACCAACTCATCAATGCGTATGTAGTAGCTCATTCATTCTCACCCTGCTGTGATGCCATCCTGCTTACCTGTTCAAATGTTGATTATTAAGCGAAAATAAAAAATGTAGTGTTTCCGGAAACCGGCCAGGTGAAAAAAAAATATTTTTCTGACCCGGCCGCAGACTATGGGTTCATCTATATGGTTCATCATAAAGAAAAGCAAGTTGGCCGTTCAAGCTATCAAACGTCGTTTGGTTAGATATTCCCGCTTGTTAATCAAGTTTTGTTCGTTAGTAGTTCATACATCAGTACTCAGGGCTTACTTCATACTGTTTGCACATAAAAGTTATCTTTAAAGTTCTATTTCAATGATCTTAAGTTATCAAAAAAGCAATTTTCCGGCCGGCTGCACGAGAGCTTTTTTCTTTCACCCGCATTCTGGAAACACAACATTTTTTTTATTTTCGCCTTATTAAGAATTTTATATTGAACTCCTATTAACGAACACCTACACCAAGCTGCAAAACCATGACAGAACACATTTAATGATGTGTAAGACTTATTATCAGCGACTCGACGTTTCACACGATCAACCTCTTTTTTTTTTCAGGGCCGATCTGACGACCAATTCAACTAATGCAGGTATCTTTATTTGTATTTCTGTCTTACTCCAAGTACTCTGGAACAGCCTAGAACGATCCTGGCGACGATTTCTTTCGTCAGATCGAGGCTCGAAACCTTGGGGCAGTCTTAAAATTTTCGGATTTGGATGTAATTTTGCACACTTTTTCCATGGGTATATCTGAAAGCCTTTTGTCATTTCTTGAAAGTTTTGATTTTTTGTGCCTAGAGGCAAGTTTCTCATTTTTGCTATAACTGTGCGTTTGAAAACTCATTAGATACTTGGAAAAATACTTAAGTTGAGACCAGCGCGGTGTGGCTTTTTAATACAGTCGGAATGACGCAATTGTTGATTTATATCATCTATCTAATGGTAGGCGTGGAATTTGTGTGCACATTCTTTGTGTTTCATTTTGAAAATAACTTTTCCTTCAATTTTGTCGTTTTCTCTGTTTTGTTTTCAGATGAAGGAATAGACGTTTCTTTATTCTTGGCATCTGATGGAGTCTCTACTATGAGCAAAATCGAAACCAGAAGGTATGAAAGAAAGTCAAATTCTATTAGTTATGATGTTGATATAGTTTCGACCTGAAATATCGATTTTTGTATTGCAAATGGAGCCTAACCCCCTTCTTGCTGACCCACGAATAACTAATAAGGTCTATCGCTCATCGTTCATATGGTCGGTAGCATGTTCACATTTCTATTTGGATTCTTTGTTTCAGGAGGCGTCACGAACTGAAGCCCGAGGATCGCTTCAAGACTTTGTAAATACAACTTAATAAATAATGTGAAGGGTGGATCACGGGCGTTATGGTGGGTGTGTTTTTGAAATGAGTTGGATGTGTTGGGCGGTGTAGCGATCATGCTTTAGATGCCTTATTTTTAGTACGCAAACCTTTTTTTAAATATAAAAAAAACAATATTAAGGTGTATTTTTCGTTCTTTTTTAAACTTTATGTTCGTTTTCATTTCGTTTTTCATCCTAGTGATGTTTGTTATACGAACCCTAGGTTGCAAAATTTCTTTTGTACTTTCCGCAATAATCATTTGATTGTGGTTGTCCCGTCAAGAAAAGTTTAGGCATGAATCAAAATTAAATCTTTTCATTTGTTGAGTTTTTTGGGCACTTCTCAAAAAGGATGGACATTTTTATTTTCATTGTTTATTCTTTCGTAATTTGTTATATCATTGTAATTTAAAGTTTGTATGGAACAACTAACCATATTATTAGAACATACCTTCTAGACTGTGGTTTCTTACAGACAATGATCACAGGCTAGTTCTTTCAACGTTGAAGATTAGCAAGACCCTACAGGATGAAAAATAAGTTGATTATTGTATTCGGAAGTTTTCTTCTGAAAAACGTCTGTCTGTGGGAAAAACTAAAAATGGGGTTTCTAGTGTAATATTTTTGAAGCTAAGTTATGTAGTGCTCCGGTCTTTTTTTCTTTAAAAATTTCATATTAGTTTGTTCTTAGATATTATTTTTAACCGACATGAAATTGGCGGTCCCTAATATTTCATTAAAATTGAAAATTTTATACTCTAATTTATTGAGTATGATCACAGTACCATTTTAAACTGAAGCAATAAGTCGACCATTTTAAGACGTAATCGCAGGAAAAGGAATCGTAGTTGGATTCTTAAATTTGATAAAAAAAATCTTTCACCACCCTTTCTTACTCTCTTAAATGTAATCGACTTTGCTACATCTGATGATTAACAATTTGAATTTTACAAATATCGTCTTGTTCACATTATTTTCCCAGGCTAGTTCATCGAAACAAGGCTGGATCCTTGATTTCGATGCGGTCTCATAGTAACATAGTAAAACATTTTCGCATTTGAAAATTCAAATTGTTAATTTATTTTGATTTAATTTGATATTATAATGGAGAAGTTTTATCTCCCTAGTGTTGTTGATTTGAGAAGCTTAATTTAACCAAAATATATTATTCATTGTAACCTTTAACGTAAAAAAAAATTCGTTTTTACCTTTAGCTTGACAAGACATGATTCTTACTTATTCAATTTTCAAGACCTGATTCTGCCTGGTGATGTCGTCTTTTTTTTAATCAATTTTCTTTGCGATTATTTCAGTTTAGACCTAAAAACAGCAAAGTAGAATCATTTTTTAGGGCTTAGTTGAAATCTAAAATTATTTTCGGCATTCTAAGAAAAACGTTGCTTTCATTTTCTTTTCATTCATGCGGTTGAAAAATTTGTTCGATCATCGCCCGGGAAAATCTTTGCAAGTTTCTGTTAGAAACGGAGATTGGTTGTGCTATCAATCAAAAAAAGTTCATCATTACAATCTCATGATATATCCGGTGTCAAGGAAACAAAAGAAAACAAAAGAATACTTTGTTTACAGAACACAGCAGCTGTGAAAATTCAATCATCGAGACAACAAACACGATTGTTTGGATAAGAGAGGCAAACGACGTGGACTGTTTAACAGTTTTTTTTTTCACACAAAGTGAGTTGAAAAATGTTTGAAAAGTTTTAAAAGTTGAACTTTGGATCTTTATAATCTGTATTAGAGATATTATAACATCGTATTACGATTTTTTCTTTTTATTATTGTGGTCTAGAGTTTACACTCGATCGAAAAGATATGTTTTGGATTTGATATTTCACCTGGAAACCTTACACAAGACTATTTCATAAAATTTTGAAGGAGGAAAGGAATGGCTACAGAAACTTTGGTACGTTTTTCTGAAAATTCATTTACGGTATTAAAAATGGATGAAGGAACTTTGCATTTGAAAAGACAAAGTTAATTTGAAAATAACGAGAGAGCAATTAACAAGATTAGGCTAATTTCTAATAATCTTTAATAACAGAAAAATAAAATTGGTTACAATGAGAAATGATTTACAGTACACGCTTTTTTTTAATAAGAATACACTTTATAAGAATGTCCATGATGAAAATGGCCAAAAAATTAAGAATAATCCTAAGAATATCACCATCATAGAATTTCGCTACTCATGCTAAGAATGCCATTTTATGCTTGAGACGTATGTACTAAATGTTAAATCTAGTCTGAATTAGGATCCTAACCTAAAAATACTGTAAGAATATTTTTCGATGATTTTCCCAAAAAAGTTAAGAAAATCCATGATGAAATGGATTTACACCATTCTTATAAAAAAAAGCGTGTATCATAAACATGAAATAAAGCAAGTTTAAATATAGCTTTCCAATGAACACCCCTGTATCATCGATTGCTTTCTTCTGGTTGGTTGGTCTCTCCGAAAATAAAAAAAGGTCCAAACACTGTGTCTGAGAGGCGAACAATGTACAGTAATACACATTTTTTTTATAAGAACATCCAAAATTTTTCAAGCCGTGGGATTATCTTAACTTTTAGAGTTTTAAGCCTAAAAATGTTCTAACATACACTTTCTGAGTATTTTTGTCCATTCTCCTAAGAAATAATCAGGTGTTTTAGAGTCTGCAAAGCCTTTAAAATGTTCTTAACTTGTTCTTAATATTTTGGACACCTAAGCCTTATGTTTTTATATAGTTTGTTCTTATAGAAAAAAAAGTGTAAGAAAAAATGACCAAAAAATCAAGCAACTTGGCTTCACAACTATAGTAGCCCTGATACTGACTTATAAATTGTGAAAACAAACATAAGCATTTTAAAAAGGTATTTTTGGCATTATCTGGCATCAAAATATATTAAGGCTTTTAAGTACCTAATTTGAGGTGTTTTAGGCATTAAAGCTTTGAGACTGACTGAAATCATGTAAATTCTTAACAATCACAACACGCAACAAAATTAGGGTTACTCATAAAAGGTCAAACGTCTGGTTGATTGGTTAAGTCTTTACCTTAGAAAGATCTTGCACTTAGCTTTGCGCACAGATGGGAAGGAAGCTTACCTATAAAAGTGGTTTTAAGTTATAAACGTTAGATGCTTCGACTTTCCAAAATCTAGTGGTATAATCTATAAAACTCATTATCGTTGTCTCTTTTTCACTTTCAGAATGCAGATCGTTCCAACGAGATTTCATCTGATTTCATCTCATCTGATTCGCTGAACCAAAATGAAGCGAGCCAACCACAAGGCGGTATAGTGTCACGTGTTGCAGGAGGCGCATACAATACAACAGCCACTGTTTTGGGTGGAGCAGTGGGCGGTGCAAAATACGTCGCCAGTCCAGTGGTGGGTGGAGCCACTTGGATCACAGGAGCAGCTCTTTCAACTTCCCTCGGAGTCGCAAAATCGTCATTCGGGCTCGCAAAATCCGTCGGCAGCTATGTTCTTCCTGCTCGCTTCGCTCCTGCAGTTGAAAAAGACAAATGTGAATAAGTGAGGCAAAGAGAATGGAAAAAGTTGCGTTTCATTTTTCTCAGTTACCCAGGTGAGGTACAAACTGAGCATGCGGGCCATGCTGAAATGATTTTGAGGAACTTTCAAAGACCGTATACCTTTCCCTGAACGAGCGTCTTCGCTCCACGAAAATTCTTATCTTTTTAAAGAGACTTTTTTATTTATATTAGCGATATTTTATTACAATTATAACAACAAGAAAAATAAAAATGAAATTATTATGTATTAATGCATTGCTAGTGATTTTGGCGAATTGATTTAGTGTTTCGAAAGTAATAATAGATTGTGGCATCTTTTATTCAGCCCCAACGACCACGCCTACCCCCAGCGAAAATTCGGGTCAAAAAATTCGTCTCCGTTGGTAAAACTATCCAGGGCTCTTCCTTATTGGAAACTACACTGTTCTGGCTTATTAAAATTTGGAAAAGTTGGATCAATCAAATTGTAACAGCTCAATTTGTTTTAAGGCCAAGTTTGACGCCACTGAAAAGAAAAAAAAAACGGCAAAAACCCGCAGTGTTTTGAACGGGGACTGATATTCGGGCAACAGCCTTTGACACTTGTGTAACCCATACTGTAGAAATTTCGTTCAATGGCTTCCAAACATGGCGTTCTGAAGTTACTAGAGTATAGTATATGACACCCAAAACGGAGACGGCCCCCAAAACGGAGGTCATCATTAATTTAAGAATTCTGACATGTAGATTTATCAGAATTAGACGATTTTTGTTTATTTTGAAAGAATGATGGTCATGATTAAAAACGAGCATGTTTTTGATGGTTTGAGACAGATTCAAAATAACATTTTTGCGTCTAAAGGGAAATATTTCAACACCAAAATTAGGTAAAAATTGCATGTAACTCACTCTAGCTCCTTGTATATTGAAAATAAGTTATGAAAATGGGGTATAGGAAACTTTCTACACCTAATACCTTTCAGAAAATGCAGATGCATCTGTGACTTAAGAAGATGAGTGAAAGATATAGCATCTTAAAGGTCAACCAGAATCAGCATTGATAAAAACGAAAATTCTAAATATGAGAAACAGCAAAAAATCTTGGATTTCCATTCCTATTAGCTTGAGTTAATAGTTTGTAACAAAAAATTTACATTATATATAAGAATTTTCACTGAATCAGCAAAAACACGGCAAATTCTGTCATTTTTTTGCAAAATATAGGAGAAAAATACCTTTAAAGCTTGATATTTTCAGTTTCAGTTAAGCTGTTTTTCTAAAATTTTCACAGCATATTCCATACATGAATGGGACTATTTTCAAAAGAGATTGGTTTTCAGAAACTTGATTAAGACGTTGTTAAATCAAAATTTTTATTTTGAAATTTTCTAAATTTTCAGTTTGGACTTTGCATCATCGAAAATCTTGAAATATTTCATAAAAATCATTAATTTTACATCCATCGGGTCGTAAATTTAAGGGTACTGTAAACACAAATATGTTTATAGTTTCTCCCCTTACTACCACTGGGCTTATTAATTTGATTTTAACTACACCTAAGTTTTGGGGGCCCCAAACCTGCGTTTTGACAACCGAGGGGTATACTTTAAAAATTTTATCAAACAAATTTATGCCCAAAACCCTCTAAATCACATTTCCAAACTACGGTCAAAATTTTGTATTCATATCCTAAAGATATCTCGAGAAATCGCTAAAATTACAATGGGGGCAATTAGAAAAAAGCTACCTATCTTTAAGCGATTGAAAAATATTTTTCAAATTTAAAATTTTCAAAAATAACAGTAAGAGATGTTAAAGTTTTTCATACAGCAAAAATTTTTGTAAAACCTCTTTTCCTCTAGATTTAAGAGTAATTGTAAATTTGATCGACGTTTTGGGGGCCACATACTGTAACTTTAGAAGGCCTTGCTTCCCGGGGGGGGCAGCCAAGCAAAATGACTGACGGGTATGTGCGGGCACTAAGGGTGTATTTTTCAAGGCATCCGAAATGCACTGTAAGGGTGGGTTTTTTGCCGCCTGCGCTGTAAGGGTAGAAATTTCAGAAATTTTTTGAAAAATCTAGATATTTTGACCAAAAATGCTAGAATTTTGACCAATTTTTGCACGAAAAGGATAGAAAATTTTGGGGAAAATGCACTCTAAGGGTATGATTTTCACTAATTTTTGCTGCACTGTAAGGGTGCAATTTTAAAAGCCAATTTTTGGCCCGCACATACCGTCAGTCTGCAAACCCAGTGCCCCCCCGGGCCTTGCTTCCAAATCATCGAGAAAATAATTTTCGCCAGTGTCAGTATGTTTCGACGTCACTTCAAAAGAATATGAAGATACTGCATTGTAACGTCAAAAAATACAAAAACTAAAATTTGTTTAAAAAAAATCAAAACACTTCAAAAGTGCGTTCCTCTCCTCCATGAGGAAAATTGAGAATAAAGATGTTGGAACCAGCGAAGGATCAAATGTTTGAAGAGGCAAGACAAGCACATATGAGGAGGTAGGTAGTAAGTTCTCCGGGAGGTGAGTGGATTTAAAGAATACTACTGGGAAAGAGCTCAAACTTTAGGAAATACATTAGAATTTAGTACGAGAAAAAGTTTACATTCATTTCAAGGCAAGGCCTTTAGGATTAATTGGAGAGATCAATATCTCCTGGATGGGAAATGAGGCCACTTATTTTACACACAAACACCTGATTGAAAATAGAATCTCTCTTAAGATTTCGCGAAATGTGCCGCATAATAAAGGAGGTGCTAGATCCGTCGTCCCAAATGTGGTGTAAATCTAAGGGCTTCACTTTTTATTGCTTCGAAAAGATTGGAAATGCTTAATGTTATAAAAGACTTTCTTACAATTAAATGGCGAAGTCTAATTTTGAGGAAGCTCATTCAGTTTGGTACCGACAGCCAATTCGATTGACTTCAAAATATGCCATTTTTGCCCTGATTGCCAATTACTTTGCATTCGATTGACAAAAATTTGGCAAATGTGGCAAAATTTGAGTGCCATAAATGCCAAATAAAAAAGATGTGGTGAATCTGGTATTCTTGGCATTTTTGGAACTTACCTCCATCACTGACCTTTATATACCCTGGACCAAGCTTCTCAATCTCAGCCAAGCAAAATCTTTGATCGGAGTTTTTTGAAAATTGGTACCCTAATGTCGGCACTACTCGATAGCGGTGTAAATGCATCGAGAGCGCTATGTCTACTTTTCCTCAAATTCTTTTGATGATGTAGCGGCGTTAGACGTTAATTTTTAGCATTGCAATGGCTTCTCCTTGGGTACCAATTCTAAAAAAACTCCAATCAAAGATGGTAGATATTGTTTGGTCCAGGGTTATATAAAGGTCAGTGACCTCCATACGTCTCCATATAAAACACTGTTCCCACGAGACCTGTGTTCTTTTCGCTCCAATTTTGCCACTTTTGCCAAAGTTTCTGAAAAATAGAAGACCTTCCAATGCTAAAGCAAAACAATGCCGATCGGCAATTTGATTGGTTAAAAAACCGTTCGCTTTACAAACGCCGACAGAAAACTGCTGACAAAGCATCACAAAACGGAAATAATAATGGCAGCGTAGCGATGTAAAAATTTGCCATGAAGCTGTGATCTTTTGACATTGAAATTGTAGATTTGGCAAAGTTGGTGAGTATGGCAAATTTGGAAGTCAATCGAATTGGCTGCGAATGTAGTACTTTTGCTGATTTTCTTTTATTTTGATCGCACAAACATTCGATTCTTTTCCTCATCAAAGGTTGTCATACATGACGATGATGGAACTCTCCAAAGATGAAAAGAACAAAGACGTTCTGGATCACCCAACGCTTCATGGTGCAATCACCGCCATCAAGAAGCAGCTTGCTAAAGAGAATCGATTCCTGGATGAAATGGAATCTTTCGATAAATACAACAAAGCCAAGCCTCCTTCTTTAAGAGCACCTGTTGATTTGAGAAGATATGATAGTTTAGAGAAAGTGATGGAAAGTTTGGCCAAAGATGAGCAACTGTTCCCATTGGTCAGAAGATGCATCTTGGTGTGTCAGCCAGACTTACATAAGGAGATTCTGCAGCTTGATCCAACTGTTTCGGAAAAAAAGAAAAACGAACTCAGCAAAAAATATTTCGCCAGGGATCGGACAGCACATTTTGAAAAACAAATTTCTCTTGTTCGAAAAGAAATGGAAAGTTTTGATCAATATGAGCGCTATAAAGCTTTTCAGCGATTGGATAGTTTACTAAAAGGGAAAATGATCCCTATGACATCACGAAGAGAAGATCTCGGCTATTGCTCTCAAGAAACCTTACAACCAAACCAAACCAAGGCATCCGTCTCCATGGAAACTCTTGCCTCCAATAGCTTTGCTGTAAGTCACCTCGTCTCATCCAAAAAACAAAAGAAAAAGAATGCAAAGCCACTGGTCATGCGAGATGAATTGGATGAAAGCGGAGAACTAGTGATTAGTTGCACCAAGTTTCAAACAGTGCCCGAAGAATCGAACGTCCAGAATGTTCAACACGAAGAACGAGCGGAAAAGTTGATGAAGAAACACCGATACGAGGCTGGCGTCAGTTACGAGCGCAGCATGAGGAACAAACGAAACAAAACAGAGACCATCGATTATCTGCGTTGCGCCATCGAGAAAAACATGATTGTTTTGATTCCACCCAAAGTGTTGCCGGAAGTTCGCGTACGACGGAAAATCTTGGAAGGGAGTTACCCCAATTGGACAGTGATTGATGATAAACTGCCAAGAGTTCTGAGGTAAAAAAATGAGTATCTTCTACGGGAAGCAGAGTCCTAGTGACTTCTGACGAGTTGACAGGAGGGGGCAGGCGGAGCGTTATTCAAATTTGAATAATACACGTTTTTTATAAGAAAAAATTATACAAGAACAGAAGGCTTCAATGGCCAAAATACCAAGAACAAGCCTTTGCGGGCCCTAAAACATCATGGATAAAAATACTCGCAAAATGGTGGAAATAAGAACATGTTTAGAACATTTTTAGGCTTAAAACTCAAGAAGTTAAGAAACATCCAAAGGCTTTAAAAATTTTGCTCTTATAAAAAAAACGTGTTTTCGAATCTCACTGAAGGACAATAAATATGAGGATCGAAGAAAGATATTTTGCGACCGCAATCAGGGGGTTCATTTTTAACTCGATGACTAAACAGATGGCAAAGGCAATCGTTGCTTACAGAGCCAAAGGGCTCTCAAATTTTTCTTTCGTCCCAATGAACGTGTTCGAGCTGGCTCGGGTGGTTGCTTCTAAAGGTCGAGGGAAGTTTCAATTGTTTCGTATGTTTCAGATACACGTGGAAAGGAAAGTTGAAGAAATTGAAAAAATTGCTTTCGAAAGAAGAAAGGCGCAAAGATATCAATAAGGAGGACACACAAGGAAGGTACGAGTTTATTCCATGCTTCACTCAAGTAGAGACATAAGCCATGTTTACCGCACAGTCAGACTTTAAGGGTTAATACTGAATAAACATTTGAAAGATTTTGAGTTATTTTATTTTTTATTAATATGCAGTAACAAAATTTTCATTAGAGCTCCAGCCACCCTTGTATAAGAAGTTTTATAAACTTTCTGTACAAAGAAATATTTCTTGTATTAACTTTCAGGACGGCTTTACACTACGCATCTTCATGGGGCTGTATTCGAACACTTCAAATTTTGATCCGTATCCCCAACATTCAGATCAACGCGCGCGACGAGCATGGAAAAACACCACTCTACAAAGCGGTCGAGATCGATTCCACTGATTGTGTAGAAACCTTGATTGCGCTCGGAGCGAACGTTTTGATACCAGCGTACGACACACGCGATCCGATTACATACTCCTTGACCACTCATGGCGATGAGAGATTCGACATGTTCAAATTGTTGTATCAAAGAGGAGACTATGGTAACGAGGGCGTTGCAGAAGGGCGTGTCACCCTACTTCACAAAGCAATGGCGTTATGTGAGGATGGAGTAGCGGTCTTGAAATGTGTTCACTACATGTTGGCGCATGGAAAACAAGACGTCGATGCTAAGGAAGCCGATGGAAGGTAAAGTGACATCGGCAATACTTTTTTGAAGGCACTATGCTTTGGTAGATCTTTAAAAGAAAGACGTATATATAGTGACAGTATTTGTTGGGCTGAGGGCGGGTAAGTTAAAATTCATTAGAAATAGGTCTATTTCTAACATAATCGTATGGCTGGTTATCGTTTATATTTGATTTGTTTACATTTGGCTTTAGAACACCTGTCCATTTGGCAGCCATGTTTGGACGAGATGACCTGCTGAGGATCCTTCTGGCCTTCCGACCCAACATTTTTCACATGGATAACCAACGAAAAACCGCTTATGATTACGAACACTCAAACAAAAGGTTGGTCTCCCCTTGCTTTATTTACAAAAATAAGGGGATGGAGGGGAGGTTTCATCAAAACTCCCCAAGTAACGTAATGTAGCTAATAAAAGTAGCAAATCAAAGCCATTATATATCCATACGGGGGTTGGACGAACCTATCAGAGTCCAAATAAATTCTTGAATATGCGCGGATGGATAACCCCCTCCTGGAAAATGGCAAAATCTACAAAAGACTCTTGGAAAAATTCTTCTTCACACCTTTAAGGGTAAAAGAACTAAAATTAATTAGAATAACTTTTTACCCCCTGGAAATATTCATCCACTGTATGATACGAAAATGGAACGATCCATTCGTGACAATCTTGTTCCATCGTTTGAGCCTCAAGGGAACACCCAGCCAGTTCATAAGGGTTTGGCAACCCAACTCATCTTAGATATCGTTTTATACCCCGTTGCTTCTCGTTACACTTCCTCCGACTTCGTCCAATATTTTTTTACCAAAAGTTTCTGGCGTTAGTTTTTATTAAAACCAAATTGCTAGGAAAAAGAAGAATCTTTTAAAAAGTTGTACAATATGAATTTATTTTTCAGTGAAATTCATCGATTGCTGGACAGATATGTCAAGTATGGGCCCCTGGATGGTCGTTGAAATGACAGAGCTCATCATCATAACGAGTGTTTACGGCGGGAGTGTGATGGGGTTTTATAAATATTTTTGTATTTTTTAATAATGAAATATTTTTATAACGATAATAAGGATTTTCTACTAAAACGTGTAAATTTTCCATTTATCCTGTTTGCCGAACAGTACATTTGATAGATAGATATCAAGAATAACTCGTACGAATTCGAAAGCTTTGAATCAAGTCAACATAAGTCTTTAATTCCACGTTCCACATACCTCCAAAGAAATTTTGAAATATTTCAATATTGATTTCATCACCACAATATTTGAATTATCTCTGTTTAACAAATCATTCGTTCTCATGGGAGCTTGCGAGAACCATATGTAGAGAAAAGTGTTCTACCACACAGTTTCAAGAGAAGGAGAAGCATATATGGAACTAAACTTCCAAATGGTAGCACATATCCACAATTAGCTCCACCAATAGGGTTTAAGAAAACAAAAGAATCTAAATCTCTCTAAAAACTTTCTCGGCGAAGTATTTTCAGAAAACTGCCTTCGCATGCAATTGGACAAAAATAAGAAAGAAAAGAACTATATTTAGTTGACGATAATTAAACCGTATTATCCCAATCAAAACGAAATTGAAACGAAATTACAAATGGTCTGAGTAATGACAAAGCAGGCGACACATGAGACCAAAGTAGAAATTAGAATTACATTACTCTTAATATAACACAAAGCCAATATCAAAAAACCTACGTTCGACCATAAAGTTAGATTTTGGTCCATTTTCGATTTAGGGTCTAAATTAGAAGTTACATAAAAAACAATTTGATACCTGGCCACATGAAACCATTATTTGACACAAACATGTAAACAAGACGTTCTAAAGCCAACATTTTCACCTCAAGCGTAGGGAAGAAGCTGTACATGTTTAGTGTTGAAACTGTTTCCTACATCTATTCAGCGATTCAGCACTTTAAAAAAATGGACCCTCTAAGTGGACAACATACTGATATAGAGAATTCATTCAACAAGTCTCAGACAGGTTGGGAAAAAGTTAAAATCATCAAATGATTGAACCTTGATGAACAACAACCAGGGAAAGAAATTGTGCATTGAAACTAAATATTGAATGTGGTGACCTTCTCGTCTGTTTTGAGATTATTGCAAGCATAAAGCGGTGAACCTCCAAGAGGGCGTTCATCTCCAATGGCGACAAAACAAACTTATCTCTTGACAAAATTTCTAAAACCTTTAAACGTCAAGAGTTAGCAAAAATATACCACTAGAGATATAACCCAATGGTGAATCGATAGTGAATAGCTAAGTTATCTAGCAAATCAGTCATTTGATTCCCTCTTACATACCAATGGATACCCCTTGAAACCTACAAAAATAGAGGTACCCTCTATCTGCAAATTTAGGTGAAATTTGAGACTGAGACTTTTTGTGTTAAAAGTACGCTGTCTATAGTTTTCTTCCCTAGCATTAATGTTTTGTAGAAACCAGTTTTCAGTTTTTCACGAAGAAGTGAAAAATGACCTTATATATTTACCCCTTAAAATCTAGTTTTTATTGAATAACTTTTTATGAAATAGTCCTTTTGGTATCAAATTTTGAACAGTCATTCACTGCAAAATTACTTATGTTACAATTAGATCATTGGTACCTGAATATTTTCAAAACTGTACGTTAAAATCAAAATACACCTTAAAACTATAGTGTAGGTTTTAAGGTGTATTTTGATTTTAACGTACAATTTTGAAAGCGATCATTTCCATTTTTACTGGAGGATGATAGTATTATCAATAGCATCGTAGTAGTTGATTTTTTACTGTTGTTTTCTGGAGATTTCCTCAATCCCAAAGGATCAATTGTGGATCGAAATAAAGACACCCTAGTCAATTCTGGTAGGAAAGGTTCAAGACTTCAGTGATTCTTTGAGTTTCGTTGAATAACCCAAACAGTGGAATTCTTTGATCAAAAACTCATATCCAACTTGCTTTCAAATATGGTAAAACGAAAGTATGGGTCAAAAGTTTGTCAAATAGAATTCTGAAAATCATCCAGAATAATTTGAATGAGAAATTAAATTTCCGTAATAGAAGGTTGTATAAAAGTAATTATATGTTAATTGATTGTTTGCGGTAAATTAATGATGTGTAGAAAGGTCTTTAATTGAAGATATAGAGTCGACAATTGTTGAAAATAACTTCCTGAGTAAGAAACTTTCTTTGCCTTGCTTTTTGCTGCTCCTTTAGCTAGACATCGAACATGGATTAAAAACAGGTTCCAGACCCTTTTAATATAGAAACCTCACACTGAATGATGCCAGAAAATTGAGTGATTCTGAGTGAAAAGCATGTACAGAAATATGTCGAATGACCACTTGCTAATTAAGACGTCCAAAAGACGTTCAAAAGACGCCTCGTCTGTTATGAAAGAAAGGTCGAACCTCAACCGCACCTAATTGGATGATAAAAAAAGGTTTTGAAACAAAGAGGTTGGGTTCCATACTTCGGTTGGTTTGATGTTGTGTATAAAAGGAGGGGAGTTGGAGTAAAAGCTATTCACTCATTAACCAATCAATCGAAAGATCACAACATTCTTTAAAGGTAAGCCTACTCACGATATTTTGTAGCATGTGTTTATAATTTCTTTGGTAAAAGATGGCTTTTGAATACAAATATTGTTTGGGGGGGGGAGAATGGTACGGGTGATTATGGTAACACATATATTTGTAATTTGTGAAAATAAACATTACTTCATAGACTTCGGTGACAATTTACAAATATTTAGACTCTTTAATTACCAGGGCAAATTAGGTTAGGAATTTTTAGCAGCGTAAATGTTCTAAAGTTTATAGGATTTGTTGTGTGTTTACAGATTCAAGAAGGAACGAGCACTGTTGGAACCTGTCAAACGAGGTCATGGAGAAATTGGTAGCCTTTTTGAGTTTGTTATCGTTAGTGGCAGGTAAAAATGTTTTGAAACACTCTTTTTTTATATTGATTATTATCACTACTTGTCAAAGAGTCAGCGAAATACAACTCGACAAACTAGCACCTTCCAGTAAGTAAATCACAGTTTCGCGTCTTTGATTTCTGAGACTTCCATGTATACTTCCATGATGGATGCAAACTGAAGACAAATCTTTTAGCTTTCTCTTTTGTTTCAGCTTCAGGAAGTCAGCTTGGACCCTCACAAGCCTGTGACTGTAGAAAAGGTAGGGAACATTCATCATTTTTAACTCTCCTTTGGAATTTCACAAATGAAACTGATTGCTGCCAAAGGAGAAGATTTGATATACCGTAGCTTACACTATGAAATACTCAATAATATTACGACACAAATATTGCAAACAATCACTATCCACAAACTGCTATAATGGACAACTATTGACAAGAATCTTGCATTAAACTTTTTTGTTTCCTTAATTTTTCATACTAGTTGATGGAGGACTCACAGAGTGGACCCAATTCACACCGTGCTCCACATCATGTGGCCCAGGGACCAAAGAACGAGTTCGGTTTTGTGCGGCGCCTTACCCACAATATGGTGGAAAAGATTGTAGCGGAGCCTTGAGAGAATGTACACAGTGTGAAGTTAAACCTTGCCCAGGTGAGCAGAGTATCTTCTGAGAGAATAGCTGTGAAGAAATTGTTTGGGACAGGATGCTAACAACCTTTTCTTGTTAAATCTTTCATTTTTTGGTTACTATCCGAAACATCAATCAACCAAGAAAATCTCTACCACAAACTTCCGCTGACAAAATGCGTGACGTTAACCTATCATTAAGAGTTTGTCTCCAGACTTTTACTCCATTAAAGCCAAATACCTCAAAAAGTTATTTCCCTTTCCTTAACTTCCTATACATTTGCCGAAATTTAGAAAAAGAACAAGAAAAAAACATTCTTTTTTGAAAATTGACCTCTTTGTGAAAACCTATAGAAACATACCCATACCGCTAACGAAAGATAATTACTCAAAACCCGAAAAAAGATAAGATAACGATAAGATAACGTTAACGAAAGATAATTGCTCAAAACCCTGATCTCTTCTTCTCTCCAGTGGATGGCGGTTGGTCGTCATGGAAACCTGGTGCATGCTCAAAGACATGTGGAGGCGGAAAGAGAATCGAATTGAGAAGTTGCACAAATCCTGCGCCTGCGCATTGTGGACGAAGGTGCCAAGGTTTATACACAAGAACCGCTGACTGCAACACACACAAGTGCCCAGGTATGAGCAGAGAGATTTTCAAGTCAGTTACACGACGCTTTCTCTAGCCATTCTTTCTATAAAGGAGCTCAATTATTTCACTTACACTTTTGACAGAAAATACCAACGAAACAATTAGCCTCAAAGTGTCTCACTATTAACCAAAAAGATGACATTACCCCACAACCACACATGGTTAAGGCATAATTATTACTATGCTTAAATAACGAAAGAACCCTTTTGAATAAGGACCTCCTTGGAAGTATCTTTCCAACGATGTATAATTTTTGATTTAATTTTCACGTACTTTTGAAATAGACTTTAACAGTTTTCGCCAAACTAAGCAAACCTAACGATAACAGTTCTTACGATTTGAATGCTACTCAATCAATTAGCAACTTTTTTTTCTCTCTCCAAGAATTTGGTCCATACAAATGCGGCAATTGTGAAAGGGACGGCAGTGGAGCGTGCAAGAAGATTTGCAGACGTCAATGTTTCTACCAATGGAAAGTGGTCGATAATTCCATGTGCTCTGGTCAATCAGCAGAGGTTCGACCATGCGATCAAAGTCATTGTCCGACCACCACACAGGCTACGACCACCCGTGCCAGTAAGTTTTCGTCTACCGGTGGAATCGTTGAAACTTTCTGAGTGAGTTGCTCATTCGTCGCTAACTTAGTTAAAAAATTAAAGTGCCTGATGTTATCCAACTTGTCGATTTGAATAGAACAAAGCCAAACGAAAGCGCTTAAGATGATTATTCCATATAATTGATGCAATTAGTTCTCTTTGTTTCAGTTTATGGTTTCTGTCAAGATTGTCAAGCCAGGGCGTTGGAGATGGCCAAGACCATGACTGATCCGTACCAAATGGCAAACTTTGTCGGCCTCGCTTGTAAGTTGATCACACTTGTGTACAAGGAAAGAAATTATTATCAACCTGTAGGAGATTTCTCTTATAAAATGTTTTTTCGAAGATTCAAATTTTAGAAGACTCAGTTTGAGGGATTTGCTTTTTGAATTTTGTAAACTACTTTATAAAATGACCTTGGGTCATTCCCCTTGTGTTCCAGGGGTATAAAGATTTCACAAAGTTGAAACTAATCTATTTTTCTTGTCTCTTCTCAACTCCAGGCCGCGACAACGAAGTTCAAGCCAATCTGAGAGCAATCTGTGACGACAATAAAAACAAACAAACGAAAAACGGAGGTCTTCCAGCCAATGGGTGGTGGTGGATCCACTGTTCAGTCGATGGACCTTGGTGTAAACCATGCGCTACTAGAGGTCTGGTTTTCAACTCGAAATGTGATGCTTGTGAGCTGACACACGATGGACCGTGCACTGGACCTCACTCAGGATAGAATTTTGCCCAAACTGGTTCCACCTTGAAATTAAGGAGATCATTTTAGCGGAAGAAATATTTCGACCGAATTTGTAAATAGATTAAAATATTTTAAAAACAAAATAAAAAACAATGTATTATTTTTGACCTTTTTGTTTATTCTCCTTGATGGAAATAAATTTTTAACAAAGTAAAAAACAAAGGATTTTCTTGTTGTGTCTTTGTTATGTTGACCTATTTCTCCCGAGAGTTGAAGTTTTTTAGAAGCATGGCCGCGGTTCGAAAAATTCGTCCGCTTAAGATGAAGATTCAGCGGTACATTAAATGATCGGAAGCACGCTTGTACAGGAGAATGTTTTCATTCGATTTAGCCATGGTCATTTTTCTTGATGTCTTCATCTGCAGACGAGACTCTTTCCGCAGAAAATGCAAAGTTATAAGGTCACCTCTTCTCCTGGACGTGCTGTGAGAGAATGAGGGTTTCAATGCAATTTTGCAGGAAACTTAGCTATCTTAAGTCAATTTTGATTGGAAGAAAAAATTGGAAAAACTCATGTCTCGATTGATTAATTTAGTCAACATTCAAAAGACGTTTCGTGTGGATCTCAATGTCAGTAAAAATGTTGTTCTTCACGGCGTCAAAAAGAATCTGAAGATTTAATGGATTTTGAGAAAATGCATTATTTACCTGTCAGAATACCTTCAATTGTTTCTGTTCCATTGTGATGTTCCTGAAGAACCCGAGTTTTTTTCACAAGGGGAACGAAATTCATCTCCATCAGTAAATTCATTTTTACAGTGGATTTCATGTTTTTAGATCCAGTGCCGGACGTCTGCAAGGAAAGAGCAGTGGAAAAAGCAAAAACATTCATAAGTAAGTTAACCTCATTCAAAAAGATGGGTTTGAGAGAAACTATTGGTCATTGTAATCCCTACAACCTACCGCACTGGCGGATTTCAGACAATAGAGCAAGTACATCGGAAACATGCGAAGGCGTACCACGCTAGTTAAAGACAATGAAATTACAATTACAAAACTTCGACATAGTCAAAACCGCCTATGAAAACTCTCATATTTGACAACGGTAAGGCTGATCTCTCGCCTGATGCGGTTGAGCGTATTGTTCTTTTCAAGCAAATTATTTTAAAATTCTTTTTCAGACAACCCTTACCTAAAGACCAACTTCGTCGGAGATGCATGTAAGTTAACTTGCTTTCAATCACAAGATATTTTTGAACGTAAAAAAGATGAAGTTGGAACCTGTTAACAAATTCTTTACTGATCCTAGCACGATAATTATCTACATTTAAAAAAACTTTACAGTTCCTCGAGCACGCCCGATTAAATGGCCTTCCATTTTCAATTTCTAAGTCAATGAATTTACATTGAACAGGTCGGGATTGGGAAGTTCAAGCAAAAAAAATGCATCGACATTAAAGACATTAAAACAAGTAGTGTATTTTCTTTGGGACAAAAATGACTAAACAAGTAATTATAGAGAAAGTGACGTTTAGCCTGAGCTATTCGCGTAGTAAGTGTTTCAGCTAATTAATCGAAAACCGAAAGCAATTTGTCAAAATGAATTGATTAGTTGTTTCTTTGAACTTTTAATTTGGAAAACGAATCGTAAAAACTGCATTAAGCTTATATAACCCTGTTGGCAAAAAGTGCAAAGAGATCGAAGCCTGCGAAATTGATATTTAGACATGCCAAAAAAAAGTTTTCGGAAAAAAAGCCTTTTCTGTTTTAATGTTTCGTTTGACTCAAGCTTTTAGGTTACAAAACTTTAAACTAAGGATTGAGTAAGAAAATGCAGTGCTCCTGAACTGGATACTAATTCAAAAAAAGAATGAGCTTTAAGGTGGTCGTTAACAAACTTTTTGAAAATGTCAAAAAATATTCAAATTGAAATATCTCAAAAAGTATAAATGATATATTGTTGAAATTTTGTATGATGATACTTCATTATCATCTTGATCTAAAAATAGAAAAAAATGTTAGAAATTTCAAAGACGGGGGTCATGAGGTCATTTCTAAAAATAGATATCAAAATCTTGTGGCAGAAGAATCTCAACAACCAGATGGAGTTAGATTTTGATATTTTGCATTTATGTTACAATATTGACCTACTGTGTTTTGAGTGAAAATTTTTTTTAAAAAAATCAAAAACCGGGGGTAAAAACGCAAAAAACAGTTTTTTTTAATTTTGAAATCAACAAAACATTTTTTGAAAAATCTGTTTCACTCAAAACACCCCTTGCACTAAGAGAAAGCTGTGTACAAAATTCCAAGTAAATCGGAACAGCCAATCTTGAGATTCTTCCGCCACAAGATTGAAAACCCCCGGTTTTGCTGTTTTGCGTAAACTGGCCTTAAAACTATTTTTTGCTGTAGAAAGAGGAAAAAAAGCTTTCAATATGGGATTTTGACAGATTTCAGTTGAACTTGATGCACTGATTCAATTTTCACCTTCAGAAAGAAAGTAAAGCCATTTTCTTTTGCATGTCTCAGCAAATTTATGGTGTCGCGCAGAACCCTGAAATTACCGCAAACATACAAAAAAGTTGCGTAAACCTTACTTTTGCTTGCGAAAAAGCTTAAATTTGGTGAAAAGTGATTGAAAAGTATTCCCTAACCCTTTCATTGGTTAAAGTAACACATTTCACTGTAGCAAAGCAAATCTTTATCCCTATTACTTGAAATACAAGCTGCGCTCAATTCTAATAAAGAGCACTTTCACTTTCACTTTTGCGAAAACCCCGAAACACACCAAAATCAACTATATCACTATCAAAATCCAACTAAATGTGTATGGATAGCTTCAAGAAGAGGTTATGGACGTTTTAAACAATAAATTATCAATTAAATAACTAAAAAGAGAGAGAAAACAGAAGAAACATTACACGTACCTGTCGCACATTGTGTGGCGCTGAAATTTGATCCCAATGGGAAGGAAATTAGAAAGATTATCAAGTAAAAATGTTCCTTGGAGTTTTGAGAAGCTCTTTATATAAAAGGAAGCATCAAACCATCACTTACTACAAGAAAATAAGCCATGAAACAGCCATTCCCTTTACCAAAAATTCACACTTGAAATTTGACAAGATTCAAGATGGCGGGTTTGTTTTGATTGTCATAAATCCGGAACTATTAGCATTACCGGTGTAAAATTTTCCGGGGATGTTCTTTGTGGCTCTAAGTAGCGACAGTAAAAATTTGGAGTCGCTCCAAGAACCAGAAGGGCTAATATTGCAATTTTCGTGACGGGCGGCGGAGTGGGCGTTTGGGGCGGACCACAAAATCTGCTCAGGTACGTGTCTAAAGACCTAAAGTTTTCGACTTTCCTCTTCTTTATATGAAATAAAACTTCGGGATATTGTTTAGCAAGGTTCAAACTTTAATTTAAACCAAAAATTGAAAAATCGACCCGAAAAAGATGATCCTATCTCAGAAGTGTTAACGACCACCTTAAAGAAAGCATGCTTCAAGAATTTTCCTTTGTCTTCATCAAGCTTTCTAGTTTTGCGCAAAACAGCCTTATCTATAATTGAGACGAGTCAAATCTCAAGGATAGTGTTTGAAAACAAAAAGGAAGGAAGAAAAGTTTGCCAGGAAAGCGGAAATTTATTAGTATGAAGAAACATTCCCCTAATGTAAGCACATTTCGTTCAATAAACTTGTCCAAATACTTACTTCTGAGAAATATTTGTACAGGAATTTCAACTTAATGACGTGCTGCAGGGTTGGCATGCGTCCCTCAATTTGATAGGCTGAGTTGGCGCCCATTCTCGTTTTTGATAGGTTGTTGACAATTAAAAACACATTCAAATGATGTTCAAATGACATTCTAATGAGTTTTCGCCTTATGCAAGAGGGAAAATGCAATTCACCAATTTTCGCTCCATAGAGGAAGAGGAAGTTTAAATTAGTTTGGATTCAATCAAATTCTCCCCTTTAAATAAGGGTCAAGGAAAGTTTCTTATCACTCACAAACAAGAAGTTCACATAGAACGGAGCTAGAAAGGAAACAGAAATAAAGGTTGGTACGATTTTTGGATTGGAGTTTTTTTAGTGAATATGTCTTCCACGATCGCTAAATATTGTTTCAGCTCTGACCATAAATATAGTTGACCGATTCTTCTCTTTTTTTCTCTAGTTATTGAACATTTGAATTCAATTGAAGATGAACAAAGCATTTGCATTCTTATGCATTTTACCAGCCATGGTGGCTGCACATGCGCATTGTGATTGCCAAAAAGGTAAAGTCTCAATTTCTTGAAAAGATGATTCGAAAAAGAAGATGAAAGGCCCTATCGCTAGCGCGGTGGCTTTTTTCCAGGATCATGTTAAATTATACTCGATAAATAGGTTATGGGAAAGCCAAGAATTAGATTAATAGCTAGTTTGTTTTTTGCTCTTTTCTAAAGTCTCATCAGGTAGATACTCCATCGTTGTCGTTTGAAGGGAAGAAGGGAAGCGTTCCTTTAACGAAATCAAAAGATTGAAACATTTATCTTTTCTTCTTGTTCATGTTTTCAGTCGATGGAGGACTCACAGAGTGGACCCAATTCACACCGTGCTCCACATCATGTGGCCCAGGAACCAAAGAACGAGTTCGGTTTTGTGCAGCACCTTACCCACAATTCGGCGGAAAAGATTGTAGCGGATCTTTGAAAGAATCAGAACCATGTAACTTGCGTCCATGTCCAAGTAAGTTTGATAACCCTTTTGAGAATCCAATGACAATTTATATCCATGTGGAAATTTTGCTGTTCCTCAGTAAATTTGCCAAATTGAAGATGGCTGGAACTTTTGAATCTTCGTTTTAACTTTCAAAATGTTTTAGAGCAGTTACGCTATTTCATTCATTGAAGTGACAAAGACAAACTTCATTGTAATCTCTTGTTTTCAGGAAATGGAGGCTGGGGAGTTTGGATCCAAGGGACATGTTCCAAGAAATGTGGAGGAGGTGTGAAAATCAACACTCGATCATGTAATAAACCAGCTCCTTCCAAATGTGGAAAAGATTGCGTGGGAGCGACGACCAGCAAACCTATCTCGTGCAACACCCATCGATGTCCAGGTGAGAGGATTTGTTAGTTTCTTGTTGACATAGAATGGAAAACGAAATATTTTTGGATTTTGATGTGACAAAGAACAAATGTTCTGGCAATTCAAATAAGCCTTGAAAATGTTTTATAACTAAGAGGCTTATAACTCTATTTCCTATTTAAGCCGAAAATGCTCGGTTTTCACGTTGGAATTTTACAGCTTATTGTATTATAGCTTAATGCCTAATTATAATCAGTTATTCTCCATTTTTTCTTATTTGCTGCAGTATGGAAGGATGATTGCAGTCAATGTCAATACAACTCTCTCATGAAATGCACCAGGAAATGTCGCCAACGATGCTACGACCATCAAGACTACATTGTCGATGATAAGTACTGTCAAGGAGCTCCAAAGACATCAGAAAAAGATTGCCCAACTAAAGATTGTCCAGCCGTCTATGGTAAGACATTGAACGAAAAAAATGCATGCAAATATCAATAAAAACCAAGAAAATTAGATTGTGAGTGGGATTGATTTGACAACTTGGTCACAACTATTATTATAAGGAGAGCTTTGAAAAGTTCGATTAGTTTAATCAAGTTTGACCAACTTTTTTCCAAGTCTATCAATTAGCTAATCTTTCTCCTCTTATCGTTCAGTTTGGCGATACAGATGTAAAGGACAAATCACGGCTTGTCGAAAACACCCCATCACCAATGCTTGCGTTCAAGATTGTGAACCTACCTGCGTGAATTTCCACACTGCATACGTAGTGAATGACAAACGTTGTAAAGGACCCAAAGTCAAGAAAGTCATCCCCTGCAATGACAAGAAAGGTTGTCCAAACAGTGAGTATATTAATGTGTTCGTGAAACTTTTGTTACACTACCTACTGAGCACATCACCCTACCGCCCCAGCAGTGTCCGCCAACCGATGTTCAGGATTGAAACAGGTATTTCCCTGAAAGTTAAACAGACTTTTTTGAAGTTGAAAATGATTTATTTTCTTCTTTCTTTTTTTCAGTACCACCAAAAGGTTTATGCGGAGATTGCAAAGCCAAAGCACTGGTCAAAGCAATGAAATATAAAGATCCTTTCAGAAAAAACAACTTTGTCGGACTCGCATGTGAGTATTATACAACTTTTGTACTCCACATTTAAAAATTGAATGAAACTTGTCAATCACTCGATTGGTATGATAAAGAGAACGGAACTTAAGGATCTGTCGTTAAAAACGTGATTTTCTTTTCACCGTAGGTCGAGACAGTGAAGTACACGCCGATTTACACGCTTATTGTGCTGCAAACAAGGGAAAGCAGACTATGACAGGAGGATTACCAGCCAATGATTGGTGGTGGATCCACTGCTCAGTCGATGGTCCTTGGTGTAAACCATGCGCTACTAGAGGTCTGGTTTTCAACTCGAAATGTGACGCTTGCGAAGTGACGGCTGATGGACCCTGCTCTAATGTCACCAGAAAACCCATGATGTAAGTTGTACTCAATGTGAACCATGCTTTCCAAAATCCAAAATCCTTTCCATCCGACGATACATTTTTTTAGTTGGAGCTAATCAACGGGTCATAAAAATGTTGAAAACTAAAATACTCGCGAGCAGAGAAATTTGATTAATCTGTTTATATTAGCCTGTAAGATGAAAAAGAGGGTGGCGAATATTATTCTTTAGTTCGCGGGTTTTTACGACAACACCCACTGGCAAATCTTTGGGCTGGTGAAATTCGCTGTCGCTTTAACGCAACAAAATAAAGACCTCAACGTCTTTTTTACTTTTTCATAGATGGTAAGAAGACGGATGCTCAAGACAAAAGATGCCTTGAAGAAGCGTGACAAATATATCGATTACTTAAATTTTTAATTACAGACGTGCCAACTACTAGAGTTTATTATTATTTTTCATCAACTACTGAGTTTTTATTATTATTTTCGGAAAATCTGGTTTACTTTGAAATATATATTTAAATTGAAATTTGAAAAATCTCCGAACTTTCGATTGCGATTCTCGAAAACGTTGGACTGTTCATCTATTTATGAAAATGACCTTTCATATTTTCAAGCCTGGAGAAGAGTGTTTCAATGACTCATCTTGGAAGAAATGTTTTTCGCAATCTTCTTTAGCAACGATCGAGTTTCTCTGGGTTGATTCCTTAGAAACCAGAAGCTCTACTTGAGTTCGCAAAAACACTTATTTGACAAATATATTTGCCAGAAACATTAATTTACGTCAGCCGTTCCCAGGGCAAGACGATGTTTGTCAGTTTACTATAATTTTCGAAAATTTCAAAGTTTTTCAAACAAAAAAGATCAGAGCTTAAAGTAGAATCTATTACAATTCAAGCTAAATGTCACTTTCTCATACTACCTAAAATCCAAAAGAAGCATCGGATTAAACGTGTATTTCTCTCAAACATGATAGTACTCTGAATTATCTTTTCAACGGAGATTATTTTTTATAATTGAAGCATTTGTTGAAAAATGGCAAGCAAGACAAACTTTAGGACCTTTAGTACACACTTAAAGCGAATTGGCTTCAGGTTTTAGAATTAATGGTGTAAAAATATAATATTAATAGCGCAAGATTCTACCAGGAGTTGTTTTTTCTTCTTCACTCCTTAATCTTCATTTTTTCTAAAATACCTTAAAGGAAGAAATTTTGGCGAAAGAAAATTTGGCGAATTTGGCAGATTTAGCCAAAATCTACCAAATTAAGTTCCCGCCAAAATTTATTTTTTCCTCCACACGCCAAATTAAATTCCAGCCAAATTAATTTTATTTCACGCATTCCCCAAATTGATGCTATTTCAGGCCTTAAAACAGTTTTTTTGCTTATTTGATAACGATTTTGGTCAAAACTATCCTGCAACCGCCAAATTAAATTCCCTTCAAATTTAATTTTTCCAGCCATCCATCAAATTTAATTCCCTCTAAAAAAACTTTTTTGGCCGTCCGCCAAATTAAATTCCCGCAAAAATTTCTTCCTTTAAGGTAATATTTTTTGTAAATAAATTTGTGATTTTACTGATAGGTCATTTAAAAAGACTTCATGGGTAAGCCCAGGACATTAGGTTTTACATTTGCTACTTTAAATACTTAACCTACTAAGTGAGGAAACTTTCAAGGGAGCTTAACGAGTGACACCTTTACATAAAGTTTTAAGGATAAGGGCTTTTCACTGAAAGAGTTTTATTATTTTCATGATCGGCTACGAGGGGGTAGGAGCCAAATTAATTCTGAGTTAGCCTGAAAATAAATTTAACGAATTTTGCGACAAGAGACAGGATTTTAAGATTTTCGAAAAAAGTTCAAAATAAGGATCCCCTAACGGTGACTCATATATATATATGCTATATTTTCCAAGGACCCCTAACTCGAACTGAATGTGAATGTTACCTAATCCAAAATTAAGCTTAAGATTCCGCAGCATCTTTCTCAACAATTCGAAATCATGAATACTTGTATGATTTTCAGGCATTTTTTTTTTGATTTACATTAATGACCTCCCTGAAGGAATCATTTCCATGATCAAAATTTTTGCTGATGACTCATCCTTGTTTTCGCTTATCCTAGACCATATTCGCTGTTCTCAAGAACTGAACAGTGACATGCAGAAGATAAGTGAGTGGGCTCATCAATGGAAAATGTCCTTCAACCCTGATCCTTCTAAACAGGCAGTTGAAGTGTACTTTACCCGGAGGTTAAATCCAGCTGACCCCCCAGAAATTATTTTCAATAATGCAGCCATTGCAGTTCAGGATCATCAAAAACATCTTGGTCTCATACTTGATCAAAAGCTGGCCTTTGACCGTCACCTTGATGAAAAAATAAAAAAAGCTAATCAAGGTATTGGTCTTATTCGCAGACTTCGTAAGTTTCTACCCAGGGAATCTTTTGTCACTATATACAAAACCTATGTTAGACCACACCTAGATTATGGAGATATCGTATATGATCGTCCTGGTAATTCTACATTTTCTGAAAAACTCGAGTCTGTTCAATATGATGCCTGTCTTGCAATTACTGGATGCTTCAGAGGAACATCCAGAGAAAAAATATACCTTGAGCTAGGCTTTGAAAGCCTGGCAGACAGACGGTTAATTAGAAGACTCGTATTTTTTTATAAAATAATCAATGGCTTTGCTCCTGCTTATCTTACGAATATTCTTCCTCCTCAGAGAGGAGAGGAAGAGCGCAATGCAGGGCGAAGGATTAAACCACCACTCGAGGCACCTTTCTGTAGAACCGAGCGTTATCGTGCCTCTTTCTTTCCTTTTTGCATTAATGAATGGAATAACCTCGGAGATCATATACGAAATCTTCCCACTATTAAGTCTTTCAAGCAAGCAATTCTCCGATTTCTCAGACCCAGTGCTAACTCAATTTTCAGAGCTAGTGACAACGATGGTGTTGTTCTCCTTAACCGATTAAGGGTTGGTTTCAGTCATCTTCGTGAGCATAAGTTCAGGCATAATTTTGCAGACACAGTTGACCCCTTCTGCAATTGTCGACAAAATTCAGTATAAACAACACAGCATTTTTTGATGCATTGCTCTGATTACTCTAACGACAGACTTGTGATGTTTGACAGCCTTCTTCAACTTGACATAACCTTGTTTCCATTTAATCCCAAAACATTGTGTAGAATACTTCTTTATGGCGACCCCGATTTTAGCATTGTCCAAAATCACGATATATTGAGTATAACAATAAAATTTATCTGTGATACAAGCCGTTTTGGGGGACCGTTATTTTAGTCTTTTACTCTAACTGCTCTCCTAGCTCTTTTTGTTTTTTTTTTTTTTTTTTTTTTTTTTTTTATTTCTGTTAGTATTTATCCTCTGTAGTAAGTTTTTTTCTTTTTTCCATTTATCAATTTATTCATTAATTTATTGTTAGCTTAGTTTGGGTTCCTTCCTCCTGGCGGTATGATCTGGTGGTCCTTTTGCGGGAGGTTAGGAACCTTTAGTTTTGTACTATTTGTTCGTGTTACATACACTATAGATAAAAAAAAAAAAAAAAAAAAAAAAAAAAAAAAAAAAAAATTTCAGGCACGACACAACAGGTACGGCAGGTACGGCGGCCACCTCACCAGATTTTCACAGGGACGTGTTTTTTTTTGACTGATATAAGTACGCATTTCCTTTTTTCGTTTCCCGGTTTTTGAAGTGAAACAGGATGAATTGGTCCAAAACCTTACTTTTAGCGAAATTTCCATACAATAATAGAATGACCAGTTTTGATCATTAGCTACTCTTGAAAAAAGGTTTTTGATTTGAAAAACATTTTTATGTCCATTTAAAAGAGAACTCGCTAGAAAAGCTCCCAAAAATTTAGGAGTAGATAAAGATAACAGCGAAAATGGAATTTTCCAAAAAAATCTAAAATGAACACTTACATCATCAAGTACTCGTAAATTCAAAATTTTTTCTCGCGGAACTCAAACCTTAGGGGTAACATGACCCAGACCAAAAGTTTGAAGTTGAGGTTCATTGGCAAAGTCTTAAAAATCGAGATGACTTTTTCAATCTTTGAAGCGAGGGATTAAATCGTATCAATAACAAATCCTGACTTTAGACAAACATTTCTCCAAGGCTACTCATTTTAGAGACTTCCACTAGTCTTATCTCACAGTACTCTTTAAAAATTCATCTTCCTATTTTCAAAGGGTTTAAAACTATCTCACATTAACTGAAGGCGGTGCAAAACAGGAATTTTAATACAGTCAAAAAAACACGTCCACAGAAAACAAGGTAAAATCGCTTAAATTTCCGTATTCACCGTACCAGATATAAAAAGCTTCCGTCGTGCCTTTTTTGGGGAGCGGAGCAACGAAAGATTGATTAGAGTTCCTTTGAGAATACAAAACAAATCATCGAATTTCGAAGAAAGCGTTTGGGAAGAAAATCAAACGCATATCAACAAGTCAGAAGAAATCCTGAGAGAGCTTTTTTAGGAATTACGAAATCAGGTTTCCACACAAACAAGATAAACATAATCTTAACGCAAACACATGAAGAAGTTTTCGAAAAGTTTTATTTTCTCAGTGAAACTAAGCGTCCTTGTGATTGTGAGATCGAAAACAAACACTTTGAGGTAACCTTCCAACGAGGAGAAGTTCATATATTCCAAATAAGGAGTGATTGTAGAAATGCTCTCTCCATCGCAGATGGGAGCCGTTCAGAGTACACACTTTTGCACTCGCACCAAGCTCCTTGATTAGAACAGAAATTTCACAAGGTTCTTCATGATTGACGTAAATGAGAATCGACCAATCAGATCCCGAGATTTTCTGATGTGATGCAATATACCTTGAGACATCTCCAGCATAAATAGCGAGCAATCAGAGCTCCAGCATCAGCATCTCATTAGAGAAGACGCAGCGAAGATCAATTTCATCAATCATTTCAACAGAAGACCATCAAAGAACGAAATGTCGAAGATCATTGTATTGTTGTGTATTTTACCTGCAATCACCCTCGCATCACATCCTTTTGGTGAGTAAAGCAGATAGACACAGTTTGCGACAAATCAGCACCTTATAGATCTTCAACTGACATATTTTTCGTCTACTTTTTATTTTCAGGGTTCGACAAGAACTTTTGTGTCGTCAAAAGGGACTGCAGAAAAGGTAAAGAACCCAATTAATTTCGAGCATAACCATTGAGTTGAAATCAATCGCCAGATTTCAAAGAATAAAACAGAGAAAGTGCTAGATTCAATCGGTCATTCCAAATTAGGCCCCAAGTTCGGAAGCGGTCTTGGTTGACCATGTCTAGTATATATGGCAGATATGGGTCTTGAATTTTATCTTCTCATTATATAGTTCCTCGGGACTTAAAAACCAGTTTTTTCCAAGCTGGCAAAGCTAGGGAAACTATTTTTTATGAGCATTGAAGGGGTAAGGTCATTTTGGCTTAGAGATCATTTTGACTAACTTCCTCGGAAATGGACGAATTTGACGACGTTGATATTTTTGAGAAATATTTTGACGGAAAACTTACTTTCATCAGAATGGTCTCGAAGAGTGCTATTGATTATAAGTTAGTTTATAGGGTTTCGAAGGCCAAAAATGCCGAAAACGGTCGAAGATTCTTCTCTAAATTAAATGGACATAACCCTATTCATCGAAGATATCAATTGTGAACATTGTCACAAATTGGTCTAGATAAAAAATTTCAATTTCTGTTTGAAGGCGTGTAGATTCATGTAAAACCCACAGCTCTCTTCTTTTTGTTAGTATGGAAGTTCATTTGTAACAAACCTCGACCGTGCACGAGGGACGGCCAAACTGGCGCATGCGTACAAAAGTGTACTCAACAATGCTTCTCAGTCGCTGCACAAACAGTGATCCCGAAAAAACATTGTGCGGGAAAACCGAAAACGAAAACCATTCCATGCAAGACAAAGAACGGCTGTCCAGCATGTAAGTATTGAAACATTCTTCTCAAGGTTACATATACCTTCTCGACCGTAGCCGCACAGGCATTTTTTGTCCACTTTATCCCACTAAAACTGCCCCAGTCCTTTTTTTGGCACCTATAGACAATAGAAAAATGTGTAAAAAAATGATTGGATAGAGTTTAGGGGGATAATTAAATAATTCAGTGGCACGCGCCTGACGAAAAGGTGTATTGTCTTGACGTTTTGACGAGCAAGTAGAGAACTTATTCCTTCATGAAAATCTTCAAGACTCAATTGCATCTCCATCTGCTATATTTTCAATGAGTAATTGTTTTTGTTTCTTTAGATCCTACAACAGCCTGTTCTGACTGCAAATGGCCAAACCAATGTAAGTGGAAATCACTTATTCGCTACTTCTTATGATCTCCCTTTACACATATTCACCAATGTTCCATCCACTTCATGGCACTTAATCGTTGGAACCTTTAACGCCCAGTGATTGATAGAACCTTTTTATAATAATCTATCAAATTAGGTTTTTTGAGGACAGTGAAATTGTCGCACTGGTCTTCTCGTGTTGAGAACAACATCCCTTGAGAGAAAAAAAAGTCCCAATACATTTTCTGTCTTTTAGGTCCTGACAGTGATGTCAATGCTGATCTTCACGCCATCTGCACCGACAAAAACATTCGAAAATCTAAGACCAGGAGCATTCCAGCTGGCACCGGATATTACATTCAGTGTGCAGCGAGAAACTGGTGTCGCCCATGTGGAACTGCTTCGTTGGAATTGAATGTGGACAAAGATCGGTGTATGTAAAGCCGCGTGTTTTTTGTAACATGTATGAGATTTTTTAGTTGAAAAAAAAAGATTTCATTCAAATGAGAATCGATTTTAAGCATTTAGATTTTATTTTTCTTGTGCCAACCCTGTTTGAAACGTTAAGAGCTTTAATCATCGAGCAGAAACTGCTTCTTGATAACAAAGTACAGTAATGTATGAAGATTTTATTGAAAGTGGAAGTGGTTGATATTTCACATGAAGGGTTGGTGGTGGGTTGGATTTCTTTGTCCCAAGGGAGAAAATAGAAGCATCGTTACATTTGAAAAGATCTCTAAGATGACCAGATGTCTTTAAGAAGAATGTAAATGTTTGACAAGAACATCTTCCTCTCAACCCCCTGATCAAAATCTTTAGCAAGATTAAAATCATTGCCGATGACCATCAAAAACAGGGGGTAAACAACTGATTATGTGTTTTAAGTTTTTTGGCAAATAAGTAAAACAAACCTACTGACTTCCAAACAAACAATAGCCTGGAAACGTTTAACATTTCTTTGTACACAAATAAGAACAAATAAGAATAAGCAGAGACAAATACTCTGTTGGAGAGACTCATAACATGAGAGACAGGAGAATTTTCTTTTTGGAATGTATTGATTGAAAGACGAAAGATCTTTCCTGAAAACAGGATGCTTAAGCTAAGGAAAGAGGCGTACCTAAACAGCTTTCATTTGAGAACTGGGACCTAATTGAACTAATGAAGAGTTGCAAAAGAAATAACAGAACGAACCGACTATTTAATAAGTGAGAGTGGGTTCTCACAGTCAAATCAGACGCTCGTCATAGATATAAGTAGACCTTAGTTCCAATTACACATCTTCAGCACCAGGGGCTTACCATTTACTCAGGATAACTATATGGTTCATTCGTTTTAAGTGTACACCCTACAATGTGGAAAATCCTCTCAGTCTACTTTCTCTAACATGATTTCCACATGGTAAGAATTAAAGTATACACCGAAAGTGAACGGACTTTGATCAACTCATTTAAAACTTTCGGTTTTAGGGGGAGTTGAAGAAATTTAGAAAATGTTGTCCATCGTTTGTTCGTTATGTTTGTTTTCACTGATCTTTCAAGTGGAAGCAGATGCCGTCATCAGAAAAGGAGGTAGGTGTTTCGTGAAACTTCAATTCAGATGAACGCGATTTCTTAAAAATTTCTTTTTGACTACAACTCTTAATTGCGATATATCACCTAGACGATGCTATCGTCCGTTTAAAGGTCAGCAAACGCGGGAAAAAGTTAGGGCGTCAGGGCGGTTTACGGGGAAAAAGTAGAATTAGAGTTTTGGAACACACCGTAAACATCTCCGCCACTGATTACTCCACCCGAATTTATCACGCCTCTCCTAAACTATTCCCTTTTTTAGTGATCTTGTGTAGACGATAGAATCGTCTATATATCACCGTATAAGCGAAACTTTTTCTTAGAATTACCCGTTCCATAACATTTCAGAAAATGAATAGTGGCTGATCATATCTTAAAGATTCACAATTACCGCTGTATGTATTAGTGACATAGTGAAAATTATTCATCACTAAGGATATAAAAATAGCGATTATGAATGTTTAGAAATCCGAATTTATCACAATTTTCTCATCGGGAACGATTTTCCTTTAGAGATAGAGTTCAACAGGGTGCCTGTTGCAGGGAGGGTAAAAGGCCGTGAGATCAATCTTCGGTTAATCTCACTTTACACTCAACAATAGGACAATGGGAAGAGTGGCGTTGCGGTAAGTGTGGACCAGAAGTGGACCCATCGAAATACGTGGCGTGTAAAAGGAGATGCTTTGTGGATGGAGACGTGGTACCTGATTATCGTTGTGATGGGTGGGGTGAAAAATTCGTAAAATGTGCTCCTAATAATCGAGGTATGATTGGTAACCACTTTGAGAAGAAAAGGATTTTTGCGGAACGAGCGTTGAGCGCGCGAAGCGAGTGGAGCATCCTTTCTCTAGATCTGCGCATGCGAGATGTGGGATTTTTGTTGTATATGCTTGAAAAATCAAAAAGTCAATCAGGTTACCACTTGAAATATCTCCTTTGCTAAACGAAAGCCAAAAAGATCTCTTTTGCTACTAAACGATAGCCAAAAGCTGAAAGTATCAACCAAATCGTAGTAGTAGTAGTTATTTTCTTATCGACTCATGATTTTATGCTGTAAAAATGATCTATTTTGGACTTTTCCAGACGATGTCAATCGAACAAATCGAACGCGGAATCAATTGAACGCAATCGAACGCAATCGAATGATTGAAATTCGATTGCCGAACGCAATCGAATGCCAATCGAATATTACCGCGATTTTCTCGATTGATTCGATTGCGTTCGATTAGTGCCTGGATTCGATTGATTGTGTTCGATTGATTCGATGATTCGACTACGTTCTGTTGGCTTATGCATTCGACTGGTTCGACTAATTGATTCTGTTGATTAACGTTGATTCTCGTTCAACATTTGAAGAGTTAAACGAGATGATATGAATCATTTTAGCCTGGATTCTAGAAAATGCAGATCATGCAGGCCCACTGCCCACATGTTTACTGCATGTTGTGTCAAAGTCTGTTCGTTGCGTTGATTTATCTATCGTATCGATACTTAACCTCCCTAATAAGAGGCGCTCGAAATTGAAAGGAATTGAGGTAAATTGGAATCTAATTTAATCGACCACCCGTCGAACGCAGTCGAACGTAATCGAATATCAATCGAACGTAATCGAATATCAATCGAACGTAATCGAATATCAATCGAATCAATCGAATTTTACCCAGAATTTTACGTTCGATTGATATTCGATTGCGTTCGGCAATCGAATCGCAATCATTCGATTGCGTTCGATTGCGTTCGATTGATTCGATTGAAATTTTTGTTCGATTCCGTTCGATTGACATCGTCTGGACTTTTGGTCATTTTTCATGATGATATAATTGGTGGTTGTCCCTTTTGGATTTTCAAACTTGACAATGAAACTTTCAAACACACAGCCATTGATACACAGTATTTTTTGTGGTGTTATGCATGGCTGAAATTGATCCTGTTTTGGACTTTGTTATTGTCGTATTCATCATCGGCTGGCGACCGTTCCTTTTCACTTTTCAAACCCGACACAGATTTTTTACAAACATATCACTATGAGAATTCAATATAGGATACTGAAACACAGTTCCTGTGTAAATTTTAACAAGATTGGAGAAATTTTCACAGTCAGACAGTGTTATGGCTGAAAATAATCATTTTTGGCGACCATTCCTTTTGATTTTTCAAACCCGACACAGATTTTTTACAAACATATCACTATGAGAATTCAGTAAAGGATACTAAAACACAATTCCTGTGTAAATTTGAACAAGATCGGAGAAATTTTCACAGTATTATGGCTGAAAATGATCGTTTTGGACTTTGTCGTAATTTCGTCGCGGCTGGCGACCATTCCTTTTGATTTTTCAAACCCGACACAGATTTTTTACAAACATATCACTATGAGAATTCAGTAAAGGATACTAAAACACAATTCCTGTGTAAATTTGAACAAGATCGGAGAAATTTTCACAGTATTATGGCTGAAAATGATCGTTTTCGACTTTGTCGTAATTTCGTCGTGGCTGGCGACCGTTCCTTTTGATTTTTCAAACCCGACACAGATTTTTTACAAACATATCACTATGAGAATTCAGTAAAGGATACTAAAACACAATTCCTGTGTAAATTTAAACAAGATTGGAGAAATTTTCACAGTAATTATGGCTGAAAATGATCGTTTTTGGACTTTGTCGTAATTTCGTCGCGGCTAGCGACCGTTCCTTTTGATTTTTCAAACCCGACACAGATTTTTTACAAACATATCACTATGAGAATTCAGTAAAGGATACTAAATCACAATTCCTGCGTAAATTTGAACAAGATCGGAGAAATTTTCACAGTGTTATAACTGAAAATAATATTTTTTGGACTTTGTCGTAATTTCATTGGCTGGGGCGACCGTTCCTTTTGAACATTTTTTAAACACGAAACAGGTTTTTTCCAAATAATAACAATATTTATTACATACACACTATTGAACCATTTTATTTGGTTTATCCTACTCTTCTCCAAGTATTATCCCAGCAGAAAAAATAATGCTTAGCTAAAAACCCGTGGCTTAATGGAATAAACTTTTGCGGGGATTAAATTTTGCTGATTTCGTGGATTTGGGTGTCATCCGCGAAATTAAGTCTCAATGGAAATTTGGAAAGGCCTCATCCGCGAAATATTTCTAAACAAAACTCAAAATTTGTCAAACAAATACTTTTTGAATGTTTACTGGCATCAAAGAAGTGCTAATAATGTGTATTTCAACAACAAAAATGCACGATTTGACAGTTAAGTCACAAAATCGTGAAAATATTGCCACCCGCGAAAGTAAGTCCCTGCAAAATTTTTAAATTTCGCGGGTAGGCCCAATCGTGAAATTAAATCCTCGCGAAAGTTTATCCCATTAACGAAATTTTATCCGGACAATCAAATCAACGGCGCATCATTGCTTCGCTATTGGCAAGTTTAGAAATAAATAAATTTATAAGAACTTGGAAATATTGACTTCTAAATGTTTATCTCCTTTAGCTCCAATTTTGAACTTTTTAGTTGAGGATGAGTGGGCGGGGGATGGGCTTGGTTGTTTAAGCAAGAAAGTGCATGTGTAATCACTTAGAAGAGCTAAACTTCCAGCTGGTTTATTCATTCGTTAAGATTATTTCTCATACTCGCTCTGCAATAGATTTATTGCTTTGCTTTCTGATCTGTTCTGATTAGTAGTTTGTGGGCAACGTTCGAACACAACTAATTCGTTTGTTTGATACTAGATTTTAAAGTTGTCAAGTTCTTTCCTCACAATCCATGATTGTCTTAATTGGTTCTGGATTGATAAATAGTTTAAACATTGCAAATTCTTTCAGGGCTCAGACTTAAGCCCAGCAACCTAAATCTCTTGTGTCCTGAATTAGATTCATCTACAAACTTTCAACTTTTCAACAGGAATTGTGAGGGACCTATTTTGTGTGATATCTATGATATCGATATTTAGTAAAATGAGTTGTGTTTTATACAACTACTCTCGAGTGAAAAATTCCGAGAGTAAAGGTAGATTGTTGATTTTTATCTTTTATTATATATTATTTATTATATATTTTTATTATATTTATTATGCACAGTAAAAAAAGAAATTTGTAGTTTTTTAAATTATTATACTAGATAATATTCTATTAAAAAATGTAAACAATATCATAACAGAAAATTTTGATATCAAGAATAATTCAATACATCTAATGCCCATTGCTAAGACCTAGCCGTTTAAAACTCTGTCAAGCTTAACATAAGGGGTATAACTAATGAAGTATAAGCCCGGAGGGATAGAATTAGGCTTATACTTCATTGGGTATAACGTATTTTTTTAAATGGTCCAATTTGTTACGTTGTCGAATTTGAGGACTTCTTTTTGCAAAATTGATTTGAAGAAAAGCTACCCTATTTCTATTAACCTATACTAAACATCACCCACGGTACGAGATAAAAATCCCGCTTTTTAGTGAAGTGCTCGATACCTTAGTACACTCATTTTTTTATAAGCATAACGTTTATAAGCATACTGAAGCTCAAATTTCCAGAAAAATTAAGCATATACTAAGCATACATTGAGGCTGAGCCAAAGAAATTTTTAGAACCATAATTTTCATAAATTTCTTACCTAGCATAGCGTTAAGCATAACTCGAGGCTCAAAATTGAGCTTTAGGCATAGTAAGCTTCAGCCGAAATTTATCGTATGCTTATAAAAAAAATTAGTGCATTAGAATTTTTACTTTCTGCGTCTTCGAGTTGTGAAGGAATTCTTGCGTTTTACAAACTACACGTTTTTGGTGTGGATCGAATCCGTTAGGTAATCTTTGGCAATTTTCTCATTCCTTTTCCTATGTAAATCGAAAGTATTTTTACATTTTTGGAAGATTTGTCAATAACCTTAGCCAGGCAATCAAAAGTATGTTTTTTTATCGCTTTTAGCAGCGAGCGCAGCGAGCGCTGAATTTCCTGAGTCACAAAACTTCGCTTTGCGAAAACGGAACGCTCGTTCCGCAACCCCTTTCATGTTGATTCTTCTCAGTGTAACGAGGCTCAAGATTTCTATAAATCAGAATTCGGCTCTGCAAAGAGATTGATTGATGAGTCGAAATTTTTACGTAGATAGCCCATTTAAATCTAGGACTTTTAGATGGTCTTTAGAGTGTTTTACGGGTTACAGCATTGAACCCTATGGTTTATGGTGCTAACGCTTGCCACCTTAGGCCACACGGTATGTGAGGTTCATTTATGAGAAAGAAGTCGTGAAATACTTCTGTTGATGACTAGGAAGACGGTCCTTTATTTTCTCATTCCTAACGTTCAACAAATACAACCCTGAGTCACAGACCCGCTGGGACCTAGTCCCGGTGGGAAAATACCCTGGAATTTCAGGCCCCCTGGAAATTTGACTTTGATTTCATCCACATTCGAGATCCAATGTTTAAAAATTGCACTCCAAAACCATCCACACTGGATTTTTTAGCCGTGGAACAATAAAATTTCTATCCCCATTGAGATTTCAATAGGAATTTTTATCCCCACTGGGGCTGCGAGACAGGGGTGTACAAATGAAACTCTAATATGACATCTTCTCCATTTTCATTTTCACCGACAGATACCACAAAAGCATGTATGGAATGTAAATGGCCTACACCTTGTAAGTACACACGATCATCAAAGGCCATCGAATCTACTTGATATCAGGGAATGTTCACCTTATAAGTCCAACTCATCTTATTTAGCTCTTTGTATCAAAAATGATGTATCGTGATCAATAGAAGAACGTTACAATTTTTCTCATTGAAGGTAGCGACGATCAAGCATTCGGAGATTTAGAAGGGATTTGCAGAAATCCAATCGTACAGAAAACAAGATGTGGAAATATCCCTTCAAACAATGGCTTTTATATCGCATGCGCCTCACCTGCTTGGTGTATGCCGTGTGCCACGCCCCAATGCCTTCACGGTACTTTCTGGTAAGTCATTTTTCGACGTAAAAGCGAGGTTAAGCATGAATTTATCCTTGCCGTAAGGAAGCTACGCGTGTTATTTGCGAAGTACAGGACGGCACTAAATCTATGACGTGAAATTGTTGAAAATCATTTCATAGATTTCGATAAGAAACCAAGAATATTTTTGGCCCGCAGGGATTGTGCTGAATTGGTTAGTCCGGAAATTAAACGTCGTAAATAGCTTCTTGATTAATCTCGCTAATAATGAGTTTGTGTCTTGTGTTTTCTCCGGCAGAGACGGCTAGTTTTTCTAATCGTTTCAGACCTCCGTCTTCAAATGGGTAGCTATATAAACCCGCTAATGTTTTAAGAACGCCCAGATCAAGACTGTTGGTGCAAAAAGCTGTAAGCGTAGTTTTTTTGAGAGGGAAAGAGTTTCCTCAACCTCCAAAAATGACCTGAAAATTTTCAAAAGAAAAGTGATTAGTCACTGTTGATTTGTTAAATGTTACATCAAGTTTAAAGCCATGATCCTCTCTTATTTTTAGATTCTCAAAGCGGAGGAAATAATCAAAGGAAGACTTAACAAGAATCAAACAAATCATGAAACCTATATAATTGTACTTAATTAAGATTGGTCCACGTAAAATGATAAATATATTTTCTAGAATGATTTACAAATGTAGAATGTTGGGTTTCATTTATTTTCATCTCTTCCTTCGATGGTTCGATATCGATGGGTCTGGTTGGCAGACTTCCAGGCTATATTCTGAACCTTATTGGACTATTTTTGAACTTTTGGATCGTCAGATCAAGGTCCTAAGTCTAGCGTTAAGACTCAGATTTAAAACTCTACCCTTCGAACCTACTTTAGAGCACTTACAAATCGATTGTGGTTTCAAAACTTCCTGGGGAATTTTCCTTTTTTCTCAAATATTATGACCTTGATTGTGTCCGTTTCTCAAGCTCGGAGTGTCAAACATTTTAATAGCTGTGACAATTTCGTAACCGAATTTTAAAACTAGCAAATCAAATAGTGCATCTAAAACCCAAATGACAATTACTGTACGGTTAAATTTCCAGCTCATTGAGTTCTTTTAATTAAGATCTGTGAAATTTGCTTATAGAAATATGGTCGATTTAGTTTGAAACTCTGCCAGGACAATCAAACCAGGGATTTCTATAAATTTGATTGTTCTTGTGGTTAGTACATTACGGGATGTTCTGACAATGAAGGCTGACTAGACTAGATAAGCCGAGGAGCTTAACTGAAGAAATTCATCAACGGCACATGTGCGAATTCATTTATTATCATTGACAACCTATGATGGATTTACTGAGTGACCCACCCTGTCAATTATTTCACACCAACTGTGAACCAAAACAAACATAGTCAGGCATGATGTATTTCAAAAAAGACTTTTCTCAGACCTTTCGACTGTGAGAAGATTATAAGTCTTGCCAATCGTTCATTCAGAGGGTATCGAATTTGAGGCGTGGAGAAAAAGGAGGAAAATTCTCAATGAATGAACCAGGGATGTGAGGGAGAAGCGGGAAGTTTGTGGGGGAATGATTTCAAAGGGACAAAAATAGGAATAAGTTTGTTCCGTAAGGTTTTTGGTTTGTTTTAAAAGTGGCATTAGAAATAGCCAAGATTCCCCGGGGAATGCGAGTTTACTTTGTAGATAAACTGATTTAATTGGTTCATTTGATCTCCTCGACCAATCAGATTGCGTCTAACGCTTCAATGTTTGAGATTTCGCAAATTCGATCTTCGAAGAAAGATTGGTTGGTTGGTTGGTAATTTCAAACTTATGAGATGGTTAAGGAAGTTTACATTGTGAGAAAAGAGCTAAATACAAGCAAGGTAAAGTAATAGAGTGGTTGTGTCAATTGTGTGCTTTGCAAATTCTGTTCTCATTTCATGAACTAAAGAAAATTGACCGTCCCCACTAAAGTCGAAAAGCATTCTGGATAATGCGAGTAATAAAGAATCAAAATACCCCTCAATGATTTTAAGATCGATGAAGAGATAGATTAGATCACTGCAATAAAAACCGCTCGGATTATTGAAAGATGAGCCTTACAGACTTCGTATCATTCAAGACCCCCTGTACATCAAACGGAATTTCATTGTTTTGAAAGTCATGGAAGTCATACAAAAGAAAATAACACCCCATTTATTACCTTTTTAAATTTTATGAGCTTCCACAACAATACACCTTAAAACACTGATCGAATTTCCTTCGAAAATAAACTCATTTTCTCTGATAGGTACACTAAAAGTCAAGTTTAGCAAATTTTCATTTCCCAAACCAGGCCACTTTAATCGAACCGGGTTTTTGATCGAAATTCGTCGAGCTTTGTCGAACTTAATTGCTTCTTACAATTTTCGGCAAATTTCGGTCGAACTCTACGCAACTAAATTTAGCTTCATTTAATCAAAACCGAACTTTAATCGAAAATATTTACTTGTCGAACTTGTCGAGCAAATACTGTCATCGAATTTTGTTAATTTGATTAATCAAATCATTCGAATTCTCACAATTTTTAAGCTTTACAAAAAGGTTCGATTAATGAATCTACTAGAATTCTTGTTTGAACGATGTCCGAATGTCACCTGGCCTAGGGGGAGGGCAGAAAAAACAAGGATATAGGGGGGGGGCAAGGAGAGAGCGCAACTCCTTTCTCTAGCTGTTCCCAGTTTCTATAGAACGGGAAGAAGTCTTTCTGTTTAACAATTTGAGCACCATCATCAATGAATATCCATCTAGTCCTCTTTGAAATGGTGGACAGCAAACCTTAGAAAAATATACTCAGCACAAACCAACGAAGATGATTCGTAATAATGCGACAAAGAAGCAAAGTTCTCATTTGCATTTTGAAAATCGGGTAGGTTTGTTACAAATCAGGCCTCATTTAAAAAAGACGGTAGAGGGAGTTTGTTTGTAACAAGCTCTGGAAGTAAAGTGTGAAATTGAATTGAAAAGATTTGTTTCTGACAGAGAAAGGCTTTGTTGGTTGTTAAAACATCTCAGGCCTGAAGGGAGTTCTGATTGAAAACTGAAAGCGTTTCACGGCAGTCGTCAAAAAAATGGAATGAATAGCGAAAAGGGAATACACCACATATCGATTTCGATAGTTCTGAGCGTGGTCGGGAGTAATGACTTGACGCCGGTAGAGCATAAGAAGCTTCTCCATTTTTGGGAAATTCTCTGCGGGACAGTATTACCCTTATAAGGGAAATTCACCCCGAGATGCCTTGCACCACTTGGGGAGATGGCGTCTGTGACCGCATTACTGAGAGAAAAAAGACAGATAATATCTCATCTCATGCTCTCTACTCTGCTTCTTTCTGATGAGCTATGAATTTTTTAAATCACTTACATAATAAGAAACAAGCTACGACACAGCAGTCAAAATGTCATACAATCTGCATCGCATCAAATGTATTGATATGACCAGCTCAAATAACAAAGACACCCTGCTGTGGATAAAATAAAGTCTAAGGTAAGCAAATCCTGCCTTTTCATCAAAATATATCTTAAGTTTAGCCGATGGTATTTCGATCAAGGATTAATTACCCAGGATACGCAATTTTTGAGATTTTTTGCTTTGTAGATTATTAAAAAGTCGGTTTTCTTTCATGTTGCTAATTAGGGCAGGCAAAAGGAAAATGCCTTCAAAATAAACAATTGTTGTTAAAAAAGAATTTGTTTATGCCAGGATTAAGATTCATTACAGTGGTCAAAGCAGTTTTTTTCTGTGAGACGGAAAATTTCTTGATAGAGATAATTTTGGTATACAGTGACACCGCAGGCCCCACCATGGTTGGGGCCGAGGGCCAGAAAAATTTCAGATTTTTTACCCCCTAAAAGAACTGAAATTTGTTAATCAAAACAACTCAAAATGTTCTTAAAATGCCTATCATACAGCTCGAAAATTTATATCTATCTAAAAAAGTAAAATCAGCCATAAACACAGTTTTAATACGAGATATATTTCTGATGGAATTATTCTAGAGAATAAAATCACTATTTCTTGCTAAATAACCATTTCTAACTGAGACGGAAAACTTTGACAAAAATTTCTGTGAGACGGAAATCCGTTTGAGACGGAAGAACTTTGATCACTATCATTAAGCTGATCAGTCAGAAATACTTTCTCATCATGGTAGTATTTTTAGTCCGTTATCCAACTGAATTGGAAATTTCTTGATACTATAGAAATCCCTATTTGAATGCTTTCCAATAAAGTTAAACGCCGTAAAGTCTGCCGAGCATTTAACGCAAAGATGACAAACTATTAATGAACCATGATAGATGAACCAAGTTGATGACGTCATCAAAATAAATTAATTAGAGTTAAGTCACCACGCACTACTTAAGGCCAATAACTGACAATTATTTTGATGACTTAAATATCCGACACGTCTTTTTATAGATCGCACAAAAGTTATGGAAAATTTGATGAAAATTGGGCTCCAGAAAAGATTTTTTTGACATCTGATGTCATTAACAAGCGTAAATTTTGATATTCTTTTTTCTGATGTTTTTCCTTAAACTGTTGTGCAGGTGGAGCATGTTTCAGTCTGCTGGAAGAGAATTAGGGTTATTGGTGGTCAGAGTTCGATATTTACAAAGGTTTGCAAAGGTTTTCCTCAATGGTTTATTACTTAAAATATCAGCGCTTAATGAGATTACAACATAAAGCTGCAACCGAAGAAGCTACTCTCATCGAGAAAGAGGGCGGGAGGGCGGTAACTACCCAGAATATATGTTCATCTCATGAAAACACAAATAAACACTAATCTTAATTTAAGACAGGAAGCATCTCATTAGCAAGTTGTAAAATATATAATGCTCATTATCATCAATTAGCATAATTGAACTGAAAGAAAATCAAGAAAAAGTAATTTGAATAGGAATTATAAGCTTCGATGACTGATTAGTGTCTTATTAACGAAGTAATATTTTTGACGTCATAATTTGATAAATGATGTGAAAATAATACCCCATTTTGTTTTTGCAACCTCTTTTAATTTTGGATTGTATACCTTCTATACTTTATTAGTAATATATTAATTACGTTTTTGATTAAAATAAGGTATAATTAATTTTGAACATTTCTATTCATTTCATTTTTTCAAGAAAATAGCTATTTTGTTGATTAGGTTAAAGATAGGAATGTTTTTTCTTTCCTTTTTCATCCCCACATTTTCATTAAGGGATTGTTTAGCATAAAAACTTACTTGCTAAATATTTAATCTCATCTGTAAAAAAAAAATTGAAGGGGAAATGAGATGAGATGAATGAATGAATGTGAAGAACCAGGCCAGCAAATAGAAAAATACCTATTTATTTCAATATTCTATTGATGGGCATTTGTTTATGTGATGATGACATAAGAAGCCAGTCATTTGAGCGAAATATTTATCATATGTAACTCACGCTGAGTTTGATAGAGAGCTCCATTACTTCCCCCTTTTCATGGTCTTCAGTTTCGCTTTTAAATGAAGTAAATAAAAACAAATCAATGTTGATGTTGTCTGATGATTAGATAAAACATTTTCTCTTCTCTTTTCCACCATTCATCAGTTCCCTATATATTTCCTGCCTAGTGAATTTCCATGGGGAATGGGTTTCAAGTGAGGGGTGTTGTTATCTCTGGTAAACATCTTGGTTTAAGATGGATGAACTGAAAGAAACAAGCTGCAAAATAACGAACAAAAAGTTAAATCAAATGTTTCGTGTTTAACACCCCTGTCTCACAGCCCCGCGGTTGAACTTTATCCCTAAGTGGGGATAAAGATTTCTATCAAATTCCCAATAAGGTTAGAAAATAAATTGTTCTCGAGATTAAAATATCCAGACAGCAATTTTTTGCACTGAATATCGAATGGGGATGAAATCAAAGTCAATTACCCAGTGGGGCTGAAATTCAAGGGTATTTTGTCCACCGGGGACAAAATTTTGGCTAAATTTTCAGTGGTGCTGGGGTCCCAGCGGGTCTGTGACACAGGGGTGTGATATGTTCCGGGGGTGCTACCTAGATAGGGAGCATATCCTTGAAACAGAGGTTGAAAATTCTGTGAGTTACGTTTTCAAGAAACATCGTGACAAAAAATCTGACTTTTGAAAATTGCTATCCTCTAAATTTGGCAAAAATATTTTTAAACAAACGAATAAACTTTTTAATTCAAACAGCAAGAGTTGCATGAATTAGAAATCGAATTCGAAATCAGTTTTTCCGTGATTCTATTTTCAGTTCAAATCTCAACTTGTACGAATTACAATGAAAGAAAATCAGGAAAAAGTTTACCACAAACATTACAAATAAGTTTACAAGAAACACTGTGCAAAATTGAATTGTAAAATGTACAGCATCCATTCTATGAGGTTTGACAGCTCTTCAAAAGACGTCCAAATTTTGTTTTCATTTTTCATTTCCATATTTTTATGAAAAAATGAGAATTAAAAAGTTGAAGGGAATTAAACGAATGTCATTTTATGAATTAAAGATGGTGTTATTGTAAACAATTACATTTAAACATATGATACCCAGCGTGAAAGTGAAAATCCGGGGGTGTTGTACAAAAGATCGGTAAATGTTATTAGATACTCACAACGATACCCGCTCAAATTCGATTATAACGAGAGTTTTTAAACTGCCTTATTACAAATATTTCAAAATCGATTAAGTACAAAATTCAGTGCTCAAAACGAGTGAATTTTGATACAAGAATAACCAATACTTTGAGATAAAAAAACTGGAAGCTCAAAGGAAGGTTGAGTGAGGGAGAGAAAAGGTCCTAGTTGAGCAGCTGAACGTTTTAAAATCTGCTAGCCCTGCTCATATTAGAAATCAACAGATATGGCAAACTCTTCAGAATTTAAATCCACACGAAATTTTTCAATATGCTGATTCGCGAAAATAAATTCGGAGATTTCGCGATTCTTTTGACTCGCAGAATTAAATCTCGCAAAAATTATTCCGACTGGTTAAGTTAAGGTATCTATGTAAAAAAATCTTCGAAAGGTATAGAAAGCTACAATATTCTTTTGAAAGGGAAAAGGAGATGGAAATATACTTGAAGGTTAAAGGAAGATCATTTGTGTGGATAACGTCCTCACCACAAGTTTGTTTTTGAGCTTCTTAAAATACGAACAAAAAATCATAAAAAGTATAGTGAAGAAAATCAAGACCTTGAGATTTTTTGTTACAATATCTTTATAAAATGAAAGGATAGGGATTAAGAAAACCCAGCCCTCAAAACGTTAAATGTGTTAAGTACGATAAGTAGGCTTTAGAGAATTCCTTTTCACTGCTACAATGAAATAGAGGGTGTAGTTAGGTCTAATTCCCCTTCTTTCAAAAGTTATTCCCACAGTTTTAATTAATTTGTATGAATACACAATTAGTTTGTTAATTTGAAAAACAACATTCGTTCCTTAACCTCAGTAGGGGAGGAGTACTAGCTATTCTGGTCTTAATTTGTCTATTTTTTTCAATTTATTGTAAAAATTTCGACTATTTCGTATTCTAGTGATTTTTTTTGAAAATAAAAGTTAAAAGTGAGGAAGGCAACTTCATTTCGTCATTTCTATGAGGTTTTGGGACCAAAGTAAATTAATTGGGGGAAACACTACCGAAGATCAGCTTTTAGAAAATGAAAAGTAGGAGGGACATCAGGAGAATTTCATGTGTCATGAAAAAGGCGAACAACTTTTTAACAAATTATGCACAATTTTCACAATTAAGAACGGTTTTTTGTTTTAAGCCGAAAATAAAACATTTTCCACCATGTTATTTTTGAAAGGAGGAATTTCAATTAAGACCGACAGTGCAAGCTCACCACTGCTTTATTGCTTGCTCACCAGGACGAAAGCAATTTGGGGAAGTTAAAATTTATAGAAGGAAAAGACCGCGGTGTGGCCCATACATTCATTTTTCATAAAAAGGGAGAAAAAATTCGAAATTGAGTTTTTTTTTTTAACAAATTGAACAAATGTATAACATAAGTTTCATTTCGTATAAATTTTGGGCCGATTTTAAAAACGCTGCAGGCAATTTTTTTGTGTTTTTAATGAATATGAGAAAATGAAAGACATTTTCTTTGCGCAAAAACCGCATGTTGAAAATGTGCAACTGTTAAAATAAGGGAAATTTTTGTCGAAAAAAATAACAAATAATAAAAAGACACCACAGGTTCCAAATTTGCAAAAAAAGAACCGAAAATCGGGAAAATTTTAAAATTCAAAAATTTTAAGAGAAACATAACTATCCATAATTATTTCCAAATTATATTGATATAAAGTTTCCCTGTTTCCCTATCATCATAAAATGGATTTCCTAAAAAATATATATAAGTTATTTTGGCACACACGAGACCACCCTGGAATGTTCAAAAGAGGTGGGTGGAAATTGACGCAGGAACAAAGGCGGGCGGGATTCTATACACCAAAACACTTATCCCCGTGTTCTCATCAAATCGTGGGTGGGAAACTTGACTCAAAAACCACAATAAAAGAAGGACCGTTAGAAAGGTGATGACAGGCCTATGTGATCTATTGGTCTTTAAATTACACACTTCTGATTTTAAAGGATCTGTGTGATCTGGCAGGAAAGCATGCGATTGACCGACAACTCGCACAAACTACTTGTATCTAACACACATAATTTTCATAATAATTGATGTATCATTTGACTAGGGGACAAAAAGGAAAAGTATTGATGTATTTCCTGGATAATATACTTTAGATAAGTTTATGGTTGCGGTGGCCTGTTCAAAATAATATCTATTTAAAGAGCTTATAAGACCGCTGAAACAAAAATATTTTTACAATTTTATCCAATGGCTTTGTTTTAATGTCATAGAGCTTTTCATTCCCAATAAATTGCGGCATATCTAAATTGAAAAGAAATTGAAAAGAAATTTTGAAATTTTGAAATGATTATTGTGTGAAAATATTAATCCTTTTCAAACTATAATTTTTTATGTATTTTTGAGTAGGCTTAAAGTTGTTAAAATACCATTGACTTGAAATGGGGCTAAAAATAATCCTTTTTTGAGGAAAAATCTTTTTAACTTGGGGGCTAGCTAAAACAACACGTTTTGAAGTTTCTTAGAATGTATTAGGAGTAATTTTGTGAATGAGAAAAAGGGTTTAGATAGAACCCATTTCTAGAGGATAGTAATAGGTTCACGGCACATAAAGTCAAAAAGAAGGGAAAGAAAAACGGAGTGAAGAAATAGAAAAAAAAATGAAAAAAGAAATGAATAAATTGGTAAAAAAGTAAAGAAATATTTTGTTGAAAATTCGATTACAATTCTTTAAGAGAAACCAAAACAAAAACAAAGACATTTCAAAGCACATAGTTTTATCAATAATATGCTAAAGATAAAGCAAGATTTTCAAACATTCTTTTCATTTTTGAGCTACCTATAATATTTGTACCAAAATTTTGACAAAATTGTCATCAAAGCTTAGCAAAACTATTTCAAAATTATCAATCATAATTCAAAAACAAAAAGCTTTAAAATGAAAGATAGAAGATATGAGAATAATTTGTGAAAAAAAGACAGGAGCTTCTGACCAGGAAATTAAAAAATCTTTCAGACGGACAACCGTCAATCACAAGATAACTCGCTTATCCATTTTTCCGGTCAGCTCTAAGAACTTTTTTATAAGAATATAACGAGCTCAGTTACTCGGAAAAAATGTCTTATCGTACAATCAATACGCGAAAATTGCGTAAAATGAGATCGCTTTAGCTTAGAAGTTAGGCTAAAATGAAAAATAAAACGATTCACACAATTCTAACCTCTGATTTTTATTTATAAGTGAGGAAAGACCCCTATCCCTTGACTCAGAGCTTTGACAAAATTAAGAAATAATAAAAATCTGCTGACATCAGCAATCGCTGTGTTACTAGGACAACTATCAACAAGCGCGTGCACTAAGTGATTATGGAGTTCGTGGTCAATTATTTTGCGGTTATCGGTTAAAAGTGTTTCTTCTTTGTTGTTAGAACTTAACTCTTCTGTTAAGTGCGACGAAAAAGGTCTGCAATTACAGTCACAATATCTGCTCTCTAAGAATGTTCGAACAAGCAACGATAGTATAGAATGCTTTTAAAAATGGTTCTAAAAATGTTACATCAATTGGAAGAAAACCACCTGAAAGATTATTCTATCCTATAAAATGGTATAGTAAGCTAAAATATACAAATGGATATGTGAGAAGTGATGCAAAATTTGACAAATAAACCTTTTAAGATATGGCAGAAATATGGCGTGCTAAATTAGAACGCCAGGGCGGCAATCAAATTCTTTCTATCGTGTTCCACCAAAGACGCGAATAAAATGAATTTCAATACAAGATATAATTCTTCAGATTTTTTTTAAAAAACCCTAATTTATAATATCTGGTCAGTAAAATATAAATAGCAATTTTTAATAACAATATTTTTTGAGACTTCAATATTTTGTAGCAATATATAAAAAAAGGAAATAAGTGCATTAGTTTTGCTAGCGTCAGCACAATACTAAATTTCATAATTATAATAATAATACTCTTTCTTCACTTGGGAACTATGTACATTTTTTGCGCAAAAAATTATAATAAATATTGATTGAAAAATAATATCGATAAAAAACACATTTCTCTTTTAACTTGTTTTCTAAAACAGGAAAGCGGAAACCAGGCTAACCAGTGGTGTACAAAATGAATTATCCAGGCTAATGATTGTTTCTAGGATAGCCCGTGACAGCAGCAGAGCTGTAAAAAGTGGCGGCTGTGAAACTGCATCATGATAAACAAAGACATCCATAGTCAAACACACTACCAGTGGATAGGTGGGTGCAAATTATGGTGTGGACTGCCATCCAAAGATAAAATTGTCCTACTTTTGACTTCATGATCTATCGTATTATTGTTATTGTTATTATTGTTCGTAGTGTGACCAAGACTAGGAGGAGATAATTGTTCTGTAGTGTTTTTAGGGGTGTCCTTGGCTATACTATCAACTTTACCATGAAGTTTCATGTGTTTTCTTAGGGAAGAAGGATGAGTATATGTTTTATTGCAGCCGTCCACTTTGCAAATGTATGGTTTATCGGATGTGTGAACATGGCTATGCTTCTTGCGGTCTGAAGAGTTGGCGAATCTGAAAAATAAAAGGAATCCTTGGTTACTTTCACTGAATTTAAAATATTCATAAAAAATAGTTCTGGAATTTGTCATCAAATTTTGTTGTGTCATTGCGTATTGAAAGAAAAAAAGTCATTTTGTCGCAAAAATTATTCTTGAACAAAAGGGAATATTTTCACTGTAGGTCTCACTGTGATTTCTCTGCATGAAAGTGGAATTCTCTTTTGCTAATTGATTACGCGAAGTAAAAAACACACAGGAGTCAAACTTTCAGAGAAGAAAAACAGACACAAAAACAATTTCCCTTGTCCTCATACATAAAACCTAATTTCCCTGAATTTGTTTAAAGTTTAAGAGAAGGGATAAAAGAGTGATTTGATGAGCAAATAAGTTCTCTTAATACCGGACAAAACGAATCTAGACTGAATAAACAAAAGACCGGAACAATGTCGGGCGCAGGCTTCTTAAGTCCCCTCCAAAAATGTCAAAAATGTCTACCCAAAAGATAACATTTATGTGTGTTTTAGTTGAAATTTTGAAAAGTGATTGCACTTTAAAAGCCTTATCAAAGTTCTGAAGGCACTTAAAAAAATTGATTTATACAAACTCATTTTGTCCAGTATGAAAGAAATCAAAAAACAAAAACAAACGGCCCTCACCTTCTTCCACATCCAGTGAATTCACAAACGAAGGGTCGTTCACCCGTATGCGTCCTTTTGTGAATTTTCAAGTTCTCCGATCGGGCGAATAATTTCCCACAACCGGGAAACGGGCATGGGAACGGTTTCTCTCCGGTGTGAACGCGAAGATGATTGATCAATTTATATTTGGCTTTGAAGGCTAATCCACCTCTCGGACAATCTTTCCAAAAACAAACGTGTTCGGCAGAATCGTTCAAACCGACGTGATCTTCCGCTAAATGTTGAACAATGTCCATCATGACGAAGAATTGTTTCCCGCAAGGTTTCCCTTTTGTGGTGTGGTCCGTCCACATGCACGAGATGACTTGATTCAATGGTTGTCGGAAGTTGCCGTGTGGTTGGTAGCCCGACATATGCATGTAACTGTTGTACGAACTGTTGTAGTAGTCGTAAGGTGTCGGAGGTGGAGGGTAGCTGAAAGAAGGTTTGATGTCTGACATGTAGTCTTGTTTAGGGTAATTCTTGTTCGGTAGATGGTGACCGGGATCGTGTGATAGCGGGAAGTAGGAGTTATTGTTGGAGGGTGGGTAACCGTGATTAGATGATGAGTTACCATGGAAACGAGATGGCGAATCGGTGCTCTGGTGCAAGGCTCCACTGGCGAACATACAGTGTGTTCGTCCTACGTGTGTATTAGGATCGCTTAACATACCAAGCGAGGTTGGTTGTGTAGGTTGTGAGCCAGTACCTCCACCCATGGTCACGGGGAGTGTTGGTGAATCGTCTTGAAGGCTCGACCGGTATGCAGAGTTGCTGCTTGTACCCGGTGTGAGTTGAAAGTCTGTTCCGGTGGGCGAAGACGCATAATCTTGACTGGAAGTTCGTGAATTGCTTCCTGGTCCATACGCAAGGTTTGGTGGATTGGTCAAATGGGATTGAGTTGGTTGGTAATGTGAAACGGGTGATGGCATGTCCATGAAACGGTTGCTGCTGCCATTGGTGGCGTTGACGGGTGGTGGTGAAAGGTGGTCCAAGAAACGTGGTCCTGTGGTTGTCGGGTAGTGACCCAAGGTGGATGCTTGTAACCTGTTCTCCATCTAAAGGACAAGTCGAGAGTGATTAGAGGAACCATTAACGAGCACTTGTTAAACACTTGATCACTAATTAACGTTGATTGCTTAAATGATTGATTGATTGTCTCTCCCATTCATCTAGCAGTAAATTAAATTTAATGCAGAGCGCGTGCGAATGGACAATAACAAATGAATTAAGTAAATAATAATAGTGATCAAATGAAACAAAAAGGTATCAAAATCGCGTTAATTCATTAAAAATGTGTCAAAGATACAACAAGGAGTTTGAGAATCCAATCAATTACCACAAGATGTATTCCTTAAGTTCATTACTTGATTTTATTTATTGATTTTTTTTGTGTATTTTCTTTATATCTCTGTTCATATAGATGAGTTAATCAGCATACAACTTTCTTTTGTAGCTCGTTATATAAAAATTGTTGTTTAAGAAAAAAACAGACAATAAAAAAAAGCAATGACTAAAATGCATGTCATGTAAAAAGGTCTTACCCCAGAACTACCGAAACCTCTCAGTTACACCGTAAAGTTTTAGAAAATCAGAATGATAATAAACAAACTTCTAGAGATAAATTTTTTCATCAAACTCGACGTTGACAGGGCCTCACGTCGCGTTTGAGAAGTGACCCTAGAGTGAAAGTCTATTTTTCTTTCACTGTCGAAATGTTAGTGAGATACGTTGACCAGATTCTTCTCTAAACATGTTAAAGGGAGAAAGTTTAGTAAGAAAAATAAAAACAAGCATATTTTAAACACGCTGACTTGATCCGGACCAATGACGCTGGACTTAAAATACGTTCATTGCTTTTATGACGATTGAAGCGAAAATAGAGAAAGGAATATAGTGTACAGTTTTTGCATATGATGTTTTCGTTTCGAAAGTTTGCTTTTGAAAGATAACAAAAGCTTGTCGACCATCTAGTGGAATGAAATGAGTTGACACTTAAAGGTCGTGTTTGTGGCGACGCAATGACATTGTATTGTTGTAAAACGTGAGAGCGTGTCTACAAAACACCGCTTTGCAACATACCGTGTTGACGTTGCACGCAGACACGCAGCGAATGCAGAGGAATCTTGGAGAAACAATCAATTTTTGACAAAACCGCAAACAAGTCAATACCACAATGCGAAAACAAATTTCAAAGTCTTCCAATCTCTGCGATAAACCACCATTTCTGGTCATTTTGACCCAAATAATGAATTTTCAGAGGAAAATAAGTGTAATAAAAAATACTTACATTATTATCGAGCATTACAACATCAGTGAAAACAAATCCAAATTCAAAATGGTATCCAAAGCTCTCTTAATCACGGTGATATGGTTGTCGGGGTCGTTGCGATCTATAACCGTGTATAACTGCTTGTGACCAAAAGTCCCCTAGGTACTAACTATTTAAGTCTTTTACTTAAGTTAACAATTAAACATCAGGATAAAAACCGCAGATAAATAAAAGTCAGTACTTGTTGTCTTTGATATTAGTCTAGAGTAAACAAGTAGTACTCCAACGATGGTCCATCAATAGAACTGTCAATAATTCTTATCACTTATTTTCTCTGAACGCAACAACCTCAAATCCTTAATAGTGATAAGACAGTGGAATTTCTTTTCTTATCAATTTTCTTTCTCTCTTTACCCGGTTACATATATATTATTGATTCGATTTTGGTTAATTGTGTCGATATCTTCTCCTTGTTTGTCCAATTTCAATTTGTTTGCAAAAAAGTTTGACGAGCGGTGCACAGCGCGAACGAGCGGCGGTTGAGATGAGCGCTGATGGCTGTACAATGAGAAATAACCTTCCGCTACAAGAATACAACGATTTTGTTCACAAAAAGTGAAAGCGATTCTTACATCTGTCGAGAAATTTAAAGATTACACCCGTCAGGGGGTAAATGCAATGAGATGATTGGTTCGTATTAATATGATTTATTATTTAGCTTTTGATTGACAACTTCGTTTCTCCTATTCAAAAGATTCTCTCGACCAATCAAATTAAAGTATTTTATTTTCTTTCTGTAATTTTTTTTCTTAAGAATTGAATCTATACTATTTTTATGAGAATTAAGAAAAACCCAAAGTAGTATACTTAGGTTGATAAGGAGTATTATTTTTATAATGAATTTGTGGATTAGAACAGACATTCGAAAACCATCAATTCTTTTAAAAAACACTTCATGCCAGCAAACTAAAAATCGCTCCCAATTTACACCTTGATAAAACCAAACTTTTTTTCGGAAAACTTTAAAGAAAAGGGGTGGTGCACGCTATCACTGAATTCAGTAAAAAGACACGAAAATTTACACAAACGCCGCTAACAAACTTTTCTGTTAAATTTAGTAAAAACGTTGCAGCAAAAGTAAACAAGTTTTAAAACATATGCCATTGGGTTAAAAATTAAGATTGAGCATATTTTTAGAATGTTCGGCAATTAGTACAGTGAAGGGAGGGTTGACTCAAAACGGAGGGAAATGATTTGAGGTTGATTACTTAACGCCACGCTGCGTCTTGTTTTAAAATCGGGTTGGAGTTTGTTAATTAGCTCGATTGGAATCACGAAACAGAGAAGTCCTTCTCATTTAACCAATACTTCACTTAAAAGACACTTAAGGGAAGCGCATAAAAAGGGGGAAAGGGTGATGTTTAAGTCCATCATTCCAATGTATTTCTCATTTCCATAAATTCTAATGAAGGAATCTTTTGCAAAAGGAATGCATCATGCTGATCCAACTATTTCGCTTATAAAACTGTTTTTTATTTTGAACGACAAAAAAGCAGCGTTTGTCAAAAAGGATTTTCTTTCTGAACAAATTTCTCTTTTCCCTCCGTTGTCAAAATGAAAGATGACGAGCAGAGGGTAACATTCATACTCGACCAAGTATAATGAACAGTATGTATTTAATTAATGAGCAATGATGCTTGTAGAGAATCACAGTCAAACTAGCTCACCACATCTACATGAAGTCTTGCTACATATTCACAAAATGCAATGAGTATTGGTAAAGATAGCGGGAAGACCAGACAGTCAATCAATTAATTCATACATGATCCCACTATCACATACTATCTATTTGCTACCCCACATGTCCACGCATGAAACTAAATATTAAGCAGGCAGGTAGCTGCAAGGAAATAATTTTGATTTACTCGAAACTTAATGATAGTGCAGAAGAAAAGCACTTCAAAATCTTAGGTCTAAATCCCCATTGATGTGATGGTAATATTTCGAAAAATCAGTTTAATTACTTTAAATGAACTAAATCCTGAATGATTCATAAATGTTTAAGAGTATTACTTATGGACAATGATTCGATTAAGTGTCCCTCAATGAACAGTAACAACATTTAAGGAGAATTATCAAAAAACATTATCTAGTGTAATGAAATTTAATTGCGGTGTCATCAAAGATGTGCATTATGATGAGGTATTTACTTGATGAGAAACTGTCAGTAAAACATTGTTTATGACGTCAAAGAAGGGTCTTCGGGTGCAGAAGGTCCTCGGTGCAAATTCTAAAGCGTGGTTGGAGGAGCTACGCACTATTTCTTCAATAACTCGTCTAAAAATGTCCTACAACTTTGAGTCATCCAATCAAAAAGCATGACCCAAATCCCTAAATCGAGAACAACGTTTGTAAAAACATTGCATTGGTTTGAAATGGTAGACGATTGTGGTTTTTTAAAATGTGCAAAGAGAGAATTGGAATCCTGGTGTGGAATGGGAAGGATTCTTTTGGGGAAATGGAGATATCCTGCGGTGGAATACAAAACAGACTGACGTGGAATACCACAGAGATCAGAACCAAAAAACTTACAAAATGGGCAAAAAAAGGTTAAAAAGGGTAAAAAAAGGTCTGGAAAGAATGGTACACTAACAAACCAGTCATTCCTTGGAATTTTGAAAAAGAGATCCCACATCAAAGAGAAACGCCGACAGAATGTAACAACCAAATAGAAAAATATCACAAAGTACCCTTAAATTGGAAACGAAAAAGATTTTTAAAGGAATAAAGTCTGAGAAAAGGATAAAACAGTATAAGTTTCCATTTATTTCTTAGGATCTGAAATACATCACAGCTAGGGGTATTTCTTAATATAATCCTTTGTTGTGATTTTGATATTAAGAGTGATATGGAAACAAAAGGGGTTTCAGCTCAACTAAAAGTGAGCAATGCCTTGAGAGAAATCCTGAAATTGAGCAAGACAATTCAATAATCACCCCCTGTCTCTTTTCATTCGGCTTTTTGAGCGGTACAGACAGAGGTGGGTAATAAATAACCCCTTTCTGTGTTGTCTTAAAAAGAGATACGAAGGGGAATGTTAGACCCAGAGGATCACGATTGTTCATCATTCGAAGATATGACTACACTAAAAGCGTCTACCGTGCATAGCTGATGTAGCTCCGCATCTCCATCAACCGTTATAATAACAAATTAGAAAATAGGCTTACCGACACGCGACGTGATTTCAAATCCAATCAAATAACTGGACCGAAGATGAGGAGAAACCTGCTGTTAAATGGCTTTCAAAAAGATCTCATTAAAAGGAGAGTTCAATTGTCGAATGATACTAATTGATTTTTTGTTGTTTCTAATAAAAATGTAGCGAAAAATGTGAAAGTGAAAAATGAAAATTGGTGTCATTTCGACATACATAACCCCCTGGTGAAATGACAACCAGATTTTTTCTTCACTTGAATGATGTTTCAACTTCAAAAACGTTATGTGGTCTACAGCCTGGGAACGAGCTCAATGCTGGACAATGGGTATTATGTTCCATTCATGATGGAGAAAAATTGAATGGTGAAGATTGTTATTTTTAACCCCTGTGGTGAAAAATTCCCTTTGTAAAAAGAAGTTGTCATCATTTTAGAACTTTCCTACCCCCGGATCTGTACAGGAAATACACGTAAACCAGGGTGTTTTGCTTGAAATTATAAGTAATGTAAGGAATTGATTTTATATAAATAAACACAAAATGGAGTAAAATTGACAACACACTTTTAGAGTAAATATTTTCAATGAGTTTAACTCAGACAAAAGTTAAAAAGGACAAAAATGAAACCTTTTTCCCTATTTTTTTTCTTTCCTATTTTAGGTTATAGATTGTTGTACTTTATGGTGTGTTGTGGAGGATAAAATAGTTGTTCATAGTAACCTGACTATCAAAGATGCACCGCTTTTCTTGCTCAAAAATAGAGGGATTGAGATGCTATAAAATTGGCTTAAGGAAAAGAAAAAAAGAGTCAACTCGTACAAATTATGTTGTCATCCCCAATCCCCCTTAATAAATCGGTAGGATTAACGGTCCGGTTAGGTAGTGGTGTGTTTAATGCCCTTTTGAACAGAAATTTGGAAGATGAAATTCATTAAGAAATGAAAGAAAGAAAGAATTAAAAAAAATGAGAAAGAAAGAAGAAAAATTTGGTAAAAGCAACAATACTATTAAATTCTAGATTTATTTTAAGGAAAAATTGTAAGCAAAGTTTTAAATTATGCATAGTTAGTTTCGTAAAACTACTTTTCCATTTCTAATTTTTTAGAAAAATAAAAATTATTCTTATTTTTTTTTCGAAATACACAAAATAGTCGATTCAAACAGAGAGAAAAATATTGAATAATAATTTCAATGAATTTATATACAATTTTTTCTTTTTTTTCTTCCCTCAATGGCAAATGATAATAGCAAAAAAGGTAATATTAAACAATCTCCATAATACATCAAAGAAAGCCGCTTTTCTTTATTTTGATCTATTGATTTTTTAGGTATTTTTTACCCAAGAACCCCTTTTTTATTTTCAAATCTTTTGTTTATTAATCTAAAAATAATGAGAAACAACAACCTGGGAGATTTTTCATGAAAAGATAAAACACCTCTAATAAGGGGAGGGGTTATTTCAAGATGGTAGATCTATATCAAAACATTGGCGGAGGAAAATAGAATAAAAGAGAATATTTTTGATAATTAGTAATTTTAATCATTGAGGCACATTGAGGGACGGTCAACACGGCCTAGACTGTCCTCAATGTACCCGATACACAGATGAGCAATAAGCAAAAGTCCATGTTTGTTAAAAAAACTTGTGAAAAAGTATGGATTATCAAAATTTGCAAGCGATGCCTCATCCATCGTTGAGTGGGAGTTTCAATCCAGTTAAAATATTGAAAATTAATAAAACCGTTTAAAGACAAAAGAATAGGACATCTCTTCAAAAAGAGATTGAGAGAACAACAGTAATTAATACACCTTCTTTAAATCACTTTTAATTACGCTCAACGAAGCTAATTATGAAAAGAAAGGGCAGCTTAATTAATGAGTACTTTAAATAAGAAAGTATAGAGGTATAGATCCGGTCTGATTGATCCAAACTTGATCAAATACCCTCCTCAAAAAGGAAATTCAATTTGAATGAAGTATTGATTGTGGATTGACAAATGGAGCACCCTGTAGCGCCAATGAAGGACTGATACCCTTTTGATAGTACGAAATGTAAACAAAGTGCTGAGCTGTGGTTAAAGACTTATGTAAACAGCCCATTGAATGAGCTGAACTCGGGGGTGTGAGAAAAGAGCAATGAACACTTTAATTCGTTTACCAAGAACTTTTAGAGAATTATACACAAACCTCCATTTATACAAAAATTGAAAAAGACATGACTGAAAATAACTCTTTCCCAAATCTGAGTTAAAAGTTAACATGATGACTTGAGAGATTCGAATTTAAAATTTCATAGATATTAGCTAATGAAAGACATTCAAAAGGCCAAAAAGACCGGCTAAACAAAACCTGAACTTAAGATTACCACTTTTTAGTTTAGAGCAGTTTTACCTGTAAAATGTCGGTTTTTTCCCAGTAATGAACTTCAACAAAATGATTATGCGTGTTTATTTCTTGGGGTGTGCATTACACATGTTAAACAAAATGGCGTTTTTAGAACCTAACCTAAGAATATTTTGGAATGATTTTTATCAAATTGTCAAGAATATCTATGATGAAATTGAAAAACATCACATCATTATTACAAAGAAGAAAGCCTGTAAGTAAGAAATTTCAAGGAAAATCATTATTTGATCTCAAATCAGAGCTCTGTATTTGGAATTGTTGACAATCTTATTGGAAAAGGCATAAAGTCCTCAGACACTTTGAAAATTACGTTAAAGAATAATTTTCCTAAGGAAAGATTTAGAAAACAACCTGATGATGTATATTTGACTGTACAGAAATAACTCGGTTTGTACAAAAGAGACACAGGGTGCATTGGGTAAAGGAAAAACCTTTTGACAAGTTGTTACAAAATAACCTTTTAAATGATGTATGAGGAACACTGGATGAGTTTGACAAGACCCCCTAAGGAAAGTGATAATCTGCCAAACATTGGTGGAAAAACAGGGATCTGAACCAATGAATGGGTGAAACAAACATTTGATCTGCATGTTAATTGAGTACGGATAACGGATATCAATTATCTGCCAAGCTATGCTTGAGGTTTCATTCAGGTGATAAATGGATTAAAGCATATATTCTGATTCTTATCATTTTACTATATCAATGAGGTGGAAAGTAACTACGTCTGTGTCTGCTCACTTTTTTCGAAATCTTGAATGCACAATTACACCCTGGCCTACCCAGTGGAAAAAGTCCCTCGACCCACCTGAAAAACGAGCAAAACTAGAGAATATTAGGAAAGACGCTTGCTTTAGCCGAATGATTTTAACAAGGAGTGAACACATAGGAAGGTTACATGATTCACGAGAAAAGAGTTTTTAATCAATTTAAAGCGAGACGTGAAAAATTTGTAAACACAATTTCCTATAAGAGGAGCCAGTTGGCCTGTCACGTGATTTGAACATCGGAAATTCGAAGTGAAAGCAGATAACGGAATTATAAATGAAACTCGATTCGACCAGGTGTATGGTACTTACATGCGTGATTTCATTGCAAGATTTAAGTAAAACGGGTTTTCTTTTCAACTCAGGAAGTAAATAAATCCGAAACGTAAACCACACCCATGATGATTAAGTTCCATTCTCATTCATGCCTTGAAAATCCAAGAAATAACCTTACAAAAAAAAAAAAAGGGTGTACTGGATTGTTGTGAAATAATTCGCAAATGAAATGATTTGATAGTGTAGAGAGTTGAGGCGATCGCATTAATTGACCGCAAAAATGAATCGTTTGGAATAATGGATGACAAATAAAGTGGATTAAAATGCTGGATGCAAAATAAGACTAATGTTAATGAATGCGGTATTGGTTGGTATGGAAAAATATGAAAGTCTTAAAGTGGCCTTTCTGGATCCAAACAGGATGGATTCAAACAACAATTTCTTCCTCATTAGGACTGTCTACAAAAGTTCATCTCCATTTTGACCGGACAAAAGGTGAATGTAAAATGCTAAAATAGCATTATGTCGGTTAAAAAATCAATATTGCAATTTAATAAAAATGGTCCTCATGACAGGGTTGCACCATAAATAAATGCATGTTTAGGTGCTTCCAAAGCAAAAAATTAGGAGATATTAAACCCAGATTGTAAAACAGCAAAGATGATTTTCAGAGTTCTCAACATATGCGAGAAAACATTGAATCATCATCATTTTGTCGCGACGGAAATAATCAACAGGTTGAAAAAGAGTAGCAATGAGAGTTTCATCATCAGCGTCGTCTTGATCCAAACACAGAAATCTCTTCCCCAATACTGTAATCGATCTCACGGAAGCCATTACCTCTATTACAAAAAAACTTTGGGGAAAGAAAAATTGAAGGTAATTTTTGCTTTCGTGAATCAATGTTTAGATAACAGTGCAATGAGTGGCTTGAAATTTAAGGCACTTTGTCTGTGAGTAAGAAAATAAACAAATACATTTGGTTTGGGAAGTTGGGAGAACTAGGATACCGTCAAAATGTTTATAGTAGAAAGATTTCAAGTCTACAAAAGTTCATTGAGAAACTGGGTTCATTGAGAATCTAGATTCATTGAGAATCTAGGTTGGCCATTTTTTAAACAATGTCATCAAAAAGTTATGTATCGTTGGAGTGATGATACAATCCCGAACAGAGTTTTCGAAATATAAAGTATTGTAAGTCCACAATAGCTGCACAATGATCAGATGAGTTATTTGGGTCCTAAATATATTAGGATTAACAAGAACAACTTTGATGAGCAATAGGAGTCATCAACAAAACTGTATGACTCTTCCATTATTCTGCTTTCATTGAAAACAACGAACTGTGCGCTTGCCAATTCAACATGATCTAATTTTAGGGAAGATTAGGATTTGCGGAGAATCCTTTGAAGGTGAAATGGTTCAGGTTTTCAAAAAAAATGGAAAATAAAGTTTTGATTTTAGCAACAATGTGTTAAATTGTAGATCGAAACTGTGTCAAGTTTTTGTTCAAATAATCTAATGAAAACAATGTTCGTAGGTGATTATTACTTATGTCATTAAATGAACATTAAGATATTATTTTTATTAACAACATTGATTGGTCAATATTTAGGATGACATTTTTGAGGGGATTGTTACCATTCCTCTTCCGGGATGAAGGATGAAGAGAGAATACAGATTATTCGCTCACACATCGGCTGGACATCTTTTCCTGTTGACTGGCACCTAGTTGATAAATGTGAAATGATAGAAAGAATAAGCATACTATCTGAATGAAACACACTTGTTCACTCCAGTACACCTACTATATTTAGTTTCGTCCACAGTTGCCCACAACCTTAAACTCAATTTAGCTCTAGGACTATTTTGGCACACAGTTTGACACACTATCCTTTCTACACATCTGATTTTTCAACATCAAAATCACATACACCCATATTATGACTTGCTTCTCCTTACAGAGGCTGCCCAGGTTCTGCATTGAGTGGTCTAGGAGTTGTATCGATAGAAACTGCCTACTAGCTTGCGAGACACTGACACACGTTTTTGGATCAAATTCGTTAATCTAACGTGAACTACTCGGGAACAAGGCCAGCGAACTTTCGTCTCATCCATGATGTATGCCTAGCACAGTCACCGACAGGCTTCTTACCAAATTCCCCTTATATGACATTGGTTGGCCCGGGCGAAGGTACATATACTTGCAGAGTGAATCACAGCACCGAGTAGGGAATGGAACCCCGACCTCCTGAACGGCAGTCAAGATCGATAATCACCACACTACTGCGCCAACATATTCCTATAGTGAGTGATGTACAATGGAGATTGTTCTCGCAATGCATTGGCATTACAAGACATTCAAAAAGTTATTTTAGATAGATCACAAGAACAACATTTATCAGAGTTTGGTGGGAATGAGGTTGTTCAAACTCGTGTACAATCAAGTGGATGGAAAATGGAAAGAGGTTGGTTATGCAGAAAGAAAACAACATTATAACAATAATTAGAATCTGTCTAATACCGCCTAAGAGGCCGTCCAAGAGGAGTTAAAGGCGAAAACAAGGGGACGAGTTACAGCTATAAAGATTTAATAAGCGAACCACTGCAATTGTAACAGTTTCAATACAAAGGGGGAAATTGGCATTAGCATATGCAATGAAAGAGTGGAATGCAGTAAGAAGATCAGGCTAAGTGACCACAAACCTACTTAATGGGGTTGCATGTGAGATCTCATTACGAAAAATATGATCATCAAGTTAGTATTACATTTTCCGAATGGTCAGTGGAAACCAGCATGATTTAGCCTGGTTTTCACATGTTCACTCGCTGCTTTTATGCTTTTTGGATTTTTGGAGGATATTGTAAACGAGATTCAACAAATTATATCTTGTGACTAATAAAGAGAGCTTGGAGAAAACCAAACAAGCAAATCGCTTTTGAATACCAATTACTCTGTTTATAGTTTATACTAATAAAATCACGACTATTTTAAAGTCCATGACCTTTTTAATTAAATGAGTTCAAAGCGGTATTTTTGAAGTCCTAGAGACATTTTCGTGACAGCTTTAAGGCACATTCCAGTTCATGGGAAAGTCAGAAGATACATTCTAATTATTTTAAATTAATTGGTGAAAGAAAAGAGATTTTCATTAATTGAATTCATAATTGAAGCCGACAAACTTTCAACACGCTAAGGAGAATAATAAGCTCCAAAATAAAAGCTGCAAAATTGGGAAAATATTATCATGTCTATTTTTTCCAATGGGTGTTTTGCTGCTTCGAGAGTGAAAGATGCATGCATGGGCACACAAAGAGAACTACACAACAGCCATCTTTGCCGTCTGTCCTAAAACGTTCAAAACCCAATATGATCATTGGTAACCCTAATGATATTTGTTAAAATTCCAAAAAATCAATCATCTCTGTCCTGTTAACAATAGTTACGTAATGAAAAAAGTCAGTATACTAAGGACTTGGTATGATCGTCCATATCTCTGCATTGCCATAATATAGCGACTGGAAGAGAGGGTGGGTCAAGTTTAAGAATCAGCCTGAAAGATTACGAAAACTATGAAAGGTCATGGAAAAGGAAAAGCATGGATTATTTCACTGGGTGATATTCCGTTCTAATGAAGGGACAACTTAAGTTTAAAGATATGCAAACAAACAAACAAACAAACAAATAAACAAGCATGTCAACAAACGAGCCCCCAAGACACACATCCGCATTTGAGGTTTACATTATTGACCTATATAGTTCGTTGATCTCTTCAGAAAAGTCAAGTAAAATTCGAACGGTTTGTAGCTCCTATGGCAGAGCAATGATCAGGAATGTTTCTAAGGAAATTTAAACAGACTAGAACAGTCTACCGGTAAGTCACGAAAAATGACCTTACGAATTGAAAAATATAATTTGTCTTTTTCGAATTGATCTACTCGAGACTTATTTTCCTACATTTGCATGCACTTGCAGTTAATTGTATTACCGACTAAAATCATTCAATTTTTAAACTTTTTTCATTTTTATTTTTCTTAAAATAATTTTTCGTTTGATGAAATAATCTGTACAAGTAACAAAAAATCTAAAAAATGAAAAGTTCCAGCAGACTTCCAATTACACGAAGAAAAGCCTGGGGAGAGACTTACAAAGTCTTTAACATGTGATCCTACATAACCGAGGCTATTCAGCTATCTGTGCTATATGCCTTGCACCACAATGTTCACATCAATTGCGCCAGTAATATGCTTATAAAGGTTCAATTCAAAATTTGACGCAGGTCGTCACCATATTCTACTATCGCAATGAAATCCGCTGCATTCGACCGAAGGTGACCTGAAATCCTAAAATATGAAAATTCGTTGCAAACTATGAATCTTGTTCTTGTTACGGAAAGTAATTTTGAAAGTTGAGATGAAGGTAAAAGTGGCTTGCGATGTTTGTTGTAGAATGGTCAATCCATGGACAAATCAGTGCAGTGTGATGCACTGTCTTTATTTCTGAGTGTAAAGTATTGGCATTATTTCTGGTACTTGCATCCGAGCATTGACTGGGCTAGGGCGTGGGCGTGGTCGTGGGCGTGAAATCCGAAAAAGCAGAGAAAGTGTTTGCTTCAGGTGTATATAAGGGTAAGGGTGTATAATTAGACTAGGAGAGTTCTGAGATAATTCTCCGTCTTATGTAAGGACTCGAGAGGCGAATTAGTCGAAGTGTCGAGGCTAATCGGTGTTAGTTTGGGAAGATTCGACATATCTCAAAGATGGGCAGAGAGGAGACGTTTCCTTGTTACAATTGACAATGCGGGGATAATAGCAGAAGGTGGATAAGTGAGACCAGTGTAAAGTTATTGAATGGATGAGTGAGACCAGTGTAAAGTTAGTGAATGGATAAGTGAGACCAGTGTAAAGTTATTGAATGGATAAGTGAGACCAGTGTAAAGTTAGTGAATGGACAAGTGAGACCAGTGTAAAGTTAGTGAATGGATAAGTGAGACCAGTGTAAAGTTAGTGAATGGATAAGTGAGACCAGTGTAAAGTTAGTGAATGGATAAGTGAGACCAGTGTAAAGTTATTGGATGGATAAGTGAGACCAGTGTAAAGTTAGTGAATGGATAAGTGAGACCAGTGTAAAGTCAGTGAATGGATAAGTGAGACCAGTGTAAAATTAGTGAATGGATAAGTGAGACCAGTGTAAAGTTAGTGAATGGATAAGTGAGACCAGTGTAAAGTTAGTGAATGGATAAGTGCGACCAGTGTAAAGTTAGTGAATGGATAAGTGAGACCATTGTAAAGTTAATGAATGGATAAGTGAGACCAGTGTAAAGTTAGTGAATGGATAAGTGAGACCAGTGTAAAGTTAGTGAATGGATAAGTGAGACCAGTGTAAAGTTAGTGAATGGATAAGTGAGACCAGTGTAAAGTTAGTGAATGGATAAGTGAGACCAGTGTAAAGTTAGAGAATGGATAAGTTAGAGTAAGGGAGTATTGTAATCATCTGATGCAAGGTATCACGTAGCAAATTAGTTGAAGTAAATTTGTGTTGGTTTGAGAGGAATTTGACTTCGGCAAAGGAGAACATGGGAATTGGGAGTCAATGGACGGGTGGATGGTTGTTTCGGTTATAACATGAACATATAAACGACTGGACATCTATCTTTTATTGTCTCTTTGAAGCGAGCTTCGTTGCCGCCTGTATTTCAAAATTGGTATATGAAAAATCCGACAATATTCCGTCATAATTTTATTTCCTTAAATTATTTAGGTAATAGGATTGATAGAGCTTGAAGATTACTCCCAATCTACAAAAAAATTATTTTCGAATTTTTTCACAAGTTTGTAATATATTTTATCAACATTTTTAACTCTAAAATGCAGAATTTCAACTGCGTGTATACTTTTGAATCCCTTTGTCACTTCAATAATTTTTTTTATGACTTGAAAAAAATAGCTTGCCAAAGTTTAGAGCCTGTGTCATAAGAATATCGAAATTAGAATGCGACACTTTCTAAAATTATTAGACACTTTTAAGTCAAAATTTAGAAATATTAGTCGAAGTTTTGACAAGCTGACGATGATTTTGCCTCTGTTATCTTTGTTATGATATAGATAAAAGACTTGAGAAGAGTAGAACAACAGAGACTTTAGTCGAAGTTTTGACGTTGTTAGCAAGGTACTCCCAAGTGGTATATCATCAAAATCTATTGTTTCATTTTATGCTTTTAACGAGGCAGCAACGAAGCTAGCAGCTTTTTCTACAAAAAGACAAAGGAGATGGATGTCCAGTCGTTTATATGTTCATGGTTATAAGTGAAGGAAGGAGAATTCCGAAAATGACGCTTATTGTGCACATGGAACTTTCTGCACCAAAACAAAGTGTAATAATTCAGGTGTCTTGTTTGATTTCTCCATTTCTAGAACAATCTTGTTGCCTGGTCATTTCAGAGAGATCAATGATTCATAAAACTTATAAAACAAGTAAAAGTAATGGCTTACAGCTCAAACCAAATTTTCTCTTTCCCATCCACCATCCAGTGATTAATGTATCCTGCTGAATTCTTCCACCACTTTGATCAAATCATCCACGGTACAGTCCCTCTTCATACCTCCATCTTCGATCTGATAAAAATAAAATGCTACCATCATTCAGATAAGGAATTTTCAATACATTGGAGATCCCATAACTTGGACAAACAAGGGGACCATACTCAGACCCAAAGATCAGAGAGTTGCGAAAAATTGGTAAAAATTGGGGTAAAATTACTGACCCTTCTAAATCACTGTCCCTTCTACGGACATAGATTTTTTGAAAGTGGCACCCGTAAAAAATCCATTACAGTCTAACTACGCTTCAAGATTTCGAGGAAAAGAAAACCTAGCGCTCTCGATGCATTTAGAACCGCTATTGAGTAGTGCTATAATGGTACCACTTTCAAAAAAAGCTCCGTTCAAAGATTTTGGTTGGCAGGGATTGAAAAACTGCCTCCAGGGTCTAGTCGGGAAAAGTGGCGACGAAAAACCTTTTTCCTGAATCCGAACTTTTTTATTTTTATGATTGTGATGGCTTCAGCAACGGCTTAGGTTGCCAGGGCAGACTGAGCACAGTTTTATAAAGTCGTATTTTGATTGACTTAAAAAATCTCGAAAAAGCAATTATTTTACTGATGTTTTACTCATTTTACAACCGGATGGCTGTGATCGATCGAACGTTTACATTGAAACAAAAGATGATCAAAAGAGGATTGTGAAATTACCTGTAGACCGTCCACTACTTCTTTGAGCTGGTCACGTGTTAAATCAAGACATTTTTCAATCAAGTCTCCATCAATGGAACCAAGAGAAGGTTCAGTTTTTCGTTCATTATGGAAACTCCTCCACATGTTGTGATCGATCTTACCAACACTTTTGATGACCTTAACCAGCTTATCTTGAACTTGTTGTAAAAACTCGAAAACGTTCTTCTGTAGACCAGCAACCAAGCCTGAAAGGAAGAGTTAATCATGCAAAAAAACTCAATGTTGAACACACAAAACCTGCGGATTTGACTGTATTATATTACCGAGCTAAGGTAAAGTAAAAATATTCTACAGTTAGAGTACACTCTAAATGGCGAACACCTTTGATTAGCGGACGAAGTTTTTCCCCGGCCGTTTTTTAGTCAAATCTTTAAAATGAAGAAACCCAAAAGACGGACACTCGATTAGTGGACACCTCCAGTTGGCAGACAAGCGTTTTTGCAAAAACGTTGTCTGAGAACTATTTCTTTTCCTTTCCAATTAAAAGACATCGAGTCAAAACTAGTTTCAGACATGAAATCACAGGTGATGAGCAGTAGCGTGGTGGTCCGACAGAAATTGGAAGGCAAACTTCGAATTTGGGCATTTTGGCGCCCCGTATCAAGAAGATATGTATGAAAGATTTACGCGAGCGAAGCGATCACGAAAATTTTAAGATGAATTTTTCTTTTTTTGCTGGCTAAAAATTGCTAGTTTTAGGGTGTCTAAAAGCAAAGGGGCGCTAAAGTCAGCAATCGGAGGCGCCAAATTATGTCTCTTGTTTTTGGCACACTCAAAAAACTCTGCCTTCCATGCCACCAAGCTACTGTTCATGAGTGTTTTTAAACCATAGTAAGTTGTTGGTTGTTTTAAATAATTTCCCTCGTGTACTTTCATGGTCATATGTCTTTAGGAAATGCGTAAGACTATGAATTTATGCTTCCAATACTCTAGTACAGTTTAATTTGATCGAAAGTTAAAATCCCCCAAAAGGTTATCTGATATTCCGATTGTGTATTGGCGGCCGCCCACGCTAAAGCTCTGAAGGAGCGGGCTAATATCACATCGGAGACCTATAGTAGTCATCGTTTGATGTACCGCATCACAGCCGTGTCTAGCTGTCCTTACACTGTTTGCTTGACTATCGGTTGCACCCGACTGAATTTAGCATGAAAATCTCTGCTGCCTGAGAAACCTTACGGAAAATTTTCAAAATGGTAACCCAAAGGTTCCAGATGTTAAAATCTTCCCGACCTTCAGAGCTTTAGCGTGTCGGAAGAAAATTTCTACATCGAGTACCAGATAAGCCAAAAGGCGGACATCGAATGTGTCCGCTAATTAAAGATTCTACTGCCAGTGCAGGTCAGTGTCATTAATTTAACAAGAATGAGAGTTTTGATGTGTAGTCTACGTTAGAGTCCACTCACTGTCTTCATAACTCGCAAAGCGTGAAAAGGTTTGGAATGAGGAGACATACCGATGGTTCCGCGCACCGTTCCGTAGAGGATAGAGTAGGAGATAGGTGTTGATTGTTCCACGGTGTGTTGCATCACCAATGAACCTATCAACAGATGTTTAAGGAAAATAGTTGAAGGTTAACGCGTTGAAAGTTCCCAACTTAAATCGATAAATTAGCTCTAGTTTGGATGGCCGACTTTCTGCCCTGTCAATTCTTATTGCTAGAGGAGGAAAAAATCGGGCAAAAAGTTAACAGTTAAAATCTTTGCTTGGAAAAGATTGAAAGACATTGAAGACATTGCCTTGACCTCAAAAGAGGGCATACTGCATTGATTTTAGACAGCTCACATTAATTTAAAAATAGAGGGCGAAAAGCAGGCCGCCTAGACTAAAACTTAGCCATTGTTTTGTATACAAGCAAGCTTTGGTGAGTGCCACATCTTACAGGTGCTCACATTCTTCTGAATGTTTAGAACCTCCTGTTTTGCATACAAGAATCAAAACGCTGTTATAAGATACCAAGAAACAATAAGGCCGAGAGTCATTAAAGTTTCCGGTACACGGAAAGAGATTTTGATTCAAAAACAACAAACCGTGTCTGAAGACGTTTACAGAATCACCGAGATGATATCTTCCAGCTTGTTGCAAGTGTTGTCGGTCCTCGTCGTTGGTCGCACCACTGTCTTTCTGACACGTGAACAAGTTGAAACAATTCTCTGCTCCCAAGAAAGAATCATCATCAATAATCTCCACAGCTGTCATCCAGTTCGGTGATGAATCGTGCGCTATCTGTGGAAGAGAAGGACATTAATCAAGGGAGAAGATCAAGGAAATATAGGAGAAAATTGAGATCTGTATTTCTTTCGATGAAACAAAAAATACTTTTCCCTTGTGGAAGTAAGATGAACCCTTTATGAAGTAGGTTTACGTTGACATCTTAGAAGGAGTTGAGAGTATTTATATGATGTAACAAGTGTCGTATTTTTGCCCGTACACTCGAACAAAATCCATGCAAATAAAAATAGAAACTAGGGAATTACCAAGTTGAGATACCTAATGAGTGATTCCTGCTGTTAAAGAAGGATGGGCGGTTTTGGTACTTATTTAATGGAAATCTTTCAGTGCCTTCATGAGAAATCTACCAATTACTGGACGCAGTTAAAAAAGCTCGACCTCAAATTTAGGTCAGACTATCTTCTTACTAATAAAAATAACTTTGAGCTCAATAAACAGTTTGTTTATTTCTTTGAGCCACCCGGTAGTTGACTTGTAATGACATAAATTACTTCTTCATATACAACAATTTGCTTCCTCGGCGTACATTGTACAAATTGTACAAATTACAGACTGTATATCGCTTTCGTTGAAGATCTTTAAAGTTTTCGAAATAATCTTTACCACAAGGTGTCGTAACCAACCAAACTCCATATTTCATATTAAGGAAACCTCGGAATTGTCTATAAATGTCAAAATATCACAAGGTATTTGACAGGCCCGGTTCTAACGAGTGGAACGAGTGAGACGAGTCCAACAATTAGTAGAGTAGAGTCTTCCATAACTCGAAGACACACGGGGAGCACAAATTTGCTCGAGTTAAGGAAATTTCTAGTAATGGAGTAAGGTTTGTAAGGCATTGTTAACTAAAAATCGGATTTTTCGAGTTAAGAAGCGATTGATTTGGTTGATTTTAAAGCTGAAGTTTTCTTTCGCAGGTGCAATAACTGACACTAAGTAGTCCCTTAGTAGTGAGATGGTACGATTATTCCATTAGCAGTGAGCTGTTCAAGGAGCGATGGCGTCAGTGTTTCTAACCAGGGATTTGCGATTCGAATCTCCGCTCCTTCCAATCTTCCACTAAGTTCATAGATAGTCGAGCCGGTTGGCTGTAGAGCCCACGTAAACAATCGAAGTCCTAGTCAACTCTATCCATCCATCTTATCTATCTTATCGACCTTTTTACGCCGGCCCTTACTGGTGTTATTTTTCGTCGTCGGCGTAATAAGGGCCGGCGTAAGGGATCAGAATTAAATTAGGGCTGGTTTACAAATGAAAATAATGTGTTTTGACATAATAAGAGCCGGCGCTGGATTAGGATCGGCGGAAAAAGGTCCGATCAGGTAAACGTAGTCCGTTAGCGGCTAGTGTCAAACGTCGTGTATAAAAAGAAAAGACGCTCACCTCTTCAAGCCTTCCTTCCAAAGGTTTGTACGCTAGAAGTGTCACTGACCTCATCAAATCGCCCACCTTCAAAGAAGAAGTAAAACTTTTATTGAGTAAAACGATTTTAACCAGAACATTCCTGAAAGCATGGATTTATTATAGAGACTCTGGATAAACATCAAATGAAACGGTGGAGAGAGAAGTATTGTCTTTCTATTGTTTCAGAAAACAATTGATGTTCTAGCTTTGTCCGCAAAGGACAACTGTCATGGCGGCTCGAAGGACTCTTGATTTTGAAAAATGATTAATACTCTAATTTCTAAAAAGTTTTCTAACTTTTTCTATTCGTACTTTTGCTGGCCAAAAGTTTGAAAATAAATGCTAGAATACCAATCGGCCCGGGGGGGGGGCAGCTGGGCAAAAGGACCGACGGGTATGTGCGGGTCCTAAGGGTACCTTTTCCAATATGTTTAAAATGCACTGTAAGGGTCGGAAAAACTAGAGATGCACTGTAAGGGTAGAAATTTCAGAAAATTCTTGAAAAATCTAGATATTTTGAACAAAAATGCTAGAATTTTGACCATTTTTTGCACGAAAGGGATCGAAAATTTGGGGGAAAATGCACTCTAAGGGTATGATTTTCACTGATTTTCACTACACTGTAAGGGTGCAATTTTAAAAGCCAATTTTTGGCCCGCACATACCGTCAGTCCGCAAACCCAGTGCCCCCCCCCGGGCAATCGTATACATTTATGAAATCTGGTGTGAAAAAAAAATCATCAGATGAGTAAAATCAAACAAAATGCTTATAATGACACGAAATTTTGAATTGGGAATATCTTTCCAATATTTCTCCGAGAAGAGCTGAGATTGACATATATTAGATGTGAGTCTCATAGCTCCACTGTGGGATGAAAATCTTTTGGTGGCACGTGATGGCAAGGTGGATTTTTTGAGGTTGAAGTTTAAAAATTTCTGGTGTCAATATTCAATTTCTTATACATAACATGTTTTTCCATCTTTCTCGAAATTTAAAACGTCAGAACGGCGTATAATTAGTAATTAACTAGACGAGTTTAAATCTCGGAGGAGAACTTAAAGTCTCATTTGGGAATTGGATAAGTGTATTTTGATGAGAAATGTAATTAAAATACTACGGAAAATCATTTAATGGTGGAAGGAGGGTGAACAATAATGTCATTACTGCGGACAAGGCTTGTACATGAGAAATTGGCAAAAATCAGCTCATTGTTTTTCCAGTGTCTATAATAATTCCATGCTGAAAGAGATTGAGGTCGGAGCTACACGTACAAACAATGTAGGAAAAAGATACTGCTCACGTCTGTCGATAGTCGATAACCGATAGTTGCAACGTGCAAGTTCATTCAGAGAGACTATAACCAAAGATCGATCGCGCTGGTTCTCTAGCAGTCTAAGGTAAGTTTCGTTCTGAAAAGCCTATTGATCTGATATATGCGAAACTCAACGAAACGGCTCAACAAAGCTGAGGCGTGCAAATTCCAATTGATGAAACTTTCTTAGAAAGTTAATAAAAACTCATTTATTTATTACCAAAAAATGGAATTGTTCTTACCAGTATGAAATCTCCCTTAGCTTTGAGGTAAAGAGCCAGTATGGTGTTATGGTAACAACATTCTTGGCGTAACTCTTTACTTTCCATGGACCATTCGTAGATTGAAACCTGAATGTTAACAACAGGGATATCAAAGTCGATTTATGAACGTAAAAGAGGAGCTGGTGTATTGCGAGATATGTAAAATTGATTGAGATTGAGAAATAGAAGAGCTGCTAAATAGTCAAGATGGTGGTATCCCTAAGTATGCTTTTTATTACGAAGGGTATGGACAATCTGAGTAAGTATAAAAGCCGAGTTCAATATCTATTACTCGAATAGACATTCAACTCGGTTTTTATACTTACCCAAATTGAGAGACCTCTTTACCTTTGTCGTAGTAAGTTAACCAGGACTGGTTAAAAGAATTTAAATTCGTATCAATCAGAGAACGCATTAAATTAGAGAAATGAGGGTATTCCACTTGACTACTACCCGATAAAAATTATTTACTGTGCTATTGATGCTGGTCAGAAGTTTTCCATTGAACTCCAAAACTGAATAAACAGCTCCTTTGACATCTTTACTTGATACTTGTAATAATTTTCCTGAAAAATAAGGTACGGAAATCTTCATGAAGGTTCCTGTAGCTCTTGTGTTACTCTCTCCGCTTCTATTTTGCTAAAGGCTGAGGAATTACTGGGAAAATGAGAGATCAGCCAGTAAAGGCATCTACAAAAGCAGTCCGATCATTCGAATATGTGACGAATGCATTGAGCTCGAGTAGAGATTTACCAAGCCAAAAAAGGATTTGAAAAATGGGTGTCGTAAAACGGTATCCATTACAAAAAGTCATTAAAACAGAAAAAAAGGTTCGATCATATACCTTCAACCAACTGAAATAGGATGAGACGTCCTTCTTTGGGTTCAGGCTCCTCAGGGTAAACTAAAGCTGTTCCTACGCAATAATAAGTATTCGTATCGCTCCCTAGTTTGCAGGACGTTAGGGCGGTGGCGTATTCGTTGTCCAGTAATTGGTGGGCGTGCGTAACTATGAAGTGTAAGAAGATTAATGGATGTAAATATAAGCTGGAAGAAATTTAAAAACTAGCGCCTACATGATCATTAGCATGAACTAGCGTGACGTGGAGCGTTCGGGATCCAAAAAGTCTATTCATCAAAAAATGTCTCTTTAGGTTTGGGGTTGGGTTTGATCCTTGATCTTCAGTCAAATCATCTAGCTGCCACTGGAATTTTTTAAGATAATCTTTAGCAATCCCATTTTAGGTTATCATATTTGCATATAATTAAAGACGACCAAAACTCTCACCTTCGAAAGTGTGTTGATCCAAGACGAGGAAGGAGGAGACCTCAATTTCATCACCAATAGCTCCTCCTTGGATGTCTTTACTGGTTCCCGTCAGCACACCACGGTTCGAATCACCTGAACTGTAAGTGATGGATGAAGCGGTGCAACTGGCTGATGGTCGTTGAACTACACTCTTTCCACTGTAAGGATCACGGATCTCTATACGCGCTGAAATGACACCGAATGTTTGCGTGACCTCTTGGTAAGCGATCCGTCTGAAAATGTGAGAGAGTAAAATATGAATTCATCATTGATCAATTGTTGCGGGGTTAATGTGACAGGCACTTCTACTTTTGAAATCCAATATTAGATAAGTTACAATAACCTTTTCTCTCAAAATACTAGCTAAGAATAGAAATAAACAGACTTTCCAGCTTAGCATTTGAATCACCATAATGGTGTTAGTTACCTTGGAGATTCGTATAAAGGAACTTTGCGTATGTGTAGTTTTTGTTGAATTTCATCGATGGCTCCAAGCGTTAGACAATTCTTGTCAGCAATCGCAAGACTGAAATAATAAAAATGACGTTGTGTTTGCAAAGTAAGGATCGTGTGTGAAACCTAGTAGCTAAGTTGTATACATACAGAAGAAAGTGACTGTAGTCAAGTGGTTAAACGATGGAAAAAGAAAGCTTTGGAAATAGCTTAAAATGCTTTACCTGTTTTTATAAGATTGTGAGTGCAGTGGACAGACATAACATGCTTCCTATAATGGGAAAATGACAATGAACTTTATAAATCGCGAATGTTCCAGAAAACAGATACCACTATGCTATATTTCGTACTACAATATGTTCATCTTTCAGGCAAAAAAACACACACATTACATACCGCTATTGTGTTTAGCTACGAAACAGTGATGCCCTCAAATGAGAAAACTCAATTCTTACCTTTAAATTAACGTTAGCGAAGACCAGTTTATGATTACTGGAGTAGATAACTGTCGGCCTGTCGGAGCACGCAAATATATTTTTTGATGTACCACTAATGAAGGGTTGAATGATGGTCGGTTTTGTTCCGAGTGTGACTTTCTTCTGCTCCGTTAGATTACCTGAAAAAGTGTGAGAAAGTATGCAAAGAATGACAAAAGAAAAGTATTCAGATGCTTTGTTTCGGATTTCGGTTGTGTTTTGGTGTCTTTGGCTTGGAGTGGCTTTTGAAGGTAAAACGTGAAACGGGATGACATTTCGAACGCAATCTGCTGATCGATGAAACTATTTGGTTCATCAAATACTGAAGTAATGCGACGTCCTCAACCGATTCATTTCACTAAAATAAATAACTCATACTTAAAGAACTTGAACTTGAACTAACCTTGGTTTCTGTCGAGAAGGAAATAGAATACGGAGCCATCACCAAGAGAACACAACAAATAGTTTGTGTCTTCAAGTTGAATCATCAGAATTGACCGCGGTATGATCTCTGCAATGCGAAAAGAATGATTCAGATTAGCAGTGGAGTCACCAGCTCTGGTATAAGAAGGCTTAGGGAAAAATTTGATGGGGCAAGAAAATTTTGCAATTCAGATAGTTCAGTGAATTGTAGTAAAAATACATCTACATCAAAGGTTTATCTTGGTAATAAAGTCAACGATTCGTTGTTTTTAAATCATTTTTGGCAATAAAGGGTTGCTTAAGGTGGAGAATCATTTTAAAGCTTCAGGTCAAAGATAGCTGAATGGCAGCAAGAGTGGCTGCAGAAAAGTGGAGGCACAAAAGTGGCTGCAGAAATGCTACCGAACAAGGTGTTATGCTAAAATATAAGAAAGTCTGTTGAAAAAGCTAACCTCCACCGAGTTTGACTTTGTGAATTTCTTGAAGATTGGGAAGTCTTAATAAACGAACAGAAATATCGGTCCATAACCCCACCGCCAGCAAGTCCGATGCTTCTTCGTTATCTAGAAAAGTGAAAAAGAAACATTTAATGACAACTTCTGAGCTTCCAAATTCGGTTTTCGTAGAGTAAAAGACAAGCTTTCGTGTATAAATAGTACGGGCTTGACATTCATTTTCTCATATTCATTGTATGAGACTAGAAAATAGTCTATTCATAGTGAAAAAGACGGGGTTTGAGAATCTTACTGAATTTAAAAGAAGAGAGGGCTTGTGAAAATTTCAAATAAAAGGGGTGGCTTGAACAAAAAGAGGGGGGTTAATTTTTTAAGGGAGGCTTGGAAGATTTGGCAATTTGTAAAAGAGTGTTTTCCATTCATTTTGAGGAATTTTCATTTTTAAGAGGGGAGTTGAGCTAAAAGACGGGGGTGCCATTTTTAAGGGGGGGGCTTGATACCCCTCTGCCCAATATGCTAATATTGCAAAACACAAACCTGCTGGAGTGACATCAAGACAAGCTATTTCGTAATCCAGAACTGTTGAACTAAAAAAAGATGGAAATGACTCGTAAGAAATGTAAAGAAAATTAGTTCAGACATAAGATCGATAATGAGCAAATATACATCTTTGCTAATGATAATCAAAATGGTTAATGTAATTAAGACAGGTTAAAATCGCAAAATATATATAATGTCTTGCTTCCAATAAAGCTACTAACCATGTTTGTTTGAGATTTTCATCTTCGATTTCGAAATGGAAGACTTCTTTCCCGACAGCAAGGACGAGTTGCTTCTTTTGGGCGGTGGCGATGCTAATATGTTTCCCACCCTCGTGTTTCCATTCGCTAGTAGGAAGGAAAGAAGGGAATTTATTAAATCTCAGCAAGACGAACATTTTATTTGTACAATGACCGTTGTATTTTAGTGATCAAAATATGTCTCTAACCAGACATTTATTGGTAACCATTATTGGTATTTGTTTCTGAAACAAACTGGTATAAAAATTCTTTTCTTGTCTTTACTAACAGTAAGTAATTTTGCGACCGCAGTTGTGAGCGACCCGAAGGCTTCCTTTTCTTTAGCTGTCTACCCTAAGGTTGGTAGTTTTTTTAATAAGTGAAGAAGCAATGGCCCACTTACCAAACGAGTGCTTTTTTTGAACATTTGATGAGCCTCACTGAATCTTCCGTCACCTGAAAATAATAATAAGGGGAATCTTATTAGCTAAAGGTATTGGTATCTGGGAAGCGAACTTTAAACTTTGATAAGAAAACTCTTTGATAAAAATATAAAAACTAGACAACACTGCCCGCATTGTTTAATATTACGGAAAGGTTGTAATTTGAAAGAGTAAAATCATTGCCATGAAATCAAACTGAGTGATGCTAGATGATAAACAAAACAAGATACTAGAGTCAAGTAAAATTAATTAAAAATAGTTTTCTTTCAATAAACATAGTTTAAGGTTTCGTGCTTCTGCACTTGTTCATTATGTACTTTAATTGAAAGAAAACTATTTGTAATTTTAATTTTCAAAGAGTATAAAGAAGAGGTGAGACTCACTTGTATGACTTGGTCATAATGAACATTAGCACAGAACGCAGTTTGTTTGTCGGCATCAAAACCTGGAAGTTCAATCTCCTCAACTTCTTCATTGTTGATTGAAAGAACCCTAAAGTTGAAAATGGAACAGTTGGTTTGAGCAAAGATCTACTACCCCTAACTTGAGCTTGACAGCTTTCTAGTAAGATGGGGGTTACTCTAGACTGTAAGTGAAAAAAAACTTTCTCATTTTCCATTGTAACAAATTCGCCTGAAAGGAATGGTGAGATAATTGGGAAAAGCCTACAAACCAACCTTGATTGTCCAACGAAAGAGAGGACAAGTGTATCATGATACTCTGTATTGTACGAATCAATCTTCAAAGACCACAATCCTGAAAATCAAAAATAGCCTTATTAAAAAAACGAAAAGCTACTCCAAAATTCATTCAAGCCTGACAAGTTTGAAAATAGTTATAAAACGTTTTAATCCCATGTCATAATCACCATTATCAAACTATAACAGATAGTTCATTTGAAGAGGAAAGTCACCTGATGTTAAGTTCAACCAAAAGGATTCAATTTTTCGAGGGAAAATCAGCATACTATGGATCATCTCCCGATTTCGTTTACTGAACACTAGTCTAATAATATAACACATATATAATTGATATCTACGTGAGCATGACCGTTAAACAATCATTCAGAACACAAATAGTGACGATCTATTAAAATTAGTCGTTTGTTTCTTATCAAAAACACGTTTAGAAACCAAAACTTCATGCTCTTAAAATATTCTTTCATATTCAAGACTTTGTGACCAAAAAAACATCTATCTCATCAAAAAATTGAGTAATTTGGCTAAAAACGTTGATGTATGCTTATTAATAGTAATTCTTATAGATAAAGATGCGTTTTTTGAGCTGAAAAATTCTTTTTTTACAAAAATCTACTTGAGCCATCCTTTACCTACTTTCATGCAAAAAATCAGAAAAAATTAATGATCCAATTTTTCACAAAGTCCAAAAAAACTGTTTTTTAGCCGTTTTTGGCCCAAATTTGCCCAAAAATTTTTTTTTTCGAAAATCGGACTCCGTCACATTCGAGGGTTTATAGTTACACATCTTTGTGCAAAAAATCAGAAAAAACTAAAGTCTGTCCAGATATAATTGGCAGTGGAAACAAGAATGGCTGTAACTTTTGATAGTCAAATATAATTATGGAAATCTTTTTTGCTTGTTTTAGAGAAATAAAAGCGCTATATTTGAATGTATTTTTGGTTGAAAAATTCGCGATTTTTAGCGGTTAAATTTGTGATTGTAAAAATTGATCTTTTTTTCTACTTATGCTATAACGTTCATTTTTACACCAGTGGTAGTTCAACCTTAGGTTAAGAAGTTTGTTAAATTTCAAGGCGAACAGAAAAGTCCTTCGGAAGATATGGGACCCGAAATACCCCTTGGTAGCACTTTTCTGTGAAATATTAAATCTCCAACTTATTACTAAAAACCGGGGTTATGTTATCTAGTTTCAACAGTGCAATTAAAAGTTGGAAAGTGTTAAGTGTTGGTGCATATTGGTATTATTGGTATCATTGATTATTTCGAAACGAAGTGAAATCACAGTATAATTGTTTTTACTGAAAAGATAACCATGAACTTATATTGTCTTTGTTATTTTTAAATCATTAAAGAACTTTGCTAATTCCCAAAACACTAAACACAGTTTGGCTATGAGGTCATTAAAGAGATCGCAAAATGTGTTATGATCGAAAAACTGTTTTATCGTATCACTATCCCCGTTTTTAGTAATAAGTTGGAGATTTGATATTTCACAGAAAAGTGCTACCAAGGGGTATTTTGGGTCCCATATCTTCCGAAGGACTTTTCTGTTCGCCTTGAAATTTAACAAACTTCTTAACCTAAGGTTGAACTACTACTGGTGTAAAAATGAACATTATAGCATAAGTAGAAAAAAAGGTCAATTTTTACAATCTCAAATTTGACCGCTAAAAATCGCGAATTTTTCAACCAAAAATACATTCAAATATAGCGCTTTTATTTCTCTAAAACAAGCAAAAAAAAATTCCATAATTATATTTGACTATCAAAAGTTACAGTCATTCTTGTTTCCACTGCCAATTATATCTGGACAGACTTTAATGATCCAATTTTGAGAAAAGTTGGTAACGAACAGACGGACGAACAGACAGAGGTTTATAGGACCTCTACCCCACTGGGGTAGATCCAAAAAGTATCTAATGTCATGCAGTGATCGCAGCTAAACTCACCCATAATACTATCAAGGTCAATAGCAGCATGTTCTTGGATTCCAATTCCGTTTCTGATGATGCGAAGTGAGCCTTCTTTGAACGCACCTGAACATGTGACCAGCTTTGAAAGATAGTGAGATAAAAATTGTTTCATGGAAGTAGATAAAGATCGGATTGATCTGAAGTTTTTGAACACAACTTGCTGTTTGAAAAAGCAAAGGCTAGTCACAACCCTTATTCAAAGTCTTATTATGAAAAGTAAACTTGGACATTTTTACCTGCCCTTGGCCTTGGCGTTCTAGGTCCACAACACACATGTCGACAATTGGGCCAAGATTCGAGAAAGTTCTCATGACTGTCAAATATGAGCCTGCTTCATCTGCAACTGTATTCAACTGTAATAAAATATATAGACTTGTGTTGCTATAGAGATGTACACACTGAGAAGGACACGAGTGCTACCATTTCTTATTATTATTCTATAGAAGAATTGTTGTCAACACTATTTTCACCCTTGAGTGTTTAACCAAAAGGACTAAATAGGTTTTCAAGTAACATCTATTGAATTCAGTTGTCATATTTGTCTACAATTGATGAAAAGTAAAACCTTGACTATCTGAGAGTCTCCAAGTGCTGAGCCAACAAAAACAACTCCATTATCTAAGTATGATAAACAATTGGGTATCGAAATCTAAGAGAACAAAAAATTGAATCACTAAGTATATACAGAGTCAACTTCCAAGTATTTGGCCGGCCCAACTGTTTAACATAGATGTCATTGTCATAATAACGGTTGGTCCAATTTACCCTCGTGTACCGGTCGGATTCAACATTTTTAAAAAAGCTGACAAATTTAAATTCTTAATTGAAGAGCGCACAGAAATTTGGAATCAAAAGATATTGCTAAAATTCGAAATGTTAAAGACTAAGAAGATGCAACCATGCCAAATGGCTTCGTTGGAAGAAATAAAATAAACAAACCTCCCCAAGTAATTCCACTTTCAGATCTTTGACTTCCACAGTTTTATCTGGTAATGTTTGGTTTGCTAAATATAGCATGAATAACCGACCTGACATATCGCCCAAAAGATATCGCAAACCATCGTCATCAACCTTCCCATAACATGTCAAAACACTTTGCTGGAAAAAATAATTTTGTTTTTCAACAAACATTGCAACAGCTTGATAGTTCTTCCAAATCGTATATCTAAATTTTCCGCTAATTTTGATTAGTATTTTACTCTAGAATTTCTCATACAACTGATAAAACAGAAAATTGAGGCTCACCTTGGTCAAAGGTGGTGCAACTGAAAGATATGTTTCTCCTTTATGATAAGTGATAGATTCTTGTCCGATGATCAGCGCTCCTTCAATGGGACTTGGCACTGTATCCAGAATAGAAAAAGGTTTGATTTTTGTAAATAATTTTTGCGAATTTTTTCAACCTTCGGAAAATGAAGATATTTATCTACAAAAACAGCAAAAAGTTCATCATTATTTATTCAAGGACCAGCCACAATTTGAAAATTTACAGAAATATTTTATCGAAAAATTTCTCATCTCACCTGTGATAACCATGCTTGCTTCCAATTCTACGTTATCCTGTTTCCACGGTCCCCTAACAAATTCTTTTTCACGCAGGGAAATACCATACGTCTTTAGATGTCTACCTTGTGTATCCTAGAATGATAGATGTTGTTAGGAAATTAAAATCACAATTTTTCATGAAAACTCTTTTATTCATTTAATGGTAAAATTATTGCAGTGCATCAATGCAATTGTAATTCAAAATCGAATGTCCAAATTAGACATTGATATTAAAAAACTATTTTTTTAAAGACTTGTAGTTTGTTATTAATTTCGGTTGGACGACACTTAATTCCTTGACTGGGCTCACAAAAAGAGAATAACGACAGAATTTCAAAATAGTGCAACTGAAAAATAACTCACTTGATACACAAAGATAACCGTTGGAATATCAAAACCATGTAAAAATTGAATATCCACAATATATAGTTCTTCTAACCTGAATTAAAGTGATTGTTGAAAAATTTTAAAATAGAAGAGATGTGTAAGATGTTCCTATCTATTTCCAAGTAACATGAGGTCAATTACCAAATTTCATGTCAAGCTTCCCAGTAAAATGTTCTCGATTTTGTAAAAAGGTAAACAAACCTGATGTTGAATGCTTTTAACTCAACATTTGTTCCGAGCTCCAGTGGAATAATTTTCAGTAGTCCATCATATAAATGAAGAGCAATCATTCGACACAAGGGGTCGATTATTCCAATCATACCAGTGTCGCTCAAACGACCAATCTTATCCTGAAACAGTACAAAAGCTTTTCAAAATTAGTAGAAAAACTACCTTATAATAGCTATTCTAACACTAAGCACGTATAGATTTGACAGTAACAATTAACCTTACAATACTAAAAGGGAGAAAGAGAAGGCAATACCTGAACATCACCATAAGCTTTGGTGACGATGGTCCCTGTGTCCGATTTGTAATACAAAATGGCAATACGAAATTTCTCTGTCAGGATGAATAGGTAGTCTTGTTTCTCATTCTAAATACAAATAATACAAATATAATAGTCTATGAGAACCATAACGTTCAGTTTTCAACTTGGGCTCCTAATCATGGTCAACAATAGAAGGGAAAAAACTGTAATTTCTAATAATTTGAGGGTTAAAGAAAATTTCAATTTGGATGTTTCAAAGTCCATACCACTGGTCTAAATAGTTGCAGTGCAGAAATCCTCCCATAAACACTGAGGTCAAGTTTTGATTGAAGTCCAGCAGGGGTGACCAGATGCACTTCTAACTTGTTGTTTTTGGCGATGATCAAATTCAAATCATTCGGTCCAGTGAAATGTCCAGTCACTGAGGCATTAATCCCAGTTGCTTCTTGAGCAGTTACAATATAGTTATGTGACATTCTTTAGATTTATCTAGAAAGAAACTTATTGAAAGCAACACCATGCTATATCTGCACTTTACCTTTACTCTGTCCACACAATAAATTAGAATATATAAATTTCTTATGACAGACTAAAAGCAAAAGAAAGCAACACCATGCTATATCTGGACTTTACCTTTAATCTGTCCACACAATAAATTATAATATATAAATTTCTTATGACAGACTAAAAGCAAAAGAAAGAAAAAGCATGCTATATAATCTGCACTTTACCTTTACTCTGTCCACACAATAAATTGTAATATATAAATTTCTAATGACAGACTAAAAGCAAAAGAAAGAAAAAGCATGCTATATCTGCACTTTGCCTTTAATCTGTCCACACAATAAATTGTAATATATAAATTTCTAATAACAGATTAAAAGCAAAAGAAAGCAACACCATGCTATATCTGCACTTTAATGCCTTTAATCTATCCACACAATAAATTAAAATAATATATAAATTTCTAATGTCAGACTAAAAGCAAAAAAAAGCAACACCATGCTATATCTGAAATTTTCCTTTACTCTGTCCACACAATAAATTAGAATATATAAATTTCTTATGACAGACTAATAGCAAAAGAAAGAAAAAGCATGCTATATCTGCACTTTACCTTTACTCTGTCCACACAATAAATTGTAATATATAAATTTCTAATGACAGACTAAAAGCAAAAGAAAGCAACACCATGCTATATCTGCACTTTACCTTTACTCTGTCCACACAATAAATTGTAATATATAAATTTCTAATGACAGACTAAAAGCAAAAGAAAGAAAAAGCATGCTATATCTGCACTTTACTTTTACTCTGTCCACACAATAAATTGTAATATATAGATTTCTAATGACAGATTAAAAGCAAAAGAAAGCAACACGATGCTATACCTGAACTTTGCCTTTAATCTGTCCACACAATAAATTAGAATATATAAATTTCTTATGACAGACTAAAAGCAAAAGAAAGAAAAAGCATGCTATATCTGCACTTTGCTTTTAATCTGTCCACACAATAAATTAGAATATATAAATTTCTAATGACAGACTAAAAGCAAAAAAAAGCAACACCATGCTATATCTGAAATTTTCCTTTACTCTGTCCACACAATAAATTAGAATATATAAATTTCTTATGACAGACTAAAAGCAAAAGAAAGAAAAAGCATGCTATATCTGCACTTTGCTTTTAATCTGTCCACACAATAAATTGTAATATATAAATTTCTAATGAATGACAGATTAAAAGCAAAAGAAAGCAACACGATGCTATATCTGAACTTTGCCTTTAATCTGTCCACACAATAAATTAGAATATATAAATTTCTTATGACAGACTAAAAGCAAAAGAAAGAAAAAGCATGCTATATCTGCACTTTGCTTTTAATCTGTCCACACAATAAATTAGAATATATAAATTTCTAATGACAGACTAAAAGCAAAAAAAAGCAACACCATGCTATATCTGAAATTTTCCTTTACTCTGTCCACACAATAAATTAGAATATATAAATTTCTTATGACAGACTAAAAGCAAAAGAAAGAAAAAGCATGCTATATCTGCACTTTGCTTTTAATCTGTCCACACAATAAATTGTAATATATAAATTTCTAATGAATGACAGACTAAAAGCAAAAGAAAGCAACACCATGCTATATCTGCACTTTACCTTTACTCTGTCCACACAATAAATTGTAATATATAAATTTCTAATGACAGACTAAAAGCAAAAGAAAGAAAAAGCATGCTATATCTGCACTTTACTTTTACTCTGTCCACACAATAAATTGTAATATATAGATTTCTAATGACAGATTAAAAGCAAAAGAAAGCAACACCATGCTATATCTGCACTTTGCCTTTAATCTGTCCAGACAATAAATTAAAATATATAAATTTCTAATGACAGACTAAAAGCAAAAAAAGCAACACCATGCTATATCTGAAATTTTCCTTTAATCTATCCAAACAATAAATTAGAATATATAAATTTCTTATGACAGACTAAAAGCAAAAGAAAGAAAAACCATGCTATATCTGCACTTTGCTTTTAATCTGTCCACACAATAAATTGTAATATATAAATTTCTTATGACAGACTAAAAGCAAAAGAAAGCAAAACCATGCTATATCTGCACTTTGCTTTTACTCTGTCCACACAATAAATTGTAATATATAAATTTCTAATGAATGACAGACTAAAAGTAAAAGAAAGCAAAACCATGCTATATCTGCACTTTACCTTTACTCTGCCCTCACAATAAATTGTAATATATAAATTTCTAATGACAGACTAAAGGCAAAAAAAGCAAAACCATGCAATACTTTGCTTTTACTCTGTCCACACAATAATTGTATTATGTAAATTTCTAATGACAGACTAAAAGCAAAAGAACTCTGTCCACACAATAAATTAGAATATATAAATTTCTTATGACAGACTAAAAGCAAAAGAAAGAAAAACCATGCTATTATCTGCACTTTACCTTTACTCTGTCCACACAATAAATTGTAATATATAAATTTCTAATGACAGACTAAAAGCAAAAGAAAGCAAAAGCATGCTATATCTGCACTTTGCCTTTAATCTGTCCACACAATAAATTGTAATATATAAATTTCTAATAACAGATTAAAAGCAAGAAAGCACACCATGCTATATCTGCACTTTATGCCTTTAAATCTATCCACACAATAAATTAAAAATAATATATAAATTTCTAATGTCAGACTAAAAGCAAAAAAAAGCAACACCATGCTATATCTGAAATTTTCCTTTACTCTGTCCACACAATAAATTAGAATATATAAATTTCTTATGACAGACTAAAAGCAAAAGAAAGCAACACCATGCTATATCTGCACTTTACCTTTACTCTTCCACACAATAAAATTGTAATATAAAATTTCTAATGACAGACTAAAAAGCAAAGAAAGAAAAAGGCATGCTATATCTGCTGCACTTTACTTTTACTCTGTCCACACAATAAATTGTAATATATATTTCTAATAACAGATTAAAAGCAAAAGAAAGCACACGATGCTATACCTGAACTTTGCCTTTAATCTGTCCACACAATAAATTAGATTATATAAATTTCTTATGACAGACTAAAAGCAAAAGAAAGAAAAAGCATGCTATATCTGCACTTTGCTTTTAATCTGTCCACACAATAAATTAGAATATATAAATTTCTAATGACAGACTAAAAGCAAAAAAAAGCAACACCATGCTATATCTGAAATTTTCCTTTACTCTGTCCACACAATAAATTAGAATATATAAATTTCTTATGACAACTAAAAGCAAAAGAAAGAAAAAGCATGCTATATCTGCACTTTGCTTTTAATCTGTCCACACAATAAATTGTAATATATAAATTTCTAATGAATGACAGACTAAAAGCAAAAGAAAGCAACACCATGCTATATCTGCACTTTACCTTTACTCTGTCCACACAATAAATTGTAATATATAAATTTCTAATGACAGACTAAAAGCAAAAGAAAGAAAAAGCATGCTATATCTGCACTTTACTTTTACTCTGTCCACACAATAAATTGTAATATATAGATTTCTAATGACAGATTAAAAGCAAAAGAAAGCAAAACGATGCTATATCTGAAACTTTGCCTTTAAATCTGTCACACAATAAATTAGAATATATAAATTTCTTATGACAGACTAAAGCAAAAGAAAAAAAAGCATGCTATAATCTGCACTTTGCTTTTAATCTGTCCACACAATAAATTGGAATATATAAATTTCTAATGACAGACTAAAAGCAAAAAAAAGCAACACCATGCTATATCTGAAATTTTCCTTTACTCTGTCCACACAATAAATTAGAATATATAAATTTCTTATGACAGACTAAAAGCAAAAGAAAGAAAAAGCATGCTATATCTGCACTTTGCTTTTAATCTGTCCACACAATAAATTGTAATATATAAATTTCTAATGAATGACAGACTAAAAGCAAAAGAAAGCAACACCATGCTATATCTGCACTTTACCTTTACTCTGTCCACACAATAAATTGTAATATATAAATTTCTAATGACAGACTAAAAGCAAAAGAAAGAAAAAGCATGCTATATCTGCACTTTACTTTTACTCTGTCCACACAATAAATTGTAATATATAAATTTCTAATGACAGATTAAAAGCAAAAGAAAGCAACACCATGCTATATCTGCACTTTGCCTTTAATCTGTCCACACAATAAATTAAAATATATAAATTTCTAATGACAGACTAAAAGCAAAAAAAGCAACACCATGCTATATCTGAAATTTTCCTTTAATCTATCCAAACAATAAATTAGAATATATAAATTTCTTATGACAGACTAAAAGCAAAAGAAAGAAAAACCATGCTATATCTGCACTTTGCTTTTAATCTGTCCACACAATAAATTGTAATATATAAATTTCTTATGACAGACTAAAAGCAAAAGAAAGCAAAACCATGCTATATCTGCACTTTGCTTTTACTCTGTCCACACAATAAATTGTAATATATAAATTTCTAATGAATGACAGACTAAAAGTAAAAGAAAGCAAAACCATGCTATATCTGCACTTTACCTTTACTCTGCCCTCACAATAAATTGTAATATATAAATTTCTAATGACAGACTAAAGGCAAAAAAAGCAAAACCATGCAATACTTTGCTTTTACTCTGTCCACACAATAATTGTATTATGTAAATTTCTAATGACAGACTAAAAGCAAAAGAACTCTGTCCACACAATAAATTAGAATATATAAATTTCTTATGACAGACTAAAAGCAAAAGAAAGAAAAACCATGCTATATCTGAAATTTTCCTTTACTCTGTCCACACAATAAATTAGAATATATAAATTTCTTATGACAGACTAAAAGCAAAAGAAAGAAAAACCATGCTATATCTGCACTTTGCTTTTAATCTGTCCACACAATAAATTAGAATATATAAATTTCTAATGACAGACTAAAAGCAAAAAAAAGCAACACCATGCTATATCTGAAATT